>NC_064929.1:53987979-54612979 GCF_023897955.1 Schistocerca gregaria
ATAGTAGTTTCCGATGCACATCTGAAGGCATTCTGTAATCTGTGGAATATCAAATTGTTGATGAAACACTGATATTGCATCGGGATTGAATACAACAGTCACCATGCGCACTTACCTCCATGGGAGTAATGTCTGAAACAGTTTACTCTTTGATCGTTCCCTGGAAGACCAGTAATAGTTTCCGATGCACATCTGGAGGCATTCTGTAATCTGCGGACAATCAGAGTTTTGATGAAACACTGTAATTCCATCGGGATTCAATACAACAGTCACCATATGCACTTTCCGCCATGGGAGTAATGTCTCAAACAGTCTACGCTTTGATCGTTCCCTGGAAGACCAGTAGTAGTTTCCGATGCACATCTGGAGGCATTCTGTAATCTGTGGACTATCAGAGTGTTGATGAAACACAGAAATTGCATCGGGATTTAATACAACAGTCACCATGCGCACTTTCCGCCATGGGAGTAAGGTCTCAAACAGTCTATGCTTTGATCCTTCCCTGGAAAACCAATAGTAGTTTCCGATGCACATCTGAAGGCATTCTGTAATCTCTGGAATATTAAAGTGTTGATGAAACACAGAAATTGCATCGGGATTGAATACAACAGTCACCAGGCGCTATTTCCTCCATGGGAGTAATGTCTCAAACAGTCTACGCTTTGATCGTTTCCTGGAAGACCAGTAGTAGTTTACGATGCACATCTGGAGGCATTCTGTAATCTGTGGACTATCAGAGTGTTGATGAAACACAGATATTGCATCGGGATTGAATACAACAATCACCATGCGTACTTTCCTCCACGGGAGTAATGTCTCAAATAGTCTACCTTTTGATCATTCCCTGGAAGACCAGTAGTACTTTCCGATGCACATCTGGAGGCATTCTGTAATCTGTGGACTATCAGAGTGTTGATGAAACACAGAAATTGCATCGGGATTCAATACAACAGTCACAATGCGCACTTTCCTCCATGGGAGTAATGCACCTAACAGTCTACGGTTTGATCGTTTCCTGGAACTCCAGTAGTAGTTTCCGATGCACATCTGGAGGCATTCTGTAATCTGTGGACTATCAGATTGTTGATGAAACACAGAAATTGCATCGGGATTGAATACTACAGTCACGAGGCGCTATTTCCTCCATGGTAGTAATGTCTCAAACGGTTTACGCTTTGATCGTTTCCTGGAACTCCAGTAGCAGTATCCGATGCACATCTGGAGCCATTCTGTAATCTGTGGACTATCAGAGTGTTGATGAAACACAGTAATTGCATCGGGATTGAATACAACAGACACCATGCGCACTTTCCTCCATGGGAGTAATGTCTCAGACAGTCTACGCTTTGGTCGTTCCCTGGAAGACCAGTAGTCGTTTCCGATGCACATCTGGTGGCATTCTGTAATCTGTGGACTGTCAGAGTCTTGATGAAACACAGACATTATATCGGGATTGAACACAACAGTCACCATGCACACTTTCCTCCATGGGAGTAATGGCTCAAACAGTCTACGCTTTGATCGTTCCCTGGAAGACCAGTAGTAGTTTCCGATGCACATCTGGAGGCATTCTGTAATCCTTGGACATTCAAAGTGTTGATGAAACACAGAAATTGCATCGGGATTGAATACAACAGTCACCATGCGCACTTTCATCCATGGAAGTAATGTCTCAAACTGTCTACGCTTTGATCGTTCCCTGGAAGACCAGTAGTAGTTTCCGATGCACATCTGGAGGCATTCTGTATTCTGTGGACTATCAGAGTGTTGATGAAACACTGATATTGCATCGGGATTGAATACAACAGTCACCATGCGCACTTACCTCCATGGGAGTAATGTCTGAAACAGTTTACTCTTTGATCGTTCCCTGGAAGACCAGTAGTAGTTTCCGATGCACATCTGGAGGCATTCTGTAATCTGTGGACTATCAGATTGTTGATGAAACAAAGAAATTGCATCGGGATTGAATACAACAGTCACCATGCGCACTTACCTCCATGGGAGTAATGTCTCAAACAGTCTACGCTTTGATCGTTTCCTGGAAGACCAGTAGTAGTTTCCGATGCACAACTGGAGGCATTCTGTAATCTGTGGACTATCAGAGTGTTGATGAAACATAGAAATTGCATCGGGATTGAATACCACATTCACCATGTGCACTTTCCTCCATGGGAGTAATGTCTCAAACAGTATACGCTTTGATCGTTCCCAGGAAGACCAGTAGTAGTTTCCGATGCACATCTGGAGGCATTCTGAAATCTGCGGACTATCAGAGTGTTGATGAAACACTGTAATTGCATCGGGATTGAATACAACAGTCACCATGCGCACTTTCCTCCACGGGAGTAATGTCTCAAACAGTCTACGCTTTGATCGTTTCCTGGAAGACCAGTAGTAGTTTCCGATGCACAACTGGAGGCATTCTGTAATCTGTGGACTATCAGAGTGTTGATGAAACATAGAAATTGCATCGGGATTCAATACAACAGTCACCATGCGCACTTTCCTCCATGGGAGTAATGCCTCAAACAGCCTACAGTTTGATCGTTTCCTGGAAGTCCAGTAGTAGTTTCCGATGCACATCGGGAGGCATTCTGTAATCTGTGGACTATCAGAGTGTTGATGAAACACAGAAATTGCATCGGGATTGAATACAACAGTCACCTTCGGCACTTTCCTCCATGGGCAAAATGTCTCAAACAGTCTACGCTTTGATCGTTTCCTGCAAGACCAGTAGTAGTTTCCGATGCACATCTGGAGGCATTCTGTAATCCTTGGACCTTCAAAGTGTTGATGAAACACAGAAATTTCATCGCGATTGTATACAACAGTCACCATGCGCACTTTCCTCCATGGAAGTAATGTCTCAAACAGTCTACGCTTTGATCGTTCCCTGGAAGACCAGTAGTAGTTTCGGATGCACATCTGGAGGCATTTCGTAATCTGTGGACTATCAGAGTGTTGATGAAACACAGAAATTGCATCGGGATTAATTACAACAGTCACCATGCCGCAGTTTTATCCAATGGAGTAATGTCTCAAACAGTCTACGCTTTGATCGTTTCCTGGAAGACCAGTAGTAGTTTCCGATGCACATCTGGAGGCATTCTGTAATCTGTGGACTATCAGAGTGTTGATGAAACACTGATATTGCATCGGGATTGAATACAACTGTCACCATGCGCACTTACCTCCATGGGAGTAATGTCTGAAACAGTTTACACTTTGATCGTTCCCTGAAAGACCAGTAGTAGTTTCCGATGCACATCTGGAGGCATTCTGTAATCTGTGGACTATCAGAGTGTTGATGAAACAAAGAAATTGCATCGGGATTGAATACAACAGTCACCATGCGCACTTACCTCCATGGGAGTAATGTCTCAAACAGTCTACGCTTTGATCGTTTCCTGGAAGACCAGTAGTAGTTTCCGATGCACAACTTGAGGCATTCTGTAATCTGTGGACTATCAGAGTGTTGATGAAACCAAAATTGCATCGGATTGAATACAACAGTCACCATGCGCACTTTCCTCCATGTGAGTAATGTCTCAAACAGTCTACGCTTTGATCGTTCCCTGGAAGACCAGTAGTAGTATCCGATGCACATCTGGAGGCATTCTGTAATGTGCGCACAATCAGAGTGTTGATGAAACACTGTAATTGCATCGGGATTAAATATAACAGTCACCATGCGCACTTTCCGCCTTGGGAGTAATGTCTCAAACAGTCTACGCTTTGATCGTTCCCTGGAAGACCAGTAGTAGTTTTCGATGCACATCTGGAGGCATTCTGTAATCTGTGGACTATCAGAGTGTTGATGAAACACAGAAATTGCATCGGGATTGAATACAACAGTCACCATGCGTTCTTTCCGCCATGGGAGTAATGTCTCAAACAGTGTAAGATTTGACCGTTCCCTGGAAAACCAATAGCAGTTTCCGATGCACATCTGAAGGCATTCTGTAATGTGTTGACTATCAGAGTGTTGATGAAACACAGAAATTGCATCGGGATTGAATACAACAGTCACCTTCGGCACTTTCCTCCATGGGCAAAATGTCTCAAACAGTCTACGCTTTGATCGTTTCCTGCAAGACCAGCAGTAGTTTCCGATGCACATCTGGAGGCATTCTGTAATCCTTGGACCTTCAAAGTGTTGATGAAACACAGAAATTTCATCGCGATTGTATACAACAGTCACCATGCGCACTTTCCTCCATGGAAGTAATGTCTCAAACAGTCTACGCTTTGATCGTTCCCTGGAAGACCAGTAGTAGTTTCGGATGCACATCTGGAGGCATTCCGTAATCTGTGGACTATCAGAGTGTTGATGAAACACAGAAATTGCATCGGGATTGAATACAACAGTCACCATGCGCACTTACCTCCATGGGAGTAATGTCTCAAACAGTCTACGCTTTGATCGTTTCCTGGAAGACCAGTAGTAGTTTCCGATGCACATCTGGAGGCATTCTGTAATGTGCGCACTTTCAGAGTGTTGATGAAACACTGTAATTGCATCGGGATTAAATATAACAGTCACCATGAGCACTTTCCGCCTTGGGAGTAATGTCTCAAACAGTCTACGCTTTGATCGTTCCCTGGAAGACCAGTAGTAGTTTCCGATGCACATCTGGAGGCATTCTGTAATCAGTGGACTATCAGAGTGTTGATGAAACACAGAAATTGCATCGGGATTGAATACAACAGTCACCATGCGTTCTTTCCGCCATGGGAGTAATGTCTCAAACAGTGTAAGATTTGACCGTTCCCTGGAAAACCAGTAGCAGTTTCCGATGCACATCTGAAGGCATTCTGTAATCTGTGGACTATCAGAGTGTTGATGAAACACAGAAATTGCATCGGGATTGAATACTACAGTCACGAGGCGCTATTTCCTCCATGGTAGTAATGTCTCAAACGGTTTACGCTTTGATCGTTTCCTGGAACTCCAGTAGCAGTATCCGATGCACATCTGGAGCCATTCTGTAATCTGTGGACTATCAGAGTGTTGATGAAACACAGTAATTGCATCGGGATTGAATACAACAGACACCATGCGCACTTTCCTCCATGGGAGTAATGTCTCAGACAGTCTACGCTTTGATCGTTCCCTGGAAGACCAGTAGTAGTTTCCGATGCACAACTGGAGGCAATCTGTAATCTGTGGACTATCAGAGTGTTGATGAAACACAGAAATTGCATCGGGATTGAATACAACAGTCACCATGCGCACTCTCCTCCATGGGAGTAATGTCTCAAACAGTCTACGCTTTGATCGTACCCAGGAAGACCAGTAGTAGTTTCCGAAGCACATCTGGGGGCATTCTGTAATCTGTGTACTATCTGAGTGTTGATTAAACACAGAAATTGCATCGGGATTGAATACAACAGTCACCATGCGCACTTTCCTCCATGGGAGTAATATCTCAAACAGTCTAAGTTTGACCGCTCCCTGGAAGACCAGTAGTAGTTTCCGATGCACATCTGAAGGCATTCTGTAATCTGTGGACTGTCAGAGTGTTGAAGAAAAAAAGAAACTGCAGCGGGATTGAATACAACAGTCACCAGGCGCTATTTCCTCCATGGGAGTAATGTCTCAAACAGTCTACGCTTTGATCGTTCCCTAGAAGACCAGTAGTAGTTTCCGATGCACATCTGGAGGCATTCTGTAATCTGTGGACAACCAGAGTGTTGATGAAACCAAAATTACATCGGGATTGAATACAACAGTCACCATGCGTACTTTCCCCCAAGGGAGTATTGTCTCAAACAGTCTACGCTTTGATCGTTCCCTGGAAGACCAGTAGTAGTTTACAATGCACATCTGGAGAAATTCTGTAATCTGTGGACTATCTGAGTGTTGATGAAACAAAGAAATTGCATCGGGATTGGATACAACAGTCACCATGCGCACTTTCCTCCACGGGAGTAATGTCTCAAACAGTCTACCATTTGATCATTCCCTGAAATACCAGTAGTAGTTTCCGATGCACATCTGGAGGCATTCTGTAATCTGTGGACTATCAGAGTGTTCATGAAACACAGAAATTGCATCGGGATTCAATACAACAGTCACCATGCGTACTTTACGCCATGGGAGTAATGTCTCAAACAGTCTACGCTTTGATCGTTCCCTGCAAAACCAGTAGTAGTTTCCGATGCACATCAGGAGGCATTCTGTAATCTGTGGACTATCAGAGTGTTGATGAAACGCAGAAATTGCATCGGGATTGAATACAACAGTCACCATGCGCACTTTAATCCATGGGAGTAATGTCTCAAACAGTCTACGCTTTGATCGTTCCCTGGAAGACCAGTAGTGGTTTCCGATTCACATCTGAAGGCATTCTGAAATCTGTGGACTATCTGAGTGTTGATGAAAAACAGAATTTGCATCGGGATTGAATTAGACAGTCACCATGCGCACTTACCTCCATGGGAGTAATGTCACAAACAGTCTACGCTTTGATCGTTTCCTGGAAGACCAGTAGTAGTTTCCGATGCACATCTGGAGGCATTCTGTAATCTGCGTACTATCAGAGTGTTGATGAAACCAAAATTGCATCGGGATTGAATACAACAGTCACCATGCGTACTTTCCCCCAAGGGAGTAATGTGTCAAACAGTCTACGCTTTGATCGTTCCCTGGAAGACCAGTAGTAGTTTACGATGCACATCTGGAGGCATTCTGTAAACTGTGGACTATCAGAGTGTTGATGAAACACAGAAATTGCATCGGGATTGAATACAACAGTCACCATGCGCACTTTCCTCCATGGGAGTAATGCCTCAAACAGTCTACGGTTTGATCGTTTCGTGGAACTCCAGTAGTAGTTTCCGATGCACATCTGGAGGCATTCTGTAATCTGTGGACTATCAGAGTGTTGATGAAACACAGTAATTGCATCGGGATTGAATACAACTGTCACCATGCCCACTTTACGCCATGGGAGTAATGTCTCAAACAGTCTACGCTTTGATCGTTCCCTGGTAGACCAGTAATAGTTCCCGATGCATATCTGGAGGCATTCTGTAATCTGTGGACTATCAGAGTGTTGTTGAAACACAGAAGTTGCATCGTGATTGAATACAACATTCACCATGCGCACTTTCCGCCATGGGAGTAATGTCTCAAACAGTCTAAGATTTCATCGTTCCCTGGAAAACCAAGAGTAGTTTCCGTTGCACATCTGAAGGCATTCTGTAATCTGCGGACTATCAGAGTGTTGATGAAACACTATAATTGCATCGGGATTGAATACAACAGTCACCATGCGCACTTTCCGCCATGGGAGTAATGTCTCAAACAGTCTACGCTTTGATCATTACCTGGAAGACCAGTAGTAGTTTCCGATGCACATCTGGAGGCATTCTGTAATCTGTGGACTATCAGAATGTTGATGAAACACAGAAATTGCATCGGGATTGTGTACAACAGTCACCATGCGCACTTTCCTCCATGGGAGTAATGCCTCAAACAGTCTACGCTTTGATCGTTCCCTAGAAGACCAGTAGTAGTTTCCGATGCACATCTGGAGGCATTCTGTAATCTGTGGACTATCAGACTATCAGAGTGTTGATGAAACACAGAAATTGAATCGGGATTGAAAACAACAGTCACCATGCGCACTTTCCGCATGGGGGTAATGTCTCATACAGTCTACGCTTTGATCGTTCCCTGGAAGACCAGTAGTACTTTCCGATTCACATCTGGAGGCATTCTGAAATCTGTGGACTATCTGAGTGTTGATGAAACACAGAAATTGCATCGGGATTGAATTAGACAGTCACCATGCTCACTTACCTCCATGGAAGTAATGTCTCAAACAGTCTACGCTTTGAACGTTTCCAGGAAGACGAGTAGTAGTTTCCGATGCACATCTGGAGGCATTCTGTAATCTGCGTACTATGTGAGTGTTGATGAAACACAGAAATTGCATCGCGATTGAATACAACAGTCACCATGAACACTTTCCTCATCGGGTGTAATGTCTCAAACAGTCTACCCTTTGATCATGCCCTGGAAGACCAG
Organism: Schistocerca gregaria; assembly: GCF_023897955.1. Taxonomy (NCBI): domain Eukaryota; kingdom Metazoa; phylum Arthropoda; class Insecta; order Orthoptera; family Acrididae; genus Schistocerca; species Schistocerca gregaria. The sequence continues at coordinate 53,996,018 of NC_064929.1, forward strand.
TAGTAGTTTCCGATGCACATCTGGAGGCATTCTGTAATCTGTGGACAATCAGAGTGTTGATGAAACACAGAAATTGCATCGGGATTCAATACAACAGTCACCATGCGCACTTGCCGCCATGGGAGTAATGTCTCAAACAATCTAAGATTTGATCGTTCCTTGGAAAACCAACAGTAGTTTCCGATGCACATCTGAAGGCATTCTGTAATCTGTGGCATATCAAAGTGTTGATGAAACACAGAAACTGCATCGGGATTGAATACAACAGTCACCAGGCGTTATTTCCTTCATGGGAGTAATGTCTCAAACAGTCTACGCTTTGATCGTTTCCTGGAAGTCCAGTAGCAGTTTCCGATGCACATCTGGAGGCATTCTGTAATCTGTGAACTATCAGAATGTTGATGAAACACAGAAATTGCATAGAGATTGAATACAACAGTCACCATGCGCACTTTCCGCCATGGGAGTAATGTCTCAAACAGTCTACGCTTTGATCGTTCCCTAGAAGACCAGTAGTAGTTTCCGATGCACATCTGGAGGCATTCTGTAATCTGTGGACTATCTGAGTGTTGATGAAACACAGAAATTGCGTCGGGATTGAATTAGACAGTCACCATGCGCACTTACCTCCATGGGAGTAATGTCGCAAACCGTCTACGCTTTGTTCGTTTACTGGAAGACCAGTAGTAGTTTCCGATGCACATCTGGAGGCATTCTGTAATCTGCGTACTATCAGAGTGTTGATGAAACCAAAATTGCATCGGGATTGAATACAACAGTCACCATGCGTACTTTCCCCCAAGGGAGTAATGACTCAAACAGTCTACCCTTTGATCATTCCCTGGAAGACCAGTAGTAGTTTCCGATGCACATCTGGAGGCATTCTGTAATCTGTGGACTATCAGAGTGTTGATGAAACACAGAAATTGCATCGGGATTCAATACAACAGTCACCATGCGCACTTTACGCCATGGGAGTAATGTCTCAAACAGTCTACGCTTTGATCGTTCCCTGCAAGACCAGTAGTAGTTTCCGATGCACATCTGGAGGCATTCTGTAATCTGTGGACTATCAGAGTGTTGATGAAACACAGAAATTGCATCGGGATTGAATACAACAGTCACCATGCGCACTTGCCGCAATGGGAGTAATGTCTCAAACAGTCTAAGACTTGATCGTTCCTTGGAAAACCAACAGTAGTTTCCGATGCACATCTGAAGGCATTCTGTAATCTGTGGAATATCAAAGTGTTGATGAAACACAGAAATTGCATCGGGATTGAATACAACAGTCACCAGGCGTTATTTCCTCCATGGGAGTAAAGTCTCAAACAGTCTACGCTTGATTTTTTCCTGGAAGTCCAGTAGCAGTTTCCGATGCACATCTAGAGGCATTCTGTAATCTGTGAACTATCAGAATGTTGATGAAAAACAGAAATTGCATCGAGATTTAATACAAGAGTCACCATGCGCACTTTATGCCATGGGAGTAATGTCTCAAACAGTCTACGCTTTGATCATTCCCTAGAAGACCAATAGTAGTTTCCGATGCACATCTGGAGGCATTCTGTAATCTGTGGACTATCTGAGTGTTGATGAAACACAGAAATTGCATCGAGATTGAATTAGACAGTCACCATGCGCACTTACCTCCATGGGAGTAATGTCTCAAACAGTCTACGCTTTGATCGTTCCCTGCAAGACCAGTAGTAGTTTCCGATGCACAACTGGACGCATTCTGTAATATGTGGACTATCAGAGTGTTGATGAAATACAGAAATTGCATCGGGATTGAATACAACATTCACCATGCGCACTTTCCTCCATGGGAGTAATGTCTCAAACAGTCTACGCTTTGATCGTTTCCTGGAAGACCAGTAGTAGTTTCCGATGCACATCTGGAGGCATTCTGTAATCTGTGTAATATCAGAGTGTTGATGAAACACTGATGTTGCATCGGTATTGAATACAACAGTCACCATGCGCACTTACCTCCATGGGAGTAATGTCTGAAACAGTTTACTCTTTGACGTTCCCTGGAAGACCAGTAGTAGTTTCCGATGCACATCTGGAGGCATTCTGTAATCTGTGGACTATCAGAGTGTTGATGAGACAAAGAAATTGCATCGGGATTGAATACAAATGTCACCATGCGCACTTACCTACATGGGAGTAATATCTCAAACTGTCTACGCTTTGATCGTTTCCTGGAAGACCAGTAGTTGTTTCCGATGCACAACTGGACGCATTCTTTAATATGTGGACTATCAGAGTGTTGATGAAATACAGAAATTGCATCGGGATTGAATACAACTTTCACCATGCGCACTTTCCTCCATGGGAGTAATGTCTCAAACAGTCTACGCATTGATCGTTCCCTGGAAGACCAGTAGTAGTTTCCGATGCACATCTGGAGCCATTCTGTAATCTGTGGACTATCAGAGTGTTGATGAAACACAGAAATTGCATCGGGATTGAATACAACAGTCACCATGTGCACTTTCTGCCATGGGAGTAATGTCACAAACAGTCTAAGCTTTGATCGTTCCCTGGAAAACCAATAGTAGTTTCCGATGCACATCTGAAGGCATTCTGTAATCTGTGGACTATCAAAGTGTTGATGAAACACGGAAGTTGCATCGGGATTGAATACAACAGTCTCCAGGTTCACTTTCCTCCATTGGCGTAATGTCTGAAACAGTCTACGCTTTGATCGTTCCCTGCAAGACAAGTAGTAGCTTCCGATGCACATCTGGAGGCATTCTGTAATCCTTGGATCTTCAAAGTGTAGATGAAACACAGAAATTGCATCGGGATTGAATACAACAGTCACCATGCGCACTTTCCTCCTAGGAAGTAATGTCTCAAACAGTCTACGCTTTGATCGTTCCCTGGAAGAATAGTAGTAGTTTCCGATGCACATCTGGATTCATTCCGAAATCTGTGGACTATCAGATTGTTGATGAAACACAGAAATTGCATCGGTATTGGATACAACACACACCATGCGCACTTTCCCCCATGGGAGTAGTGTCTCAAACAGTTTACGCTTTGATCGTTCCTTCGAAGACCAGTAGTAGTTTCCGATGCACATCTGGAGGTATTCTGTAATCTGTGGACTATCAGAGTGTTGATGAAACCAAAATTGCATCGGATTGAATACAACAGTCACTATGCGCACATTCCTCCACGGGAGTAATGTCTCAAACAGTCTACGCTTTGATCATTCCAAGGAAGACCAGTAGTAGTTTCCGTCGCACATCTGGAGGCATTCTGTAATCTGCGGACTATCAGAGTGTTGATGAAACACAGTAATTGCTATGGTATTGGATACAACACGCACCATGCGCACTTTCCCCCATGGGAGTAGTGTCTCAAACAGTTTACGCTTTGATCGTTCCCTCGAAGACCAGTAGTAGTTGCCGATGCACATCTGGAGGCATTCTGTAATCTGTGGACTATCAGAGTGTTGATGAAACACAGAAATTGCGTCGGGATTGAATACAACAGTCACCATGCGCACTTTCCTCCATGGGAGTAATGTCTCAAACAGTCTAAGCTTTGATTGTTACCTGGAAGACCAGTAGTAGTTTCCGATGCACACCTGGAGGCGTTCTGTAATCTGTGGACTATCAGAGTGTTGATGAAACACAGAAATTGCATCGGGATTGAATACAACAGTCACCATCGGCACTTTCCTCCACGGGAGTAATGTCTCAAACAGTCTACGATTTGATCGTTCCAAGGAAGACCAGTAGTAGTTTCCGGCGCACATCGGGAGGCGTTCTGTAATCTGTGGACTATCAGAGTGTTGTTAAAAAACAGAAATTGCTTCGGTATTGTATACAACACTCACCATGCGCACTTTCCCCCTTGGGAGTAGTGTCTCAAACAGTTTACGCTTTGATCGTTCCCTCGAAGACCAGTAGTAGTTGCCGATGCACATCTGGAGGCATTCTGTAATCTGCAGACTAACAGAGTGTTGATGAAACACAGTAATTGCATCGGGATTGAATACAACAGTCACCATGCACGCTTTCCTAAATGGGAGTAATGTCTCAGACAGTCTACACTTTGATCGTTCCCTGGAAGACCAGTAGTAGTTTCCGATGCACATCTGGAGGCATTCTGTAATCTGTGGACTATCAGAGTGTTGATGAAACACAGAAATTGCATCGGGATTGAATACAACAGTCACCATGCGCACTTTCCTCCACTGGAGTTGTGTATCAAACAGTCTACCCTTTGAACATTCCCTGGAAGACCAGTAGTAGTTTCCGATGCACATCTGGAGGCATTCTGTAATGTGTGGACTATCAGAGTGTTGATGAAACACAGAAATTGCTTCGGTATTGGATACAACACTCACCATGCGCACTTTCCCCCATGGGAGTAGTGTCTCAAACAGTTTACGCTTTGATCGTTCCCTCGAAGACCAGTAGTAGTTGCCGATGCACATCTGGAGGCATTCTGTAATCTGCGGACTATCAGAATGTTGATGAAACACAGTAATTGCATCGTGTTGAATACAACTGTCACCATGCACGCTTTCCTCCATGGGAGTAATGTCTCAGACAGTCTACACTTTGATCGTTCCCTGGAAGACCAGTAGTAGTTTCCGATGCACATCTGGAGGCATTCTGCAATCTGTGGACTATCAGAGTGTTGATGAAACACAGAAATTGCATCGGGATTGAATTCAACAGTCACCATGCGCACTTTCCTCCATGGGAGTAATGTCTCAAAGAGTCTAAGCTTTGATCGTTCCCTGGAAGACCAGTAGTAGTTTACGATGCACATGTGGAGGCATTCTGTAATCTGTGGACTATCAGAGTGTTGATGACACACAGAAGTTGCATCGGGATTGAATACAACAGTCACCATGCGCACTTTCCTCCATGGGAGTAATGTCTCAAACAGTCTAAGCTTTGATCGTTCCCTGGAAGACCAGTAGTAGTTTACGATGCACATGTGGAGGCATTCTGTAATCTGTAGACTATCAGAGTGTTGATGAAACCAAAATTGCAACAGATTGAATACAACAGTCACCATGAGCACATTCCTCCACGGGAGTAAAGTCTCAAACAGTCTACGCTTTGATCGTTCCAAGGAAGACCAGTAGTAGTTTCCGACGCACATGTGGAGCCGTTCTATAATCTGTGGTATATCAGAGTGTTCATGAACACAGAAATTGCTTCGGGATTGGATACAACACTCACCATGCGCACTTTCCCCCATGGGAGTAGTGTCTCAAACAGTTTACGCTTTGATCGTTCCCTCGAAGACCAGTAGTAGTTTCCGATGCACATCTGGAGGCATTCTGTAATTTGCGGACTATCAGAGTGTTGATGAAACACAGAAATTGCATCGGGATTGAATACAACAGTCACCATGCGCACTTTCCTCCACTGGAGTAGTGTCTCAAACAGTCTACCCTTTGATCATGCCCTGGAAGACCAGTAGTAGTTTCCGATGCACATCTGGAGGCATTCTGTAATCTGTGGACAATCAGAGTGTTGATGAAACACAGAAATTGCATCGGGATTCAATACAACAGTCACCATGCGCACTTGCCGCCATGGGAGTAGTGTCTCAAACAATCTAAGATTTGATCGTTCCTTGGAAAACCAACAGTAGTTTCCGATGCACATCTGAAGGCATTCTGTAATCTGTGGCATATCAAAGTGTTGATGAAACACAGAAACTGCATCGGGATTGAATACAACAGTCACCAGGCGTTATTTCCTTCATGGGATTAATGTCTCAAACAGTCTACGCTTTGATCGTTTCCTGGAAGTCCAGTAGCAGTTTCCGATGCACATCTGGAGGCATTCTGTAATCTGTGAACTATCAGAATGTTGATGAAACACAGAAATTGCATCGAGATTGAATACAACAGTCACCATGCGCACTTTCCGCCATGGGAGTAATGTCTCAAACAGTCTACGCTTTGATCGTTCCCTAGAAGACCAGTAGTAGTTTCCGATGCACATCTGGAGGCATTCTGTAATCTGTGGACTATCTGAGTGTTGATGAAACACAGAAATTGCGTCGGGATTGAATTAGACAGTCACCATGCGCACTTACCTCCATGGGAGTAATGTCGCAAACCGTCTACGCTTTGTTCGTTTACTGGAAGACCAGTAGTAGTTTCCGATGCACATCTGGAGGCATTCTGTAATCTGCGTACTATCAGAGTGTTGATGAAACCAAAATTGCATCGGGATTGAATACAACAGTCACCATGCGTACTTTCCCCCAAGGGAGTAATGACTCAAACAGTCTACCCTTTGATCATTCCCTGGAAGACCAGTAGTAGTTTCCGATGCACATCTGGAGGCATTCTGTAATCTGTGGACTATCAGAGTGTTGATGAAACACAGAAATTGCATCGGGATTCAATACAACAGTCACCATGCGCACTTTACGCCATGGGAGTAATGTCTCAAACAGTCTACGCTTTGATCGTTCCCTGCAAGACCAGTAGTAGTTTCCGATGCACATCTGGAGGCATTCTGTAGTCTGTGGACTATCAGAGTGTTGATGAAACACAGAAATTGCATCGGGATTGAATACAACAGTCACCATGCGCACTTGCCGCAATGGGAGTAATGTCTCAAACAGTCTAAGACTTGATCGTTCCTTGGAAAACCAACAGTAGTTTCCGATGCACATCTGAAGGCATTTTGTAATCTGTGGAATATCAAAGTGTTGATGAAACACAGAAATTGCATCGGGATTGAATACAACAGTCACCAGGCGTTATTTCCTCCATGGGAGTAAAGTCTCAAACAGCCTACGCTTGATTTTTTCCTGGAAGTCCAGTAGCAGTTTCCGATGCACATCTAGAGGCATTCTGTAATCTGTGAACTATCAGAATGTTGATGAAAAACAGAAATTGCATCGAGATTTAATACAAGAGTCACCATGCGCACTTTATGCCATGGGAGTAATGTCTCAAACAGTCTACGCTTTGATCATTCCCTAGAAGACCAATAGTAGTTTCCGATGCACATCTGGAGGCATTCTGTAATCTGTGGACTATCTGAGTGTTGATGAAACACAGAAAATGCATCGAGATTGAATTAGACAGTCACCATGCGCACTTACCTCCATGGGAGTAATGTCTCAAACAGTCTACGCTTTGATCGTTCCCTGCAAGACCAGTAGTAGTTTCCGATGCACAACTGGACGCATTCTGTAATATGTGGACTATCAGAGTGTTGATGAAATACAGAAATTGCATCGGGATTGAATACAACATTCACCATGCGCACTTTCCTCCATGGGAGTAATGTCTCAAACAGTCTACGCTTTGATCGTTTCCTGGAAGACCAGTAGTAGTTTCCGATGCACATCTGGAGGCATTCTGTAATCTGTGTAATATCAGAGTGTTGATGAAACACTGATGTTGCATCGGTATTGAATACAACAGTCACCATGCGCACTTACCTCCATGGGAGTAATGTCTGAAACAGTTTACTTTTTGACGTTCCCTGGAAGACCAGTAGTAGTTTCCGATGCACATCTGGAGGCATTCTGTAATCTGTGGACTATCAGAGTGTTGATGAGACAAAGAAATTGCATCGGGATTGAATACAAATGTCACCATGCGCACTTACCTACATGGGAGTAATATCTCAAACTGTCTACGCTTTGATCGTTTCCTGGAAGACCAGTAGTTGTTTCCGATGCACAACTGGACGCATTCTTTAATATGTTTACTATCAGAGTGTTGATGAAATACAGAAATTGCATCGGGATTGAATACAACTTTCACCATGCGCACTTTCCTCCATGGGAGTAATGTCTCAAACAGTCTACGCATTGATCGTTCCCTGGAAGACCAGTAGTAGTTTCCGATGCACATCTGGAGCCATTCTGTAATCTGTGGACTATCAGAGTGTTGATGAAACACAGAAATTGCATCGGGATTGAATACAACAGTCACCATGTGCACTTTCTGCCATGGGAGTAATGTCACAAATAGTCTAAGCTTTGATCGTTCCCTGGAAAACCAATAGTAGTTTCCGATGCACATCTGAAGGCATTCTGTAATCTGTGGACTATCAAAGTGTTGATGAAACACGGAAGTTGCATCGGGATTGAATACAACAGTCTCCAGGTTCACTTTCCTCCATTGGAGTAATGTCTGAAACAGTCTACGCTTTGATCGTTCCCTGCAAGACAAGTAGTAGCTTCCGATGCACATCTGGAGGCATTCTGTAATCCTTGGATCTTCAAAGTGTAGATGAAACACAGAAATTGCATCGGGATTGAATACAACAGTCACCATGCGCACTTTCCTCCTAGGAAGTAATGTCTCAAACAGTCTACGCTTTGATCGTTCCCTGGAAGAATAGTAGTAGTTTCCGATGCACATCTGGATTCATTCCGAAATCTGTGGACTATCAGATTGTTGATGAAACACAGAAATTGCATCGGTATTGGATACAACACACACCATGCGCACTTTCCCCCATGGGAGTAGTGTTTCAAACAGTTTACGCTTTGATCGTTCCTTCGAAGACCAGTAGTAGTTTCCGATGCACATCTGGAGGTATTCTGTAATCTGTGGACTATCAGAGTGTTGATGAAACCAAAATTGCATCGGATTGAATACAACAGTCACTATGCGCACATTCCTCCACGGGAGTAATGTCTCAAACAGTCTACGCTTTGATCATTCCAAGGAAGACCAGTAGTAGTTTCCGTCGCACATCTGGAGGCATTCTGTAATCTGCGGACTATCAGAGTGTTGATGAAACACAGTAATTGCTATGGTATTGGATACAACACGCACCATGCGCACTTTCCCCCATGGGAGTAGTGTCTCAAACAGTTTACGCTTTGATCGTTCCCTCGAAGACCAGTAGTAGTTGCCGATGCACATCTGGAGGCATTCTGTAATCTGTGGACTATCAGAGTGTTGATGAAACACAGAAATTGCGTCGGGATTGAATACAACAGTCACCATGCGCACTTTCCTCCATGGGAGTAATGTCTCAAACAGTCTAAGCTTTGATTGTTACCTGGAAGACCAGTAGTAGTTTCCGATGCACACCTGGAGGCGTTCTGTAATCTGTGGACTATCAGAGTGTTGATGAAACACAGAAATTGCATCGGGATTGAATACAACAGTCACCATCGGCACTTTCCTCCACGGGAGTAATGTCTCAAACAGTCTACGCTTTGATCGTTCCAAGGAAGACCAGTAGTAGTTTCCGGCGCACATCGGGAGGCGTTCTGTAATCTGTGGACTATCAGAGTGTTGATGAAACACAGAAATTGCTTCGGTATTGTATACAACACTCACCATGCGCACTTTCCCCCTTGGGAGTAGTGTCTCAAACAGTTTACGCTTTGATCGTTCCCTCGAAGACCAGTAGTAGTTGCCGATGCACATCTGGAGGCATTCTGTAATCTGCAGACTAACAGAGTGTTGATGAAACACAGTAATTGCATCGGGATTGAATACAACAGTCACCATGCACGCTTTCCTAAATGGGAGTAATGTCTCAGACAGTCTACACTTTGATCGTTCCCTGGAAGACCAGTAGTAGTTTCCGATGCACATCTGGAGGCATTCTGTAATCTGTGGACTATCAGAGTGTTGATGAAACACAGAAATTGCATCGGGATTGAATACAACAGTCACCATGCGCACTTTCCTCCACTGGAGTTGTGTATCAAACAGTCTACCCTTTGAACATTCCCTGGAAGACCAGTAGTAGTTTCCGATGCACATCTGGAGGCATTCTGTAATGTGTGGACTATCAGAGTGTTGATGAAACACAGAAATTGCTTCGGTATTGGATACAACACTCACCATGCGCACTTTCCCCCATGGGAGTAGTGTCTCAAACAGTTTACGCTTTGATCGTTCCCTCGAAGACCAGTAGTAGTTGCCGATGCACATCTGGAGGCATTCTGTAATCTGCGGACTATCAGAATGTTGATGAAACACAGTAATTGCATCGTGTTGAATACAACTGTCACCATGCACGCTTTCCTCCATGGGAGTAATGTCTCAGACAGTCTACACTTTGATCGTTCCCTGGAAGACCAGTAGTAGTTTCCGATGCACATCTGGAGGCATTCTGCAATCTGTGGACTATCAGAGTGTTGATGAAACACAGAAATTGCATCGGGATTGAATTCAACAGTCACCATGCGCACTTTCCTCCATGGGAGTAATGTCTCAAACAGTCTAAGCTTTGATCGTTCCCTGGAAGACCAGTAGTAGTTTACGATGCACATGTGGAGGCATTCTGTAATCTGTGGACTATCAGAGTGTTGATGACACACAGAAGTTGCATCGGGATTGAATACAACAGTCACCATGCGCACTTTCCTCCATGGGAGTAATGTCTCAAACAGTCTAAGCTTTGATCGTTCCCTGGAAGACCAGTAGTAGTTTACGATGCACATGTGGAGGCATTCTGTAATCTGTAGACTATCAGAGTGTTGATGAAACCAAAATTGCAACAGATTGAATACAACAGTCACCATGAGCACATTCCTCCACGGGAGTAAAGTCTCAAACAGTCTACGCTTTGATCGTTCCAAGGAAGACCAGTAGTAGTTTCCGACGCACATGTGGAGCCGTTCTATAATCTGTGGTATATCAGAGTGTTCATGAACACAGAAATTGCTTCGGGATTGGATACAACACTCACCATGCGCACTTTCCCCCATGGGAGTAGTGTCTCAAACAGTTTACGCTTTGATCGTTCCCTGGAAGACCAGTAGTAGTTTACGATGCACATCTGGAGGCATTCTGTAAACTGTGGACTATCAGAGTGTTGATGAAACACAGAAATTGCATCGGGATTGAATACAACAGTCACCATGCGCACTTTCCTCCATGGGAGTAATGCCTCAAACAGTCTACGGTTTGATCGTTCCCTGGTAGACCAGTAATAGTTCCCGATGCATATCTGGAGGCATTCTGTAATCTGTGGACTATCAGAGTGTTGTTGAAACACAGAAGTTGCATCGTGATTGAATACAACATTCACCATGCGCACTTTCCGCCATGGGAGTAATGTCTCAAACAGTCTAAGATTTCATCGTTCCCTGGAAAACCAAGAGTAGTTTCCGTTGCACATCTGAAGGCATTCTGTAATCTGCGGACTATCAGAGTGTTGATGAAACACTATAATTGCATCGGGATTGAATACAACAGTCACCATGCGCACTTTCCGCCATGGGAGTAATGTCTCAAACAGTCTACGCTTTGATCATTACCTGGAAGACCAGTAGTAGTTTCCGATGCACATCTGGAGGCATTCTGTAATCTGTGGACTATCAGAATGTTGATGAAACACAGAAATTGCATCGGGATTGTGTACAACAGTCACCATGCGCACTTTCCTCCATGGGAGTAATGCCTCAAACAGTCTACGCTTTGATCGTTCCCTAGAAGACCAGTAGTAGTTTCCGATGCACATCTGGAGGCATTCTGTAATCTGTGGACTATCAGACTATCAGAGTGTTGATGAAACACAGAAATTGAATCGGGATTGAAAACAACAGTCACCATGCGCACTTTCCGCATGGGGGTAATGTCTCATACAGTCTACGCTTTGATCGTTCCCTGGAAGACCAGTAGTACTTTCCGATTCACATCTGGAGGCATTCTGAAATCTGTGGACTATCTGAGTGTTGATGAAACACAGAAATTGCATCGGGATTGAATTAGACAGTCACCATGCTCACTTACCTCCATGGAAGTAATGTCTCAAACAGTCTACGCTTTGAACGTTTCCAGGAAGACGAGTAGTAGTTTCCGATGCACATCTGGAGGCATTCTGTAATCTGCGTACTATGTGAGTGTTGATGAAACACAGAAATTGCATCGCGATTGAATACAACAGTCACCATGAACACTTTCCTCATCGGGTGTAATGTCTCAAACAGTCTACCCTTTGATCATGCCCTGGAAGACCAGTAGTAGTTTCCGATGCACATCTGGAGGCATTCTGTAATCTGTGGACAATCAGAGTGTTGATGAAACACAGAAATTGCATCGGGATTCAATACAACAGTCACCATGCGCACTTGCCGCCATGGGAGTAATGTCTCAAACAATCTAAGATTTGATCGTTCCTTGGAAAACCAACAGTAGTTTCCGATGCACATCTGAAGGCATTCTGTAATCTGTGGCATATCAAAGTGTTGATGAAACACAGAAACTGCATCGGGATTGAATACAACAGTCACCAGGCGTTATTTCCTTCATGGGAGTAATGTCTCAAACAGTCTACGCTTTGATCGTTTCCTGGAAGTCCAGTAGCAGTTTCCGATGCACATCTGGAGGCATTCTGTAATCTGTGAACTATCAGAATGTTGATGAAACACAGAAATTGCATAGAGATTGAATACAACAGTCACCATGCGCACTTTCCGCCATGGGAGTAATGTCTCAAACAGTCTACGCTTTGATCGTTCCCTAGAAGACCAGTAGTAGTTTCCGATGCACATCTGGAGGCATTCTGTAATCTGTGGACTATCTGAGTGTTGATGAAACACAGAAATTGCGTCGGGATTGAATTAGACAGTCACCATGCGCACTTACCTCCATGGGAGTAATGTCGCAAACCGTCTACGCTTTGTTCGTTTACTGGAAGACCAGTAGTAGTTTCCGATGCACATCTGGAGGCATTCTGTAATCTGCGTACTATCAGAGTGTTGATGAAACCAAAATTGCATCGGGATTGAATACAACAGTCACCATGCGTACTTTCCCCCAAGGGAGTAATGACTCAAACAGTCTACCCTTTGATCATTCCCTGGAAGACCAGTAGTAGTTTCCGATGCACATCTGGAGGCATTCTGTAATCTGTGGACTATCAGAGTGTTGATGAAACACAGAAATTGCATCGGGATTCAATACAACAGTCACCATGCGCACTTTACGCCATGGGAGTAATGTCTCAAACAGTCTACGCTTTGATCGTTCCCTGCAAGACCAGTAGTAGTTTCCGATGCACATCTGGAGGCATTCTGTAATCTGTGGACTATCAGAGTGTTGATGAAACACAGAAATTGCATCGGGATTGAATACAACAGTCACCATGCGCACTTGCCGCAATGGGAGTAATGTCTCAAACAGTCTAAGACTTGATCGTTCCTTGGAAAACCAACAGTAGTTTCCGATGCACATCTGAAGGCATTCTGTAATCTGTGGAATATCAAAGTGTTGATGAAACACAGAAATTGCATCGGGATTGAATACAACAGTCACCAGGCGTTATTTCCTCCATGGGAGTAAAGTCTCAAACAGTCTACGCTTGATTTTTTCCTGGAAGTCCAGTAGCAGTTTCCGATGCACATCTAGAGGCATTCTGTAATCTGTGAACTATCAGAATGTTGATGAAAAACAGAAATTGCATCGAGATTTAATACAAGAGTCACCATGCGCACTTTATGCCATGGGAGTAATGTCTCAAACAGTCTACGCTTTGATCATTCCCTAGAAGACCAATAGTAGTTTCCGATGCACATCTGGAGGCATTCTGTAATCTGTGGACTATCTGAGTGTTGATGAAACACAGAAATTGCATCGAGATTGAATTAGACAGTCACCATGCGCACTTACCTCCATGGGAGTAATGTCTCAAACAGTCTACGCTTTGATCGTTCCCTGCAAGACCAGTAGTAGTTTCCGATGCACAACTGGACGCATTCTGTAATATGTGGACTATCAGAGTGTTGATGAAATACAGAAATTGCATCGGGATTGAATACAACATTCACCATGCGCACTTTCCTCCATGGGAGTAATGTCTCAAACAGTCTACGCTTTGATCGTTTCCTGGAAGACCAGTAGTAGTTTCCGATGCACATCTGGAGGCATTCTGTAATCTGTGTAATATCAGAGTGTTGATGAAACACTGATGTTGCATCGGTATTGAATACAACAGTCACCATGCGCACTTACCTCCATGGGAGTAATGTCTGAAACAGTTTACTCTTTGACGTTCCCTGGAAGACCAGTAGTAGTTTCCGATGCACATCTGGAATCATTCTGTAATCTGTGGACTATCAGAGTGTTGATGAGACAAAGAAATTGCATCGGGATTGAATACAAATGTCACCATGCGCACTTACCTACATGGGAGTAATATCTCAAACTGTCTACGCTTTGATCGTTTCCTGGAAGACCAGTAGTTGTTTCCGATGCACAACTGGACGCATTCTTTAATATGTGGACTATCAGAGTGTTGATGAAATACAGAAATTGCATCGGGATTGAATACAACTTTCACCATGCGCACTTTCCTCCATGGGAGTAATGTCTCAAACAGTCTACGCATTGATCGTTCCCTGGAAGACCAGTAGTAGTTTCCGATGCACATCTGGAGCCATTCTGTAATCTGTGGACTATCAGAGTGTTGATGAAACACAGAAATTGCATCGGGATTGAATACAACAGTCACCATGTGCACTTTCTGCCATGGGAGTAATGTCACAAACAGTCTAAGCTTTGATCGTTCCCTGGAAAACCAATAGTAGTTTCCGATGCACATCTGAAGGCATTCTGTAATCTGTGGACTATCAAAGTGTTGATGAAACACGGAAGTTGCATCGGGATTGAATACAACAGTCTCCAGGTTCACTTTCCTCCATTGGAGTAATGTCTGAAACAGTCTACGCTTTGATCGTTCCCTGCAAGACAAGTAGTAGCTTCCGATGCACATCTGGAGGCATTCTGTAATCCTTGGATCTTCAAAGTGTAGATGAAACACAGAAATTGCATCGGGATTGAATACAACAGTCACCATGCGCACTTTCCTCCTAGGAAGTAATGTCTCAAACAGTCTACGCTTTGATCGTTCCCTGGAAGAATAGTAGTAGTTTCCGATGCACATCTGGATTCATTCCGAAATCTGTGGACTATCAGATTGTTGATGAAACACAGAAATTGCATCGGTATTGGATACAACACACACCATGCGCACTTTCCCCCATGGGAGTAGTGTCTCAAACAGTTTACGCTTTGATCGTTCCTTCGAAGACCAGTAGTAGTTTCCGATGCACATCTGGAGGTATTCTGTAATCTGTGGACTATCAGAGTGTTGATGAAACCAAAATTGCATCGGATTGAATACAACAGTCACTATGCGCACATTCCTCCACGGGAGTAATGTCTCAAACAGTCTACGCTTTGATCATTCCAAGGAAGACCAGTAGTAGTTTCCGTCGCACATCTGGAGGCATTCTGTAATCTGCGGACTATCAGAGTGTTGATGAAACACAGTAATTGCTATGGTATTGGATACAACACGCACCATGCGCACTTTCCCCCATGGGAGTAGTGTCTCAAACAGTTTACGCTTTGATCGTTCCCTCGAAGACCAGTAGTAGTTGCCGATGCACATCTGGAGGCATTCTGTAATCTGTGGACTATCAGAGTGTTGATGAAACACAGAAATTGCGTCGGGATTGAATACAACAGTCACCATGCGCACTTTCCTCCATGGGAGTAATGTCTCAAACAGTCTAAGCTTTGATTGTTACCTGGAAGACCAGTAGTAGTTTCCGATGCACACCTGGAGGCGTTCTGTAATCTGTGGACTATCAGAGTGTTGATGAAACACAGAAATTGCATCGGGATTGAATACAACAGTCACCATCGGCACTTTCCTCCACGGGAGTAATGTCTCAAACAGTCTACGCTTTGATCGTTCCAAGGAAGACCAGTAGTAGTTTCCGGCGCACATCGGGAGGCGTTCTGTAATCTGTGGACTATCAGAGTGTTGATGAAACACAGAAATTGCTTCGGTATTGTATACAACACTCACCATGCGCACTTTCCCCCTTGGGAGTAGTGTCTCAAACAGTTTACGCTTTGATCGTTCCCTCGAAGACCAGTAGTAGTTGCCGATGCACATCTGGAGGCATTCTGTAATCTGCAGACTAACAGAGTGTTGATGAAACACAGTAATTGCATCGGAATTGAATACAACAGTCACCATGCACGCTTTCCTAAATGGGAGTAATGTCTCAGACAGTCTACACTTTGATCGTTCCCTGGAAGACCAGTAGTAGTTTCCGATGCACATCTGGAGGCATTCTGTAATCTGTGGACTATCAGAGTGTTGATGAAACACAGAAATTGCATCGGGATTGAATACAACAGTCACCATGCGCACTTTCCTCCACTGGAGTTGTGTATCAAACAGTCTACCCTTTGAACATTCCCTGGAAGACCAGTAGTAGTTTCCGATGCACATCTGGAGGCATTCTGTAATGTGTGGACTATCAGAGTGTTGATGAAACACAGAAATTGCTTCGGTATTGGATACAACACTCACCATGCGCACTTTCCCCCAGGGGAGTAGTGTCTCAAACAGTTTACGCTTTGATCGTTCCCTCGAAGACCAGTAGTAGTTGCCGATGCACATCTGGAGGCATTCTGTAATCTGCGGACTATCAGAATGTTGATGAAACACAGTAATTGCATCGTGTTGAATACAACTGTCACCATGCACGCTTTCCTCCATGGGAGTAATGTCTCAGACAGTCTACACTTTGATCGTTCCCTGGAAGACCAGTAGTAGTTTCCGATGCACATCTGGAGGCATTCTGCAATCTGTGGACTATCAGAGTGTTGATGAAACACAGAAATTGCATCGGGATTGAATTCAACAGTCACCATGCGCACTTTCCTCCATGGGAGTAATGTCTCAAACAGTCTAAGCTTTGATCGTTCCCTGGAAGACCAGTAGTAGTTTACGATGCACATGTGGAGGCATTCTGTAATCTGTGGACTATCAGAGTGTTGATGACACACAGAAGTTGCATCGGGATTGAATACAACAGTCACCATGCGCACTTTCCTCCATGGGAGTAATGTCTCAAACAGTCTAAGCTTTGATCGTTCCCTGGAAGACCAGTAGTAGTTTACGATGCACATGTGGAGGCATTCTGTAATCTGTAGACTATCAGAGTGTTGATGAAACCAAAATTGCAACAGATTGAATACAACAGTCACCATGAGCACATTCCTCCACGGGAGTAAAGTCTCAAACAGTCTACGCTTTGATCGTTCCAAGGAAGACCAGTAGTAGTTTCCGACGCACATGTGGAGCCGTTCTATAATCTGTGGTATATCAGAGTGTTCATGAACACAGAAATTGCTTCGGGATTGGATACAACACTCACCATGCGCACTTTCCCCCATGGGAGTAGTGTCTCAAACAGTTTACGCTTTGATCGTTCCCTCGAAGACCAGTAGTAGTTTCCGATGCACATCTGGAGGCATTCTGTAATTTGCGGACTATCAGAGTGTTGATGAAACACAGAAATTGCATCGGGATTGAATACAACAGTCACCATGCGCACTTTCCTCCACTGGAGTAGTGTCTCAAACAGTCTACCCTTTGATCATTCCCAGGAAGACCAGTAGTAGTTTCCGATGCACATCTGGAGGCATTCTGTAATCTGTGGACTATCAGAGTGTTGATGAAACACAGTAATTGCATCGGGATTGAATACAACAGTCACCATGCGCACTCTCCCCCATGGGAGTAATGTCTCAAACAGTCTACGCATGGATCGTTCCCAGGAAAACCAGTAGGAGTTTCCGATGCACATCTGAAGGCATTATGTAATCTGTGGACTATCTGAGTGTTGATGAAATACAGAAATTGCATCGGGATTGAATTCAACAGACACCATGCACACTTTCCTCCATGGGATTAATGTGTCAAACAGTCTAAGCTTTGAACGTTACCTGGAAGACCGGTAGTAGTTTCCGATGCACATCTGGATGCATTCTGTAATCTGTGGACTATCACAGTGTTGATAAAACACAGAAATTGCATCAGGACTGAAAACAACAGTCACCAGGCGCTATTTCCTCCATGGGAGTAATGTCTCAAACAGTCTACGCTTTGATCGTTCCCTGGAAGACCAGTAGTAGTTTCCGATGCACATCTGGAGGCATTCTGTAATCCTTGGACCTTCAAAGTGTTGACGAAACACAGAAATTGCCTCGGGATTGAATACAACAGTCACCATGCGCACTTTCCTCCATGGGAGTAATGCCTCAATCAGTCTACTGTTTGAACGTTCCCTGGAAGTCCAGTAGTAGTTTCCGATGCACATCTGGCGGCATTCTGTAATCTGTGGACTATCTGAGTGTTGATGAAACACAGTAATTGCATCGGGATTGAATACAACAGTCACCATGCGCACTTTCCTCCATGGGAGTAATGTCTCAATCAGTCTACAGTTTGATCGTTCCCTGGAAGTCCAGAAGTAGTTTCCGATGCACATCTGGCAGCATTCTGTAGTCTGTGGACTATCAGAGTGTTGATGAAACACAGTAATTGCATCGGGATTGAATACAATAGTCACCATGCGCACTTTCCTCCAGGGGAGTAATGTCTCATATAGTCTACGCTTTGGTCGTTCCCTGGAAGACCAGTAGTAGTTTCCGATGCACATCTGGATGCATTCTGTAATCTGTGGACTATCAGAGTGTTGATGAAACACAGTAATTGCATCGCGATTGAATGCAACAGTCACCATGCGCAATTTCCTCCATGGGAGTAATGTCTCAAACAGTCTACGCTTTGATCGTTCCCTGGAAGACCAGTAGTAGTTTCCGATGCAAATCTGGAGGCATTCTGTAATCTGTGGACTATCAGAGTGTTGATGAAACAAAGAAATTGCATCGGGATTGAATACAACAGTCAGCATGCACACTTACCTCCATGGGAGTAATGTCTCAAACAGTCTACGCTTTGATCATTTCCTGGAAGACCAGTAGTAGTTTCCGATGAACAACTGGAGGCATTCTGTAATCTGTGGACTATCAGAGTGTTGATGAAACCAAAATTGCAACGGATTGAATACAACAGTCACCATGCGCACATTCCTCCACGGGAGTAATGTCTCAAACAGTCTACGCTTTGATCGTTCAAAGGAAGACCTGTAGTATTTTCCGACGCACATCTGGAGCCGTTCTGTGATCTGTGGAATATCAGAGTGTTGATGAAACACAGAAATAGCTTCGGGATTGGATACAACACTCACCATGCGCACTTACCTCATGGGAGTAATGTCTCAAACAGTCTACGCTTTGATCGTTTCCTGGAAGACCAGTAGTAGTTTCCGATGCACATCTGGAGGCATTCTGTAATCTGCGTACTATCAGAGTGTTGATGAAACCAAAATTGCATCGGGATTGAATACAACAGTCACCAAGGGCACTTTCCTCCATGGGAGTAATGTCTCAAACAGTCTACCCTTTGATCATGACCTGGAAGACCAGTAGTAGTTTCCGATGCACATCTGGAGGCATTCCGTAATCTGTGGACTATCAGAGTGTTGATGAAACACAGAAATTGCATCGGGATTCAATACAGCAGTCACCATGCGCACTTTCCTCCATAGGAGTAAAGCCTCAAACAGTCTACGGTTTGATCGTTCCCTGGAAGTCCAGTAGTAGTTTCGAATGCACATCTGGCGGCATTCTGTAACCTGTGGACTATCAGAGTGTTGATGAAACACAGTAATTGCATCGGGATTTAATACAACAGTCGCCATGCGCACTTTCCTCCATGGGAGTAATGTCTCATATAGTCTACGCTTTGATCTTTCCCTGGAAGACCAGTAGTAGTTTCCGATGCACATCTGGATGCATTCTGTAATCTGTGGACTATCAGAGTGTTGATGAAACACAGTAATTGCGTCGGGATTGAATACAACAGTCACCATGCGCAGTTTCCTCCATGGGAGTAATGTCTCAAACAGTCTACGCTTTGATCGCTCCCTGGAAGACCAGTAGTAGTTTCCGATGCACATCTGGAGGCATTCTGTAATCTGTGGACTATCAGAGTGTTGATGAAACAAAGAAATTGCATCGGGATTGAATACAACAGTCACCATGCGCACTTACCTCCATGGGAGTAATGTCTCAAACAGTCTACGCTTTGATCGTTTCCTGGAAGACCAGTAGTAGTTTCCGATGCACAACCGGAGGCATTCTGTAATCTGTGGACTATCAGAGTGTTGATGAAACACAGTAATTGCATCGCGATTGAATGCAACAGTCACCATGCGCAATTTCCTCCATGGGAGTAATGTCTCAAACAGTCTACGCTTTGATCGTTCCCTGGAAGACCAGTAGTAGTTTCCGATGCACAACCGGAGGCATTCTGTAATCTGTGGACTATCAGAGTGTTGATGAAACACAGTAATTGCGTCGGGATTGAATACAACAGTCACCATGCGCAGTTTCCTCCATGGGAGTAATGTCTCAAACAGTCTACGCTTTGATCGCTCCCTGGAAGACCAGTAGTAGTTTCCGATGCACATCTGGAGGCATTCTGTAATCTGTGGACTATCAGAGTGTTGATGAAACAAAGAAATTGCATCGGGATTGAATACAACAGTCACCATGCGCACTTACCTCCATGGGAGTAATGTCTCAAACAGTCTACGCTTTGATCGTTTCCTGGAAGACCAGTAGTAGTTTCCGATGCACAACCGGAGGCATTCTGTAATCTGTGGACTATCAGAGTGTTGATGAAACACAGTAATTGCATCGCGATTGAATGCAACAGTCACCATGCGCAATTTCCTCCATGGGAGTAATGTCTCAAACAGTCTACGCTTTGATCGTTCCCTGGAAGACCAGTAGTAGTTTCCGATGCAAATCTGGAGGCATTCTGTAATCTGTGGACTATCAGAGTGTTGATGAAACAAAGAAATTGCATCGGGATTGAATACAACAGTCAGCATGCACACTTACCTCCATGGGAGTAATGTCTCAAACAGTCTACGCTTTGATCATTTCCTGGAAGACCAGTAGTAGTTTCCGATGAACAACTGGAGGCATTCTGTAATCTGTGGACTATCAGAGTGTTGATGAAACCAAAATTGCAACGGATTGAATACAACAGTCACCATGCGCACATTCCTCCACGGGAGTAATGTCTCAAACAGTCTACGCTTTGATCGTTCAAAGGAAGACCTGTAGTATTTTCCGACGCACATCTGGAGCCGTTCTGTGATCTGTGGAATATCAGAGTGTTGATGAAACACAGAAATAGCTTCGGGATTGGATACAACACTCACCATGCGCACTTACCTCATGGGAGTAATGTCTCAAACAGTCTACGCTTTGATCGTTTCCTGGAAGACCAGTAGTAGTTTCCGATGCACATCTGGAGGCATTCTGTAATCTGCGTACTATCAGAGTGTTGATGAAACCAAAATTGCATCGGGATTGAATACAACAGTCACCAAGGGCACTTTCCTCCATGGGAGTAATGTCTCAAACAGTCTACCCTTTGATCATGACCTGGAAGACCAGTAGTAGTTTCCGATGCACATCTGGAGGCATTCCGTAATCTGTGGACTATCAGAGTGTTGATGAAACACAGAAATTGCATCGGGATTCAATACAGCAGTCACCATGCGCACTTTCCTCCATAGGAGTAAAGCCTCAAACAGTCTACGGTTTGATCGTTCCCTGGAAGTCCAGTAGTAGTTTCGAATGCACATCTGGCGGCATTCTGTAACCTGTGGACTATCAGAGTGTTGATGAAACACAGTAATTGCATCGGGATTTAATACAACAGTCGCCATGCGCACTTTCCTCCATGGGAGTAATGTCTCATATAGTCTACGCTTTGATCTTTCCCTGGAAGACCAGTAGTAGTTTCCGATGCACATCTGGATGCATTCTGTAATCTGTGGACTATCAGAGTGTTGATGAAACACAGTAATTGCGTCGGGATTGAATACAACAGTCACCATGCGCAGTTTCCTCCATGGGAGTAATGTCTCAAACAGTCTACGCTTTGATCGCTCCCTGGAAGACCAGTAGTAGTTTCCGATGCACATCTGGAGGCATTCTGTAATCTGTGGACTATCAGAGTGTTGATGAAACAAAGAAATTGCATCGGGATTGAATACAACAGTCACCATGCGCACTTACCTCCATGGGAGTAATGTCTCAAACAGTCTACGCTTTGATCGTTTCCTGGAAGACCAGTAGTAGTTTCCGATGCACAACCGGAGGCATTCTGTAATCTGTGGACTATCAGAGTGTTGATGAAACCAAAATTGCAACGGATTGAATACAACAGTCACCATGCGCACATTCCTCCACGGGAGTAATGTCTCAAACAGTCTACGCTTTGATCGTTCCAAGGAAGACCAGTAGTAGTTTCCGACGCACATCTGGAGCCGTTCTGTAATCTGGGGAATATCAGAGTGTTGATGAAACACAGAAATTGCTTCGGGATTGGATACAACACTCACCATGCCACTTACCTCCATGGGAGTAATGTCTCAAACAGTCTACGCTTTGATCGTTTCCTGGAAGACCAGTAGTAGTTTCCGATGCACATCTGGAGGCATCCTGTAATCTGCGTACTATCAGAGTGTTGATGATACCAAAATTGCATCGGGATTGAATACAACAGTCACCATGCGTACTTTCCACCAAGGGAGTAATGTCTCAAACAGTCTACGCTTTGATCGTTCCCTGGAAGACCAGTAATAGTTTACGATGCACATCTGGAGGCATTCTGCAATCTGTGGACTATCTGAGTGTTGATGAAACACAGAAAGTGCATCGGGATTGAATACAACAGTCACCATGCGCCTTTTCCTCCATGGGAGTAATGTCTCAAACAGTCTACCCTTTGATCATTCCCTGGAAGACCAGTAGTAGTTTCCGATGCACATCTGGAGGCATTCTGTAATCTGTGGACTATCAGAGTGTTGATGACACACAGAAATTGCATCGGGATTGAATACAACAGTCACCATGCGCACTTTCCTCCATGGGAGTAATGTCTCAAACAGTCTAAGCTTTGATCGTTCCCTGGAAGACCAGTAGTAGTTTCCGATGCACAAGTGGAGGCATTCTGTAATCTGTGGACTATCAGAGTGTTGATGAAACCAAAATTGCAACGGATTGAATACAACAGTCACCATGAGCACATTCCTCCACGGGAGTAATGTCTCAAACAGTCTACGCCTTGATCGTTCCAAGAAAGACCAGTAGTAGTTTCCGACGCACATGTGGAGCCGTTCTGTAATCTGTTTAATATCAGAGTGTTGATGAAACACAGAAATTGCTTCGGGATTGGATACAACACTCGCCATGCTACCTTTCCCCCATGGGAGTAGTGTCTCAAACAGTTTACGCTTTGATCGTTCCCTCGAAGACCGGTAGTAGTTTCCGATGCACATCTGGAGGCATTCTGTAATTTGCGGACTATCAGAGTGTTGATGAAACACAGAAATTGCATCGGGATTGAATACAACAGTCACCATGCGCACTTTCCTCCACTGGAGTAGTGTCTCAAACAGTCTACCCTTTGATCATTCCGTGGAAGACCAATAGTAGTTTCCGATGCACATCTGGAGGTATTCTGTAATCTGTGGACTATCAGAGTGTTGATGAAACACAGTAATTGCATCGGGATTGAATACAACAGTCTCCATGCGCACTCTCCCCCATGGGAGTAATGTCTCAAACAGTCTACGAATTGATCGTTCCCAGGAAAACCAGTAGGAGTTTCCGATGCACATCTGAAGGCATTCTGTAATCTGTGGACTATCTGAGTTTTGATGAAACACAGAAATTGCATCGGGATTGAATTCAACAGACACCATGCACACTTTCCTCCATGGGATTAATGTGTCAAACAGTCTAAGCTTTGAACGTTACCTGGAAGACCGGTAGTAGTTTCCGATGCACATCTGGAGGCATTCTGTAATCTGTGGACTATCAGAGTGTTGATGAAACAAAGATATTGCATCAGGATTGAATACAACAGTCACCAGGCGCTATATCCTCAATGGGAGTAATGTCTCAAACAGTCTACGCTTTGATCGTTCCCTGGAAGGCCAGTAGTAGTTTCCGATGCACATCTGGCGGCATTCTGTAATCTGTGGACTATCAGAGTGTTGATGAAACACAGTAATTGCATTGGGATTGAATACAACAGTCACCATGCGCACTTTCCTCCATGGGAGTAATGTCTCAATCAGTCTACGGTTTGATCGTTCCCTGGAAGTCCAGTAGTAGTTTCCGATGCACATCTGGCGGCATTCTGTAATCTGTGGACTATCAGAGTGTTGATGAAACACAGTAATTGCATCGGGATTGAATACAACAGTCACCATGCGCACTTTCCTCCATGGGAGTAATGTCTCATATAGTCTACGATTTGATCGTTCCCTGGAAGACCAGTAGTAGTTTCCGATGCACATCTGGATGCATTCTGTAATCTGTGGACTATCAGAGTGTTGATGAAACAAAGAAATTGCATCGGGATTGAATACAACAGTCAGCATGCGCACTTACCTCCATGGGAGTAATGTCTCAAACAGTCTACGCTTTGATCGTTTCCTGGAAGACCAGTAGTAGTTTCCGATGCACAACTGGAGGCATTCTGTAATCTGTGGACTATCAGAGTGTTGATGAAACCAAAATTGCAACGGATTGAATACAACAGTCACCATGCGCACATTCCTCCACGGGAGTAATGTCTCAAACAGTCTACGCTTTGATCGTTCCAAGGAAGACCAGTAGTAGTTTCCGACGCACATCTGGAGCCGTTCTGTAATCTGTGGAATATCAGAGTTCGATGAAACACAGAAATAGCTTCGGGATTGGATACAACACTCACCATGCGCACTTACCTCCATGGGAGTAATGTCTCAAACAGTCTACGCTTTGATCGTTTCCTGGAAGACCAGTAGTAGTTTCCGATGCACATCTGGAGGCATTCTGTAATCTGCGTACTATCAGAGTGTTGATGAAACCAAAATTGCATCGGGATTGAATACAACAGTCACCATGCGTACTTTCCCCCAAGGGAGTAATGTCTCAAACAGTCTACGCTTTGATCGTTCCCTGGAAGACCAGTAGTAGTTTACGATACACATCTGGAGGCATTCTGCAATCTGTGGACTATCTGAGTGTTGATGAAACACAGAAATTGCATCGGGATGGAATACAACAGTCACCATGCGCACTTTCCTCCATGGGAGTAATGTCTCAAACAGTCTACCCTTTGATCATTCCCTGGAAGACCAGTAGTAGTTTCCGATGCACATCTGGAGGCATTCCGTAATCTGTGGACTATCAGAGTGTTGATGAAACACAGAAATTGCATCGGGATTCAATACAGCAGTCACCATGCGCACTTTCCTCCATGGGAGTAATGCCTCAAACAGTCTACGGTTTGATCGTTCCCTGGAAGTCCAGTAGTAGTTTCCGATGCACATCTGGCGGCATTCTGTAATCTGTGGACTATCAGAGTGTTGATGAAACACAGTAATTGCATCGGGATTGAATACAACAGTCACCATGCGCACTTTCCTCCATGGGAGTAATGTCTCATATAGTCTACGCTTTGATCGTTAACTGGAAGACCAGTAGTAGTTTCCGATGCACATCTGGATGCATTCTGTAATCTGTGGACTATCAGAGTGTTGATGAAACACAGTAATTGCATCGGGATTGAATACAACAGTCACCATGCGCAGTTTCCTCCATGGGAGTAATGTCTCAAACAGTCTACGCTTTGATCGTTCCCTGGAAGACCAGTAGTAGTTTCCGATGCACATCTGGAGGCATTCTGTAATCTGTGGACTATCAGAGTGTTTGATGAAACAAAGAAATTGCATCGGGATTGAATACAACGGTCACCATGCGCACTTTCCTCCATGGGAGTAATGTCTCAAACAATCTACGGTTTGATCGTTCCCTGGAAGACCAGTAGTAGTTTCCGATGCGCAACCGGAGGCATTCTGTAATCTGTGGACTATTAGAGTGTTGATGAAACCAAAATTGCAACGGATTGAATACAACAGTCACCATGCGCACATTCCTCCACGGGAGTAATGTCTCAAACAGTCTACGCTTTGATCGTTCCAAAGAAGACCAGTAGTAGTTTCCGACGCACATCTGGAGCCGTTCTGTAATCTGTGGAATATCAGAGTGTTGATGAAACACAGAAATTGCTTTGGGATTGGATACAACACTCACCATGCGAACTTTCCCCCATGGGAGTAGTGTGTCAAAGAGTTTACGCTTTAATCGTACCCTCGAAGACCAGTAGTAGTTTCCGATGCACATCTGGAGGCATTCTGTAATCTGCGGACTATCAGAGTGTTGATGAAACACAGAAATTGCATCGGGATTGAATACAACAGTCACCATGCGCACTTTCCTCCATGGGAGTAATGTCTCAAACAGTCTAAGCTTTGATTGTTACCTGGAAGACCAGTAGTAGTTTCCGATGCACACCTGGAGGCATTCTGTAATCTGTGGACTATCAGAGTGTTGATGAAACACAAAAATTGCATCGGGATTGAATACAACAGCCACCATGCGCACTTACCACCATGGGAGTAATGTCTCAAACAGTCTACGCTTTGATCGTTTCCTGGAAGACCATTAGTAGTTTCCGATGCACAACTGGAGGCATTGTGTAATCTGTGGACTATCAGAGTGTTGATGAAACAAAGAAATTGCATCAGTATTGAATACAACAGTCACCAGGCGCTATTTCCTCAATGGGAGTAATGTCTCAAACAGTCTACGCTTTGATCGTTCCCTGGAAGGCCAGTAGTAGTTTCCGATGCACATCTGGAGGCATTCTGTAATCTGTGGACTATCAGAGTGTTGATGAAACAAAGATATTGCATCGGGATTGAATACAACTGTCACCATGCGCACTTACCTCCATGCGAGTAATGTCTCAAACAGTCTACGCTTTGATCGTATCCTGTAAGACCAGTAGTAGTTTCCGATGCACATCTGGAGGCATTCTGTAATCTGCGTACTATCAGAGTGTTGATGAAACCAAAATTGCATCGGGATTGAATACAACAGTCACCATGCGTACTTTCCCCCAAGGGAGTAATGTCTCGAACAGTCTACGCTTTGATCGTTCCCTGGAAGACCAGTAGTAGTTTCCGATGCACATCTGGAGGCATTCTGTAATCCTTGGACCTTCAAAGTGTTGATGAAACACAGAAATTGCCTCGGGATTGAATACAACAGTCACCATGCGCACATTCCTCCATGGGAGTATTGTCTCAAACAGTCTACGCTTCGATCGTTCCCTGGAAGACCAGTAGTAGTTTTCGAAGCACATCTTGATGCATTCTGCAATCTGTGGACCGTCAGAGTGTTGATGAAACAAAGAAATTGCACCGGCTTTGAACACAATAAGCACCATGCGGACTTTTCTCCATGGGATTAATGTCTCAAACAGTCTACGCTTTGATCGTTCCCTGGAAGGTCAGTAGTAGTTTCCGATGCACATTTGGAGGCATTCTGTAATCTGTGGACAATCAGAGTGTTGATGAAACAAAGATATTGCATCAGGATTGAATACAACAGTCACCAGGCGCTATTTCCTCAATGGGAGTAATGTCTCAAACAGTCTACGCTTTGATCGTTCCCTGGAAGGCCAGTAGTAGTTTTCGATGCACATCTGGAGGCATTCTGTAATCTGTGGACTATCAGAATGTTGATGAAACAAAGAAATTGCATCGGGATTAAATACAACAGTCACCATGCGCACTTACCTCCATGGGAGTAATGTCTCAAACAGTCTACTCTTTGATCATTCCCTGGAAAACCAGTAGTAGTTTCCGATGCACATCTGGCGGCATTCTGTAATCTGTGGACTATCAGAGTGTTGATGAAACACAGTAATTGCATCGGGATTGAATACAACAGTCACCATGCGCACTTTCCTCCATGGGAGTAATGTCTCATATAGTCTACGCTTTGATCGTTCCCTGGAAGACCAGTAGTAGTTTCCGATGCACATCTGGATGCATTCTGTAATCTGTGGACTATCAGAGTGTTGATGAAACACAGTAATTGCATCGGGATTGAATACAACAGTCACCATGCGCAGTTTCCTCCATGGGAGTAATGTCTCAAACAGTCTACGCTTTGATCGTTCCCTGGAAGACCAGTAGTAGTTTCGATGCACATATGGAGGCATTCTGTAATCTGTGGACTATCAGAGTGTTGATGAAACAAAGAAATTGCATCGGGATTGAATACAACAGTCACCATGCGCACTTTCCTCCATGGGAGTAATGTCTCAAACAGTCTACGTTTTGATCGTTTCCTGGAAGACCAGTAGTAGTTTCCGATGCACAACTGGAGGCATTCTGTAATCTGTGGACTATCAGAGTGTTGATGAAACCCAAATTGCAACGGATTGAATACAACAGTCACCATGCGCACATTCCTCCACGGGAGTAATGTCTCAAACAGTCTACGCTTTGATCGTTCCAAGGAAGACCAGTAGTAGTTTCCGACGCACATCTGGAGCCGTTCTGTAATCTGTGGAATATCAGAGTGTTGATGAAACACAGAAATTGCTTCGGGATTGGATACAACACTCACCATGCGCACTTACCTCCATGGGAGTAATGTCTCAAACAGTCTACGCTTTGATCGTTTCCTGGAAGACCAGTAGTAGTTTCCGATGCACATCTGGAGGCATTCTGTAATCTGCGTAATATCAGAGTGTTGATGAAACCAAAATTGCATCGGGATTGAATACAACAGTCACCATGCGTACTTTCCCCCAAGGGAGTAATGTCTCAAATAGACTACGTTTTGATCGTTCCCTGGAAGACCAGTAGTAGTTTACGATGCACATCTGGAGGCATTCTGCAATCTGTGGACTATCTGAGTGTTGATGAAACACAGAAATTGCATCGGGATTGAATACAACAGTCACAATGTGCACTTCCCACCATGGGAGTAATGTCTCAAACAGTCTACCCTTTGATCATTCCCTGGAAGACCAGTAGTAGTTTCCGATGCACATCTGGAGGCATTCTGTAATTTGTGGACTATCAGAGTGTTGATGAAACAAAGAAATTGCACCGGGATTAAATACAACAGTCACCATGCGCACTTACCTCCATGGGAGTAATGTCTCAAACAGTCTACGCTTTGATCGTTTCCTGGAAGACCAGTAGTAGTTTCCGATGCACAACCGGAGGCTTTCTGTAATCTGTGGACTATCAGAGTGTTGATGAAACCAAAATTGCAACGGATTGAATACAACAGTCACCATGCGCACATTCCTCCACGGGAGTAATGTCTCAAACAGTCTACGCCTTGATCGTTCCAAGGAAGACAAGTAGTAGTTTCCGACGCACATCTGGAGCCGTTCTGTAATCTGTGGAATATCAGAGTGTTGATGAAACACAGAAATTGCTTCGGGATTGGATACAACACTCACCATGCGCACTTTCCCCCATGGGAGTAGTGTCTCAAAGAGTTTACGCTTTGATCGTTCCCTCGAAGACCAGTAGTAGTTTCCGATGCACATCTGGAGGCATTCTGTAATCTGCGGACTATCAGAGTGTTGATGAAACACAGAAATTGCATCGGGATTGAATACAACAGTCACCATGCGCACTTTCCTCCACGGGAGTAATGTCTCAAACAGTCTACCCTTTGATCATTCCCTGGAAGACCAGTAGTAGTTTCCGATGCACATCTGGAGGCATTCTGTAATCTGTGGACTATCAGAGTGTTGATGAAACACAGAAATTGCATCGGGATTGAATACAACAGTCACCATGCGCACTTTCCTCCATGGGAGTAATGTCTCAAACAGTCTAAGCTTTGATTGTTACCTGGAAGACCAGTAGTAGTTTCCGATGCACACCTGGAGGCATTCTGTAATCTGTGGACTATCAGAGTGTTGATGAAACACAGAAATTGCATCGGGATTGAATACAACAGTCACCATCGGCACTTTCCTCCATGGGAGTAATGTCTCAGATAGTCTACGCTTTGATCGTTCAATGGAAGACCAGTAGTAGTTTCCGATGCACATCTGGATGCATTCTGCAATCTGTGGACTATCAGAGTGTTGATGAAACACAGAAATTGCATCGGGATTCAATACAACAGTCACCATGCCCACTTTCCTCCATGGGAGTAATGCCTCAAACAGTCTACGGTTTGATCGTTCCATGGAAGTCCAGTAGTAGTTTCCGATGCACATCTTGATGCATTCTGCAATCTGTGGACCGTCAGAGTGTTGATGAAACAAAGAAATTGCATCGGGATTGAATACAACAGTCACCATGCGCACTTTCCTCCATGGGAGTAATGTCTCAAACAGTCTACGCTTTGATCGTTCCCTGGAAGACCAGTAGTAGTTTCGATGCACATCTGGAGGCATTCTGTAATCTGTGGACTATCAGAGTGTTGATGAAACAAAGAAATTGCATCGGGATTGAATACAACAGTCACCATGCGCACTTTCCTCCATGGGAGTAATGTCTCAAACAGTCTACGCTTTGATCGTTCCCTGGAAGACCAGTAGTAGTTTACGATGCACATCTGGAGGCATTCTGCAATCTGTGGACTATCTGAGTGTTGATGAAACACAGAAATAGCATCGGGATTGAATACAACAGTCACAATGCGCACTTTCCTCCATGGGAGTAATGTCTCAAACAGTCTACCCTTTGATCATTCCCTGGAAGACCAGTAGTAGTTTCCGATGCACATCCGGAGGCATTCTGTAATCTGTGGACTATCAGAGTGTTGATGAAACAAAGAAATTGCATCGGGATTGAATACAACAGTCACCATGCGCACTTACCTCCATGGGAGTAATGTCTCAAACAGTCTACGCTTTGATCGTTTCATGGAAGACCAGTAGTAGTTTCCGATGCACAACCGGAGGGTTTCTGTAATCTGTGGACTATCAGAGTGTTGATGAAACCAAAATTGCAACGGATTGAATACAACAGTCACCATGCGCACATTCCTCCACGGGAGTAATGTCTCAAACAGTCTACACTTTGATCGTTCCAAGGAAGACCAGTAGTAGTTTCCGATGCACATCTGGATGCATTCTGCAATCTGTGGACTATCAGAGTGTTTATGAAACACAGAAATTGCATCGGGATGCAATACAACAGTCACCATGCGCTATTTCCTCCATGGGAGTAATGTCTCAAACAGTCTACGCTTTGATCGTTACCTGGAAGACCAGTAGTAGTTTCCAATGCACATCTGGAGGCATTCTGTAATCTGTGGTTTATCAGAGTGTTAATGAAACACAGTAATTGCATCGGGATTGAATACAACAGTCACCATTGGCACTTTCCTCCATGGGAGTAATGTCTCAAACAGTCTACGCTTTGATCGCTTCCTGCAAGGCAAGTAGTAGTTTCCGATGCACATCTGGAGGCATTCTGTAATCCTTGGACCTTCAAAGTTTTGATGAAACACAGAAATTGCATCGGGATTGAATACAACAGTCACCATGCCCATTTTCCTCCTAGGAAGTAATGTCTCAAACAGACTACGCTTTGATCGTTCCCTGGAAGACCAGTAGTAGTTTCCTATGCACATCTGGAGATATTCCGTAATCTGTGGACTATCAGATTGTTGATGAAACACAGAAATGGCATCGGGATTGAATACAACAGTCACCATGCGCTATTTCCTCCATGGGAGTAATGTCTCGAACAGTCTACGCTTTGATCGTTACCTGGAAGACCAGTAGTAGTTTCCAATGCACATCTGGAGGCATTCTGTAATCTGTGGACTATCAGAGTGTTGATGAAACAAAGAAATTGCATCAGGATTGAATACAACAGCCACCATGCGCACTTACCACCATGGGAGTAATGTCTCAAACAGTCTACGCTTTGATCGTTTCCTGGAAGACCATTAGTAGTTTCCGATGCACAACTGGAGGCATTCTGTAATCTGTGGACTATCAGAGTGTTGATGAAACCAAAATTGCATCGGGATTCAATACAACAGTCTCAATGCGCACATTCCTCCACGGGAGTAATGTCTCAAACAGTCTACGCTTTGATCGTTCCAAGGAAGACCATTAGTAGTTTGCGATGCACATCTGAATTCATTCCGTAATCTGTGGACTATCAGAGTGTTGATGAAACACAGAAATTGCATCGGGATTGAATACAACAGTCACCATGCGCTATTTCCTCCATGGGAGTAATGTCTCAAACAGTCTACGCTTTGATCGTTTCCTGCAAGTCAAGTAGTAGTTTCCGATGCACATCTGGAGGCATTCTTCAATCCTTGGACCTTCAAAGTTTTGATGAAACACAGAAATTGCATCGGGATTGAATACAACAGTCACCATGCCCACTTTCCTCCTAGGAAGTAATGTCTCAAACAGTCTACGCTTTGATCGTTCCCTGGAAGACCAGTAGTAGTTTCCTATGCACATCTGGAGATATTCCGTAATCTGTGGACTATCAGATTGTTGATGAAACACAGAAATTGCATCGGGATTGAGTACAACAGTCACCATGCGATATTTCCTCCATGGGAGTAATGTCTCAAACAGTCTACGCTTTGATCGTTACCTGGAAGACCAGTAGTAGTTTCCAATGCACATCTGGAGGCATTCTGTAATCTGTGGACTATCAGAGTGTTAATGAAACACAGTAATTGCATCGGGATTGAATACAACAGTCACCATTGGCACTTTCCTCCATGGGAGTAATGTCTCAAACAGTCTACGCTTTGATCGTTTCCTGCAAGTCAAGTAGTAGTTTCCGATGCACATCTGGAGGCATTCTTCAATCCTTGGACCTTCAAAGTTTTGATGAAACACAGAAATTGCTTTGGGATTGAATACAAGTCACCATGCCCACTTTCCTCCTAGGAAGTAATGTCTCAAACAGTCTACGCTTTGATCGTTCCCTGGAAGACCAGTAGTAGTTTCCTATGCACATCTGGAGATATTCCGTAATCTGTGGACTATCAGATTGTTGATGAAACACAAAAATTGCATCGGGATTGAGTACAACAGTCACCATGCGATATTTCCTCCATGGGAGTAATGTCTCAAACAGTCTACGCTTTGATCGTTACCTGGAAGACCAGTAGTAGTTTCCAATGCACATCTGGAGGCATTCTGTAATCTGTGGACTATCAGAGTGTTGATGAAACAAAGAAATTGCATCAGGATTGAATACAACAGCCACCATGCGCACTTACCACCATGGGAGTGATGTCTCAAACAGTCTACGCTTTGATCGTTTCCTGGAAGACCATTAGTAGTTTCCGATGCACAACTGGAGGCATTCTGTAGTCTGTGGACTATCAGAGTGTTGATGAAACCAAAATTGCATCGGGATTCAATACAACAGTCACAATGCGCACATTCCTCTACGGGAGTAATGTCTCAAACAGTCTACGCTTTGATCGTTCCAAGGAAGACCATTAGTAGTTTGCGATGCAAATCTGAAGGCATTCCGTAAACTGTGGACTATCAGAGTGTTGATGAAACACAGAAATTGCATCGGGATTGAATACGTCACCATGCGCACTCTCCTCCATGGGAGTAAACTCAAACAGTCTACCCTTTGATCGTTTCCTGGAAGACCAGTAGTAGTTTCCGTTGCACATCTGGAGGCATTCTGTAAACTGTGGACTATCAGAGTGTTGATGAAACACTGATATTGCATCGGGATTGAATACAACAGTCACCATGCGCACTTACCTCCATGGGAGTAATGTCTCAAACAGTTTACTCCTTGATCGTTCCCTGGAAGACCATAAGTAGTTTCCGATGCACATCTGGAGGCATTCTGTAATCTGTGGACTATCACAGTGTTGATGAAACACAGAAATTGCATCGGGATTGAATACAACAGTCACCAGGCGCTATTTCCTCCATGGGAGTAATGTCTTAAACAGTCTACGCTTTGATCGTTCCCTGGAAGACCAGTAGTAGTTTCCGATGCACATCTGGAGGCATTCTGTAATCCTTGGACCTTCAAAGTGTTGATGAAACACAGAAATTGCCTCGGGATTGAATACAACAGTCACCATGCGCACTTTCCTCCATGGGAGTAATGTCTCAAACAGTCTACGTTTTGATCGTTCCCTGGAAGACCAGTAGTAGTTTCCGAAGCAAATCTTAATGCATTCTGCAATCTGTGGACCGTCAGTGTGTTGATGAAACAAAGAAATTGCACCGGCATTGAACACAATAAGCACCATGCGGACTTTTCTTCATGGGATTAATGTCCCAAACAGTCTACGCTTTGATCGTTCCCTGGAAGGCCAGTAGTAGTTTCCGATGCACATCTGGAGGCACTCTGTAATCTGTGGACTATCAGAGTGTTGATGAAACAAAGAAATTGCATCAGGATTGAATACAACAGTCACCAGGCGCTATTTCCTCAATGGGAGTAATGTCTCAAACAGTCTACGCTTTGATCGTTCCCTGGAAGGCCAGTAGTAGTTTCCGATGCACATCTGGAGGCATTCAGTAATCTATGGACTGTCAGAGTGTTGATGAAACAAAGAAATTGCATCGGGATTGAATACAACAGTCACCATGCGCACTTAGCTCCATGGGAGTAATGTCTCAAACAGTCTACGCTTTCATCGTTTCCTGGAAGACCAGTAGTAGTTTCCGATGCACATCTGGAGGCATTCTGTAATCTGCGTACTATCAGAGTGTTGATGAAACCAAAATTGCATCGGGATTGAATACAACAGTCACCATGCGTACTTTCCCCCAAGGTAGTAATGTCTCAAACAGTCTACGCTTTGATCGTTCCCTGGAAGACCAGTAGTAGTTTACGATGCACATCTGGAGGCATTCTGCATTCTGTGGACTATCTGAGTGTTGATGAAACACAGAAATTGCATCGGGATTGAATACAACAGTCACCATGCGCACTTTCCTCCACGGGGGTAATGTCTCGAACAGTCTACCTTTTGATCATTCCCTGGAAGACCAGTAGTAGTTTCCGATGCACATCTGGAGGCATTCTGTAATCTGTGGACTATCACAGTGTTGATGAAACACAGAAATTGCATCAGGATTGAATACAACAGTCACCAGGCGCTATTACCTCCATGGGACTAATGTCTCAAACAGTCTACGCTTTGATCGTTCCCTGGAAGACCAGTAGTAGTTCCTGATGCACATCTGGAGGCATTCTGTAATCCTTGGACCTTCAAAGTGTTGATGAAACACAGAAATTGCCTCGGGATTTAATACAACAGTCACCATGCGCACTTTCCTCCATGGGAGTAATGTCTCAAACAGTCTACGCTTTGATCGTTCCCAGGAAGACCAGTAGTAGTTTCCGAAGCACATCTTGATGCATTCTGCAATCTGTGGACCGTCAGAGTGTTGATGAAACAAAGAAATTGCACTGGCATTGAACACAATAAGCACCATGCGGACTTTTCTCCATGGGATTAATGTCTCACACAGTCTACGCTTTGATCGTTCCCTGGAAGGCCAGTAATAGTTTCCGATGCACATCTGGAGGCATTCTGTAATCTGTGGACTATCAGAGTGTTGATGAAACAAAGAAATTGCATCAGGATTGAATACAACAGTCACTAGGCGCTATTTCCTCAATGGGAGTAATGTCTCAAACAGTCTACGCTTTGATCGTTCCCTGGAAGGCCAGTAGTAGTTTCCGATGCACATCTGGAGGCATTCTGTAATCTATGGACTATCTGAGTGTTGATGAAACGCAGAAATTGCATCGGGATTGAGTACAACAGTCACCATGCGCACTTTCCACCATGGGAGTAGTGTCTCAAAGAGTTTACGCTTTGATCGTTCCCTCGAAGACCAGTAGTAGTTTCCGATGCACATCTGGAAGCATTCTGTAATCTGCGGACTATCAGAGTGTTGATGAAACACAGAAATTGCATCGGGATTGAATACAACAGTCACCATGCGCACTTTCCTCCACGGGAGTAATGTCTCAAACAGTCTATCCTTTGATCATTCCCTGGAAGACCAGTAGTAGTTTCCGATGCACATATGGAGGCATTCTGTAATCTGTGGACTGTCAGAGTGTTGATGAAACACAGTAATTGCATCGGGATTGAATACAACACTCACCATGCGCACTCTCCCCCATGGGAGTAATGACTCAAACAGTCTACGTATTGATCGTTCCCAGGAAAACCAGTAGGAGTTTCCGATGCACATCTGGAGGCATTCTGTAATCTGTGGACTATCTGAGTGTTGATGAAACACAGAAATTGCATCGGGATTGAATACAACAGTCACCATGCACACTTTCCTCCATGGGATTAATGTCTCAAACAGTCCAAGCTTTGATCGTTACCTGGAAGACCGGTAGTAGTTTCCGATGCACATCTGGAGGCATTCTGTAATCTGTGGACTATCACAGTGTTGATGAAACACAGAAATTGCATCGGGATTGAATGCAACAGTCACCAGGCGCTATTTCCTCCATGGGAGTAATGTCTCAAACAGTCTACGCTTTGATCGTTCCCTGGAAGACCAGTAGTAGTTTCCGAAGCACATCTTGATGCATTCAGCAATCTGTGGACCGTCAGAGTGTTGATGAAACAAAGAAATTGCACTGGCATTGAATACAATAAGCACCACGCGGACTTTTCTCCATGGGATTAATGTCTCACACAGTCTACGCTTTGATCGTTCCCTAGGAGGCCAGTAATAGTTTCCGATGCACATCTGGAGGCATTCTGTAATCTGTGGACTATCAGAGTGTTGATGAAACAAAGAAATTGCATCAGGATTGTATACAACAGTCACTAGGCGCTATTTCCTCAATGGGAGTAATGTCTCAAACAGTCTACGCTTTGATCGTTCCCTGCAAGACAAGTAGTAGTTTCCGATGCACATCTGGAGGCATTCTGTAATCCTTGGACCTTCAAAGTGTTGATGAAACACAGATATTGCATCGGGATTGAATACAACAGTTACCATGCGCACTTTCCTCCTAGGAAGTAATGTCTCAAACAGTCTACGCTTTGATCGTTCCCTGGAAGACCAGTAGTAGTTTCCGATGCACATCTGGAGATATTCCGTAATCTGTGGACTATCAGATAGCTGATGAAACACAGAAATTGCATCGGGATTGAATACAACAGTCACCATGCGCAATTTCCTCCATGGGAGTAATGTCTCAAACAGTCTACGCTTTGATCGTTATCTGGGAGACCAGTAGTAGTTGCCGATGCACATCTGGAGGCATTCTGTAATCTGCGGACTATCAGAGTGTTGATGAAACACAGTAATTGCATCGGGATTGAATACAACAGTCACCATGCACACTTTCCTCCATGGGAGTAATGTCTCAGACAGTCTACACGTTGATCGTTCCCTGGAAGACCAGTAGTAGTTTCCGATGCACATCTGGAGGCATTCTGTAATCTGTGGACTATCAGAGTGTTGATGAAACACAGAAATTGCATCGGGATTGAATACAACAGTCACCATGCGCACTTTCCTCCATGGGAGTAATGTCTCAAACAGTCTAAGTTTTGATCGTTCCCTGGAAGACCAGTAGTAGTTTACGATGCACATCTGGAGGCACTCTGTAATCTGTGGACTATCACAGAGTTGATGAAACACAGAAATTGCATCGGGATTGAATACAACAGTCACCATGCGCACTTTCCTCCATGGGAGTAATGTCTCAAACAGTCTACACTTTGATCGTTCCCTGGAACACCAGTAGTAGTTTGCGATGCACATCTGGAGGCATTCTGTAATCCTTGGACCTTCAAAGTGTTGATGAAACACAGAAATTGCCTCGGGATTGAATACAACAGTCAACATGCGCACTTTCCTCCATGGGAGTAATGTCTCAAACAGTCTACGCTTTGATCGTTCCCTTGAAGACCAGTAGTAGTTTCCGAAGCACATCTTAATGCATTCTGCAATCTGTGGACCGTCAGTGTGTTGATGAAACAAAGAAATTGCACCGGCATTGAACACAATAAGCACCATGCGGACTTTTCTTCATGGGATTAATGTCTCAAGCAGTCTACGCTTTGATCGTTCCTAGAAGGCCAGTAGTAGTTTCCGATGCACATCTGGAGGCACTCTGTAATCTGTGGACTATCAGAGTGTTGATGAAACAAAGAAATTGCATCAGGATTGAATACAACAGTCACCAGGCGCTATTTCCTCAATGGGAGTAATGTCTCAAACAGTCTACGCTTTGATCGTTCCCTGGAAGGCCAGTAGTAGTTTCCGATGCACATCTGGAGGCATTCTGTAATCTATGGACCGTCAGAGTGTTGATGAAACAAAGAAATTGCATCGGGATTGAATACAACAGTCACCATGCGCACTTAGCTCCATGGGAGTAATGTCTCAAACAGTCTACGCTTTCATCGTTTCCTGGAAGACCAGTAGTAGTTTCCGATGCACATCTGGAGGCATTCTGTAATCTGCGTACTATCAGAGTGTTGATGAAACCTAAATTGCATCGGGATTGAATACAACAGTCACCATGCGTACTTTCCCCCAAGGTAGTAATGTCTCAAACAGTCTACGCTTTGATCGTTCCCTGGAAGACCAGTAGTAGTTTACGATGCACATCTGGAGGCATTCTGCATTCTGTGGACTATCAGAGTGTTGATGAAACACAGTAATTGCATCGGGATTGAATACAACACTCACCATGCGCACTCTCCCTCATGGGAGTAATGACTCAAACAGTCTACGTATTGATCGTTCCCAGGAAAACCAGTAGGAGTTTCCGATGCACATCTGGAGGCATTCTGTAATCTGTGGACTATCTGAGTGTTGATGAAACACAGAAATTGCATCGGGATTGAATACAACAGTCACCATGCACACTTTCCTCCATGGGATTAATGTCTCAAACAGTCCAAGCTTTGATCGTTACCTGGAAGACCGGTAGTAGTTTCCGATGCACATCTGGAGGCATTCTGTAATCTGTGGACTATCACAGTGTTGATGAAACACAGAAATTGCATCGGGATTGAATGCAACAGTCACCAGGCGCTATTTCCTCCATGGGAGTAATGTCTCAAACAGTCTACGCTTTGATCGTTCCCTGGAAGACCAGTAGTAGTTTCCGAAGCACATCTTGATGCATTCTGAAATCTGTGGACCGTCAGAGTGTTGATGAAACAAAGAAATTGCACTGGCATTGAATACAATAAGCACCACGCGGACTTTTCTCCATGGGATTAATGTCTCACACAGTCTACGCTTTGATCGTTCCCTAGGAGGCCAGTAATAGTTTCCGATGCACATCTGGAGGCATTCTGTAATCTGTGGACTATCAGAGTGTTGATGAAACAAAGGAATTGCATCAGGATTGTATACAACAGTCACTAGGCGCTATTTCCTCAATGGGAGTAATGTCTCAAACAGTCTACGCTTTGATCGTTCCCTGGAAGGCCAGTAGTAGTTTCCGATGCACATCTGGAGGCATTCTGTAATCTGTGGACTATCAGAGTGTTGATGAAACACAGTAATTGCATCGGGATTGAATACAACACTCACCATGCGCACTCTCCCCCATGGGAGTAATGACTCAAACAGTCTACGTATTGATCGTTCCCAGGAAAACCAGTAGGAGTTTCCGATGCACATCTGGAGGCATTCTGTAATCTGTGGACTATCTGAGTGTTGATGAAACACAGAAATTGCATCGGGATTGAATACAACAGTCACCATGCACACTTTCCTCCATGGGATTAATGTCTCAAACAGTCCAAGCTTTGATCGTTACCTGGAAGACCGGTAGTAGTTTCCGATGCACATCTGGAGGCATTCTGTAATCTGTGGACTATCACAGTGTTGATGAAACACAGAAATTGCATCGGGATTGAATGCAACAGTCACCAGGCGCTATTTCCTCCATGGGAGTAATGTCTCAAACAGTCTACGCTTTGATCGTTCCCTGGAAGACCAGTAGTAGTTTCCGAAGCACATCTTGATGCATTCTGCAATCTGTGGACCGTCAGAGTGTTGATGAAACAAAGAAATTGCACTGGCATTGAATACAATAAGCACCACGCGGACTTTTCTCCATGGGATTAATGTCTCACACAGTCTACGCTTTGATCGTTCCCTAGGAGGCCAGTAATAGTTTCCGATGCACATCTGGAGGCATTCTGTAATCTGTGGACTATCAGAGTGTTGATGAAACAAAGAAATTGCATCAGGATTGTATACAACAGTCACTAGGCGCTATTTCCTCAATGGGAGTAATGTCTCAAACAGTCTACGCTTTGATCGTTCCCTGGAAGGCCAGTAGTAGTTTACAATGCACATCTGGAGGCATTCTGTAATCTGTGGACTATCAGAGTGTTGATGAAACACAGAAACTGCATCCGGATTGAATACAACAGTCCCCATTGGCACTTTCCTCCATGGGAGTAATGTCTCAAACAGTCTACGCTTTGATCGTTACCTGCAAGACAAGTAGTAGTTTCCGATGCACATCTGGAGGCATTCTGTAATCCTTGGACCTTCAAAGTGTTGATGAAACACAGATATTGCATCGGGATTGAATACAACAGTCACCATGCGCAATTTCCTCCATGGGAGTAATGTCTCAAACAGTCTACGCTTTGATCGTTATCTGGGAGACCAGTAGTAGTTGCCGATGCACATCTGGAGGCATTCTGTAATCTGCGGACTATCAGAGTGTTGATGAAACACAGTAATTGCATCGGGATTGAATACAACAGTCACCATGCACACTTTTCTCCATGGGAGTAATGTCTCAGACAGTCTACACGTTGATCGTTCCCTGGAAGACCAGTAGTAGTTTCCGATGCACATCTGGAGGCATTCTGTAATCTGTGGACTATCCGAGTGTTGATGAAACACAGAAATTGCATCGGGATTGAATACAACAGTCACCTTGCGCACTTTCCTCCATGGGAGTAATGTCTCAAACAGTCTAAGTTTTGATCGTTCCCTGGAAGACCAGTAGTAGTTCACGATGCACATCTGGAGGCACTCTGTAATCTGTGGACTATCACAGAGTTGATGAAACACAGAAATTGCATCGGGATTGAATACAACAGTCACCATCTTCACTTTCCTCCATGGGAGTAAAGTCTCAAACAGTCTACGCTTTGATCGTTTATTTGAAGACCAGTAGTAGTTTCCGATTCACATCTCGAGGCATTCTGAAATCTGTGGACAATCGGAGTGTTGATGAAACACAGTAATTGCATCGGGATTGAATACAACAATCCCCATGCGCACTTTCCTCCATGGGAGTAATGTCTCTGACAGTCTACGCTTTGGTCTTTCCCTGGAAGACCAGTAGTAGTTTCCGATGCACATCTGGAGGCATTCTGTAATCTGTGGACTATCAGAGTATTGATGAAACACAGAAATAGCATCGGGATTGAATACAACAGTCACCATGCGCACTCTCCTCCGTGGGAGAATTGTCTCAAACAGTCTACGCATTGATCGTTCCCAGGAAGACCAGTAGTAGATTCCGACGCACATCTGGGGGCAGTCTGTAATCTGTGGACTATCTGAGTGTTGATGAAAGACAGAAATTGCATCGGGATTGAATACAACAGTCACCATGCCCACTTTCCTCCACGGAAGTAATGTCTCAAACAGTCTAAAATTTGATCATTCCCTGGAAGACCAGTAGTAGTCTCCGATGCACATCTGGAGGCAATCTGTAATCTGTTGACTATCAGAGTGTTGCTGAAACACAGAAATTGCATCGGGTTTCGATACAACAGTCACCATGCGCACTTTCCTCGGTGGGAACAATTTCTCAAACAGTCTACGGCTTGATCGTTTCCTCGAGGTCCAGTAGTAGTTTCCGATGCACATCTGGAGCCGTTCTGTAATCTGTGGACTATCAGAGTGTTGATGAAACACAGAAATTGCTTCGGTATTGGATACAACACTCACCATGCGCACTTTTCCCCATGGGAGTAGTGTCTCAAACAGTTTACGCTTTGTTCGTTCCCTTGAAGACCAGTAGTAGTTGCCGATGCACATCTGGAGGCATTCTGTAATCTGCGGACTATCAGAGTGTTGATGAAACACAGTAATTGCATCGGGATTGAATACAACAGTCACCATGCACACTTTCCTCCATGGGAGTAATGTCTCAGACAGTCTACACGTTGATCGTTCCCTGGAAGACCAGTAGTAGTTTCCGATGCACATCTGGAGGCATTCTGTAATCTGTGGACTATCAGAGTGGTGATGAAACACAGAAATTGCATCGGGATTGAATACAACAGTCACCATGCGCACTTTCCTCCATGGGAGTAATGTCTCAAACAGTCTAAGCTTTGATCGTTCCCTGGAAGACCAGTAGTAGTTTACGATGCACATCTGGAGGCACTCTGTAATCTGTGGACTATCACAGTGTTGATGAAACACAGAAATTGCATCGGGATTGAATAGAACAGTCACCAGGCGCTATTTCCTCCATGGGAGTAATGTCTCAAACAGTCTACGCTTTGATAGTTCCCTGGAAGACCAGTAGTAGTTTCCGATGCACATCTGGAGGCATTCTGTAATCTGTGGACTATCAGAGTGTTTATGAAACACAGAAATTGACTCGGGATTGAATACAACAGTCACCATGCGCATTTTCCTCCATGGGAGTAATGTCTCAAACAGTCTACGCTTCCATCGTTCCTTGGAAGACCAGTAGTAGTTTCCGATGCACATCTGGAGACATTCTGTAATCTGTGGACTATCAGAGTGTTGATGAAACACAGAAATTGCATCGGGATTGAATACAACAGTCACCATCTTCACTTTCCTCCATGGGAGTAATGTCTCAAACAGTCTAAGCTTTGATCGTTTCCTGGAAGACCAGTAGTAGTTTCCGTTGCACATCTGGAGGCATTCTGTAATCTGTGGACTATCAGAGTGTTGATGAAACACGGATATTGCATGGGGATTGAATACAACAGTCACCATGCGCACTTACCTCCATGGGAGTAATGTCTCAAACAGTTTACTCTATGATCGTTCCCTGGAAGACCAGTAGTAGTTTCCGATGCACATCTGGAAGCATTCTGTAATCTGTGGACTATCAGAGTGTTGATGAAACAAAGAAATTCCATCGGGATTGAATACAACAGTCTAGATGCGCACTTACCCCCATGTAAGTAATGTCTCAAACAGTCTACGCTTTGATCGTTTCCTGGAAGACCAGTAGTAGTTTCGGATGCACATCTGGAGGCATTCTGTAATCTGTGGACTATCAGAGTGTTGATGAAACAAAGAAATTCCATCGGGATTGAATACAACAGTCACGATGCGCACTTACCCCCATGTAAGTAATGTCTCAAACAGTCTACGCTTTGATCGTTTCCTGGAAGACCAGTAGTAGTTTCCGATGCACATCTGGAGGCATTCTGTAATCTGTGGACTATCAGAGTGTTGATGAAACCAAAATTGCATCGGATTGATTACAACAGTCACCATGCGCACTTTCCTCCAAGGGAGTAATGTCTCAAACAGTCTACGCTTTGATCGTTCCCTGGAAGACCAGTAGTAGTTTCCGAAGCACATCTGGTGGCATTCTGTAATCTGTGGACAATCAGAGTGTTGATGAAACACAGAAATTGCATCGGGATTGAACACAACATTCACCATGCGCACTTTCCTCCATGGGAGTAATGGCTCAAACAGTCTACGATTTGATCGTTCCCTGGAAGACCAGTAGTAGTTTCCGATGCACATCTGGAGGCAATCTGTAATCTGTGGACTATCTGAGTGTTGATGAAACACAGAAATTGCATCGGGATTGAATACAACAGTCACCATGCGCACTTTCCTCCATGGGAGTAATGTCTCAAACAGTCTAAGTTTTGATCGCTACCTGGAAGACCAGTAGTAGGTTCCGATGCACATCTGGAGGAGTTCTGTAATCTGTGGACTATCAGAGTGTTGATGAAATACAGAAATTGCATCGGGATTGAATACAACAGTCACCATCTGCACTTTCCTCCATGGGAGTAATGTCTCAAACAGTCTATGCTTTGATCGTTCCCTGCAAGACCAGTAGTAGTTTCCGATGTACATCTGGAGGCATTCTGTAAACCTTGGACCTTCAAAGTGTTGATGAAACACAGAAATTGCATCGGGATTGAATACAATAGTCACCATTCGCACTTTCCTCTATGGAAGTAATGTTTCAAACAGTCTACGCTTTCATCGGTCCCTGGGAGACCAGTAGTAGTTTCCGATGCACATCTGGAGGCATTCCGATATCTGTGGACTATCAGAGTGTTGATGAAACACAGAAATTGCATCGGGATTGAATACAACAGTCACCACGCGCACTTACCTCCATGGGAGTAATGTCTCAAACAGTTTACTCTTTGATCGTTCCCTGGAAGACCAGTAGTAGTTTTCGATGCACATCTGGAGGCATTCCATAATCTGTGGACAATCAGAGTGTTGATGAAACACAGAAATTGCATCGGGATTGAACACAACATTCACCATGCGCACTTACCTCCATGGGAGTAATGGCTCAAACAGTCTACGATTTGATCGTTCCCTGGAAGACCAGTAGTAGTTTCCGATGCACATCTGGAGGAATTCTGTAATCTGTGGACAATCAGAGTGTTGATGAAACAAAGAAATTGCATCGGGATTGAACACAACATTCACCATGCGCACTTTCCTCCATGGGAGTAATGGATCAAACAGTCTACGATTTGATCGTTCCCTGGAATACCAGTAGTAGTTTCCGATGCACATCTGGAGGCATTCTGTAATCTGTGGACTATCTGAGTGTTGATGAAACACAGAAATTGCATCGGGATTGAATACAACAGTCACCATGCGCAC
This sequence comes from Schistocerca gregaria, assembly GCF_023897955.1. Classification (NCBI taxonomy): domain Eukaryota; kingdom Metazoa; phylum Arthropoda; class Insecta; order Orthoptera; family Acrididae; genus Schistocerca; species Schistocerca gregaria. The sequence goes on from NC_064929.1 coordinate 54,040,666, forward strand.
TTTCCTCCATGGGAGTAATGTCTCAATCAGTCTACGCTTTGATCGTTCCCTGGAAGACCAGCAGTAGTTTCCGATGTACATCTGGAGGCATTCTGTAATCCTTGGACCTTCAAAGTGCTGATGAAACCCAGAAATTGCATCGGGATTGAATACAACAGTCACAATGCGCACTTTCCTCCATTGGAGTAATGTCTCAAACAGTCTACGCTTTGATCGTTTCCTGGAAGACCAGTAGTAGTTTCCGATGCACATCTGGAGGCATTCTGTAATCAGTGGACTATCTGAGTGTTGATGAAACACAGAAATTGCATCGGAATTGAATACAACAGTCACCATGCGCACTTTCCTCCATGGGAGTAATGTCTCAAACAGTCTAAGCTTTGATCGCCACCTGGAAGACCAGTAGTAGGTTCCGATGCACATCTGGAGGAATTCTGTAATCTGTGGACTATCAGAGTGTTGATGAAATACAGAAATTGCATCGGGATTGAATACAACAGTCACCATGCGCACTTCCCTCCATGGGAGTAATGTCTCAAACAGTCTACGCTTTGATCGTTCCCTGGAAGACCAGTAGTAGTTTCCGATGTACATCTGGAGGCATTCTGTAATCCTTGGACCTTCAAAGTGTTGATGAAACCCAGAAATTGTTTCGGGATTGAATACAACAGTCACCATGCGCACATACCTCCATGGGAGTAATGGCTCAAACAGTCTACGATTTGATCGTTCCCTGGAAGACCAGTAGTAGTTTCCGATGCACATCTGGAGGCATTCTGTAATCTGTGGACTATAAGAGTGTTGATGAAACACAGAAATTGCATCGGGATTGAATACAACATTCATCATGCGCACTTTCCTCCAGGGGAGTAATATCTCAAACAGTCTAAGCTTTGATCGTTCCCTGGAAGACCAGTAGTAGTTTCCGATGCACACCTGGAGGCATTCCATAATCTGTGGACAATCAGAGTGTTGATGAAACAAAGAAATTGCATCGGGATTGAACACAGCATTCACCATGCGCACTTTCCTCCATGGGAGTAATGGATCAAACAGTCTACGATTTGATCGTTCCCTAAAATACCAGTAGTAGTTTCCGATGCACATCTGGAGGCATTCTGTAGTCTGTGGACTATCTGAGTGTTGATGAAACACAGAAATTGCATCTGGATTGAATACAACAGTCACCACGCGCACTTACCTCCATGGGAGTAATGTCTCAAACAGTTTACTCTTTGATCGTTCCCTGGAAGACCAGTAGTAGTTTCTGATGCACATCTGGAGGCATTCCATAATCTGTAGACAATCAGAGTGTTGATGAAACACAGAAATTTCATCGGGATTGAATACAACAGTCACCATGCGCACTTTCCTCCATGGGAGTAATGTCTCAAACAGTCTAAGCTTTGATCGCTACCTGGAAGACCAGTAGTAGGTTCCGATGCACATCTGGAGGCATTCTGTAATCAGTGGACTATCTGAGTGTTGATGAAACACAGAAATTGCATCGGAATTGAATACAACAGTCACCATGCGCACTTTCCTCCATGGGAGTAATGTCTCAAACAGTCTAAGCTTTGATCGCTACCTGGAAGACCAGTAGTAGGTTCCGATGCACATCTGGAGGAATTCTGTAATCTGTGGACTATCAGAGTATTGATGAAATACAGAAATTGCATCGGGATTGAATACAACAGTCACCATCCTCACTTTCCTCCATGGGAGTAATGTCTCAAACAGTCTATGCTTTGATCGTTCCCTGCAAGACCAGTAGTAGTTTCCGATGTACATCTGGAGGCATTCTGTAATCCTTGGACCTTCAAAGTGTTGATGAAACACAGAAATTGCATCATGATTGAATACAACAGTCACCATTCGCACTTTCCTCCATGGAAGTCATGTTTCAAACAGTCTACGCTTTCATCGGTCCCTGGAAGACCAGTAGTAGTTTCCGATGCACATCTGGAGGCATTCCGTAATCTGTGGACTATCAGAGTGTTGATGAAACACAGAAATTGCATCGGGATTGAATACAACAGTCACCATGCGCACTTTCCTCCATGGGAGTAATGGATCAAACAGTCTACGATTTTATCGTTCCCTGGAATATCAGTAGTATTTTCCGATGCACATCTGGAGGCATTCTGTAATCTGTGGACTATCTGAGTGTTGATGAAACACAGAAATTGCATCTGGATTGAATACAACAGTCACCACGCGCACTTACCTCCATGGGAGTAATGTCTCAAACAGTTTACTCTTTGATCGTTCCCTGGAAGACCAGTAGTAGTTTCCGATGCACATCTGGAGGCATTCCATAATCTGTGGACAATCAGAGTGTTGATGAAACAAAGAAATTGCATCGGGATTGAACACAACATTCACCATGCGCACTTTCCTCCATGGATGTATTGTCTCAAACAGTCTACGCTTTGATCGGTCCCTGGAAGACCAGTAGTAGTTTCCGATGCACATCTGGAGGCATTCTGTAATCTGTGGACTATCAGAGTGTTGATGAAACAAACAAATTGCATCGGGATTGAATACAACAGTCACCATGCGCACTTACCCCCATGGGAGTAATGTCTCAAACAGTCTACGCTTTGATCGTTTCCTGGAAGACCAGTAGTAGTTTCCGATGCACATCTGGAGGCATTCTGTAATCTGTGGACTATCAGAGTGTTGATGAAACCAAAATAGCATCGGATTGATTACAACAGTCACCATGCGCAGTATCCTCCATGGGAGTAATGTCTCAAACAGTCTACGCTTTGATCGTTCCCTATAAGACCAGTAGTAGCTTCCGATGCACATCTGGAGGCATTCTGTAATCTGTGGACTATCAGAGTGTTGATGAAACACAGAAATTGCATCGTGATTGAACACAACAGTCACCATGCGCACTTTCCTCCATGGGAGTAATGTCTCAAACAGTCTAAGCTTTGATCGCTACCTGGAAGACCAGTAGTAGGTTCCGATGCACATCTGGAGAAATTCTGTAATCTGTGGACTATCAGAGTGTTGATGAAATACAGAAATTGCATCGGGATTGAATACAACAGTCAGCATCGGCACTTTCCTCCATGGGAGTAATGTCTCAAACAGTCTACGCTTTGATCGTTCCCTGCAAGACCAGTAGTAGTTTCCGATGCACATCTGGAGGCATTCTGTAATCTGTGGACTATCAGAGTGTTTATGAAACAAAGAAATTGCATCGGGATTGAACACAACAGTCACCATGCGCACTCTCCTCCATGGGAGTAATGTCTCAAACAGTCTACGCTTTGATCGATCCCAGGAAGACCAGTAGTAGTTTCCGATGCACATCTGGAGGCATTCTGTAATCTGTGGACTATCTGAGTGTTGATGAAACAGAGAAATTGCATCGGGATTGAACACAACAGTCACCATGCGCACTCTCCTCCATGGGAGTAATGTCTCAAACAGTCTACGCTTTGATCGTTCCCTGGAAGACCAGTAGTAGGATCCGATGCACATCCGAAGGCATTCTGTTATCTGTGGACTATCAGAGTGTTGATGAAACACAGAAATTGCATCGGGATTGAATACAACAGTCACAATGCGCACTTTCCTCCATTGGAGTAATGTCTCAAAAAGTCAACGCTTTGATCGTTCCCTGGAAGACCAGTAGTAGTTTCCGATGCACATCTGGAGGCATTCTGTAATCCTTGGACCTTCAAAGTGTTGATGAAACACAGAAATTGCCTCGGGATAGAATACAACAGTCACCATGCGCACTTTCCTCCATCGGAGTAATGTCTCAGACAGTCTACGATTTGATAGTTCTTTGGAAGACCAGTAGTAGTTTCCGATGCACATCTGGAGGCATTCTGTAATCTGTGGACTATAAGAGTGTTGATGAAACACAGAAATTGCATCGGGATTGAATACAACATTCATCATGCGCACTTTCCTCCAGGGGAGTAATATCTCAAACAGTCTAAGCTTTGATCGTTCCCTGGAAGACCAGTAGTAGTTTCCGATGCACACCTGGAGGCATTCCATAATCTGTGGACAATCAGAGTGTTGATGAAACAAAGAAATTGCATCGGGATTGAACACAACATTCACCATGCGCACTTTCCTCCATGGGAGTAATGGATCAAACAGTCTACGATTTGATCGTTCCCTAAAATACCAGTAGTAGTTTCCGATGCACATCTGGAGGCATTCTGTAGTCTGTGGACTATCTGAGTGTTGATGAAACACAGAAATTGCATCGGGATTGAATACAACAGTCACCATGCGCACTTTCCTCCATGGGAGTAATGTCTCAAACAGTCTAGGCTTTGATCGTTCCCTGGAAGACCAGTAGTAGTTTCCGATGTACATCTGGAGGCATTCTGTAATCCTTGGACCTTCAAAGTGTTGATGAAACCCAGAAATTGCTTCGGGATTGAATACAACAGTCACCATGCGCACATACCTCCATGGGAGTAATGGCTCAAACAGTCTACGATTTGATCGTTCCCTGGAAGACCAGTAGTAGTTTCCGATGCACATCTGGAGGCATTCTGTAATCTGTGGACTATCTGAGTGTTGATGAAACACAGAAATTGCATCGGGATTGATTACAACAGTCACCATGCGCACTTTCCTCCATGGGAGTAATGTCTCAATCAGTCTACGCTTTGATCGTTTCCTGGAAGACCAGTAGTAGTTTCCGATGCACATCTGGAGGCATTCTGTAATCTGTGGACTATCTGAGTGTTGATGAAACACAGAAATTGCATCGGGATTGAATACAACAGTCACCATGCGCACTTTCCTCCATGGGAGTAATGTCTCAAACAGTCTAAGCTTTGATCGCTACCTGGAAGACCAGTAGTAGGTTCCGATGCACATCTGGAGGAATTCTGTAATCTGTGGACTATCAGAGTATTGATGAAATACAGAAATTGCATCGGGATTGAATACAACAGTCACCATCCTCACTTTCCTCAATGGGAGTAATGTCTCAAACAGTCTATGCTTTGATCGTTCCCTGCAAGACCAGTAGTACTTTCCGATGTACATCTGGAGGCATTCTGTAATCCTTGGACCTTCAAAGTGTTGATGAAACACAGAAATTGCATCATGATTGAATACAACAGTCACCATTCGCAATTTCCTCCATGGAAGTCATGTTTCAAACAGTCTACGCTTTCATCGGTCCCTGGAAGACCAGTAGTAGTTTCCGATGCACATCTGGAGGCATTCCGTAATCTGTCGACTATCAGAATGTTGATGAAACACAGAAATTGCATCGGGATTGAATACAACAGTCACCATGCGCACTTTCCTCCATGGGAGTAATGTCTCAAACAGTCTACGCTTTGATCGTTTCCTGGAAGACCAGTAGTAGTTTCCGATGCACATCTGGAGGCATTCTGTAATCTGTGGACTATCTGAGTGTTGATGAAACACAGAAATTGCATCGGGATTGAATACAACAGTCACCATGCGCACTTTCCTCCATGGGAGTAATGTCTCAAACGGTCTACGCTTTGATCGCTACCTGGAAGACCAGTAGTAGGTTCCGATGCACATCTGGAGGAATTCTGTAATCTGTGGACTATCAGAGTGTTGATGAAATACAGAAATTGCATCCGGATTGAATACAACAGTCACCATCCTCACTTTCCTCCATGGGAGTAATGTCTCAAACAGTCTATGCTTTGATCGTTCCCTGCAAGACCAGTAGTAGTTTCCGATGTACATCTGGAGGCATTCTGTAATCCTTGGACCTTCAAAGTGTTGATGAAACACAGAAATTGCATCGGGATTGAATACAACAGTCACCATGCGCACTTTCCTCCATGGGAGTAATGTCTCAAACAGTCTACGCTTTCATCGGTCCCTGGAAGACCAGTAGTAGTTTCCGATGCACATCTGGAGGCATTCCGTAATCTGTGGACTATCAGAGTGTTGATGAAACACAGAAATTGCATCGGGATTGAATACAACAGTCACCACGCGCACTTACCTCCATGGGAGTAATGTCTCAAACAGTTTACTCTTTGATCGTTCCCTGGAAGACCAGTAGTAGTTTCCGATGCACATCTGGAGGCATTCCATAATCTGTGGACAATCAGAGTGTTGATGAAACAAAGAAATTGCATCGGGATTGAACACAACATTCACCATGCGCACTTTCCTCCATGGGAGTAATGGATCAAACAGTCTACGATTTTATCGTTCCCTGGAATACCAGTAGTATTTTCCGATGCACATCTGGAGGCATTCTGTAATCTGTGGACTATCTGAGTGTTGATGAAACACAGAAATTGCATCTGGATTGAATACAACAGTCACCACGCGCACTTACCTCCATGGGAGTAATGTCTCAAACAGTTTACTCTTTGATCGTTCCCTGGAAGACCAGTAGTAGTTTCTGATGCACATCTGGAGGCATTCCATAATCTGTGGACAATCAGAGTGTTGATGAAACACAGAAATTTCATCGGGATTGAATACAACAGTCACCATGCGCACTTTCCTCCATGGGAGTAATGTCTCAAACAGTCTAAGCTTTGATCGCTACCTGGAAGACCAGTAGTAGGTTCCGATGCACATCTGGAGGAATTCTGTAATCTGTGGACTATCAGAGTGTTGATGAAATACAGAAGTTGCATCGGGATTGAATACAACAGTCACCTTCCTCACCTTCCTCCATGGGAGTAATGTCTCAAACAGTCTATGCTTTGATCGTTCCCTGCAAGACCAGTAGTACTTTCCGATGTACATCTGGAGGCATTCTGTAATCCTTGGACTTTCAAAGTGTTGATGAAACACAGAAATTGCATCGGGATTGAATACAACAGTCACCATGCGCACTTACCCCCATGGGAGTAATGTCTCAAACAGTCTACGCTTTGATCGTTTCCTGGAAGACCAGTAGTAGTTTCCGATGCACATCTGGAGGCATTCTGTAATCTGTGGACTATCAGAGTGTTGATGAAACCAAAATAGCATCGGATTGATTACAACAGTCACCATGCGCAGTATCCTCCATGGGAGTAATGTCTCAAACAGTCTACGCTTTGATCGTTCCCTATAAGACCAGTAGTAGCTTCCGATGCACATCTGGAGGCATTCTGTAATCTGTGGACTATCAGAGTGTTGATGAAACACAGAAATTGCATCGTGATTGAACACAACAGTCACCATGCGCACTTTCCTCCATGGGAGTAATGTCTCAAACAGTCTAAGCTTTGATCGCTACCTGGAAGACCAGTAGTAGGTTCCGATGCACATCTGGAGAAATTCTGTAATCTGTGGACTATCAGAGTGTTGATGAAATACAGAAATTGCATCGGGATTGAATACAACAGTCAGCATCGGCACTTTCCTCCATGGGAGTAATGTCTCAAACAGTCTACGCTTTGATCGTTCCCTGCAAGACCAGTAGTAGTTTCCGATGCACATCTGGAGGCATTCCGTATTCTGTGGACTATCAGAGTGTTGATAAAACACAGAAATTGCATCGGGATTGAATACAACAGTCACCATGAGGACTCTCCTCCATGGGAGTAAACTCAAACAGTCTATGCTTTGATCGTTTCCTGGAAGACCAGTAGTAGTTTCCGTTGCACATCTGGAGGCATTCTGTAATCTGTGGACTATCAGAGTGTTGATGAAACACTGATATTGCATCGGGAATGAATACAACAGTCACCATGCGCACTTACCTCCATGGGAGTAATGTCTCAAACAGTTTACTCTTTGATCGTTCCCTGGAAGACCATAAGTAGTTTCCGATGCACATCTGGAGGCATTCTGTAATCTGTGGACTATCAGAGTGTTTATGAAACAAAGAAATTGCATCGGGATTGAACACAACAGTCACCATGCGCACTCTCCTCCATGGGAGTAATGTCTCAAACAGTCTACGCTTTGATCGATCCCAGGAAGACCAGTAGTAGTTTCCGATGCACATCTGGAGGCATTCTGTAATCTGTGGACTATCTGAGTGTTGATGAAACAGAGAAATTGCATCGGGATTGAACACAACAGTCACCATGCGCACTCTCCTCCATGGGAGTAATGTCTCAAACGGTCTACGCTTTGATCGTTCCCTGGAAGACCAGTAGTAGGATCCGATGCACATCCGAAGGCATTCTGTTATCTGTGGACTATCAGAGTGTTGATGAAACACAGAAATTGCATCGGGATTGAATACAACAGGCACCAGCCTCTATTTCCTCCATGGGAGTAATGTCTCATACAGTCTACGCTTTGATCGTTCCCTGGAAGACCAGCAGTAGTTTCCGATGCACATCTGGAGGCATTCTGTAATCTGTGGACTATCAGAGTGTTGATGAAACACAGAAAGTGCATCGGGATTGAATACAACAGTCACCATCGCCACTTTCCTCCATGGGATTAATTTCTAAAACAGTCTACGCTTTGATAGTTTCCTGGAAAACCAGTAGTAGTTCCCGATGCACATCTGGAGGCATTCTGTAATCTGTGGACTATCAGAGTGTTGATAAAACACAGAAATTGCATCGGGATTGAATACAACAGTCACCATGCGCACTTCCCTCCATGGGAGTAATGTCTCAAACAGTCTAAGTTTTGATCGTTCCCTGGAAGACCAGTAGTAGTTTCCGATGCACATCTGGAGGCATTCTGTAATCTGTGGACTATCAGAGTGTTGATGAAACGCAGATATTGCATCAGGATTGAATACAACAGTCACCAGGCGCTACTACCACAATGGGAGTAATGTCTCAAACAGTCTACGCTTTGATCGTTCCCCGGGAGTCCAGTAGTAGTTTCCGATGCACATCTGGACGCAATCCGTAATCCTTGGACCTTCAAAGTGTTGATGAAACACAGAAATTGCCTCGGGATTGAATACAACAGTCACCGTGCGCACATTCCTCCATGGGAGTAATGTCTCAATCAGTCTACGCTTTGATCGTTCAGTGGAAGACCAGTAGTAGTTCCGATGCACCTCTGGAGGCATTCTGTAATCTGTGGACTATCTGAGTGTTGATGAAACACAGAAATTGCAGCGTGATTGAATGCAAGAGTCACCATGCGCACTTTCTTCCATGGGAGTAATGTCACAAACAGTCTACGCTTTGATCGTTTCGGGAAGACCAGTAGTAGTTTCCGATGCACATCTGGAGGCATTCCGCAATCTGTGGACTACCAGAGTGTTGATGAAACACAGAAATTGCATCCGGATTGAATACAACAGTCACCATGCGCACTTACCTTCATGTGAGTAATGTCTCAAACAGTTTACTCTTTGATCGTTCCCTGGAAGACCAGTAGTAGTTTCCGATGCACATCTGGAGGCATTCTGTAATCTGTGGACTATCAGAGTGTTGATGAAACACAGAAATTGCATCGTGATTGAATACAACAGTCACCATGCGCACTCTCCTCCACGGGAGTAATGTCTCAAACAGTCTACGCTTTGATCGATCCCAGGAAGACCAGTAGTAGTTTCCGATGCACATCTGGAGGCATTCTGTAATCTGTGGACTATCTGAGTGTTGATGAAACACAGAAATTGCATCGGGATTGAATGCAATAGTCACCATGCGCAATTTCCTCCATGGGAGTAATGTCTCAAACAGTCTAAGTTTGATCGTTCCCTGGAAGACCAGTAGTAGTTTCCGATGCACATCCGAAGGCATTCTGTTATCTGTGGACTATCAGAGTGTTGATGAAACACAGAAATTGCATCGGGATTGAATACAACAGGCACCAGCCTCTATTTCCTCCATGGGAGTAATGTCTCATACTGTCTACGCTTTGATCGTTCCCTGGAAGACCAGTAGTAGTTTACGATGCACATCTGGAGGCATTCCGTAATCTGTGGACTATCAGAGTGTTGATGAAACACAGAAATTGCATCGGGATTGAATACAACAGTCACCATGCGCACTCTCCTCCATGGGAGTAAACTCAAACAGTCTACGCTTTGATCGTTTCCTGGAAGACCAGTAGTAGTTTCCGTTGCACATCTGGAGGCATTCTGTAATCTGTGGACTATCAGAGTGTTGATGAAATACAGAAATTGCATCGGGATTGAATACAACAGTCAGCATCGGCACTTTTCTCCATGGGAGTAATGCCTCAAACAGTCTACGCTTTGATCGTTTCCTGGAAGACCAGTAGTAGTTTCCGATGCACATCTGGAGGCATTCCGTAATCTGTGGACTATCAGAGTGTTGATGAAACACAGAAATTGCATCGGGATTGAATACAACAGTCACCATGCGGACTCTCCTCCATGGGAGTAAACTCAAACAGTCTACGCTTTGATCGTTTCCTGGAAGACCAGTAGTAGTTTCCGTTGCACATCTGGAGGCATTCTGTAATCTGTGGACTATCAGAGTGTTGATGAAACACTGATATCGAATCGGAATTGAATACAACAGTCACCATGCGCACTTACCTCCATGGGAGTAATGTCTCAAACAGTTTACTCTTTGATCGTTCCCTGGAAGACCATAAGTAGCTTCCGATGCACATCTGGAGGCTTTCTGTAATCTGTGGACTATCAGAGTGTTTATGAAACAAAGAAATTGCATCGGGATTGAACACAACAGTCACCATGCGCACTCTCCTCCATGGGAGTAATGTCTCAAACAGTCTACGCTTTGATCGATCCCAGGAAGACCAGTAGTAGTTTCCGATGCACATCTGGAGGCATTCCGTAATCTGTGGACTATCAGAGTGTTGATGAAACACGGAAATTGCATCGGGATTGAATACAACAGGCACCATGCGCACTCTCCTCCATGGGAGTAAACTCAAACAGTCTACGCTTTGATCGTTTCCTGGAAGACCAGTAGTAGTTTCCGTTGCACATCTGGAGGCATTCTGTAATCTGTGGACTATCAGAGTGTTGATGAAATACAGAGATTGCATCGGGATTGAATACAACAGTCAGCATCGGCACTTTCCTCCATGGGAGTAATGCCTCAAACAGTCTACGCTTTGATCGTTTCCTGGAAGACCAGTAGTAGTTTCCGATGCACATCTGGAGGCATTCCGTAATCTGTGGACTATCAGAGTGTTGATGAAACACAGAAATTCCATCGGGATTGAATACAACAGTCACCATGCGGACTCTCCTCCATGGGAGTAAATTCAAACAGTCTACGCTTTGATCGTTTCCTGGAAGACCAGTAGTAGTTTCCGTTGCACATCTGGAGGCATTCTGTAATCTGTGGACTATCAGAGTGTTGATGAAACACTGATATCGCATCGGAATTGAATACAACAGTCACCATGCGCACTTACCTCCATGGGAGTAATGTCTCAAACAGTTTACACTTTGATCGTTCCCTGGAAGACCATAAGTAGTTTCCGATGAACATCTGGAGGCTTTCTGTAATCTGTGGACTATCAGAGTGTTTATGAAACAAAGAAATTGCATCGGGATTGAACACAACAGTCACCATGCGCACTCTCCTCCATGGGAGTAATGTCTCAAACAGTCTACGCTTTGATCGATCCCAGGAAGACCAGTAGTAGTTTCCGATGCACATCTGGAGGCATTCTGTAATCTGTGGACTATCTGAGTGTTGATGAAACACAGAAATTGCATCGGGATTGAATGCAATAGTCACCATGCGCAATTTCCTTCTTGGGAGTAATGTCTCAAACAGTCTAAGTTTGATCGTTCCCTGGAAGACCAGTAGTAGTTTCCGATGCACATCCGAAGGCATTCTGTAATCTGTGGACTATCAGAGTGTTGATGAAACACAGAAATTGCATCGGGATTGAATACAACAGTCACCAGCCTCTATTTCCTCCATGGGAGTAATGGCTCATACAGCCTACGCTTTGATCGTTCCCTGGAAGACCAGCAGTAGTTTCCGATGCACATCTGGAGGCATTCTGTAATCTGTGGACTATCTGAGTGTTCATGAAACACAGAAAGTGCATCGGGATTGAATACAACAGTCACCATCGCTACTTTCCTCCATGGGATTAATTTCTAAAAGAGTCTACGCTTTGATCGTTTCCTGGAAAACCAGTAGTAGTTCCCGATGCACATCTGGAGGCATTCTGTAATCTGTGGACTATCAGAGTGTTGTTGAAACAAAGTTATTCCATCGGGATTGAATGCAACAGTCCCCATGCGCACTTTCCTCCATGGGAGTAATGTATCAGACATTCTACGGTTTGTTCGTTCCCTGGAAGACCAGTAGTAGTTTCCGATGCACATCTGGAGGCATTCTGTAATCTGTGGACTATCAGAGTGTTGATAAAGCACAGAAATTGCCTCGGGATTGAATACAACAGTCACCGTGCGCACATTCCTCCATGGGAGTAATGTCTCAATCAGTCTACGCTTTGATCGTTCAGTGGAAGACCAGTAGTAGTTCCGATGCACATCTGGAGGCATTCTGTAATCTGTGGACTATCTGAGTGTTGATGAAACACAGAAATTGCAGCGGGATTGAATGCAAGAGTCACCATGCGCACTTTCTTCCATGGGAGTAATGTCTCAAACAGTCTACGCTTTGATCGTTTCTGGAAGACCAGTAGTAGTTTCCGATGCACATCTGGAGGCATTCCGTAATCTGTGGACTACCAGAGTGTTGATGAAACACAGAAATTGCATCCGGATTGAATACAACAGTCACCATGCGCACCTACCTTCATGTGAGTAATGTCTCAAACAGTTTAATCTTTGATCGTTCCCTGGAAGACCAGTAGTAGTTTCCGATGCACATCTGGAGGCATTCTGTAATCTGTGGACTATCAGAGTGTTGATGAAACACAGAAATTGCATCGTGATTGAATACAACAGTCACCATGCGCACTCTCCTCCATGGGAGTTATGTCTCAAACAGTCTACGCTTTGATCGTTCCCAGGAAAACCAGTAGTAGTTTCCGATGCACATCTGGGGGCATTCTGTAATCTGTGGACTATCAGAGTGTGGATGAAACCAAAATTTCTTCGGGATTGAATACAACAGTCACCATGCACACTTTCCTCCATGGGAGTAATGTCTCAAACAGTCTACGCTTTGATCGTTCCCAGGAAAACCAGTAGTAGTTTCCGATGCACATCTGGATGCATTCTGTTATCAGTGGACTATCTGAGTGTTGATGAAACGCAGAAATTGCATCGGGAATGAATACAACAGTCGCCATGCGCACTTTCCTACATGGGAGTAATATCTCAAACAGTCTAAGCTTTGATCGTTCCCTTTAAGACCAGTAGTAGTTTCCGATGGACATCTGAAGGCATTCTGTAATCTGTGGACTATCAGAGTGTTGATGAAACACAGAAATTGCATCGGGATTGAATACAACAGTCACCAGGCGCTATTTCCTCCATGGGAGTAATGTCTCAAACAGTCTACGATTTGATCGTTCCCTGGAAGACCAGTAGTAGTTTCCGATGCACATCTGGAAGCATTCTGTAATCCTTGGACCTTCAAAGTGTTGATGAAACACAGATATTGATTCGGGATTGAATACAACAGTCACCATGCGCACTTTCCTCCATCTGAGTAATGTCTCAAACAGTCTACACTTTGATCGTTCCCTGGAACACCAGTAGTAGTTTCCGATGCACATCTGGAGGCATTCTGTAATCTGTGGACTATCAGAGTGTTGATGAAACACAGAAATTGCATTGGGATTGAATACAACAGTCACCATGCACACTCTCCTCCATGGGAGTAATGTCTGAAACAGTCTACGCTTTGATCGTTCCCAGGAAGACCAGTAGTAGTTTCCGATGCACATCTGGGGGCATTCTGTAATCTGTGGACTATCTGAGTGTTTATGAAACACAGAAATTGCATCGGGATTGAATACAACAGTCACCATGCGCTCTTTCCTCCTTGGGAGTAATATCTCAAACCGTCTAAGCTTTGATCGATCCCTGGAAGACCAGTAGTAGTTTCCGATGCACATCTGAAGGCATTCTGTAATCTGTGGACTATCAGAGTGATGATGAAACACAGAAACTGCAGCGGGATTGAATACAACAGTCACCAGGCGCTATTTCCTCCATGGGAGTAATGTCTCAAACAGTCTACGCTTTGATCGTTCGCTGGAAGACCAGTAGTAGTTTCCGATGCACATCTGGAGGCATTCTGTAATCTGTGGACTATCAGAGTGTTGATGAAACACAGAAATTGATTCGGGATTGAATACAACAGTCACCATGCGCACTTACCTCCATGGGAGTAATGTCTCAAACAGTCTACGCTTTGATCGTTTCCTGGAAGACCAGTAGTAGTTTCCGATGCAAATCAGGAAGCATTCTGTAATCTGTGGACTATCAGAGTGTTGATGAAACCAAAACTGCATCGGGATTGAATACAACAGTCGCCATGCACACCTTCCTCCATGGGAGTAATGTCTCAAACAGTCTACGCTTTGATCGTTCGCTGGAAGACCAGTAGTAGTTTCCGATGCACATCTGGAGGCATTCTGTAATCTGTGGACTATCAGAGTGTTGATGAAACACAGAAATTGCATCGGGATTGAATACAACAGTCACCATGCGCACTCTCCTCCATGTGAGTAATGTCTCAAACAGTCTACGCTTTGATCGTTCCCAGGAAGACCAGTAGTAGTGTCCGATGCACATCTGGAGGCATTCTGTAATCTGTGGACTATCAGAGTGTTGATGAAACACAGAAATTGCATCGGGATTGAATACAACAGTCACCATGCGCACTCTCCTCCATGGGAGTAATGTCTCAAACAGTCTACGTTTTAATCGTTCCCTGGAAGACCCGTAGTAGTTTCCGATGCACATCTGGAGGCATTCTGTAATCCTTGGACCTTCAAAGTGTTGATGAAACACAGAAATTGCCTCGGGATAGAATACAACAGTCACCATGCGCACTTTCCTCCATGTGAGTAATGTCTCAAACAGTCAACGCTTTGATCGTTCCCTGGAAGACCAGTAGTAGTTCCCGATGCACATCTGGAGGCATTCTGTAATCTGTGGACTATCAGAGTGTTGATGAAACACAGAAATTGCATCGTGATTGAATACAACAGTCACCATGCGCACTCTCCTCCATGGGAGTTATGTCTCAAACAGTCTACGCTTTGATCGTTCCCAGGAAAACCAGTAGTAGTTTCCGATGCACATCAGGGGGCATTCTGTAATCTGTGGACTATCAGAGTGTGGATGAAACCAAAATTTCTTCGGGATTGAATACAACAGTCACCATGCACACTTTCCTCCATGGGAGTAATGTCTCAAACAGTCTACGCTTTGATCGTTCCCAGGAAAACCAGTAGTAGTTTCCGATGCACATCTGGATGCATTCTGTTATCAGTGGACTATCTGAGTGTTGATGAAACGCAGAAATTGCATCGGGAATGAATACAACAGTCGCCATGCGCACTTTCCTACATGGGAGTAATATCTCAAACAGTCTAAGCTTTGATCGTTCCCTTTAAGACCAGTAGTAGTTTCCGATGGACATCTGAAGGCATTCTGTAATCTGTGGACTATCAGAGTGTTGATGAAACACAGAAATTGCATCGGGATTGAATACAACAGTCACCAGGCGCTATTTCCTCCATGGGAGTAATGTCTCAAACAGTCTACGATTTGATCGTTCCCTGGAAGACCAGTAGTAGTTTCCGATGCACATCTGGAAGCATTCTGTAATCCTTGGACCTTCAAAGTGTTGATGAAACACAGATATTGATTCGGGATTGAATACAACAGTCACCATGCGCACTTTCCTCCATCTGAGTAATGTCTCAAACAGTCTACACTTTGATCGTTCCCTGGAACACCAGTAGTAGTTTCCGATGCACATCTGGAGGCATTCTGTAATCTGTGGACTATCAGAGTGTTGATGAAACACAGAAATTGCATTGGGATTGAATACAACAGTCACCATGCACACTCTCCTCCATGGGAGTAATGTCTGAAACAGTCTACGCTTTGATCGTTCCCAGGAAGACCAGTAGTAGTTTCCGATGCACATCTGGGGGCATTCTGTAATCTGTGGACTATCTGAGTGTTTATGAAACACAGAAATTGCATCGGGATTGAATACAACAGTCACCATGCGCTCTTTCCTCCTTGGGAGTAATATCTCAAACCGTCTAAGCTTTGATCGATCCCTGGAAGACCAGTAGTAGTTTCCGATGCACATCTGAAGGCATTCTGTAATCTGTGGACTATCAGAGTGGTGATGAAACACAGAAACTGCAGCGGGATTGAATACAACAGTCACCAGGCGCTATTTCCTCCATGGGAGTAATGTCTCAAACAGTCTACGCTTTGATCGTTCGCTGGAAGACCAGTAGTAGTTTCCGATGCACATCTGGAGGCATTCTGTAATCTGTGGACTATTAGAGTGTTGATGAAACACAGAAATTGATTCGGGATTGAATACAACAGTCACCATGCGCACTTACCTCCATGGGAGTAATGTCTCAAACAGTCTACGCTTTGATCGTTTCCTGGAAGACCAGTAGTAGTTTCCGATGCAAATCTGGAAGCATTCTGTAATCTGTGGACTATCAGAGTGTTGATGAAACCAAAACTGCATCGGGATTGAATACAACAGTCGCCATGCACACCTTCCTCCATGGGAGTAATGTCTCAAACAGTCTACGCTTTGATCGTTCGCTGGAAGACCAGTAGTAGTTTCCGATGCACATCTGGAGGCATTCTGTAATCTGTGGACTATCAGAATGTTGATGAAACACAGAAATTGCATCGGGATTGAATACAACAGTCACCATGCGCACTCTCCTCCATGGGAGTAATGTCTCAAACAGTCTACGCTTTGATCGTTCCCAGGAAGACCAGTAGTAGTGTCCGATGCACATCTGGAGGCATTCTGTAATCTGTGGACTATCAGAGTGTTGATGAAACACAGAAATTGCATCGGGATTGAATACAACAGTCACCATGCGCACTCTCCTCCATGGGAGTAATGTCTCAAACAGTCTACGTTTTAATCGTTCCCTGGAAGACCCGTAGTAGTTTCCGATGCACATCTGGAGGCATTCTGTAATCCTGGGACCTTCAAAGTGTTGATGAAACACAGAAATTGCCTCAGGATAGAATACAACAGTCACCATGCGCACTTTCCTCCATGGGAGTAATGTCTCAAACAGTCAACGCTTTGATCGTTCCCTGGAAGACCAGTAGTAGTTCCCGATGCACATCTGGAGGCATTCTGTAATCTGTGGACTATCAGAGTGTTGATGAAACACAGACATTGCATCGGGATTGAATACAACAGTCACCATCGGCACTTTCCTCCATGGGAGTAATGTCTGAAACAGTCTACGCTTTGATCGTTTCCTGACCAGTAGTAGTTTCCGATGCACATCTGGAGGCATTCTGCAATCTGTGGACTATCAGAGTGTTGATGAAACACAGTAATTGCATCGGGATTGAATACAACAGTCCCCATGCGCACTTGCCTCCATCGGAGTAATGTCTCAGACAGTCTACGATTTGATAGTTCTTTGGAAGACCAGTAGTAGTTTCCGATGCACATCTGGAGGCATTCTGTAATCTGTGGACTATCAGAGTGTTGATGAAACACAGAAATTGCATCGGGATTGAATACAACATTCACCATGCGCACTTTCCTCCAGGGGAGTAATATCTCAAACAGTCTAAGCTTTGATCGTTACCTGGAAGACCAGTAGTAGTTTACGATGCACATCTGGAGGCATTCTGTAATCTGTGGACTATCACAGTGTTGATGAAACACAGAAATTGCATCGGGATTGAATACAACAGTCACCAGGCGCTATTTCCTCCATGGGAGTAATGTCTCAAACAGTCTACGCTTTGATCGTTCCGTAAAAGACCAGTAGTAGTTTCCGATGCACATCTGGAAGCATTCTGTAATCCTTGGACTATCAGAGTGTTGATGAAACCAAAATTGCATCGGGATTGAATACAACAGTCGCCATGCACACCTTCCTCCATGGGAGTAATGTCTCAAACAGCCTACGCTTTGATCGTTCGCTGGAAGTCCAGTAGTAGTTTCCGATGCACATCTGGAGGCATTCTGTAATCTGTGGACTATCAGAGTGTTGATGAAACACAGAAATTGCATCGGGATTGAATACAACAGTCACCATGCGCAGTCTCCTCCATGGGAGTAATGTCTCAAACAGTCTACGCTTTGATCGTTCCCAGGAAGACCAGTGGTAGTTTCCGATGCACATCTGGGGGCATTCTGTAATCTGTGGACTATCTGAGTGTTGATGAAACACAGATATTGCATCGGGATTGAATACAACAGTCACCATACGCACTTTCCTCCATGGGAGTAATGTCTCAAACAGTCAACGCTTTGATCGTTCCCTGGAAGACCAGTAGTAGTTTCCGATGCACATCTGGAGGCATTCTGTAATCTGTGGACTATCAGAGTGTTATTGAAACACAGAAATTGCATCGGGATTGAATACAACAGTCACCATGCGCACTCTCCTCCCTGGGAGTAATGTCTCAAACAGTCTACGTTTTGATCGTTCCCTGGAAGACCAGTAGTAGTTTCCGATGCACATCTGGAGGCATTCTGTAATCCTTGGACCTTCAAAGTGTTGATGAAACACAGAAATTGCCTCGGGATAGAATACAACAGTCACCATGCGCACTTTCCACCATGGGAGTAATGTCTCAAACAGTCAACGCTTTGATCGTTCCCTGGAAGACCAGTAGTAGTTCCCGATGCACATCTGGAGGCATTCTGTAATCTGTGGACTATCAGAGTGTTGATGAAACACAGAAATTGCATCGGGATTGAATACAACAGTCACCATCGGCACTTTCCTCCATGGGAGTAATGTCTGAAACAGTCTACGCTTTGATCGTTTCCTGACCAGTAGTAGTTTCCGATGCACATCTGGAGGCATTCTGCAATCTGTGGACTATCAGAGTGTTGATGAAACACAGTAATTGCATCGGGATTGAATACAACAGACCACATGCGCACTTGCCTCCATCGGAGTAATGTCTCAGACAGTCTACGATTTGATACTTCTTTGGAAGACCAGTAGTAGTTTCCGATGCACATCTGGAGGCATTCTGTAATGTGTGGACTATAAGAGTGTTGATGAAACACAGAAATTGCATCGGGATTGAATACAACATTCACCATGCGCACTTTCCTCCAGGGGAGTAATATCTCAAACAGTCTAAGCTTTGATCGTTCCCTGGAAGACCAGTAGTAGTTTACGATGCACATCTGGAGGCATTCTGTAATCTGTGGACTATCACAGTGTTGATGAAACACAGAAATTGCATCGGGATTGAATACAACAGTCACCAGGCGCTATTTCCTCCATGGGAGTAATGTCGCAAACAGTCTACGCTTTGATCGTTCCGTAAAAGACCAGTAGTAGTTTCCGATGCACATCTGGAGGCATTCTGTAATCCTTGGACCTTCAAAGTGTTGACGAAACACAGAAATTGATTCGGGATTGAATACAACAATCACCATGCGCACTTTCCTCCATGGGAGTAATGTCTCAAACAGACTACACTTTGATCGTTCCCTGGAACACCAGTAGTAGTTTCCGATGCACATCTGGAGAAATTCTGTAATCTGTGGACTATCAGAGTGTTGATGAAACACAGTTATACCATCGGGATTGAATACAACAGTCCCCATGCGCACTTTCCTCCATGGGAGTAATGTATCAGACAATCTACGCTTTGTTCGTTCCATGGAAGACCAGTAGTAGTTTCCGATGCACATCTGGAGGCATTCTGTAATCTGTGGACTATCAGAGTGTTGATGAAACACAGAAATTGCATCGGGATTGAATACAACAGTCACCATGCGCACTTCCCTCCATGGGAGTAATGTCTCAAACAGTCAACGCTTTGATCGTTCCCTGGAAGACCAGTAGTAGTTTCCGATGCACATCTGGAGGCATTCTGTAATCTGTGGACTATCAGAGTGTTGATGAAACACAGAAATTGCATCGGGATTGAATACAACAGTCACCATGCGCACTTCCCTCCATGGGAGTAATGTCTCAAACAGTCAACGCTTTGATCGTTCCCTGGAAGACCAGTAGTAGTTTCCGATGCACATCTGGAGGCATTCTGTAATCCTTGGACCTTCAAAGTGTTGATGAAACACAGAAATTGCCTCGGGATAGAATACAACAGTCACCATGCGCACTTTCCTCCATCGGAGTAATGTCTCAGACAGTCTACGATTTGATAGTTCTTTGGAAGACCAGTAGTAGTTTCCGATGCACATCTGGAGGCATTCTGTAATCTGTGGACTATAAGAGTGTTGATGAAACACAGAAATTGCATCGGGATTGAATACAACATTCATCATGCGCACTTTCCTCCAGGGGAGTAATATCTCAAACAGTCTAAGCTTTGATCGTTCCCTGGAAGACCAGTAGTAGTTTACGATGCACATCTGGAGGCATTCTGTAATCTGTGGACTATCACAGTGTTGATGAAACACAGAAATTGCATCGGGATTGAATACAACAGTCACCAGGCGCTATTTCCTCCATGGGAGTAATGTCTCAAACAGACTACACTTTGATCGTTCCCTGGAAGACCAGTAGTAGTTTCCGATGCACATCTGGAGGCATTCTGTAATCTGTGGACTATCAGAGTGTTGATGAAACACAGAAATTGCATCAGGATTGAATACAACAGTCACCAGGCGCTACTTCCTCAATGGGAGTAATGTCTCAAACATTCTACGTTTTGATCGTTCCCTGGGAGTCCAGTAGTAGTTTCCGATGCACATCTGGACGCAATCCGTAATCCTTGGACCTTCAAAGTGTTGATGAAACACAGAAATTGCCTCGGGATTGAATACAACAGTCACCGTGCGCACTTTCCTCCATGGGAGTAATGTCTCAATCAGTCTACGATTTGATCGTTCAGTGGAAGACCAGTAGTAGTTCCGATGCACATCTGGAGGCATTCTATAATCTGTGGACTATCTGAGTGTTGATGAAACACAGAAATTGCAGCGGGATTGAATGCAAGAATCACCATGCGCACTTTCTTCCATGGGAGTAATGTCTCAAACAGTCTACGCTTTGATCGTTTCTGGAAGACCAGTAGTAGTTTCCGATGCACATCTGGAGGCATTCCGTACTCTGTGGACTACCAGAGTGTTGATGAAACACAGAAATTGCATCCGGATTGAATACAACAGTCACCATGCGCACTTACCTTCATGTGAGTAATGTCTCAAACAGTTTACTCTTTGATCGTTCCCTGGAAGACCAATAGTAGTATCCGATGCACATCTGGAGGCATTCTGTAATCTGTGGACTATCAGAGTGTTGATGAAACACAGAAATTGCATCGTGATTGAATACAACAGTCACCATGCGCACTCTCCTCCATGGGAGTTATGTCTCAAACAGTCTACGCTTTGATCGTTCCCAGGAAAACCAGTAGTAGTTTCCGATGCACATCTGGGGGCATTCTGTAATCTGTGGACTATCAGAGTGTGGATGAAACCAAAATTGCTTCGGGATTGAATACAACAGTCACCATGCACACTTTCCTCCATGGGAGTAATGTCTCAAACAGTCTACGCTTTGATCGTTCCCAGGAAAACCAGTAGTAGTTTCCGATGCACATCTGGGGGCATTCTCTAATCTGTGGACTATCTGAGTGTTGATGAAACGCAGAAATTGCATCGGGAATGAATACAACAGTCGCCATGAGCACTTTCCTACATGGGAGTAATATCTCAAACATTCTACGATTTGATCGATCCCTTTAAGACCAGTAGTAGTTTCCGATGCACATCTGAAGGCATTCTGTAATCTGTGGACTATCACAGTTTTGATGAAACACAGAAATTGCATCGGGATTGAATACAACAGTCACCATGCGCACTTACCTTCATGGGAGTAATGTCTCAAACAGTTTACCCTTTGATCGTTCCCTGGAAGACCAGTAGTAGTTTCCGATGCACATCTGAGGGCATTCTGTAATCTGTGGACTATCAGAGTGTTGATGAAACACAGAAACTGCAGCGGGATTGAATACAACAGTCACCATGCGCACTTACCTTCATGTGAGTAATATCTCAAACAGTCTAAGCTTTGATCGTTCCCTGGAAGACCAGTAGTAGTTTACGATGCACATCTGGAGGCATTCTGTAATCTGTGGACTATCAGAGTGTTGATGAAACACAGAAATTGCATTGGGATTGAATACAACAGTCACCATGCGCACTCTCCTCCATGGGAGTAATGTCTCAAACAGTCTACGCTTTGATCGTTCCCAGGAAGACCAGTAGTTGTTTCCGATGCACATCTGGGGGCATTCTGTAATCTGTGGACTATAAGAGTGTTGATGAAACACAGAAATTGCATCGGGATTGAATACAACAGTCACCATGCGCACTTTCCTCCATGGGAGTAATATCTCAAACAGTCTAAGCTTTGATTTTTCCCTGGAAGACCAGTAGTAGTTTCCGATGCACATCTGAAGGCATTCTGTAATCTGTGGACTATCAGAGTGATGATGAAACACAGAAACTGCAGCGGGATTGAATACAACAGTCACCAGGCGCTATTTCCTCCATGGGAGTAATGTCTCAAACAGTCTACGCTTTGATCGTTCGCTGGAAGACCAGTAGTAGTTTCCGATGCACATCTGGAGGCATTCTGTAATCTGTGGACTACCAGAGTGTTGATGAAACACAGAAATTGCATCGGGATTGAATACAACAGTCACCATGCGCACTTTCCTCCATGGGAGTAATGTCTCAAACAGTTTACTCTTTGATCGTTCCCTGGAAGACCAGTAGTAGTTCCGATTCACATCTGGAGTCATTCTGTAATCTGTGGACTATCAGAGTGTTGATGAAACACAGAAATTCATTCGGTATTGAATACAACAGTCACCATGCGCACTTACCTCCATGGGAGTAATGTCTGAAACAGTCTACGCCTTGATCGTTTCCTGGAAGACCAGTAGTAGTTTCCGATGCAAATCTGGAAGCATTCTGTAATCTGTGGACTATCATAGTGTTGATGAAACCAAAATTGCATCGGGATTGAATACAACAGTCGCCATGCACACCTTCCTCCATGGGAGTAATGTCTCAAACAGTCTACGATTTGATCGTTCGCTGGAAGACCAGTAGTAGTTTCCGATGCACATCTGGAGGCATTCTGTAATCTGTGGACTATCCGAGTGTTGATGAAACACAGAAATTGCATCGGGATTGAATACAACAGTCACCATGCGCACTCTCCTCCATGGGAGTAATGTCTCAAACAGTCTACGCTTTGATCGTTCCCAGGAAGACCAGTGGTAGTTTCCGATGCACATCTGGGGGCATTCTGTAATCTGTGGACTATCTGAGTGTTGATGAAACACAGATATTGCATCGGGATTGAATACAACAGTCCCCATGCGCACTTGCCTCCATCGGAGTAATGTCTCAAACAGTCTACGCTTTGATCGTTTCCTGACCAGTAGTAGTTTCCGATGCACATCTGGAGGCATTCTGCAATCTGTGGACTATCAGAGTGTTGATGAAACACAGTAATTGCATCGGGATTGAATACAACAGTCCCCATGCGCACTTGCCTCCATCGGAGTAATGTCTCAGACAGTCTACGATTTGATAGTTCTTTGGAAGACCAGTAGTAGTTTCCGATGCACATCTGGAGGCATTCTGTAATCTGTGGACTATAAGAGTGTTGATGAAACACAGAAATTGCATCGGGATTGAATACAACATTCACCATGCGCACTTTCCTCCAGGGGAGTAATATCTCAAACAGTCTAAGCTTTGATCGTTCCCTGGAAGACCAGTAGTAGTTTACGATGCACATCTGGAGGCATTCTGTAATCTGTGGACTATCACAGTGTTGATGAAACACAGAAATTGCATCGGGATTGAATACAACAGTCACCATGCACACTTTCCTCCATGGGAGTAATGTCTCAAACAGTCTACGATTTTGATCGTTCCCTGGAAGACCAGTAGTTGTTTCCGATGCACATCTGGAGGCATTCTGTAATCTGTGGACTATCAGAGTGTTGATGAAACACAGATATTGCATCGGGATTGAATACAACAGTCACCATGTGCACTTTCCTCCATGGGAGTAATATCTCAAACAGTTTAAGCTTTGATCGTTCCCTGGAACACCAGTAGTAGTTTCCGATGCACATCAGGAGGCATTCTGTAATCCTTGGACCTTCAAAGTGTTGATGAAACACAGAAATTGCCTCGGGATAGAATACAACAGTCACCATGCGCACTTTCCTCCATTTGAGTAATATCTCAAACAGTCTAAGCTTTGATCGTTCCATGGAAGACCAGTAGTAGTTTCCGATGCACATCTGAAGGCATTCTGTAATCTGTGGACTATCAGAGTGTTGATGAAACACAGAAACTGCAGCGGGATTGAATACAACAGTCACCTGGCGCTATTTCCTCCATGGGAGTAATGTCTCAAACAGTCTACGTTTTGATCGTTCCCTGGAAGACCAGTAGTAGTTTCCGATGCACATCTGGAGGCATTCTGTAATCCTTGGACCTTCAAAGTGTTGATGAAACACAGAAATTGCCTCGGGATAGAATACAACAGTCACCATGCGCACTTTCCTAAATGGGAGTAATGTCTCAAACAGTCAACGCTTTGATCGTTCCCTGGAAGACCACTAGTAGTTTCCGATGCACATCTGGAGGCATTCTGTAATCTGTGGACTATCAGAGTGTTGATGAAACACAGAAATTGCATCGGGATTGAATACAACAGTCACCATCGGCACTTTCCTCCATGGGAGTAATGTCTCAAACAGTCTACGCTTTGATCGTTTCCTGACCAGTAGTAGTTTCCGATGCACATCTGGAGGCATTCTGCAATCTGTGGACTATCAGAGTGTTGATGAAACACAGTAATTGCATCGGGATTGAAAACAACAGTCCCTATGGCACTTGCCTCCATCGGAGTAATGTCTCAGACAGTCTACGATTTGATAGTTCTTTGGAAGACCAGTAGTAGTTTCCGATGCACATCTGGAGGCATTCTGTAATCTGTGGACTATAAGAGTGTTGATGAAACACAGAAATTGCATCGGGATTGAATACAACATTCACCATGCGCACTTTCCTCCAGGGGAGTAATATCTCAAACAGTCTATGCTTTGATCGTTCCCTGGAAGACCAGTAGTAGTTTACGATGCACATCTGGAGGCATTCTGTAATCTGTGGGCTATCAGAGTGTTGATGAAACACAGAAATTGCATTGGGAATGAATACAACAGTCACCATGCGCACTCTCCTCCATGGGAGTAATGTCTCAAACAGTCTACGCTTTGATCGTTCCCAGGAATACCAGTAGTAGTTTCCGATGCACATCTGGGGGCATTCTGTAATCTGTGGACTATCTGTGTGTTTATGAAACACAGAAATTGCATCGGGATTGAATACAACATTCACCATGCGCACTTTCCTCCAGGGGAGAAATATCTCAAACAGTCTATGCTTTGATCGTTCTCTGGAAGACCAGTAGTAGTTTCCGATGCACATCTGGAGGCATTCTATAATCTGTGTAATATCAGAGTGTTGATGAAACACAGAAATTGCATCGGGATTGAATACAACAGTCACCATGCGCACTTACCTTCATGGGAGTAATGTCTCAAACAGTTTACTCTTTGATCGTTCCCTGGAAGACCAGTAGTAGTTCCGATGCACATCTGGAGTCATTCTGTAATCTGTGGACTATCAGAGTGTTGATGAAACACAGAAACTGATTCGGGATTAAATACAACAGTCACCATGCGCACTTACCTTAATGGGAGTAATGTCTCAAACAGTCTACGCTTTGATCGTTTTCCTGGAAGACCAGTAGTAGTTTCCGATGCAAATCTGGAAGCATTCTGTAATCTGTGGACTATCAGAGTGTTGATGAAACCAAAATTGCATCGGGATTGAATACAACAGTCACCATGCGCACTCTCCTCCATGGGAGTAATGTCTCAAACAGTCTACGCTTTGATCGTTCCCAGGAAGACCAGTGGTAGTTTCCGATGCACATCTGGGGCATTCTGTAAT
Organism: Schistocerca gregaria; assembly: GCF_023897955.1. Classification (NCBI taxonomy): domain Eukaryota; kingdom Metazoa; phylum Arthropoda; class Insecta; order Orthoptera; family Acrididae; genus Schistocerca; species Schistocerca gregaria. The sequence goes on from NC_064929.1 coordinate 54,066,699, forward strand.
CTGTGGACTATCTGAGTGTTGATGAAACACAGATATTGCATCGGGATTGAATACAACAGTCACCATGCGCACTTTCCTCAATGGGAGTAATATCTCAAACAGTCTAAGTTTTGATCGTTCCCTGGAAGACCAGTAGTAGTTTCCGATGCACATCTGAAGGCATTCTGTAATCTGTGGACTATCAGAGTGTTGATGAAACACAGAAACTGCATCGGGATTGAATACAACAGTCACCATGCGCACTTTCCTCCATGGGAGTAATGTCTCAAACAGTCTACGCTTTGATCGTTCGCTGGAAGACCAGTAGTAGTTTCCGATGCACATCTGGAGGCATTCTGTAATCTGTGGACTACCAGAGTGTTGATGAAACACAGAAATTGCATCGGGATTGAATACAACAGTCACCATGCGCCCTTACCTTCATGGGAGTAATGTCTCAAACAGTTTACTCTTTGATCGTTCCCTGGAAGACCAGTAGTAGTTCCGATGCACATCTGGAGTCATTCTGCAATCTGTGGACTATCAGAGTGTTGATGAAACACAGAAATTGATTCGGGATTGAATACAACAGTCACCATGCGCACTTACCTCCATGGGAGTAATGTCTCAAACAGTCTACGCTTTGATCGTTTCCTGGAAGACCAGTAGTAGTTTCCGATGCAAATCTGGAAGAATTCTGTCATCTGTGGACTATCAGAGTGTTGATGAAACCAAAATTGCATCGGGATTGAATACAACAGTCGCCATGCACACCTTCCTCCATGGGAGTAATGTCTCAAACAGTCTACGCTTTGATCGTTCCCTGGAAGACCAGTAGTAGTTTCCGATGCACATCTGAAGGCATTCTGTAATCTGTGGACTATCAGAGTGTTGATGAAACACAGAAACTGCAGCGGGATTGAATACAACAGTCACCAGGCGCTATTTCCTGCATGGGAGTAATGTCTCTAACAGTCTACGTTTTGATCGTTCCCTGGAAGACCAGTAGTAGTTTCCGATGCACATCTGGAGGCATTCTGTAATCCTTGGACCTTCAAAGTGTTGATGAAACACAGAAATTGCCTCGGGATAGAATACAACAGTCACCATGCGCACTTTCCTCCAAGGGAGTAATGTCTCAAACAGTCAACGTTTTTACGTTCCCTGTAAGACCAGTAGTAGTTTCCGATGCACATCTGGAGGCATTCTGTAATCTGTGGACTATCAGAGTGTTGATGAAACACAGAAATTGCATCGGGATTGAATACAACAGTCACCATCGGCACTTTCCTCCATGGGAGTAATGTCTCAAACAGTCTACGCTTTGACCGTTTCCTGACCAGTAGTAGTCTCCGATGCACATCTGGAGGCATCCTGCAATCTGTGGACTATCAGAGTGTTGATGAAACACAGTAATTGCATCGGGACTGAATACAACAGTCCCCATGCGCACTTGCCTCTATCGGAGTAATGTCTCAGACAGTCTACGATTTGATAGTTCTTTGGAAGACCAGTAGTAGTTTCCGATGCACATCTGGAGGCATTCTGTAATCTGTGGACTATAAGAGTGTTGATGAAACACAGAAATTGCATCGGGATTGAATACAACATTCACCATGCGCACTTTCCTCCAGGGGAGTAATATCTCAAACAGTCTAAGCTTTGATCGTTCCCTGGAAGACCAGTAGTAGTTTACGATGCACATCTGGAGGCATTCTGTAATCTGTGGACTATCACAGTGTTGATGAAACACAGAAATTGCATCGGGATTGAATACAACAGTCCCCATGCACACTTTCCTCCATCGGAGTAATGTCTCAGACATTCTACGATTTGATTGTTCTTTGGAAGACCAGTAGTAGTTTCCGATGCACATCTGGAGGCATTCTGTAATCTGTGGACTATCACAGTGTTGATGAAACACAGAAATTGCATCGGGATTGAATATAACAGTCACCAGGCGCTATTTCTTCCATGGGGGTAATGTCTCAAACAGTATACGATTTTGATCGTTCCCTGGAAGACCAGTAGTTGTTTCCGATGCACATCTGGAGGCATTCTGTAATCTGTGGACTATCAGAGTGTTGATGAAACACAGGTATTGCATCGGGATTGAATACAACAGTCACCATGCGCACTTTCCTCCATGGGAATAATATCTCAAACAGTCTAAGCTTTGATCGTTCCCTGGAAGACAAGTAGTAGTTTCCGATGCACATCTGAAGGCATTCTGTAATCTGTGGACTATCAGAGTGTTGATGAAACACAGAAACTGCAGCGGGATTGAATACAACAGTCACCAGGCGCTATTTCCTGCATGGGAGTAATGTCTCAAACAGTCTACGTTTTGATCGTTCCCTGGAAGACCAGTAGTAGTTTCCGATGCACATCTGGAGGCATTCTGTAATCCTTGGACCTTCAAAGTGTTGATGAAACACAGATATTGCCTCGGGATAGAATACAACAGTCACCATGCGCACTTTCCTCCATGGGAGTAATGTCTCAAACAGTCAACGCTTTGATCGTTCCCTGGAAGACCAGTAGTAGTCTCCGATGCACATCTGGAGGCATTCTGTAATCTGTGGACTATCAGAGTGTTGATGAAACACAGAAATTGCATCGGGATTGAATACAACAGTCACCATCGGCACTTTCCTCCATGGGAGTAATGTCTCAAACAGTCTACGCTTTGATCGTTTCCTGACCAGTAGTAGTTTCCGATGCACATCTGGAGGCATTCTGCAATCTGTGGACTATCAGAGAGTTGATGAAACACAGTAATTTCATCGGGATTGAATACAACAGTCCCCATGCGCACTTGCCTCCATCGGAGTAATGTCTCAGACAGTCTACGATTTGATAGTTCTTTGGAAGACCAGTAGTAGTTTCCGATGCACATCTGGAGGCATTCTGTAATCTGTGGACTATAAGAGTGTTGATGAAACACAGAAATTGCATCGGGATTGAATACAACATTCACCATGCGCACTTTCCTCCAGGGGAGTAATATCTCAAACAGTCTAAGCTTTGATCGTTCCCTGGAAGACCAGTAGTAGTTTACGATGCACATCTGGAGGCATTCTGTAATCTGTGGACTATCACAGTGTTGATGAAACACAGAAATTGCATCGGGATTGAATACAACAGTCACCAGGCGCTATTTCCTCCATGGGAGTAATGTCTCAAACAGTCTACGCTTTGATCGTTCCGTAAAAGACCAGTAGTAGTTTCCGACGCACATCTGGAGGCATTCTGTAATCCTTGGACCTTCAAAGTGTTGATGAAACACAGAAATTGATTCGGGATTTAATACAACAATCACCATGCGCACTTTCCTCCATGGGAGTAATGTCTCAAACAGTCTACACTTTGATCGTTCCCTGGAAAACCAGTAGTAGTTTCCGATGCACATCTGGAGAAATTCTGTAATCTGTGGACTATCAGAGTGTTGATGAAACACATAAATTGCATCGGGATTGAATACAACAGTCACCATGCGCACTCTCCTCCATGGGAGTAATGTCTCAAACAGTCTACGCTTTGATCGTTCCCAGGAAGACCAGTACTAGTTTCCGATGCACATCTGGGGGCATTCTTAATCTGTGGACTATCTGAGTGTTGATGAAACACAGAAATTGCATCGGGATTGAATACAACAGTCACCATGCGCACTTTCCTCCATGGGAGTAATATCACAAACAGTCTAAGATTAGATCGTTCCCTGGAAGACCTGTAGTAGTTTCCGATGCACATCTTAAGGCATTCTGTAATCTGTGGACTATCAGAGTGATGATGAAACACAGAAACTGCAGCGGGATTGAATACAACCGTCACCAGGCGCTATTTCCTCCATGGGAGTAATGTCTCAAACAGTCTACATTTTGATCGTTCCCTGGAAGACCAGTAGTAGTTTCCGATGCTCATCTGGAGGCATTCTGTAATCTGTGGACTATCAGAGTGTTGATGAAACACAGAAATTGCATCGGGATTGAATACAACAGTCACCATCGGCACTTTCCTCCATGGGAGTAATGTCTCAAACAGTCTACGCTTTGATCGTTTCCTGGAAGACCAGTAGTAGTTTCCGATGCACATCTGGAGGCATTCTGTAATCTGTGGATTATCTGAGTGTTGATGAAACACAGAAATTGCAGCGGGATTGAATGCAACAGTCACCATGCGCACTTTCTTCCATGGGAGTAATGTCTCAAACAGTCAACACTTTGATCGTTCCCTGGAAGACCAGTAGTAGTTTCCGATGCACATCTGGAGGCATTCTGTAATCTGTGGACTATCAGAGTGTTGATGAAACACAGAAATTGCATCGGGATTGAATACAACAGTCACCATCGGCACTTTCCTCCATGGGAGTAATGTCTCAAACAGTCTACGCTTTGATCGTTTCCTGGAGACCAGTAGTAGTTTCCCATGCACATCTGGAGACATTCTGCAATCTGTGGAGTATCAGAGTGTTGATGAAACACAGTAATTCCATCGGGATTGAATACAACAGTCACCACGCGCACTTACCTCCATGGGAGTAATGTCTCAAACTGTTTACTCTTTGATCGTTCCCTGGAAGACCAGTAGTAGTTTCCGATGCACATCTGGAGGCATTCTGTAATCCTTGGACCTTCAAAGTGTTGATGAGACACAGAAATTGCATCGGAATTGAATACAACAGTCACCATGCGCACTTTCCTCCATGGAAAAATTGTCTGAAACAGTCTACGCTTTGATCGGTCCCTGGAAGACCAGTAGTAGTTTCCGATGCACATCTGGAGGCATTCCGTAATCTGTGGACTATCAGAGTGATGATGAAACACAGAAATTGCATCTGGATTGAATACAAATGTCACCATGCGCAGTTTCCTCCATGGGAGTAATGTCTCAAACAGTCAACGCTTTGTTCGTTTCCTGGAGGACCAGTAGTAGTTTCCGATGCACATCTGGAGGCATTCCATAATCTGTGGACAATCAGAGTGTTGATGAAACACAGAAATTGCATCGGGATTGAACACAACATTCACCATGCGCACTTTCCTCCATGGGAGTAATGGCCCAAACAGTCTACGATTTGATCGTTCCCTGGAAGACCAGTAGTAGTTTCCGATGCACATCTGGAGGCATTCTGTAATCTGTGGACTATCTGAGTGTTGATGAAACACAGAAATTGCATCAGGATTGAATACAACAGTCACCATGCGCACTTTCCTCCATGGGAGTAATGTCTCAAACAGTCTACGCTTTGATCGTTCCCTGGAAGACCAGTAGTAGTTTCCGATGTACATCTGGAGGCATTCTGTAATCCTTGGACCTTCAAAGTGTTGATGAAACACAGACATTGCATCGGGATTGAATCCAACAGTCACCATGCGCACTTTCCTCCATGGGAGTAATGTCTCAAACAGTCTACGCTTTGATCGTTTCCTGGAAGACCAGTAGTAGTTTCCGATGCACATCTGAAGGCATTCTGTAATCTGTGGACTATATGAGTGTTGATGAAATACAGAAATTGCATCGGGATTGAATACAACAGTCACCATCCTCACTTTCCTCCATGGGAGTAATGTCTCAAACAGTCTATGCTTTGATCGTTCCCTGCAAGACCAGTAGTAGTTTCCGATGTACATCTGGAGGCATTCTGTAATCCTTGGACCTTCAAAGTGTTGATGAAACACAGAAATTGCATCGGAATTGAATACAACAGTCACCATGCGCACTTTCCTCCATGGAAAAATTGTCTCATACAGTCTACGCTTTGATCGGTCCCTGGAAGACCAGTAGTAGTTTCCGATGCACATCTGGAGGCATTCCGTAATCTGTGGACTTTCAGAGTGTTGATGAAACACAGAAATTGCATCTGGATTGAATACAAATGTCACCATGCGCAGTTTCCTCCATGGGAGTAATGTCTCAAACAGTCAACGCTTTGTTCGTTTCCTGGAGGACCAGTAGTAGTTTCCGATGCACATCTGGAGGCATTCTGTAATCTGTGGACTATCAGAGTGTTGATGAAACACTGATATTGCATCGGGATTGAATACAACAGTCACCACGCGCACTTACCTCCATGGGAGTAATGTCTCAAACAGTTTACTCTTTGATCGTTACCTGGAAGACCAGTAGTAGTTTCCGATGCACATCTGGAGGCATTCTGTAATCTGTGGACTATCAGAGTGTTGATGAAACAAAGAAATTGCATCGGGATTGAATACAACAGTCACCATGCGCACTTACCCCCATGGGAGTAATGTCTCAAACAGTCTACGCATTGATCGTTTCCTGGAAGACCAGTAGTAGTTTCCGATGCACATCTGGAGGCATTCTGTAATCTGTGGACTATCAGAGTGTTGATGAAACCAAAATTGCATCGGATTGATTACAACAGTCACCATGCGCAGTTTCCTCCATGGGAGTAATGTCTCAAACAGTCTACGCTTTGATCGTTTCCTGGAAGACCAGTAGTAGTTTCCGATGCACATCTGAAGGCATTCCGTAATCTGTGGACTATCAGAGTGTTGATGAAACACAGAAATTGCATCGGGATTGAATACAACAGTCACCATGCGCACTTACCTCCATGGGAGTAATGTCTCAAACAGTTTACTCCTTGATCGTTCCCTGGAAGACCATAAGTAGTTTCCGATGCACATCTGGAGGCATTCTGTAATCTGTGGACTATCTGAGTGTTGATGAAACACAGAAATTGCATCGGGATTGAATGCAATAGTCACCATGCGCAATTTCCTCCATGGGAATAATGTCTCAAACAGTCTAAGTTTGATCGTTCCCTGGAAGACCAGTAGTAGTTTCCGATGCACATCCGAAGGCATTCTGTAATCTGTGGACTATCTGAGTGTTGAGGAAACACAGTAATTGCAACGGGATTGAATACAACAGTCACCAGCCTCTATTTCCTCCATGGGAGTAATGTCTCATACAGTCTACGCTTTGATCGTTCCCTGGAAGACCAGTAGTAGTTTCCGATGCACATCTGGAGGCATTCTGTAATTTGTGGACTATCAGAGTGTTGATGAAACACAGAAAGTGCATCGGGATTGAATACAACAGTCACCATCGCCACTTTCCTCCATGGGATTAATTTCTAAAACAGTCTACGCTTTGATCGTTTCCTGGAAAACCAGTAGTAGTTCCCGATGCACATCTGGAGGCATTCTGTAATCTGTGGGCTATCAGAGTGTTGATGAAACACAGTTATTCCATCGGGATTGAATACAACAGACCCCATGCGCACTTTCCTCCATGGGAGTAATGTATCAGACATTCTACGCTTTGTTCGTTCCCTGGAAGACCAGTAGTAGGTTCCGATGCACATCTGGAGGCATTCTGTAATCTGTGGACTATCAGAGTGTTGATGAAACACAGAAATTGCATCGGGATTGAATACAACAGTCACCATGCGCACTTCCCTCCATGGGAGTAATGTCTCAAACAGTCTAAGATTTGATCGTTCCCTGGAAGACCAGTAGTAGTTTCCGATGCACATCTGGAGGCATTCTGTAATCTGTGGACTATCAGAGTGTTGATGAAACACAGAAATTGCATCGGGATTGAATACAACAGTCACCAGGCGCTATTTCCTCCATGGGGGTAATGTCTCAAACAGTCTACGATTTTGATCGTTCCCTGGAAGACCAGTAGTTGTTTCCGATGCACATCTGGAGGCATTCTGTAATCTGTGGACTATCAGAGTGTTGATGAAACACAGAAATTGCATCGGGATTGAATACAACAGTCACCACGCGCACTTACCTCCATGGGAGTAATGTCTCAAACAGTTTACTCTTTGATCGTTCCCTGGAAGGCCAGTAGTTGTTTCCGATGCACATCTGGAGGCATTCTGTAATCTGTGGACTATCTGAGTGTTGATGAAACACAGAAATTGCTTCAGGATTGAATACAACAGTCACCATGCGCACTTCCCTCCATGGGAGTAATGTCTCAAACAGTCTAAGATTTGATCGTTCCCTGGAAGACCAGTAGTAGTTTCCGATGCACATCTGAAGGCATTCTGTAATCTGTGGACTATATGAGTGTTGATGAAATACAGAAATTGCATCGGGATTGAATACAACAGTCAACATCCTCACTTTCCTCCATGGGAGTAATGTCTCAAACAGTCTATGCTTTGATCGTTCCCTGCAAGACCAGTAGTAGTTTCCGATGTACATCTGGAGGCATTCTGTAATCCTTGGACCTTCAAAGTGTTGATGAAACACAGAAATTGCATCGGAATTGAATACAACAGTAACCTTGCGCACTTTCCTATATGGAAGTATTGTCTCAAACAGTCTACGCTTTGATCGGTCCCTGGAAGACCAGTAGTAGTTTCCGATGCACATCTGGAGGCATTCCGTAATCTGTGGACTATCAGAGTGTTGATGAAACACAGAAATTGCATCGGGATTGAATACAAATGTCACCATGCGCAGTTTCCTCCATGGGAGTAATGTCTCAAACAGTCAACGCTTTGTTCGTTTCCTGGAAGACCAGTAGTAGTTTCCGATGCACATCTGGAGGCATTCTGTAATCTGTGGACTATCAGAGTGTTGATGAAACACTGATATTGCATCGGGATTGAATACAACAGTCACCACGCGCACTTACCTCCATGGGAGTAATGTCTCAAACAGTTTACTCTTTGATCGTTCCCTGGAAGACCAGTAGTAGTTTCCGATGCACATCTGGAGGCATTCTGTAATCTGTGGACTATCAGAGTGTTGATGAAACAAAGAAATTGCATCGGGATTGAATACAACAGTCACCATGCGCACTTAATCCCATGGGAGTAATGTCTCAAACAGTCTACGCTTTGATCGTTTCCTGGAAGACCAGTAGTAGATTCCGATGCACATCTGGAGGCATTCTGTAATCTGTGGACTATCAGAGTGTTGATGAAACCAAAATTGCATCGGATTGATTACAACAGTCACCATGCGCAGTTTCCTCCATGGGAGTAATGTCTCAAACAGTCTACACTTTGATCGTTTCCTGGAAGACCAGTAGTAGTTTCCGATGCACATCTGAAGGCATTCCGTAATCTGTGGACTATCAGAGTGTTGATGAAACACAGAAATTGCATCGGGATTGAATACAACTGTCACCATGCGCACTCTCCTCCATGGGAGTAAACTCAAACAGTCTACGCTTTGATCGTTTCCTGGAAGACCAGTAGTAGTTTCCGTTGCACATCTGGAGGCATTCTGTAAACTGTGGACTATCAGAGTGTTGATGAAACACTGATATTGCATCGGGATTGAATACAACAGTCACCATGCGCACTTACCTCCATGGGAGTAATGTCTCAAACAGTTTACTCCTTGATCGTTCCCTGGAAGACCATAAGTAGTTTCCTATGCACATCTGGAGGCATTCTGTAATCTGTGGACTATCAGAGTGTTTATGAAACAAAGAAATTGCATCGGGATTGAACACAACAGTCACCATGCGCACTCTCCTCCATGGGAGTAATGTCTCAAACAGTCTACGATTTGATCGATCCCAGGAAGACCAGTAGTAGTTTCCGATGCACATCTGGAGGCATTCTGTAATCTGTGGACTATCTGAGTGTTGATGAAACACAGAAATTGCATCGGGATTGAATGCAATGGTCACCATGCGCAATTTCCTCCATGGGAATAATGTCTCAAACAGTCTAAGTTTGATCGTTCCCTGGAAGACCAGTAGTAGTTTCCGATGCACATCCGAAGGCATTCTGTAATCTGTGGACTATCTGAGTGTTGAGGAAACACAGTAATTGCATCGGGATTGAATACAACAGTCACCAGCCTCTATTTCCTCCATGGGAGTAATGTCTCATACAGTCTACGCTTTGATCGTTCCCTGGAAGACCAGTAGTAGTTTCCGATGCACATCTGGAGGCATTCTGTAATTTGTGGACTATCAGAGTGTTGATGAAACACAGAAAGTGCATCGGGATTGAATACAACAGTCACCATCGCCACTTTCCTCCATGGGATTAATTTCTAAAACAGTCTACGCTTTGATCGTTTCCTGGAAAACCAGTAGTAGTTCCCGATGCACATCTGGAGGCATTCTGTAATCTGTGGGCTATCAGAGTGTTGATGAAACACAGTTATTCCATCGGGATTGAATACAACAGACCCCATGCGCACTTTCCTCCATGGGAGTAATGTATCAGACATTCTACGCTTTGTTCGTTCCCTGGAAGACCAGTAGTAGGTTCCGATGCACATCTGGAGGCATTCTGTAATCTGTGGACTATCAGAGTGTTGATGAAACACAGAAATTGCATCGGGATTGAATACAACAGTCACCATGCGCACTTCCCTCCATGGGAGTAATGTCTCAAACAGTCTAAGATTTGATCGTTCCCTGGAAGACCAGTAGTAGTTTCCGATGCACATCTGGAGGCATTCTGTAATCTGTGGACTATCAGAGTGTTGATGAAACACAGAAATTGCATCGGGATTGAATATAACAGTCACCAGGCGCTATTTCCTCCATGGGGGTAATGTCTCAAACAGTCTACGATTTTGATCGTTCCCTGGAAGACCAGTAGTTGTTTCCGATGCACATCTGGAGGCATTCTGTAATCTGTGGACTATCAGAGTGTTGATGAAACACAGAAATTGCATCGGGATTGAATACAACAGTCACCACGCGCACTTACCTCCATGGGAGTAATGTCACAAACAGTTTACTCTTTGATCGTTCCCTGGAAGGCCAGTAGTTGTTTCCGATGCACATCTGGAGGCATTCTGTAATCTGTGGACTATCTGAGTGTTGATGAAACACAGAAATTGCTTCAGGATTGAATACAACAGTCACCATGCGCACTTCCCTCCATGGGAGTAATGTCTCAAACAGTCTAAGATTTGATCGTTCCCTGGAAGACCAGTAGTAGTTTCCGATGCACATCTGAAGGCATTCTGTAATCTGTGGACTATATGAGTGTTGATGAAATACAGAAATTGCATCGGGATTGAATACAACAGTCAACATCCTCACTTTCCTCCATGGGAGTAATGTCTCAAACAGTCTATGCTTTGATCGTTCCCTGCAAGACCAGTAGTAGTTTCCGATGTACATCTGGAGGCATTCTGTAATCCTTGGACCTTCAAAGTGTTGATGAAACACAGAAATTGCATCGGAATTGAATACAACAGTCACCATGCGCACTTTCCTATATGGAAGTATTGTCTCAAACAGTCTACGCTTTGATCGGTCCCTGGAAGACCAGTAGTAGTTTCCGATGCACATCTGGAGGCATTCCGTAATCTGTGGACTATCAGAGTGTTGATGAAACACAGAAATTGCATCGGGATTGAATACAAATGTCACCATGCGCAGTTTCCTCCATGGGAGTAATGTCTCAAACAGTCAACGCTTTGTTCGTTTCCTGGAAGACCAGTAGTAGTTTCCGATGCACATCTGGAGGCATTCTGTAATCTGTGGACTATCAGAGTGTTGATGAAACACTGATATTGCATCGGGATTGAGTACAACAGTCACCACGCGCACTTACCTCCATGGGAGTAATGTCTCAAACAGTTTACTCTTTGATCGTTCCCTCGAAGACCAGTAGTACTTTCCGATGCACATCTGGAGGCATTCTGTAATCTGTGGACTATCAGAGTGTTGATGAAACAAAGAAATTGCATCGGGATTGAATACAACAGTCACCATGCGCACTTAATCCCATGGGAGTAATGTCTCAAACAGTCTACGCTTTGATCGTTTCCTGGAAGACCAGTAGTAGTTTCCGATGCACATCTGGAGGCATTCTGTAATCTGTGGACTATCAGAGTGTTGATGAAACCAAAATTGCATCGGATTGATTACAACAGTCACCATGCGCAGTTTCCTCCATGGGAGTAATGTCTCAAACAGTCTACACTTTGGTCGTTTCCTGGAAGACCAGTAGTAGTTTCCGATGCACATCTGAAGGCATTCCGTAATCTGTGGACTATCAGAGTGTTGATGAAACACAGAAATTGCATCGGGATTGAATACAACTGTCACCATGCGCACTCTCCTCCATGGGAGTAAACTCAAACAGTCTACGCTTTGATCGTTTCCTGGAAGACCAGTAGTAGTTTCCGTTGCACATCTGGAGGCATTCTGTAAACTGTGGACTATCAGAGTGTTGATGAAACACTGATATTGCATCGGGATTGAATACAACAGTCACCATGCGCACTTACCTCCATGGGAGTAATGTCTCAAACAATTTACTCCTTGATCGTTCCCTGGAAGACCATAAGTAGTTTCCTATGCACATCTGGAGGCATTCTGTAATCTGTGGACTATCAGAGTGTTTATGAAACAAAGAAATTGCATCGGGATTGAACACAACAGTCACCATGCGCACTCTCCTCCATGGGAGTAATGTCTCAAACAGTCTACGATTTCATCGATCCCAGGAAGACCAGTAGTAGTTTCCGATGCACATCTGGAGGCATTCTGTAATCTGTGGACTATCTGAGTGTTGATGAAACACAGAAATTGCATCGGGATTGAATGCAATAGTCACCATGCGCAATTTCCTCCATGGGAGTAATGTCTCAAACAGTCTAAGTTTGATCGTTCCCTGGAAGACCAGTAGTAGTTTCCGATGCACATCCGAAGGCATTCTGTAATCTGTGGACTATCTGAGTGTTGAGGAAACACAGTAATTGCATCGGGATTGAATACAACAGTCACCAGCCTCTATTTCCTCCATGGGAGTAATGTCTCATACAGTCTACGCTTTGATCGTTCCCTGGAAGACCAGTAGTAGTTTCCGATGCACATCTGGAGGCATTCTGTAATCTGTGGACTATCAGAGTGTTGATGAAACACAGAAAGTGCATCGGGATTGAATACAACAGTCACCATCGCCACTTTCCTCCATGGGATTAATTTCTAAAACAGTCTACGCTTTGATCGTTTCCTGGAAAACCAGTAGTAGTTCCCGCTGCACATCTGGAGGCATTCTGTAATCTGTGGGCTATCAGAGTGTTGATGAAACACAGTTATTCCATCGGGATTGAATACAACAGACCCCATGCGCACTTTCCTCCATGGGAGTAATGTGTCAGACATTCTACGCTTTGTTCGTTCCCTGGAAGACCAGTAGTAGTTTCCGATGCACATCTGGAGGCATTCTGTAATCTGTGGACTATCAGAGTGTTGATGAAACACAGAAATTGCATCGGGATTGAATACAACAGTCACCATGCGCACTTCCCTCCATGGGAGTAATGTCTCAAACAGTCTAAGATTTGATCGTTCCTGGAAGACCAGTAGTAGTTTCCGATGCACATCTGGAGGCATTCTGTAATCTGTGGACTATCAGAGTGTTGATGAAACACAGAAATTGCATCGGGATTGAATACAACAGTCACCAGGCGCTATTTCCTCCATGGGGGTAATGTCTCAAACAGTCTACGATTTTGATCGTTCCCTGGAAGACCAGTAGTTGTTTCCGATGCACATCTGGAGGCATTCTGTAATCTGTGGACTATCAGAGTGTTGATGAAACACAGAAATTGCATCGGGATTGAATACAACAGTCACCACGCGCACTTACCTCCATGGGAGTAATGTCTCACACAGTTTACTCTTTGATCGTTCCCTGGAAGGCCAGTAGTAGTTTCCGATGCACATCTGGAGGCATTCCATAATCTGTGGACAATCAGAGTGTTGATGAAACACAGAAATTGCATCGGGATTGAACACAACATTCACCATGCGCACTTTCCTCCATGGGAGTAATGGCTCAAACAGTCTACGATTTGATCGTTCCCTGGAAGACCAGTAGTACTTTCCGATGCACGACTGGAGGCATTCTGTAATCTGTGGACTATCTGAGTGTTGATGAAACACAGAAATTGCATCGGGATTGAATACAACAGTCACCATGCGCACTTTCCTCCGTGGGAGTAATGTCTCAAACAGTCTACGCTTTGATCGTTCCCTGGAAGACCAGTAGTAGTTTCCGATGTACATCTGGAGGCATTCTGTAATCCTTGGACCTTCAAAGTGTTGATGAAACACATACATTGCATCGGGATTGAATACAACAGTCACCATGCGCACTTTCCTCCATGGGAGTAATGTCTCAAACAGTCTACGCTTTGATCGGTCCGTGGAAGACCAGTAGTAGTTTCCGATGCACATCTGGAGGCATTCCGTAATCTGTGGACTATCAGAGTGTTGATGAAACACAGAAATTGCATCGGGATTGAATACAAATGTCACCATGCGCAGTTTCCTCCATGGGAGTAATGTCTCAAACAGTCTACGCTTTTTTCGTTTCCTTGAAGACCAGTAGTAGTTTCCGATGCACATCTGGTGGCATTCTGTAATCTGTGGACTATCAGAGTGTTGATGAAACACCGATATTGCATCGGGATTGAATACAACAGTCACCACGCGCACTTACCTCCATGGGAGTAATGTCTCAAACAGTTTACCCTTTGATCGTTCCCTGGAAGACCAGTAGTAGTTTCCGATGCACATCTGGAGGCATTCTGTAATCTGTGGACTATCAGAGTGTTGATGAAACAAAGAAATTGCATCGGGATTGAATACAACAGTCACCATGCGCACTTACCCCCATGGGAGTAATGTCTCAAACAGTCTACGCTTTGATCGTTTCCTGGAAGACCTGTAGTAGTTTCCGATGCACATCTGGAGGCATTCTGTAATCTGTGGACTATCAGAGTGTTGATGAAACCAAATTTGCATCGGGTGGATTACAACAGTCACCATGCACAGTTTAATCCATGAGAGTAATGTCTCAAACAGTCTACGCTTTGATCGTTTCCTGGAAGACCAGTAGTAGTTTCTGATGCACATCTGAAGGCATTCCGTAATCTGTGGACTATCAGAGTGTTGATGAAACACAGAAATTGCATCGGGATTGAATACAACAGTCACCAGCCTCTATTTCCTCCATGGGAGTAATGTCTCATACAGTCTACGCTTTGATCGTTCCCTGGAAGACCAGTAGTAGTTTCCGATGCACATCTGGAGGCATTCTGTAATCTGTGGACTATCAGAGTGTTGATGAAACACAGAAAGTGCATCGGGATTGAATACAACAGTCACCATCGCCACTTTCCTCCATGCTATAAATTTCTAAAACAGTCTACGCTTTGATCGTTTCCTGGAAAACCAGTAGTAGTTCCCGATGCACATCTGGAGGCATTCTGTAATCTGTGGGCTATCAGAGTGTTGATGAAACACAGTTATTCCGTCGGTATTGAATACAACAGTCCCCATGCGCACTTTCCTCCATGGGAGTAATGTATCAGACATTCTACGCTTTGTTCGTTCGCTGGAAGACCAGTAGTAGTTTCCGATGCACATAGGGAGGCATTCTGTAATCTGTGGACTATCAGAGTGTTGATGAAACACAGAAATTGCATCAGGATTGAATACAACAGTCACCAGGCGCTACTTCCTCAATGGGAGTAATGTCTCAAACAGTCTACGCTTTGATCGTTCCCTGGGAGTCCAGTAGTAGTTTCCGATGCACATCTGAACGCAATCCGTAATCCTTGGACCTTCAAAGTGTTGATGAAACACAGAAATTGCCTCGGGATTGAATACAACAGTCACCATGCGCACTTTCCACCATGGGAGTAATGCCACAATCAGTCTACGCTTTGATCGTTCAGTGGAAGACCAGTAGTAGTTCCGATGCACATCTGGAGGCATTCTGTAATCTGTGGACTATCTGTGTGTTGATGAAACACAGAAATTGCAGCGGGATTGAATGCAAGAGTCACCATGCGCACTTTCTTCCATGGGAGTAATGTCTCAAACAGTCTACGCTTTGATCGTTTCCTGGAAGACCAGTAGTAGTTTTCGATGCACATCTGGATGCATTCTGTAATCTGTGGACTATCAGAGTGTGGATGAAACCAAAATTGCTTCGGGATTGAATACAACAGTCATCATGCACACTTTCCTCCATGGGAGTAATGTCCCAAACAGTCTACGCTTTGATCGTTTGCTGGAAGACCAGTAGTAGTTTCCGATGCACATCTGGAGGCATTCTGGAATCTGTGGACTATCAGAGTGTTGATGAAACACAGAAATTGCACCGTGATTGAATACAACAGTCACCATGCGCACTCTCCTCCATGGGAGTTATGTCTCAAACAGTCTACGCTTTGATCGTTCCCAGGAAAACCAGTAGTAGTTTCCGATGCACAACTGGGGGCATTCTGTAATCTGTGGACTATCTGAGTGTTGATGAAACGCAGAAATTGCATCGGGAATGAATACAACAGTCGCCATGCGCACTTTCCTACATGGGAGTAATATCTCAAACAGTCTAAGCTTTGATCGTTCCCTTTAAGACCAGTAGTAGTTTCCGATGCACATCTGAAGGCATTCTGTAATCTGTGGACTATCAGAGTGTTGATGAAACACAGAAATTGCATCGGGATTGAATACAACAGTCACCACGCGCACTTACCTCCATGGGAGTAATGTCTCACACAGTTTACTCTTTGATCGTTCCCTGGAAGGCCAGTAGTAGTTTCCGATGCACATCTGGAGGCATTCCATAATCTGTGGACAATCAGAGTGTTGATGAAACACAGAAATTGCATCGGGATTGAACACAACATTCACCATGCGCACTTTCCTCCATGGGAGTAATGGCTCAAACAGTCTACGATTTGATCGTTCCCTGGAAGACCAGTAGTAGTTTCCGATGCACGACTGGAGGCATTCTGTAATCTGTGGACTATCTGAGTGTTGATGAAACACAGAAATTGCATCGGGATTGAATACAACAGTCACCATGCGCACTTTCCTCCATGGGAGTAATGTCTCAAACAGTCTACGCTTTGATCGTTCCCTGGAAGACCAGTAGTAGTTTCCGATGTACATCTGGAGGCATTCTGTAATCCTTGGACCTTCAAAGTGTTGATGAAACACATACATTGCATCGGGATTGAATACAACAGTCACCATGCGCACTTTCCTCCATGGGAGTAATGTCTCAAACAGTCTACGCTTTGATCGGTCCGTGGAAGACCAGTAGTAGTTTCCGATGCACATCTGGTGGCATTCCGTAATCTGTGGACTATCAGAGTGTTGATGAAACACAGAAATTGCATCGGGATTGAATACAAATGTCACCATGCGCAGTTTCCTCCATGGGAGTAATGTCTCAAACAGTCTACGCTTTGTTCGTTTCCTGGAAGGCCAGTAGTAGTTTCCGATGCACATCTGGTGGCATTCTGTAATCTGTGGACTATCAGAGTGTTGATAAAACACCGATATTGCATCGGGATTGAATACAACAGTCACCACGCGCACTTACCTCCATGGGAGTAATGTCTCAAACAGTTTACTCTTTGATCGTTCCCTGGAAGACCAGTAGTAGTTTCCGATGCACATCTGGAGGCATTCTGTAATCTGTGGACTATCAGAGTGTTGATGAAACCAAAATTGCATCGGGTGGATTACAACAGTCACCATGCGCAGTTTAATCCATGAGAGTAATGTCTCAAACAGTCTACGCTTTGATCGTTTCCTGGAAGACCAGTAGTAGTTTCCGATGCACATCTGAAGGCATTCCGTAATCTGTGGACTATCAGAGTGTTGATGAAACACAGAAATTGCATCGGGATTGAATACAACAGTCACCAGCCTCTATTTCCTCCATGGGAGTAATGTCTCATACAGTCTACGCTTTGATCGTTCCCTGGAAGACCAGTAGTAGTTTCCGATGCACATCTGGAGGCATTCTGTAATCTGTGGACTATCAGAGTGTTGATGAAACACAGAAAGTGCATCGGGATTGAATACAACAGTCACCATCGCCACTTTCCTCCATGGAATAAATTTCTAAAACAGTCTACGCTTTGATCGTTTCCTGGAAAACCAGTAGTAGTTCCCGATGCACATCTGGAGGCATTCTGTAATCTGTGGGCTATCAGAGTGTTGATGAAACACAGTTATTCCGTCGGTATTGAATACAACAGTCCCCATGCGCACTTTCCTCCATGGGAGTAATGTATCAGACATTCTACGCTTTGTTCGTTCGCTGGAAGACCAGTAGTAGTTTCCGATGCACATCTGGAGGCATTCTGTAATCTGTGGACTATCAGAGTGTTGATGAAACACAGAAATTGCATCAGGATTGAATACAACAGTCACCAGGCGCTACTTCCTCAATGGGAGTAATGTCTCAAACAGTCTACGCTTTGATCGTTCCCTGGGAGTCCAGTAGTAGTTTCCGATGCACATCTGGACGCAATCAGTAATCCTTGGACATTCAAAGTGTTGATGAAACACAGAAATTGCCTCGGGATTGAATACAACAGTCACCATGCGCACTTTCCACCATGGGAGTAATGTCACAATCAGTCTACGCTTTGATCGTTCAGTGGAAGACCAGAAGTAGTTCCGATGCACATCTGGAGGCATTCTGTAATCTGTGGACTATCTGTGTGTTGATGAAACACAGAAATTGCAGCGGGATTGAATGCAAGAGTCACCATGCGCACTTTCTTCCATGGGAGTAATGTCTCAAACAGTCTACGCTTTGATCGTTTCTGGAAGACCAGTAGTAGTTTCCGATGCACATCTGAAAGCATTCCGTAATCTGTGGACTATCAGAGTGTGGATGAAACCAAAATTGCTTCGGGATTGAATACAACAGTCACCATGCGCACTTACCTTCATGTGAGTAGTGTCTCAAACAGTTTACTCTTTGATCGTTCCCTGGTTGACCAGTAGTAGTTTCCGATGCACATCTGGAGGCATTCTGTAATCTGTGGACTATCAGAGTGTTAATGAAACACAGAAATTGCATCGGGATTGAATACAACAGTCACCATGCGCACTTACCTCCATGGGAGTAATGTCTCAAACAGTCTACGCTTTGATCGTTTCCTGGAAGACCAGTAGTAGTTTTCGATGCACATCTGGATGCATTCTGTAATCTTTGGACTATCAGAGTGTGGATGAAACCAAAATTGCTTCGGGATTGAATACAACAGTCATCATGCACACTTTCCTCCATGGGAGTAATGTCCCAAACAGTCTACGCTTTGATCGTTTGCTGGAAGACCAGTAGTAGTTTCCGATGCACATCTGGAGGCATTCTGGAATCTGTGGACTATCAGAGTGTTGATGAAACACAGAAATTGCACCGTGATTGAATACAACAGTCACCATGCGCACTCTCCTCCATGGGAGTTATGTCTCAAACAGTCTACGCTTTGATCGTTCCCAGGAAAACCAGTAGTAGTTTCCGATGCACATCTGGAGGCATTCTTTAATCTGTGGACTATCAGAGTGTTGATGAAACACATGAAATTGCATCGTGATTGAATACAACAGTCACCATGCGCACTCTCCTCCATGGGAGTAATGTCTCAAACAGTCTACGCTTTGATCGTTCCCAGGAAAACCAGTAGCAGTTTCCGATGCACATCTGGGGCATTCTGTAATCTGTGGACTATCTGAGTGTTGATGAAACACAGAAATTGCATCGGGATTGAATACAACAGTCACCAGGCGCTATTTCCTCCATGGGAGTAATGTCTCAAACAGTCTACGATTTGATCGTTCCCTGGAAGACCAGTAGTAGTTTCCGATGCACATCTGGAGGCATTCTGTAATCCTTGGACCTTCAAAGTGTTGATGGAACACAGATATTGATTCGGGATTGAATACAACTGACACCATGCGCACTTTCCTCCATCTGAGTAATGTCTCAAACAGTCTACACTTTGATCGTTCCCTGGAACACCAGTAGTAGTTTCCGATGCACATCTGGAGGCATTGTGTAATCTGTGGACTATCAGAGTGTTGATGAAACACTGAAATTGCATTGGGATTGAATACAACAGTCACCATGCGCACTCTCCTCCATTTGAGTAATGTTTCAAACAGTCTACGCTTTGATCGTTCCCAGGAAGACCAGTAGTAGTTTCCGATGCACATCTGGGAAAATTCTGTAATCTGTGGACTATCTGAGTGTTTATGAAACACAGAAATTGCATCGGGATTGAATACAACAGTCACCATGCGCACTTTCCTCCATGGGAGTAATATCTCAAACAGTCTAAGCTTTTATCGTTCCCTGGAAGACCAGTAGTAGTTCCCAATGCACATCTGAAGGCATTCTGTAACCTGTGGACTATCAGAGTGTTGATGAAACACAGAAACTGCAGCGGGATTAAATACAACAGTCACCAGGCGCTATTTCCTCCATGGGAGTAATGTGTCAAACAGTCTACGTTTTGATCGTTCCCTGGAAGACCAGTAGTAGTTTCCGATGCACATCTGGAGGCATTCTGCAATCTGTGGACTATCAGAGTGTTGATGAAACACAGTAATTGCATCGGGATTGAATACAACAGTCCCCATGCTCACTTTCCTCCTTCGGAGTAATGTCTCAGACAGTCTACGATTTGATAGTTCTTTGGAAGACCAGTAGTAGTTTCCGATGCACATCTGGAGGCATTCTGTAATCTGTGGACTATAAGAGTGTTGATTAAACACAGAAATTGCATCGGGATTGAATACAACATTCACCATGCGCACTTTCCTCCAGGGGAGTAATATCTCAAACAGTCTAAGTTTTGATCGTTCCCTGGAAGACCAGTAGTAGTTTACGATGCACATCTGGAGGCATTCTGTAATCTGTGGACTATCACAGTGTTGATGAAACACAGAAATTGCATCGGTATTGAATACAACAGTCACCAGGCGCTATTTCCTCCATGGGAGTAATGTCTCAAACAGTCTACGCTTTGATCGTTCCGTAAAAGACCAGTAGTAGTTTCCGATGCAAATCTGGAGGCATTCTGTAATCCTCGGACCTTCAAAGTGTTGATGAAACACAGAAATTGATTCGGGATTGAATACTACAGTCACCATGCGCACTTTCCTCCATGGGAGTAATGTCTCAAACAGTCAACACTTTCATCGTTCCCTGGAACACCAGTAGTAGTTTCCGATGCACATCTGGAGGCATTCTGTAATCTGTGGACTATCAGAGTGTTGATGAAACACAGATATTGCATCGGGATTGAATACAACAGTCACCATGCACACTTTCCTCCATGGGAGTAATGTCTCAAACAGTCTACGCTTTGATCGTTCCCAGGAAGACCAGTACTAGTTTCCGATGCACATCTGGGGGCATTCTGTAATCTGTGGACTATCTGAGTGTTGATGAAACACAGAAATTGCATCGGGATTGAATACAACAGTCACCAGGCGCTATTTCCTCCATGGGAGTAATATCACAAACAGTCTAAGATTTGATCGTTCCCAGGAAGACCAGTAGTAGTTTCCGACGCACATCTGAAGGCATTCTGTAATCTGTGGACTATCAGAGTGATGATGAAACACAGAAACTGCAGCGGGATTGAATACAACAGTCACCAGGCGCTATTTCCTCCATGGGAGTAATGCCTCAAACAGTCTACATTTTGATCGTTCCCTGTGAGACCAGTAGTAGTTTCCGATGCACATCTGGAGGCATTCTGTAATCCTTGGACCTTCAAAGTGTTGATGAAACATAGATATTGCCTCGGGATAGAATACAACAGTCACCATGCGCACTTTCCTCCATGGGAGTAATGTCTCAAACAGTCAACGCTTTGATCGTTCCCTGGAAGACCAGTAGTAGTTTACGATGCACATCTGGAGGCATTCTGTAATCTGTGGACTATCACAGTGTTGATGAAACACAGAAATTGCATCGGTATTGAATACAACAGTCACCAGGCGCTATTTCCTCCATGGGAGTAATGTCTCAAACAGTCTACGCTTTGATCGTTCCGTAAAAGACCAGTAGTAGTTTCCAATGCAAATCTAAAGGCATTCTGTAATCCTCGGACCTTCAAAGTGTTGATGAAACACCAAAATTGCTTCGGGATTGAATACTACTGTCACCATGCGCACTTTCCTCCATGGGAGTAATGTCTCAAACAGTCTACGGTTTGATCGTGTCCTGGAGACCAGTAGTAGTTCCCGATGCACATCTGGAGGCATTCTGCAATCTGTGGACTATCAGAGTGTTGATGAAACACAGTAATTGCATCGGGATTGAATACAACAGTCCCCATGCGCACTTTCCTCCATCGGAGTAATGTCTCAGACAGTCTACGTTATGATTGTTGGTTGGAAGACCAGTAGTAGTTTCCGATGCACATCTGGAAGCATTCTGTAAACTGTGGACCTTCAAAGTGTTGATGAAACACAGATATTGCCTCGGGATAGAATACAACAGTCACGATGCGCACTTTCCTCCATGGGAGTAATGTCTCAAACAGTCAACGCTTTGATCGTTCCCTGGAAGACCAGTAGTAGTTTACGATGCACATCTGGAGGCATTCTGCAATCTGTGGACTATCACAGTGTTGACGAAACACAGAAATTGCATCGGGATTGAATACAACAGTCACCAGGCGCTATTTCCTCCATGGGGGTAAAGTCTCAAACAGTCTACGCTTTGATCGTTCCCTGGAAGACCAGTAGTTGTTTCCGATGCACATCTGGAGGCATTCTGTAATCTGTGGACTATCAGAGTGTTGATGAAACACAGAAAATGCATCGGGATTGAATACAACAGACACCAGGCGCTATTTCCTCCATGGGAGTAATGTCTCAAACAGTCTACGCTTTGATCGTTCCCTGGAAGACCAGTAGTAGTTTCCGATGCACATCTGGAGGCATTCTGTAATCCTTGGACCCTCAAAGTGTTGATGAAACACAGAAATTTATTCGGGATAGAATACAACAGTCACCACGCGCACTTTCCTCTATGGGAGTAATGTCTCAAACAGTCAACGCTTCGATCGTTCCCTGGAAGACCAGTAGTAGTTTCCGATGCACATCTGGAGGCATTCTGTAATCTGTGGACTATCAGAGTGTTGATGAAACACATAAATTGCATCGGGATTGAATAAAACAGACACCATCGGCACTTTCCTCCATGGGGGTAATGCCTCAAACAGTTTACTCTTTGATCGTTCCCTGGAAGACCAGTAGTAGTTTCCGATGCACATCTGGAGGCATTCTGTAATCTGTGGACTATCAGAGTGTTGATGAAACCAAAATTGCATCGGGATTGAATACAACAGTCACCATGCACACTTTCCTCCATGGGAGTAATGTCTCAAACAGTCTACGCTTTGATCGTTCGCTGGAAGACCAGTAGTAGTTTCCGATGCACATCTGGAGGCATTCTGTAATCTGTGGACTATCAGAGTGTTGATGAAACACAGAAATTGCATCGTGATTGAATACAACAGTCACCATGCGCACTCTCCTCCATGGGAGTAATGTCTCAAACAGTCTACGCTTTGAACGTTCCCAGGAAGACCAGTAGTAGTTTCCGATGCACATCTGTTGGCATTCTGTAATCTGTGGACTATCTGAGTGTTGATGAAACACAGAAATTGCATCGGGATTGAATACAACAGTCACCAGGCGCTATTTCCTCCGTGGGAGTAATGTCTCAAACAGTCTACATTTTGATCGTTTCCTGGAAGACCAGTAGTAGTTTCCGATGCACATCTGGATTCATTCTGTAATCTGTGGACTACCAGAGTGTTGATGAAACACAGAAATTGCATCGGGATTGAATACAACAGTCACCATGCGCACTTACCTTCATGGGAGTAATGTCTCAAACAGTTTACTCTTTGATCGTTCCCTGGAAGACCAGTAGTAGTTTCCGATGCACATCTGGAGGCATTCTGTAATCCTTGGACCTTCAAAGTATTGATGAAACACAGAAATTGATTCGGGATTGAATACAACAGTCACCATGCGCACTTTCCTCCATGGGAGTAATGTCTCAAACAGTGTACACTTTGATCGTTCCCTGGAACATCAGTAGTAGTTTCCGATGCACATCTGGAGGCATTCTGTAATCTGTGCACTATCAGAGTGTTGATGAAACACAGAAACTGCAGCGGGATTGAATACAACAGTCACCAGGCGCTATTTCCTCAATGGGAGTAATGTCTCGTACAGTCTCCGTTTTGATCGTTCCCTTTAAGACCAGTAATAGTTTCCGATGCACATCTGGAGGCATTCTGTAATCCTTGGACCTTCAAAGTGTTGATGAAACACAGAAATTGTATCGGGATAGAATACAACAGTCACCATGCGCACTTTCCTCTATGGGAGTAATGTCTCAAACAGTCAACGCTTTGATCGTTCCCTGGAAGACCAGTAGTAGCTTCCGATGCACATCTGGAGGCATTCTGTAATCTGTGGACTATCAGAGTGTTGATGAAACACAGAAATTGCATCGGGATTGAATACAACAGTCACCATCGGCACTTTCCTCCATGGAAGTAATGCCTCAAACAGTTTACTCTTTGATCGTCCCTGGAAGACCAGTAGTAGTTTCCGATGCACATCTGGAGGCATTCTGTAATCTGTGGACTATCAGAGTGTTGATGAAACCAAAATTCCATCGGGATTGAATACAACAGTCACCATACACACTTTCCTCCAGGGGAGTAATGTCTCAAACAGTCTACGCTTTAATCGTTCGCTGGAAGACCAGTAGTAGTTTCCGATGCACATCTGGAGGCATTCTGTAATCTGTGGACTATCAGAGTGTTGATGAAACACAGAAATTGCATCATGATTGAATACAACAGTCACCATTCGCACTCTCCTCCATGGGAGTAATGTCTCAAACAGTCTACGATATGATCGTTCCCAGGAAAACCAGTAGTAGTTTCCGATGAACATCTGGGGGCATTCTGTAAACTGTGGACTATCTGAGTGTTGATGAAACACAGAAATTGCATCGGGATTGAATACAACAGTCACCATGCGCACTTTCCTCCATGGGAGTAATATCTCAAACAGTCTAAGATTTGATCGTTCCCTGGACGACCAGTAGTAGTTTCCGATGCACATCTGAAGTCATTCTGTAATCTGTGGACTATCAGAGTGATGATGAAACACAGAAACTGCCGCGGCATTGAATACAACAGTCACCAGGCGCTATTTCCTCCGTGGGAGTAATGTCTCAAACAGTCTACATTTTGATCGTTTCCTGGAAGACCAGTAGTAGTTTCCGATGCACATTTGGAGGCATTCTGTAATCTGCGGACTATCAGATTGTTGATGAAACTCTGTAATTGCATCGGTATTGAATACAACAGTCACCATGCGCACTTACCTCCATGGGAGTAATGTCTCAAACAGTCTACGCTTTGATCGTTTACGGGAAGACCAGTAATAGTTTCCAATGCACATATGGAAGCATTCTGTAATCTGTGGACTATCAGAGTGTTGATGAAACCCAAATTGCATCGGGATTGAATACAACAGTCACCATACACACTTTCCTCCATGGGAGTAATGTCTCAAACAGTCTACGCTTTAATCGTTCGCTGGAAGACCAGTAGTAGTTTCCGATGCACATCTGGAGGCATTCTGTAATCTGTGGACTATCAGAGTGTTAAAGAAACACAGAAATTGCATCGGGATTGAATACAACAGTCACCATGCGCACTCTCCTCCATGGGAGTAATGTCTCAAACAGTCTACGCTTTGATCGTTCCCAGGAAGACCAGTAGTAGTTTCCGATGCACATCTGGGGGCATTCTGTAATCTGTGGACTATCTGAGTGTTGATGAAACACAGAAATTGCATCGGGATTGAATACAACAGTCACCATGCGCACTTTCCTCCATGGGAGTAATATCTCAAACAGTCTAAGGCTTGATCGTTCCCTGGAAGACCAGTAGTAGTTTCCGATGCACATCTGAAGGCATTCTGTAATCTGTGGACTATCAGAGTGTTGATGAAACACAGAAACTGCAGCGGGATTGAATACAACAGTCACCAGGCGCTATTTCCTCCATGGGAGTAATGTCTCGTACAGTCTCCGTTTTGATCGTTCCCTTTAAGACCAGTAGTAGTTTCCGATGCACATCTGGAGGCATTCTGTAATCCTTGGACCTTCAAAGTGTTGATGAAACACAGAAATTGATTCGGGATAGAATACAACAGTCACCACGCGCACTTTCCTCTATGGGAGTAATGTCTCAAACAGTCAACGCTTTGATCGTTCCCTGGAAGACCAGTAGTAGTTTCCGATGCACATCTGGAGGCATTCTGTAATCTGTGGACTATCAGAGTGTTGATGAAACACAGAAATTGCATCGGGATTGAATACAACAGTCACCATCGGCACTTTCCTCCATGGGAGTAATGCCTCAAACAGTTTACTCTTTGATCGTCCCTGGAAGACCAGTAGTAGTTTCCGATTCACATCTGGAGGCATTCTGTAATCTGTGGACTATCAGAGTGTTGATGAAACCAAAATTGCATCGGGATTGAATACAACAGTCACCATACACACTTTCCTCCATGGGAGTAATGTCTCAAACAGTCTACGCTTTAATCGTTCGCTGGAAGACCAGTAGTAGTTTCCGATGCACATCTGGAGGCATTCTGTAATCTGTGGACTATCAGAGTGTTGATGGAACACAGAAATTGCATCATGATTGAATACAACAGTCACCATGCGCACTCTCCTCCATAGGAGTAATGTCTCAAAAAGTCTACGCTTTGATCGTTCCCAGGAAAACCAGTAGTAGTTTCCGATGAACATCTGGGGGCATTCTGTAATCTGTGGACTATCTGAGTGTTGATGAAACACAGAAATTGCATCGGGATTGAATACAACAGTCGCCATGCGCACTTTCCTCCATGGGAGTAATATCTCAAACAGTCTAAGCTTTGATCGTTCCCTGGAAGACCAGTAGTAGTTTCCTATGCACATCTGAAGGCATTTTGTAATCTGTGGACTATCACAGTGTTGATGAAACACAGAAATTGCATCGGGATTGAATACAAACGTCACCAGGCGCTATTTCCTCCATGGGAGTAATGTCTCAAACAGTCTACGCTTTGATCGTTGGCTGGAAGACCAGTAGTAGTTTCCGATGCACATCTGGAGGCATTCTGTAATCCTTGGACATTCAAAGTGTTGATTAAACACAGTAATTGCATCGGGATTGAATATAAAAGTCCCCATGTGCACTTTCCTCCATCGGAGTAATGCCTCAGACAGTCTACGATTTGATTGTTCTTTGGAAGACCAGTAGTAGTTTCCGATGCACATCTGGAGGCATTCTGTAATCTGCGGACTATAAGAGTGTTGATGAAACACAGAAATTGCATCGGGATTGAATACAACATTCACCATGCGCACTTTCCTCCATGGGAGTAATATCTCAAACAGTCTAAGATTTGATAGTTCCCTGGAAGACCAGTAGTAGTTTCCGATCCACATCTGATGGCATTCTGTAATCTGTGGACTATCAGAGTGATGATGAAACACAGTAACTGCAGCGGGATTGAATACAACAGCCTCCAGGCGCTATTTCCTCCATGGGAGTAATGTCTCAAACAGTCTACATTTTGATCGTTCCCTGAAAGAACAGTAGTAGTTTCCGATGCACATCTGGAGGCATTCTGTAATCCTTTGACCTTCAAAGTGTTGATGAAACACAGATATTGATTCGGCATTGAATACAACAGTCACCATGCTCACTTTCCGCCATGTGAGTAATGTCTCAAACAGTCAACGCTTTGATCGTTCCCTGGAAGACCAGTAGTAGTTTCCGATGCACATCTGGAGGCATTCTGTAATCTGTGGACTATCAGAGTGTTGATGAATCACAGAAATTGCATCGGGATTGTATACAACAGTCACCATCGGCACTTTCCTCCATGGGAGTAATGTCTCAAACAGTCTACGCTTTGATCGTTTCCTGGAAGACCAGTAGTAGTTTCCGATGCACATCTGGAGGCATTCTGTAATCTGTGGACTATCTGAGTGTCGATGAAACACAGAAATTGCAGCGGGATTGAATGCAACAGTCACCAATGCGAACTTTCTTCCAATGGAGTAATTTCTCAAACAGTCTACGCTTTGATCGTTTCCTGGAAGACCAGTAGCAGTTTCCGATGCACATCTGGATTCATTTTGTAAACTGTAGACTACCAGCGTGTTGATGAAACACAGTAATTGCATCGGGATTGAATACAACAGTCACCATGCGCACTTACCTTCATGGGAGTAATGTCTCTAACAGTTTACTTTTTGATCGTTCCCTGGAAGACCAGTAGTAGTTTCCGATGCACATCTGGAGGCATTCTGTAATCTGTGGACTATCAGAGTGTTGATGAAACACATGAAATTGCATCGTGATTGAATACAACAGTCACCATGCGCACTCTCCTCCATGGGAGTAATGTCTCAAACAGTCTACGCTTTGATCGTTCCCAGGAAAACCAGTAGCAGTTTCCGATGCACATCTGGGGGCATTCTGTAATCTGTGGACTATCTGAGTGTTGATGAAACACAGAAATTGCATCGGGATTGAATACAACAGTCGCCATGCGCACTTTCCTCCATGGGAGTAATATCTCAAACAGTCTAAGCTTTGATCGTTCCCTGGAAGACCAGTAGCAGTTTTCGATGCACATCTGGGGGCATTCTGTAATCTGTGGACTATCTGAGTGTTGATGAAACTCAGAAACTGCAGCGGGATTGAATACAACAGTCACCAGGCGCTATTTCCTCCATGGGAGTAATGTCTCGTACAGTCTCCGTTTTGATCGTTCCCTTTAAGACCAGTAGTAGTTTCCGATGCACATCTGGAGGCATTCTGTAATCCTTGGACCTTCAAAGTGTTGATGAAACACAGAAATTGATTCGGGATAGAATACAACAGTCACCACGCGCATTTTCCTCTATGGGAGTAATGTCTCAAACAGTCAACGCTTTAATCGTTCGCTGGAAGACCAGTAGTAGTTTCCGATGCACATCTGGAGGCATTCTGTAATCTGTGGACTATCAGAGTGTTGATGGAACACAGAAATTGCATCATGATTGAATACAACAGTCACCATGCGCACTCTCCTCCATAGGAGTAATGTCTCAAAAAGTCTACGCTTTGATCGTTCCCAGGAAAACCAGTAGTAGTTTCCGATGAACATCTGGGGGCATTCTGTAATCTGTGGACTATCTGAGTGTTGATGAAACACAGAAATTGCATCGGGATTGAATACAACAGTCGCCATGCGCACTTTCCTCCATGGGAGTAATATCTCAAACAGTCTAAGCTTTGATCGTTCCCTGGAAGACCAGTAGTAGTTTCCGATGCACATCTGAAGGCATTTTGTAATCTGTGGACTATCACAGTGTTGATGAAACACAGAAATTGCATCGGGATTGAATACAAACGTCACCAGGCGCTATTTCCTCCATGGGAGTAATGTCTCAAACAGTCTACGCTTTGATCGTTGGCTGGAAGACCAGTAGTAGTTTCCGATGCACATCTGGAGGCATTCTGTAATCCTTGGACATTCAAAGTGTTGATTAAACACAGTAATTGCATCGGGATTGAATATAACAGTCCCCATGTGCACTTTCCTCCATCGGAGTAATGTCTCAGACAGTCTACGATTTGATTGTTCTTTGGAAGACCAGTAGTAGTTTCCGATGCACATCTGGAGGCATTCTGTAATCTGCGGACTATAAGAGTGTTGATGAAACACAGAAATTGCATCGGGATTGAATACAACATTCACCATGCGCACTTTCCTCCATGGGAGTAATATCTCAAACAGTCTAAGATTTGATAGTTCCCTGGAAGACCAGTAGTAGTTTCCGATCCACATCTGAAGGCATTCTGTAATCTGTGGACTATCAGAGTGATGATGAAACACAGGAACTGCAGCGGGATTGAATACAACAGCCTCCAGGCGCTATTTCCTCCATGGGAGTAATGTCTCAAACAGTCTACATTTTGATCGTTCCCTGAAAGAACAGTAGTAGTTTCCGATGCACATCTGGAGGCATTCTGTAATCCTTTGACCTTCAAAGTGTTGATGAAACACAGATATTGATTCGGCATTGAATACAACAGTCACCATGCTCACTTTCCGCCATGTGAGTAATGTCTCAAACAGTCAACGCTTTGATCGTTCCCTGGAAGACCAGTAGTAGTTTCCGATGCACATCTGGAGGCATTCTGTAATCTGTGGACTATCAGAGTGTTGATGAATCACAGAAATTGCATCGGGATTGTATACAACAGTCACCATCGGCACTTTCCTCCATGGGAGTAATGTCTCAAACAGTCTACGCTTTGATCGTTTCCTGGAAGACCAGTAGTAGTTTCCGATGCACATCTGGAGGCATTCTGTAATCTGTGGACTATCTGAGTGTCGATGAAACACAGAAATTGCAGCGGGATTGAATGCAACAGTCACCATGCGAACTTTCTTCCAATGGAGTAATTTCTCAAACAGTCTACGCTTTGATCGTTTCCTGGAAGACCAGTAGCAGTTTCCGATGCACATCTGGATTCATTTTGTAAACTGTAGACTACCAGAGTGTTGATGAAACACAGTAATTGCATCGGGATTGAATACAACAGTCACCATGCGCACTTACCTTCATGGGAGTAATGTCTCTAACAGTTTACTTTTTGATCGTTCCCTGGAAGACCAGTAGTAGTTTCCGATGCACATCTGGAGGCATTCTGTAATCTGTGGACTATCAGAGTGTTGATGAAACACATGAAATTGCATCGTGATTGAATACAACAGTCACCATGCGCACTCTCCTCCATGGGAGTAATGTCTCAAACAGTCTACGCTTTGATCGTTCCCAGGAAAACCAGTAGCAGTTTCCGATGCACATCTGGGGGCATTCTGTAATCTGTGGACTATCTGAGTGTTGATGAAACACAGAAATTGCATCGGGATTGAATACAACAGTCGCCATGCGCACTTTCCTCCATGGGAGTAATATCTCAAACAGTCTAAGCTTTGATCGTTCCCTGGAAGACCAGTAGTAGTTTCCGATGCACATCTGAAGGCATTCTGTGATCTGTGGACCATCACAGTGTTGATGAAACACAGAAATTGCATCGTGATTGAATACAACAGTCACCATGCGCACTCTCCTCCATGGGAGTAATGTCTCAAACAGTCTACGCTTTGATCGTTCCCAGGAAAACCAGTAGCAGTTTCCGATGCACATCTGGGGGCATTCTGTAATCTGTGGACAATCTGAGTGTTGATGAAACACAGAAATTGCATCGGGATTGAATACAACAGTCACCATGTGCACTTTCCTCCATGGGAGTAATATCTCAAACAGTCTAAGCTTTGATCGATCCCTGGAAGACCAGTAGTAGTTTTCGATGCACATCTGAAGGCATTCTGTAATCTGTGGACTATCAGAGTGTTGATGAAACACAGAAACTGCAGCGGGATTGAATACAACAGTCACCAGGCGCTATTTCCTCCATGGGAGTAATGTCTCGAACAGTCTACGTTTTGTTCGTTCCCTGGAAGACCAGTAGTAGTTTCCGATGCACATCTGGAGGCATTCTGTAATCCTTGGACCTTCAAAGTGTTGATGAAACACAGAAATTGCATCGGCATTGAATACAACAGTCACCACGCGCACTTTCCTCCATGGGAGTAATGTCTCAAACAGTCAACGCTTTGATCGTTCCCTGGAAGACCAGTAGTAGTTTCCGATGCACATCTGGAGGCATTCTGTAGTCTGTGGACTATCAGAGTGTTGATGAAACACAGAAATTGCATCGGGATTGAATACAACAGTCACCATCGGCACTTTCCTCCAAGGGAGTAATGTCTCAAACAGTCTACGCTTTGATCGTTTCCTGGAAGACCAGTAGTAGTTTCCGATGCACATCTGGAGGCATTCTGCAATCTGTGGACTATCAGAGTGTTGATGAAACACAGTAATTGCATCGGGATAGAATACAACAGTCCCCATGCGCCCTTTCTTCCATCGGAGTAATTTCTCAGACAGTCTACGATTTGATTGTTCTTTGGAAGACCAGTAGTAGTTTCCGATGCACATCTGGAGGCATTCTGTAATCTGTGGACTATAAGAGTGTTGATGAAACACAGAAATTGCATCGGGATTCAATACAACATTCACCATGCGCACTTTCCTCCATTGGAGTAATATCTCAAACAGTCTAAGCTTTGATCGTTCCCTGGAAGACCAGTAGTAGTTTCCGATGCACATCTGGGGACATTCTGTAATATGTGGACTATCTGAGTGTTGATGAAACACAGAAATTGCATCGGGATTGAATACAACAGTCACCATGCGCACTTTCCTCTATGGGAGTAATGTGTCAAACAGTCAACGCTTTGATCGTTCCCTGGGAGACCAGTAGTAATTTCCGATGCACATCTGGAGGCATTCTGTAATCTGTGGATTATCAGAGTGTTGATGAAACACAGAAATGCCTCGGGATCGAATACAACAGTCACCATGCGAACTTTCTTCCATGGGAGTAATTTCTCAAACAGTCTACGCTTTGATCGTTTCCTGGGAGACCAGTAGTAGTTTCCGATGCACATCTGGATTCATTTTGTAATCCGTGGACTACCAGAGTGTTGATGAAACACAGAAATTGCATCGGGATTGAATACAACAGTCACCATGCGCACTTACCTTCATGGGAGTAATGTCTCAAACAGTTTACTCTTTGATCGTTCCCTGGAAGACCAGTAGTAGTTTCCGATGCACATCTGGAGGCATTCTGTAATCTACGGACTATCAGAGTGTTGATGAAACTCTGTAATTGCATCGGTATTGAATACAACAGTCACCATGCGCACTTACCTCCATGGGAGTAATGTCTCAAACAGTCTACGCTTTGATCGTTTCCTGGAAGACCAGTAGTAGTTTCCGATGCACATATGGAAGCATTCTGTAATCTGTAGACTATCAGAGTGTTGATGAAACCAAAGTTGCATCGGGATTGAATACAACAGTCACCATGCACACTTTCCTCAATGGGAGTAATGTCTCAAACAGTCTACGCTTTGATCGTTCGCTGGAAGACCAGTAGTAGATTCCGATGCACATCTGGAGGCATTCTGTAATCTGTGGACTATCAGAGTGTTGATGAAACACAGAAATTGCATCGTGAATGAATACAACAGTCACCATGCGCACTCTCCTCCATGGGAGTAATGTCTCAAACAGTCTACGCTTTGATCGTTCCCAGCAAAACCAGTAGCAGTTTCCGATGCACATCTGGGGGCGTTCTGTAATCTTTGGACTATCTGAGTGTTGATGAAACACAGAAATTGAATCGGGATTGAATACAACAGTCGCCATGCGCACTTTCCTCCATGGGAGTAATATCTCAAACAGTCTAAGCTTTGATCGTTCCCTGGAAGACCAGTAGTAGTTTGCGATGCACATCTGAAGGCATTCTGTAATCTGTGGACTATCACAGTGTTGATGAAACACAGAAATTGCATCGGGATTGAATACAACAGTCACCAGGCGCCATTTCCTCCATGGAAGTATTGTCTCAAACAGTCTACGCTTTGATCGTTCCCAGGAAGACCAGTAGTAGTTTCCGATGCACATCTGGAGGCATTCTGTAATCCTTATACCTTCAAAGTAATGATGAAACACAGAAATTGATTCGGGATTGAATACAACAGTCACCATGCGCACTTTCCTCCATGGGAGTAATGTCTCAAACAGTCTACACTTTGATCGTTCCCAGGAAGACCAGTAGTAGTTTCCGATGCACATCTGGGGGCATTCTGTAATCCGTGGACTATCTGAGTGTTGATGAAACACAGAAATTGCAT
This sequence comes from Schistocerca gregaria, assembly GCF_023897955.1. Classification (NCBI taxonomy): domain Eukaryota; kingdom Metazoa; phylum Arthropoda; class Insecta; order Orthoptera; family Acrididae; genus Schistocerca; species Schistocerca gregaria. The sequence continues at coordinate 54,100,374 of NC_064929.1, forward strand.
CGGGATTGAATACAACAGTCACCATGCGCACTTTCCTCCATGGGAGTAATATCTCAAACAGTCTAAGCTTTGTCGTTCCCTGGAAGACCAGTAGTAGTTTCCGATGCACATCTGGAGGCATTCTGTAATCCTTGGACCTTCAAAGTGTTGATGAAACACAGAAATTGCCTCGGGATAGAATACAACAGTCACCACGCGCACTTTCCTCCATGGGAGTAATGTCTCAAACAGTCAACGATTTGATCGTTCCCTGGAAGACCAGTAGTAGTTTCCGATGCACATCTATAGGAATTCTGTAATCTGTGGACTATCGGAGTGTTGATGAAACACAGAAATTGCATCGGGATTGAATACAACAGTCACCATCGGCACTTTCCTCCATGGGAGTAATGTCTCAAACAGTCTACGCTTTGATCGTTTCCTGGAAGACCAGTATTAGTTTCCGATGCACATCTGGAGGCATTCTGCAATCTGTGGACTATCAGAGTGTTGATGAAACACAGTAATTGCATCGGGATTGAATACAACAGTCCCCATGCCCACTTTCCTCCATCGGATTAATGTCTCAGACAGTCTACGATTTGATTGTTCTTTGGAAGACAAGTAGTAGATTCCGATGCACATCTGGAGGCATTCTGTAATCTGTGGACTATAAGAGTGTTGATGAAACACAGAAATTGCATCGGGATTGAATACAACATTCACCATGCGCACTTTCCTCCATGGGAGTAATATCTCAAACAGTCTAAGATTTGATCGTTCCCTGGAAGACCAGTAGTAGTTTCCGATGCACATCTGGGGGCATTCTGTAATCTGTGGACTATCTGAGTGTTGATGAAACACAGAAATTGCATCGGGATTGAATACAACAGTCACCATGCGCACTTTCCTACATGGGAGTAATGCCTCAAACAGTCATCGCTTTGATCGTTCCCTGGAAGACCAGTAGTAGTTCCCGATGAACATCTGGAGGCATTCTGTAATCTGTGGACTATCAGAGTGTTGATGAAACACAGAAATTGCATCGGGATTGAATACAGCAGTCACCATCGGCACTTTCCTCCATGGGAGTAATGTCTCAAACAGTCTACGCTTTGATCGTTTCCTGGAAGACCAGTAGTAGTTTCCGATGCACATCTGGGGGCATTCTGTAATCTGTGGACTATCTGAGTGTTGATGAAACACAGAAATTGCATCGGGATTGAATACAACAGTCACCATGCGCACTTTCCTCCATGGGAGTAATATCTCAAACAGTTTACTCTTTGATCGTTCCCTGGAAGACCAGTAGTAGTTTCCGATGCACATATGGAACCATTCTGTAATCTGTGGATTATCAGAGTGTTGATGAAACTCTGTAATTGCATCGGTATTGAATACAACAGTACCCATGCGCACTTTCCTCCATCGGAGTAATGTCTCAGACAGTCTACGATTTGATTGTTCTTTGGAAGACCAGTAGTAGTTTCCAATGCACATCTGGAGGCATTCTGTAATCTGTGGACTATAAGAGTGTTGATGAAACACAGAAATTGCATCGGGATTGAATACAACATTAAACATGCGCACTTTCCTCCATGGGAGTAATATCTCAAACAGTCTAAGCTTTGATCGTTCCCTGGAAGACCAGTAGTAGTTTCCGATGCACATCTGGGGACATTCTGTAATCTGTGGACTATCTGAGTGTTGATGAAACACAGAAATTGCATCGGGATTGAATACAACAGTCGCCATGCGCACTTTCCTCCATGGGAGTAATATCTCAAACAGTCTAAGCTTTGATCGTTCCCTGGAAGACCAGTAGTAGTTTCCGATGCACATCTGAAGGCATTCTGTAATCTGTGGACTATCACAGTGTTGATGAAACACAGATATTGCATCGGGATTGAATACAACAGTCACCATGCAAACTTTCCTCCATGGGAGTAATGTCTCAAACAGTCTACACTTTGATCGTTCCCAGGAAGACCAGTAGTAGTTTCCGATGCACATCTGGGGGCATTCTGTAATCTGTGGACTATCTGAGTGTTGATGAAACACAGAAATTGCATCGGGATTGAATACAACAGTCACCATGCGCACTTTCCTCCATGGGAGTAATATCTTAAACAGTTTACTCTTTGATCGTTCCCTGGAAGACCAGTAGTAGTTTCCAATGCACATATGGAACCATTCTGTAATCTGTGGACTATCAGAGTGTTGATGAAACCAAAATTGCATCGGGATTGAATACAACATTCACCATGCGCACTTTCCTCCATGGGAGTAATAACTCAAACAGTCTAAGCTTTGATCGTTACCTGGAAGACCAGTAGTAGTTTCCGATGCACATCTGAATTCATTCTGTAATCTGTGGACTATCACAGTGTTGATGAAACACAGAAATTGCATCGGGATTGAATACAACTGTCTCCAGGCGCCATTTCCTCCATGGGAGTATTGTCTCAAACAGTCTACGCTTTGATCGTTCCCTGGAAGACCAGTAGTAGTTTTCGATGCACATCTGGAGGCATTCTGTAATCCTCATACCTTCAAAGTAATGATGAAACACAGAAATTGATTCGGGATTGAATACAACAGTCACCATGCGCACTTTCCTCCATGGGAGTAATAACTCAAACAGTCTAAGCTTTGATCGTTACCTGGAAGACCAGTAGTAGTTTCCGATGCACATCTGAATTCATTCTGTAATCTGTGGACTATCACAGTGTTGATGAAACACAGAAATTGCATCGGGATTGAATACAACTGTCTCCAGGCGCCATTTCCTCCATGGGAGTAATGTCTCAAACAGTCAACGCTTTGATCGTTCCCTGCGAGACCAGTAGTAGTTTCCGATGCACATCTGGAGGCATTCTGTAATCTGTGGACTATCAGAGTGTTGATGAAACACAGATATTGCATCGGGATCGAATACAACAGTCACCATGCGAACTTTCTTCCATGGGAGTAATTTCTCAAACTGTCTACGCTTTGGTCGTTTCCTGGGAGACCAGTAGTAGTTTCCGATGCACATCTGGATTCATTTTGTAAACTGTAGACTACCAGAGTGTTGATGAAACACAGAAATTGCATCGGGATTGAATACAACAGTCACCATGCGCACTTACCTTCATGGGAGTAATGTCTTAAACAGTTTACTCTTTGATCGTTTCCTGGAAGACCAGTAGTAGTTTCCGATGCACATATGGAACCATTCTGTAATCTGTGGACTATCAGAGTGTTGATGAAACCAAAATTGCATCGGGATTGAATACAACAGTCACCATGCACACTTTCCTCTATGGGAGTAATGTCTCAAACAGTCTACGCTTTGATCGTTTGCTGGAAGACCAGTAGTAGTTTCCGATGCACATCTGGAGGCATTCTGTAATCTGTGGACTATCTGAGTGTTGATGAAACACAGAAATTGCATCGTGATTGAATACAACAGTCACCATGCGCACTCTCCTCCATGGGAGTAATGTCTCAAACAGTCTACGCTTTGATCGTTCCCAGGAAAACCAGTAGCAGTTTCCGATGCACATCTGGGGGCATTCTGTAATCTTTGGACTATCTGAGTGTTGATGAAACACAGAAATTGAATCGGGATTGAATACAACAGTTGCCATGCGCACTTTCCTCCATGGGAGTAATATCTCAAACAGTCTAAGCTTTGATCGTTACCTGGAAGACCAGTAGTAGTTTCCGATGCACATCTGAATTCATTCTGTAATCTGTGGACTATCACAGTGTTGATGAAACACAGAAATTGCATCGGGATTGAATACAACTGTCTCCAGGCGCCATTTCCTCCATGGGAGTATTGTCTCAAACAGTCTACGCTTTGATCGTTCCCTGGAAGACCAGTAGTAGTTTCCGATGCACATCTGGAGGCATTCTGTAATCCTCATACCTTCAAAGTAATGATGAAACACAGAAATTGATTCGGGATTGAATACAACAGTCACCATGCGCACTTTCCTCCATGGGAGTAATGTCTCAAACAGTCTACACTTTGATCGTTCCCAGGAAGACCAGTAGTAGTTTCCGATGCACATCTGGGGGCATTCTGTAATCTTTGGACTATCTGAGTGTTGATGAAACACAGAAATTGAATCGGGATTGAATATAACAGTCACCATGCGCACTTTCCTCCGTGGGAGTAATATCTCAAACAGTCTAAGCTTTGATCGTTCCCTGGAAGACCTGTAGTAGTTTCCGATGCACATCTGAAGGCATTCTGTAATCTGTGGACTATCAGAGTGTTGATGAATCACAGAAACTGCAGCGGGATTGAATACAACAGTCACCATGCGCACTCTCCTCCATGGGAGTAATGTCTCAAACAGTCTACGCTTTGATCGTTCCCAGGAAAACCAGTAGCAGTTTCCGATGCACATCTGGGGGCATTCTGTAATCTTTGGACTATCTGAGTGTTGATGAAACACAGAAATTGAATCGGGATTGAATACAACAGTCGCCATGCGCACTTTCCTCCATGGGAGTAATATCTCAAACAGTCTAAGCTTTGATCGTTCCCTGGAAGACCAGTAGTAGTTTCCGATGCACATCTGAAGGCATTCTGTAATCTGTGGACTATCACAGTGTTGATGAAACACAGAAATTGCATCGGGATTGAATACAACAGTCACCAGGCGCCATTTCCTCCATGGGAGTAATGTCTCAAACAGTCTACGCTTTGATCGTTCCCAGGAAGACCAGTAGTAGTTTCCGATGCACATCTGGAGGTATTCTGTAATCCTTATACCTTCAAAGTAATGATGAAACACAGAAATTGATTCGGGATTGAATACAACAGTCACCATGCGCACTTTCCTCCATGGGAGTAATGTCTCAAACAGTCTACACTTTGATCGTTCCCAGGAAGACCAGTAGTAGTTTCCGATGCACATCTGGGGGCATTCTGTAATCTGTGGACTATCTGAGTGTTGATGAAACACAGAAATTGCATCGGGATTGAATATAACAGTCACCATGCGCACTTTCCACCGTGGGAGTAATATCTCAAACAGTCTAAGCTTTGATCGTTCCCTGGAAGACCTGTAGTAGTTTCCGATGCACATCTGAAGGCATTCTGTAATCTGTGGACTATCAGAGTGTTGATGAATCACAGAAACTGCAGCGGGATTGAATACAACAGTCACCAGGCGCTATTTCCTCCATGGGAGTAATGTCTCGAACAGTCTACGTTTTGATCGTTCCCTGGAAGACCAGTAGTAGTTTCCGATGCACATCTGGAGGCATTCTGTAAACCTTGGACCTTCAAAGTGTTGATGAAACACAGAAATTGCCTCGGGATAGAATACAACAGTCACCACGCGCACTTTCCTCCATGGGAGTAATGTCTCAAACAGTCTACGCTTTGATCGTTTCCTGGAAGACCAGTAGTAGTTTCCGATGCACATCTGGAGGCATTCTGCAATCTGTGGACTATCAGAGTGTTGATGAAACACAGTAATTGCATCGGGATTGAATACAACAGTCCCCATGCGCACTTTCCTCCATCGGAGTAATGTCTCAGACAGTCTACGATTTGATTGTTCTTTGGAAGACCAGTAGTAGTTTCCGATGCACATCTGGAGGCATTCTATAATCCGTGGACTATAAGAGTGTTGATGAAACACAGAAATTGCATCGGGATTGAATACAACATTCACCATGCGCACTTTCCTCCATGGGAGTAATATCTCAAACAGTCTAAGATTTGATCGTTCCCTGGAAGACCAGTAGTATTTTCAGATGCACATCTGGGGGCATTCTGTAATCTGTGGACTATCTGAGTGTTGACGAAACACAGAAATTGCATCGGGATTGAATACAACAGTCACCATGCGCACTTTCCTCCATGGGAGTAATGTCTCAAACAGTCAACGCTTTGATCGTTCCCTGGAAGACCAGTAGTAGTTTCCGATGCACATCTGCAGGCATTCTGTAATCTGTGGACTATCAGAGTGTTGACGAAACACAGAAATTGCAGTGGGATTGAATGCAACAGTCACCATGCGCACTTTCTTCCATGGGAGTAATGTCTCGAACAGTCTACGTTTTGATCGTTCCCTGGAAGACCAGTAGTAGTTTCCGATGCACATCTGGAGGCATTCTGTAATCCTTGGACTTTCAAAGTGTTGATGAAACACAGAAATTGCCTCGGGATAGAATACAACAGTCACCACGCGCACTTTCCTCCATGGGAGTAATGTCTCAAACAGTCTACGCTTTGATCGTTTCCTGGAAGACCAGTAGTAGTTTCCGATGCACATCTGGAGGCATTCTGCAATCTGTGGACTATCAGAGTGTTGATGAAACACAGTAATTGCATCGGGATTGAATACAACAGTCCCCATGCGCACTTTCCTCCATCGGAGTAATGTCTCAGACAGTCTATGATTTGATTGTTCTTTGGAAGACCAGTAGTAGTTTCCGATGCACATCTGGAGGCATTCTATAATCCGTGGACTATAAGAGTGTTGATGAAACACAGAAATTGCATCGGGATTGAATACAACATTCACCATGCGCACTTTCCTCCATGGGAGTAATATCTCAAACAGTCTAAGATTTGATCGTTCCCTGGAAGACCAGTAGTAGTTTCAGATGCACATCTGGGGGCATTCTGTAATCTGTGCACTATCTGAGTGTTGATGAAACACAGAAATTGCATCGGGATTGAATACAACAGTCACCATGCGCACTTTCCTCCATGGGAGTAATGTCTCAAACAGTCAACGCTTTGATCGTTCCCTGGAAGACCAGTAGTAGTTTCCGATGCACATCTGGAGGCATTCTGTAATCTGTGGACTATCAGAGTGTTGACGAAACACAGAAATTGCAGCGGGATTGAATGCAACAGTCACCATGCGCACTTTCTTCCATGGGAGTAATGTCTCGAAGAGTCAACGCTTTGATCGTTCCCTGGAAGACCAGTAGTAGTTTCCGATTCACATCTGGAGGCATTCTGTAATCTGTGGACTATCAGAGTGTTGATGAAACACAGAAATTGCATCGGGATTGAATACAACAGTCACCATCGGCACTTTCCTCCATGGGAGTAATGTCTCAAACAGTTTACTCTTTGATCGTTCCCTGGAAGACCAGTAGTAGTTTCCGATGCACATCTGGAGGCATTCTGTAAACTGTGGACTATCAGAGTGTTGATGAAACCAAAATTGCATCGGGAATGAATACAACAGTCACCATGCACACTTTCCTCCATGGGAGTAATGTCTCAAACAGTCTACGCTTTGATCGTTCGCTGGAAGATCAGTAGTAGTTTCCGATGCACATCTGGAGGCATTCTGTAATCTGTGGACTATCAGAGTGTTGATGAAACACAGAAATTGCATCGTGATTGAATACAACAGTCACCATGCGCACTCTCCTCCATGGGAGTAATGTCTCAAACAGTCTACGCTTTGATCGTTCCCAGGAAAACCAGTAGTAGTTTCCGATGCACATCTGGGGGCATTCTGTAATCCGTGGACTATCTGAGTGTTGATGAAACACAGAAATTGCATCGGGATTGAATACAACAGTCGCCATGCGCACTTTCCTCCAAGGGAGTAATATCTCAAACAGTCTAAGCTTTGATCGTTCCCTGGAAGACCAGTAGTAGTTTCCGATGCACATCTGAAGGCATTCTGTAATCTGTGGACTATCACAGTGTTGATGAAACACAGAAATTGCATCGGGATTGAATACAACAGTCACCAGGCGCTATTTCTCCTATGGGAGTAATGTCTCAAACAGTCTACGCTATGATCGTTCCCTGGAACACCAGTAGTAGTTTCCGATGCACATCTGTAGGCATTCTGTAATCCTTATACCTTCAAAGTAATGATGAAACACAGAAATTGATTCGGGATTGAATACAACAGTCACCATGCGCACTTTCCTCCATGGGAGTAATGTCTCAAACAGTCTACACTTTGATCGTTCCGAGGAAGACCAGTAGTAGTTTCCGATGCACATCTGGGGGCATTCTGTAATCTGTGGACTATCTGAGTGATGATGAAACACAGAAATTGCATCGGGATTGAATATAACAGTCACCATGCGCACTTTCCTCCGTGGGAGTAATATCTCAAACAGTCTAAGCTTTGATCGTTCCCTGGAAGACCTGTAGTAGTTTCCGATGCACATCTGAAGGCATTCTGTAATCTGTGGACTATCAGAGTGTTGATGAATCACAGAAACTGCAGCGGGATTGAATACAACAGTCACCAGGCGCTATTTCCTCCATGGGAGTAATGTCTCGAACAGTCTACGTTTTGATCGTTCCCTGGAAGACCAGTAGTAGTTTCCGATGCACATCTGGAGGCATTCTGTAAACCTTGGACCTTCAAAGTGTTGATGAAACACAGAAATTGCCTCGGGATTGAATACAACAGTCATCATGCGCACTTTCCTCCATGGTTGTAATGTCTCAAACAGTCAACGCTTTGATCGTTCCCTGGAAGACCAGTAGTAGTTTCCGATGCACATCTGGAGGCATTCTGTAATCTGTGGACTATCAGAGTGTTGACGAAACACAGAAATTGCAGCGGGATTGAATGCAACAGTCGCCATGCGCAGTTTCTTCCGTGGGAGTAATGTCTCGAACAGTCTACGTTTTGATCGTTCCCTGGAAGACCAGTAGTAGTTTCCGATGCACATCTGGAGGCATTCTGTAATCCTTGGACTTTCAAAGTGTTGATGAAACACAGAAATTGCCTCGGGATAGAATACAACAGTCACCACGAGCACTTTCCTCCATGGGAGTAATGTCTCAAACAGTCAACGCTTTGATCGTTCCCTGGAAGACCAGTAGTAGTTTCCGATTCACATCTGGAGGCATTCTGTAATCTGTGGACTATCAGAGTGTTGATGAAACACAGAAATTGCATCGTAATTGAATACAACATTAACCATGCGCACTTTCCTCCATGGGAGTAATGTCTCAAACAGTTTACTCTTTGATCGTTCCCTGGAAGACCAGTAGTAGTTTCCGATGCACATCTGGAGGCATTCTGTAAACTGTGGACTATCAGAGTGTTGATGAAACCAAAATTGCATCGGGAATGAATACAACAGTCACCATGCACACTTTCCTCCATGGGAGTAATGTCTCAAACAGTCTACGCTTTGATCGTTCGCTGGAAGACCAGTAGCAGTTTCCGATGCACATCTGGAGGCATTCTGTAATCTGTGGACTATCAGAGTGTTGATGAAACACAGAAATTGCATCGTGATTGAATACAACAGTCACCATGCGCACTCTCCTCCATGGGAGTAATGTCTCAAACAGTCTACGCTTTGATCGTTCCCAGGAAAACCAGTAGTAGTTTCCGATGCACATCTGGGGGCATTCTGTAACCCGTGGACCTTCAAAGTGTTGATGAAACACAGAATTTGTTCGGGATTGAATACAACAGTCACCATGCGCACTTTCCTCCATGGGAGTAATGTCTCAAACAGTCTACACTTTGATCGTTCCCTGGAACACCAGTAGTAGTTTCCGATGCACATCTGGGGGCATTCTGTAATCTGTGGACTATCTGAGTGTTGATGAAACACAGAAATTGCATCGGGATTGAATAAAACAGTCACCATGCGCACTTTCCTCCATGGGAGTAATATCTCAAACAGTCTAAGCTTTGATCGTTCCCTGGAAGACCAGTAGTAGTTTCCGATGCACATCTGGATGCATTCTGTAATCTGTGGACTATCAGAGTGTTGATGAAACACAGAAATTGCATCGGGATTGAATACAACAGTCACCATCGGCACTTTCCTCCATGGGAGTAATGTCTCAAACAGTCAACGCTTTGATCGTTCCCTTGAAGACCAGTAGTAGTTTCCGATGCACATCAGGATGCATTCTGTAATCTGTGGACTATCAGAGTGTTAATGAAACACAGAAATTGCATCGGGATTGAATACAACAGTCACCATCGGCAATTTCCTCCATGGGAGTAATGTCTCAAACAGTCTACGCTTTGATCGTTTCCTGGAAGACCAGTAGTAGTTTCCGATGCACATCAGGAGGCATTCTGCAATCTGTGGACTATCAGAGTGTTGATGAACTACAGTAATTGCATCGGGATTGAATACAACAGTCCCCATGCGCACTTTCCTCCATCAGAGTAATGTCTCAGACAGTCTACGATGTGATTCTTTGGAAGACCAGTAGTAGTTTCCGATGCACATCTGGAGGCATTCTGTAATCTGTGGACTATAAGAGTGTTGATGAAACACAGAAATTGCATCGGTATTGAATACAACATTCACCATGCGCACTTTTCTCCATGGGAGTAATATCTGAAACAGTCTAAGCTTTGATCGTTCCCTGGAAGACCAGTAGTAGTTTACGATGCACATCTGGAGGCATTCTGTAATCTATGGACTATCACAGTGTTGATGAAACACAGAAATTGCATCGGGATTGAATGCAACAGTCACCAGGCGCTATTTCCTCAATGGGAGTAATGTCTCAAACAGTCTACGCTTTGATCGTTCCCTGGAAGACCACTAGTACTTTCCGCTGCACATCTGGAGGCATTTTGTAATCCTTGGACCTTCAAAGTGTTATTGAAACACAGAAATTGATTCGGGATTGAATACAACAGTCACCATGCGCACTTTCCTCCATGGGCGTAATGTCTTAAACAGTCTACACTTTGATCGTTCCCTGGAACACCAGTGGTAGTTTCCGATGCACATCTGGAGGCATTCTGTAATCTGTGGACTATCAGAGTGTTGATGAAACAAAGAAATTTCGTCGGGATTGAATACAACAGTCACCATGCGCACTCTCCTCCATGGGAGTAATGTCTCAAACGGTCTACGCTTTGATCGTTCCCAGGAAGACCAGTAGTAGTTTCCGATGAACATCTGGAGGCATTCTGTAATCTGTGGACTATCTGAGTGTTGATGAAACACAGAAATTGCATCGGGATTGACTACAACAGTCACCATGCGCACTTTCCTCCATGGGAGTAATATCTCAAACAGTCTAAGATTTGATCGTTCCCTGGAAGACCAGTAGTAGTTTCCGATGCACATCTGAAGGCATTCTGTAATCTGTGGACTATCAGAGTGATGATGCAACACAGAAACTGCAGCGGGATTGAATACAACAGTCACCAGTTGACAATTACCTCCATGGGAGTAATGTCTCAAACAGTCTACATTTTGATCGTTCCCTGGAAGACCAGTAGTAGTTTCCGATGCACATCTGGAGGCATCGTGTAATCCTTGGACCTTCAAAGTGTTGATGAAACACAGAAATTGCCTCGGGATAGAATACAACAGTCACCATGCGCACTTTCCTCCATGGGAGTAATGTCTCAAACAGTCAACGCTTTGATCGTTCCCTGGAAGACCAGTAGTAGTTTCCGATGCACATCTGGGGGCATTCTGTAATCCGTGGACTATCTGAGTGTTGATGAAACACAGAAATTGCATCGGGATTGAATACAACAGTCGCCATGCGCACTTTCCTCCAAGGGAGTAATATCTCAAACAGTCTAAGCTTTGATCGTTCCCTGGAAGACCAGTAGTAGTTTCCGATGCACATCTGAAGGCATTCTGTAATCTGTGGACTATCACAGTGTTGATGAAACACAGAAATTGCATCGGGATTGAATACAACAGTCACCAGGCGCTATTTCTCCTATGGGAGTAATGTCTCAAACGGTCTACGCTATGATCGTTCCCTGGAACACCAGTAGTAGTTTCCGATGCACATCTGGAGGCATTCTGTAAACTGTGGACTATCAGAGTGTTGATGAAACCAAAATTGCATCGGGAATGAATACAACAGTCACCATGCACACTTTCCTCCATGGGAGTAATGTCTCAAACAGTCTACGCTTTGATCGTTCGCTGGAAGACCAGTAGCAGTTTCCGATGCACATCTGGAGGCATTCTGTAATCTGTGGACTATCAGAGTGTTGATGAAACACAGAAATTGCATCGTGATTGAATACAACAGTCACCATGCGCACTCTCCTCCATGGGAGTAATGTCTCAAACAGTCTACGCTTTGATCGTTCCCAGGAAAACCAGTAGTAGTTTCCGATGCACATCTGGGGGCATTCTGTAACCCGTGGACCTTCAAAGTGTTGATGAAACACAGAATTTGTTCGGGATTGAATACAACAGTCACCATGCGCACTTTCCTCCATGGGAGTAATGTCTCAAACAGTCTACACTTTGATCGTTCCCTGGAACACCAGTAGTAGTTTCCGATGCACATCTGGGGGCATTCTGTAATCTGTGGACTATCTGAGTGTTGATGAAACACAGAAATTGCATCGGGATTGAATAAAACAGTCACCATGCGCACTTTCCTCCATGGGAGTAATATCTCAAACAGTCTAAGCTTTGATCGTTCCCTGGAAGACCAGTAGTAGTTTCCGATGCACATCTGGATGCATTCTGTAATCTGTGGACTATCAGAGTGTTGATGAAACACAGAAATTGCATCGGGATTGAATACAACAGTCACCATCGGCACTTTCCTCCATGGGAGTAATGTCTCAAACAGTCAACGCTTTGATCGTTCCCTTGAAGACCAGTAGTAGTTTCCGATGCACATCAGGATGCATTCTGTAATCTGTGGACTATCAGAGTGTTAATGAAACACAGAAATTGCATCGGGATTGAATACAACAGTCACCATCGGCAATTTCCTCCATGGGAGTAATGTCTCAAACAGTCTACGCTTTGATCGTTTCCTGGAAGACCAGTAGTAGTTTCCGATGCACATCAGGAGGCATTCTGCAATCTGTGGACTATCAGAGTGTTGATGAACTACAGTAATTGCATCGGGATTGAATACAACAGTCCCCATGCGCACTTTCCTCCATCAGAGTAATGTCTCAGACAGTCTACGATGTGATTCTTTGGAAGACCAGTAGTAGTTTCCGATGCACATCTGGAGGCATTCTGTAATCTGTGGACTATAAGAGTGTTGATGAAACACAGAAATTGCATCGGTATTGAATACAACATTCACCATGCGCACTTTTCTCCATGGGAGTAATATCTGAAACAGTCTAAGCTTTGATCGTTCCCTGGAAGACCAGTAGTAGTTTACGATGCACATCTGGAGGCATTCTGTAATCTATGGACTATCACAGTGTTGATGAAACACAGAAATTGCATCGGGATTGAATGCAACAGTCACCAGGCGCTATTTCCTCAATGGGAGTAATGTCTCAAACAGTCTACGCTTTGATCGTTCCCTGGAAGACCACTAGTACTTTCCGCTGCACATCTGGAGGCATTTTGTAATCCTTGGACCTTCAAAGTGTTATTGAAACACAGAAATTGATTCGGGATTGAATACAACAGTCACCATGCGCACTTTCCTCCATGGGCGTAATGTCTTAAACAGTCTACACTTTGATCGTTCCCTGGAACACCAGTGGTAGTTTCCGATGCACATCTGGAGGCATTCTGTAATCTGTGGACTATCAGAGTGTTGATGAAACAAAGAAATTTCGTCGGGATTGAATACAACAGTCACCATGCGCACTCTCCTCCATGGGAGTAATGTCTCAAACGGTCTACGCTTTGATCGTTCCCAGGAAGACCAGTAGTAGTTTCCGATGAACATCTGGAGGCATTCTGTAATCTGTGGACTATCTGAGTGTTGATGAAACACAGAAATTGCATCGGGATTGACTACAACAGTCACCATGCGCACTTTCCTCCATGGGAGTAATATCTCAAACAGTCTAAGATTTGATCGTTCCCTGGAAGACCAGTAGTAGTTTCCGATGCACATCTGAAGGCATTCTGTAATCTGTGGACTATCAGAGTGATGATGCAACACAGAAACTGCAGCGGGATTGAATACAACAGTCACCAGTTGACAATTACCTCCATGGGAGTAATGTCTCAAACAGTCTACATTTTGATCGTTCCCTGGAAGACCAGTAGTAGTTTCCGATGCACATCTGGAGGCATCGTGTAATCCTTGGACCTTCAAAGTGTTGATGAAACACAGAAATTGCCTCGGGATAGAATACAACAGTCACCATGCGCACTTTCCTCCATGGGAGTAATGTCTCAAACAGTCAACGCTTTGATCGTTCCCTGGAAGACCAGTAGTAGTTTCCGATGCACATCTGGGGGCATTCTGTAATCCGTGGACTATCTGAGTGTTGATGAAACACAGAAATTGCATCGGGATTGAATACAACAGTCGCCATGCGCACTTTCCTCCAAGGGAGTAATATCTCAAACAGTCTAAGCTTTGATCGTTCCCTGGAAGACCAGTAGTAGTTTCCGATGCACATCTGAAGGCATTCTGTAATCTGTGGACTATCACAGTGTTGATGAAACACAGAAATTGCATCGGGATTGAATACAACAGTCACCAGGCGCTATTTCTCCTATGGGAGTAATGTCTCAAACGGTCTACGCTATGATCGTTCCCTGGAACACCAGTAGTAGTTTCCGATGCACATCTGTAGGCATTCTGTAATCCTTATACCTTCAAAGTAATGATGAAACACAGAAATTGATTCGGGATTGAATACAACAGTCACCATGCGCACTTTCCTCCATGGGAGTAATGTCTCAAACAGTCTACACTTTGATCGTTCCGAGGAAGACCAGTAGTAGTTTCCGATGCACATCTGGGGGCATTCTGTAATCTGTGGACTATCTGAGTGATGATGAAACACAGAAATTGCATCGGGATTGAATATAACAGTCACCATGCGCACTTTCCTCCGTGGGAGTAATATCTCAAACAGTCTAAGCTTTGATCGTTCCCTGGAAGACCTGTAGTAGTTTCCGATGCACATCTGAAGGCATTCTGTAATCTGTGGACTATCAGAGTGTTGATGAATCACAGAAACTGCAGCGGGATTGAATACAACAGTCACCAGGCGCTATTTCCTCCATGGGAGTAATGTCTCGAACAGTCTACGTTTTGATCGTTCCCTGGAAGACCAGTAGTAGTTTCCGATGCACATCTGGAGGCATTCTGTAAACCTTGGACCTTCAAAGTGTTGATGAAACACAGAAATTGCCTCGGGATTGAATACAACAGTCATCATGCGCACTTTCCTCCATGGTTGTAATGTCTCAAACAGTCAACGCTTTGATCGTTCCCTGGAAGACCAGTAGTAGTTTCCGATGCACATCTGGAGGCATTCTGTAATCTGTGGACTATCAGAGTGTTGACGAAACACAGAAATTGCAGCGGGATTGAATGCAACAGTCGCCATGCGCAGTTTCTTCCGTGGGAGTAATGTCTCGAACAGTCTACGTTTTGATCGTTCCCTGGAAGACCAGTAGTAGTTTCCGATGCACATCTGGAGGCATTCTGTAATCCTTGGACTTTCAAAGTGTTGATGAAACACAGAAATTGCCTCGGGATAGAATACAACAGTCACCACGAGCACTTTCCTCCATGGGAGTAATGTCTCAAACAGTCAACGCTTTGATCGTTCCCTGGAAGACCAGTAGTAGTTTCCGATTCACATCTGGAGGCATTCTGTAATCTGTGGACTATCAGAGTGTTGATGAAACACAGAAATTGCATCGTAATTGAATACAACATTAACCATGCGCACTTTCCTCCATGGGAGTAATGTCTCAAACAGTTTACTCTTTGATCGTTCCCTGGAAGACCAGTAGTAGTTTCCGATGCACATCTGGAGGCATTCTGTAAACTGTGGACTATCAGAGTGTTGATGAAACCAAAATTGCATCGGGAATGAATACAACAGTCACCATGCACACTTTCCTCCATGGGAGTAATGTCTCAAACAGTCTACGCTTTGATCGTTCGCTGGAAGACCAGTAGCAGTTTCCGATGCACATCTGGAGGCATTCTGTAATCTGTGGACTATCAGAGTGTTGATGAAACACAGAAATTGCATCGTGATTGAATACAACAGTCACCATGCGCACTCTCCTCCATGGGAGTAATGTCTCAAACAGTCTACGCTTTGATCGTTCCCAGGAAAACCAGTAGTAGTTTCCGATGCACATCTGGGGGCATTCTGTAACCCGTGGACCTTCAAAGTGTTGATGAAACACAGAATTTGTTCGGGATTGAATACAACAGTCACCATGCGCACTTTCCTCCATGGGAGTAATGTCTCAAACAGTCTACACTTTGATCGTTCCCTGGAACACCAGTAGTAGTTTCCGATGCACATCTGGGGGCATTCTGTAATCTGTGGACTATCTGAGTGTTGATGAAACACAGAAATTGCATCGGGATTGAATAAAACAGTCACCATGCGCACTTTCCTCCATGGGAGTAATATCTCAAACAGTCTAAGCTTTGATCGTTCCCTGGAAGACCAGTAGTAGTTTCCGATGCACATCTGGATGCATTCTGTAATCTGTGGACTATCAGAGTGTTGATGAAACACAGAAATTGCATCGGGATTGAATACAACAGTCACCATCGGCACTTTCCTCCATGGGAGTAATGTCTCAAACAGTCAACGCTTTGATCGTTCCCTTGAAGACCAGTAGTAGTTTCCGATGCACATCAGGATGCATTCTGTAATCTGTGGACTATCAGAGTGTTAATGAAACACAGAAATTGCATCGGGATTGAATACAACAGTCACCATCGGCAATTTCCTCCATGGGAGTAATGTCTCAAACAGTCTACGCTTTGATCGTTTCCTGGAAGACCAGTAGTAGTTTCCGATGCACATCAGGAGGCATTCTGCAATCTGTGGACTATCAGAGTGTTGATGAACTACAGTAATTGCATCGGGATTGAATACAACAGTCCCCATGCGCACTTTCCTCCATCAGAGTAATGTCTCAGACAGTCTACGATGTGATTCTTTGGAAGACCAGTAGTAGTTTCCGATGCACATCTGGAGGCATTCTGTAATCTGTGGACTATAAGAGTGTTGATGAAACACAGAAATTGCATCGGTATTGAATACAACATTCACCATGCGCACTTTTCTCCATGGGAGTAATATCTGAAACAGTCTAAGCTTTGATCGTTCCCTGGAAGACCAGTAGTAGTTTACGATGCACATCTGGAGGCATTCTGTATTCTATGGACTATCACAGTGTTGATGAAACACAGAAATTGCATCGGGATTGAATGCAACAGTCACCAGGCGCTATTTCCTCAATGGGAGTAATGTCTCAAACAGTCTACGCTTTGATCGTTCCCTGGAAGACCACTAGTACTTTCCGCTGCACATCTGGAGGCATTTTGTAATCCTTGGACCTTCAAAGTGTTATTGAAACACAGAAATTGATTCGGGATTGAATACAACAGTCACCATGCGCACTTTCCTCCATGGGCGTAATGTCTTAAACAGTCTACACTTTGATCGTTCCCTGGAACACCAGTGGTAGTTTCCGATGCACATCTGGAGGCATTCTGTAATCTGTGGACTATCAGAGTGTTGATGAAACAAAGAAATTTCGTCGGGATTGAATACAACAGTCACCATGCGCACTCTCCTCCATGGGAGTAATGTCTCAAACGGTCTACGCTTTGATCGTTCCCAGGAAGACCAGTAGTAGTTTCCGATGAACATCTGGAGGCATTCTGTAATCTGTGGACTATCTGAGTGTTGATGAAACACAGAAATTGCATCGGGATTGACTACAACAGTCACCATGCGCACTTTCCTCCATGGGAGTAATATCTCAAACAGTCTAAGATTTGATCGTTCCCTGGAAGACCAGTAGTAGTTTCCGATGCACATCTGAAGGCATTCTGTAATCTGTGGACTATCAGAGTGATGATGCAACACAGAAACTGCAGCGGGATTGAATACAACAGTCACCAGTTGACAATTACCTCCATGGGAGTAATGTCTCAAACAGTCTACATTTTGATCGTTCCCTGGAAGACCAGTAGTAGTTTCCGATGCACATCTGGAGGCATCGTGTAATCCTTGGACCTTCAAAGTGTTGATGAAACACAGAAATTGCCTCGGGATAGAATACAACAGTCACCATGCGCACTTTCCTCCATGGGAGTAATGTCTCAAACAGTCAACGCTTTGATCGTTCCCTGGAAGACCAGTAGTAGTTTCCGGTGCACATCTGGAGGCATTCTGTAATCTGTGGACTATCAGAGTGTTGATGAAACACAGAAATTGCATCGGGATTGAATACAACAGTCACCATCGGCACTTTCCTCCATGGGAGTAATGTCTCAAACAGTCTACGCTTTGATCGTTTCCTGGAAGACCAGTAGTAGTTTCCGATGCACATCTGGAGGCATTCTGTAATCTGTGGACTATCTGAGTGTTGATGAAACACAGAAACTGCAGCGGGACTGAATACAACAGTCACCTGGCGCTATTTCCTCCATGAGAGTAATGTCTCCAACAGTCTACGTTTTGATCGTTCCCTGGAAGACCAGTAGTAGTTTCCGATGCACTTCTGGAGGCATTCTGTAATCTCTGGAATATCAGTGTGTTGATGAAGCACAGAAATTGCATCGGGATTGAATACAACAGTCACCATCGGCACTTTCCTCCATGGGAGTAATGTCTCAAACAGTCAACGCTTTGATCGTTCCCTGGAAGACCAGTAGTGGTTTACGATGCACATCTGGAAGCATTCTGTAATCTGTGGACTATCAGAGTGTTGATGAGACACAGAAATTGCATCGGGATTGAATATAACAGTCACCATCGGCACTTTCCTCCAATGGGAGTAATGTCTCAAACAGTCTACGCTTTGATCGTTTCCTGGAAGAACAGTAGTAGTTTCCGATGCACATCTCGAGGCATTCTGTAATCTGTTGATTATCAGAGTGTTGATGAAACACAGTAATTGCATCGGGATTGAATACAACAGTCCCCATGCGCACTTTCCTCCATCGGAGTAATGTCTCAGACATTCTACGATTTGATTGTTCTTTGGAAGACCAGTAGTAGTTTCCGATGCACATCTGGAGGCATTCTGTAATCTGTGGACTATCAGAGTGTTGATGAAACACAGAAATTGAATCGGGATTGAATACAACAGTCACCATGCGCACTCTCCTACATGGGAGTAATGTCTCAAACAGTCTACGCTTTGATCGTGTCCAGGAAGACCAGTAGTAGTTTCCGATGCACATCTGGGGGCATTCTGTAATCTGTGGACTATCTGACTGTTGATGAAACACAGAAATTGCATCGGGATTGAATACAACAGTCACCATGCGTACTAACCTTCATGGGAGTAATGTCTCAAACAGTTTGCTCTTTGATCGTTACCTGGAAGACCAGTAGTAGTTTCCGATGCACATCTGGAGGCATTCTGTAATCTGTGGACTATCAGAGTGTTGATGAAACACAGAAATTGCATCGGGATTGAATACAACAGTCACCATGCGCACTTACCTCCATGGGAGTAATGTCTCAAACAGTCTACGCTTTGATCGTTTCCTGGAAGACCAGTAGTAGTTTCCGATGCACATCTGGAAGCATTCTGTAATCTTTGGACTATCAGAGTGTTGATGAAACCAAAATTTGCATCGGGATTGAATACAACAGTCACCATGCACACTTTCCTCCATGGGAGTAATGTCTCAAACAGTCTACGCTTTTATCGTTCGCTAGAAGACCAGTAGTAGTTTCCGATGCACATCTGGAGGCATTCTGTAATCTGTGACTATCAGAGTGTTGATGGAACACAGAAAGTGCATCGTGATTGAATACAACAGTCACCATGCGCACTCTCCTCCATGGGAGTAATGTCTCAAACAGTCTACGCTTTGATCGTTCCCAGGAAAACCAGTAGTAGTTTCCGATGCACATCTGGGGGCATTCTGTTATCTGTGGACTATCTGAGTGTTGATGGAACACAGAAATTGCATCGGGATTGAATACAACAGTCGCCATGCGCACTTTCCTCCATGGGAGTAATATCTCAAACAGTCTAAGCTTAGATCGTTCCCTGGAAGACCAGTAGTAGTTTCCGATGCACATCTGAAGGCATTCTGTAATCTGTGGACTATCAGAGTGTTGATGAAACACTGAAATTGCATCGGGATTGAATACAACATTCACCATGCGCACTTTCCTAAATGGGAGTTATGTCTCAAGCAGTCTACGCTTTGCACGTTCCCTGGAAGACCAGTAGTAGTTTCCGATGTACATCTGGAGGCATTCTGTAATCTGCGGAGTATCGGAGTGTTGATGAAACTGTGTAATTGCATCGGGAATGAATACAACAGTCACCATGCGCACTCTCCTACATGGGAGTAATGTCTCAAACAGTCTACGCTTTGATCGTTCCCAGGAAGACCAGTAGTAGTTTCCGATGCACATCTGGGTTCATTCTGTAATCTGTGGCCTATCTGACTGTTGATGAAACACAGAAATTGCATCGGGATTGAATACAACAGTCACCATGCGCACTAACCTTCATGGGAGTAATGTCTCAAACAGTTTACTCTTTGATCGTTCCCTGAAAGACCAGTAGTAGTTTCCGATGCACATCTGGAGGCATTCTGTAATCTGTGGACTATCAGAGTATTGATGAAACACAGAAATTGCATCGGGATTGAATACAACAGCCACCATGCGCACTTACCTCCATGGGAGTAATGTCTCAAACAGTCTACGCTTTGATCGTTTCCTGGAAGACCAGTAGTAGTTTCCGATGCACATCTGGAAGAATTCTGTAATCTGTGGACTATCAGAGTGTTGATGAAACCAAAATTGCATCGGGACTGAATACAACAGTCACCATGCACACTTTCCTCCATGGGAGTAATGTCTCAAACAGTCTACGCTTTGATCGTTCGCTAGAAGACCAGTGGTAGTTTCCGATGCACATCTGGAGGCATTCTGTAATCTGTGGACTATCAGAGTGTTGATGAAACACAGAAACTGCAGCGGGATGGAATACAACAGTCACCAGGCGCTATTTCCTCCATGGGAGTAAGGTCTCGAACAGTCTTCGTTTTGATCATTCCCTGGAAGACCAGTAGTAGTTTCCGATGCACATCTGGAGGTATTCTGTAATCCTTGGACCTTCAAAGTGTTGATGAAACACAGAAATTGCCTGGGGATAGAATACAACAGTCACCATGCGCACTTTCCTCCATGGGAGTAATGTCTCAAACAGTCAACGCTTTGATCGTTCCCTGGAAGACCAGTAGTAGTTTCCGATGCACATCTGGAGGCATTCAGTAATCTGTGGACTATCAGAGTGTTGATGAAACACAGAAATTGCATCAGGATTGAATACAACAGTCACCATCGGCACTTTCCTCCATGAGAGTAATGTCTCAAACAGTCTACGCTTTGATCGTTTCCTGGAAGACCAGTAGTAGTTTCCGATGCACATCTGGAGGCATTCTGTAATCTGTGGACTATCAGAGTGTTGATGAAACACAGTAATTGCATCGGGATTGAATACAACAGTCCCCATTCGCACTTTCCTCCATCGGAGTAATGTCTCAGACAGCCTACGATTTGATTGTTCTTTGGAAGACCAGTAGTAGTTTCCGATGCACATCTGGAGGCATTCTGTAATCTGTGGACTATCAGAGTGTTGATGAAACACAGAAATTGCATGGGGATGAATACAACATTCACCATGCGCACTTTCCTAAATGGGAGATATGTCTCAAACAGTCTACGCTTTGCACGTTCCCTGGAAGACCAGTAGTAGTTTCCGATGTACATCTGGAGGCATTCTGTAATCTGCGGACTATCGGAGTGTTGATGAAACTCTGTAATTGCATCGGGATTGAATACAACAGTCACCATGCGCTCTTTCCGCCATGGGAGTAATGTCTCATACAGTCTACGATTTGATCGTTCCCTGGAAGACCAGTACTAGTTTCCGAAGCACATCTGGAGGCATTCTGTTATCTGTGGACTATCAGAGTGTTGATGAAACACAGAAGTTGAATCGGGATTCAATACAACAGTCACCATGCGCCCTGTCCTCCATGGGAGTAATGCCTAAAACAGTCTACGGTTTGCTCGTTTCCTGGAACTCCAGTAGTAGTTTCCGATGCACATCTGGAAGTATTCTGTAATCCTTGGACCTTCAAAGTGTTGATGATACACAGAAATTGCCTGGGGATAGAATACAACAGTCACCATGCGCACTTTCCTCCATGGGAGTAATGTCTCAAAGAGTCAACGCTTTGATCGTTCCCTGGAAGACCAGTAGTAGTTTCCGATGCACATCTGGAGGCATTCAGTAATCTGTGGACTATCAGAGTGTTGATGAAACACAGTAATTGCATCAGGATTGAATACAACAGTGACCATCGGCACTTTCCTCCATGAGAGTAATGTCTCAAACAGTCTACGCTTTGATCGTTTCCTGGAAGACCAGTAGTAGTTTCCGATGCACATCTGGAGGCATTCTGTAATCTGTGGACTATCAGAGTGTTGATGAAACACAGTAATTGCATCGGGATTGAATACAACAGTCCCCATGCGCACTTTCCTCCATCGGAGTAATGTCTCAGACAGCCTACGATTTGATTGTTCTTTGGAAGACCAGTAGTAGTTTCCGATGCACATCTGGAGGCATTATGTAATCTGTGGACTATCAGAGTGTTGATGAAACACAGAAATTGCA
Source organism: Schistocerca gregaria (assembly GCF_023897955.1). Classification (NCBI taxonomy): domain Eukaryota; kingdom Metazoa; phylum Arthropoda; class Insecta; order Orthoptera; family Acrididae; genus Schistocerca; species Schistocerca gregaria. The sequence continues at coordinate 54,122,919 of NC_064929.1, forward strand.
TCGGGATTGAATACAACATTCACCATGCGCACTTTCCTAAGTGGGAGTTATGTCTCAAACAGTCTACGCTTTGCACGTTCCCTGGAACACCAGTAGTAGTTTCCGATGTACATCTGGAAGCATTCTGTAATCTGCGGACTATCGGATTGTTGATGAAACTCTGTAATTGAATCGGGATTGAATACAACAGTCACCATGCGCACTTTCCGCCATGGGAGTAATGTCTCATACAGTCTACGCTTTGATCGTTCCCTGGAAGACCACTAGTAGTTTCCGATGCACATCAGGAGGCATTCTGTAATCTGTGGACTATCAGAGTGTTGATGAAACAGAGAAGTTGAATCGGGATTCAATACAACAGTCACCATGCGCCCTTTCCTCCATGGGAGTAATGCCTCAAACTGTCTACGCTTTGATCGTTCCCTGGAAGTCCAGTAGTAGTTTCCGATGCACATCTGGAGGCATTCTGTACTCCTTGGACCTTCAAAGTGTTGATGAAACACAGAAATTGCCTCGGGATAGATGACAACATTCACCATGTGCACTTTCCTCCATGGGAGTAATGTCTCAAACAGTCAACGCTTTGATCGTTCCCTGGAAGACCAGTAGTGGTTTCCGATGCACATCTGGAGGCATTCTGTAATCTGTGGACTATCAGAGTGTTGATGAGACACAGAAATTGCATCGGGATTGAATACAACAGTCACCATCGGCACTTTCCTCCATGGGAGTAATGTCTCAAACAGTCTACGCTTTGATCGTTTCCTGGAAGACCAGTAGTAGTTTCCGATGCACATCTGGAGGCGTTCTGTAATCTGTTGATTATCAGAGTGTTGATGAAAGACAGTAATTGCATCGGGATTGAATACAACAGTCCCCATGCGCACTTTCCTCCATCGGAGTAATGTCTCAGACAGTCTACGATTTGATTGTTCTTTGGAAGACCAGTAGTAGTTTCCGATGCACATCTGGAGGCATTCTGTAATCTGTGGACTATCAGAGTGTTGATGAAACACAGAAATTGAATCGGGATTGAATACAACAGTCACCATGCGCACTCTCCTACATGGGAGTAACGTCTCAAACAGTCTACGCTTTGATCGTGCCCAGGAAGACCAGTAGTAGTTTCCGATGCACATCTGGGGGCATTCTGTAGTCTGTGGACTATCAGAATGTTGATGAAACACAGAAATTGCATCGGGATTGAATTCAACAGTCACCATGCGCACTTACCTCCATGGGAGTAATGTCTCAAACAGTCTACGCTTTGATCGTTTCCTGGAAGACCAGTAGTAGTTTCCGATGCACATCTGGAAGCATTCTGTAATCTGTGGACTATCAGAGTGCTGATGAAACCAAAATTGCATCGGGATTAAATACAACAGTCACCATGCACACTTTCCGCCATGGGAGTAATGTCTCAAACAGTCTACGCTTTGATCGTTCGCTAGAAGACCAGTAGTAGTTTCCGATGCACATCTGGAGGCATTCTGTAATCTGTGACTATCAGAGTGTTGATGGAACACAGAAATTGCATCGTGATTGAATACAACAGTCACCATGCGCACTCTCCTCCATGGGAGTAATGTCTCAAACAGTCTACGCTTTGATCGTTCCCAGGAAAACCAGTAGTAGTTTCCGATGCACATCTGGGGGCATTCTGTTATCTGTGGACTATCTGAGTGTTGATGGAACACAGAAATTGCATCGGGATTGAATACAACAGTCGCCATGCGCACTTTCCTCCATGGGAGTAATATCTCAAACAGTCTAAGCTTAGATCGTTCCCTGGAAGACCAGTAGTAGTTTCCGATGCACATCTGAAGGCATTCTGTAATCTGTGGACTATCAGTGTGTTGATGAAACACAGAAACTGCAGCGGGATTGAATACAACAGTAACCAGGCGCTATTTCCTCCATGGGAGTAAGGTCTCGAACAGTCTTCGCTTTGATCGTTCCCTGGAAAACCAGTAGTAGTTTCCGATGCACATCTGGAGGTATTCTGTAATCCTTGGACCTTCAAAGTGTTGATGAAACACAGAAATTGCCTCGGGATAGAATACAACAGTCACCATGCGCACTTTCCTCCAAGGGAGTAATGTCTCAAACAGTCAACGCTTTGATCGTTCCCTGGAAGACCAGTAGTAGTTTCCGATGCACATCTGGAGGCATTCTGTAATCTGTGGACTATCAGAGTGTTGATGAAACACTGAAATTGCATCGGGATTGAATACAACATTCACCATGCGCACTTTCCTAAATGGGAGTTATGTCTCAAACAGTCTACGCTTTGCACGTTCCCTGGAAGACCAGTAGTAGTTTCCGATGTACATCTGGAGGCATTCTGTAATCTGCGGAGTATCGGAGTGTTGATGAAACTCTGTAATTGCATCGGGATTGAATACAACAGTCACCATGCGCACTTTCCGCCATGGGAGTAATGTCTCATACAGTCTACGCTTTGATCGTTCCCTGGAAGACCAGTAGTAGTTTGCGATGCACATCTGGAGGCATTCTGTAATCTGTGGACTATCAGAGTGTTGATGAAACACAGAAATTGCATCGGGATTGAATACAACAGTCACCATTGGCATTTTCCTCCATGGGAGTAATGTCTCAAACAGTCTACGCTTTGATCGTATCCTGGAAGACCAGTAGTAGTTTCCGATGCACATCTGGAGGCATTCTGAAATCTGTTGATTATCAGAGTGTTGATGAAACACAGTAATTGCATCGGGATTGAATACAACAGTCCCCATGCGCACTTTCCTCCATCGGAGTAATGTCTCAGACAGTCTACGATTTGATTGTTCTTTGGAAGACCAGTAGTAGTTTCCGATGCGCATCTGGAAGCATTCTGTAATCTGTGGACTATCAGAGTGTTGATGAAACACAGAAATTGAATCGGGATTGAATACAACAGTCACCATGCGCACTCTCCTACATGGGAGTAATGTCTCAAACAGTCTACGCTTTGATCGTTCCCAGGAAGACCAGTAGTAGTTTCCGATGCACATCTGGGGGCATTCTGTAATCTGTGGCCTATCTGACTGTTGATGAAACACAGAAATTGCATCGGGATTGAATACAACAGTCACCATGCGCACTAACCTTCATGGGAGTAATGTCTCAAACAGTTTACTCTTTGATCGTTCCCTGGAAGACCAGTAGTAGTTTCCGATGCACATCTGGAGGCATTCTGTAATCTGTGGACTATCAGAGTGTTGATGAAACACAGAAATTGCATCGGGATTGAATACAACAGTCACCATGCGCACTAACCTCCATGGGAGTAATGTCTCAAACAGTCTACGCTTTGATCGTTTCCTGGAAGACCAGTAGTAGTTTCCGATGCACATCTGGAAGAATTCTGTAATCTGTGGACTATCAGAGTGTTGATGAAACCAAAATTGCATCGGGATTGAATACAACAGTCACCATGCACACTTTCCTCCATGGGAGTAATGTCTCAAACAGTCTACGCTTTGATCGTTCGCTAGAAGACCAGTAGTAGTTTCCGATGCACATCTGGAGGCATTCTGTAATCTGTTTCTATCAGAGTGTTGATGAAACACAGAAATTGCATCGTGATTGAATACAACAGTCACCATGCGCACTCTCCTCCATGGCAGTAATGTCTCAAACAGTCTACGCTATGATCGTTCCCAGGAAAACCAGTAGTAGTTTCCGATGCACATCTGGGGGCATTCTGTTATCTGTGGACTATCTGAGTGTTGATGGAACACAGAAATTGCATCGGGATTGAATATAACAGTCGCCATGCGCACTATCCTACATGGGAGTAATATCTCAAACAGTCTAAGCTTTGATCGTTCCCTGGAAGACCAGTAGTAGTTTCCGATGCACATCTGAAGGCATTCTGTAATCTGTGGACTATCAGAGTGTTGATGAAACACAGAAACTGCAGCGGGATTGAATACAACAGTCACCAGGCGCTATTTCCTCCATGGGAGTAATGTCTCAAACAGTCTACGCTTTGATCGTTCCCTGGAAGACCAGTAGTAGTTTCCGATGCACATCTGGAGGCATTCTGTAATCTGTGGACTATCAGGGTGTTGATGAAACACATAAGTTGCATCGGGATTCAATACAACAGTCACCATGCGCACTTTCCTCCCTGGGAGTAATGCCTCAAACAGTCTACGGTTAGATCGTTTCCTGGAACTCCAGTAGTAGTTTCCGATGCACATCTGGAGGAATTCTGTAATCTGTGGACTATCAGAGTGTTGATGAAACATAGTAATGGCATCGGGATTGAATACAACAGTCACCATGCGCAGTTTCCTCCATGGGAGTAATGTCTCAGACAGTCTACGATTTGATCGTTCCCTGGAAGACCAGTAGTAGTTTCCGATGCACATCTGGAGGCATTCTGTAATCTGTGGACTATCAGAGTGTTGATGAAACACAGAAATTGCATCGGGATTGAATACAACAGTCACCATGCGCACTTTCCTCCATGGGAGTAATGGCTCAAACAGTCTACGCTTTGATCGTTAACTGGAAGACCAGTAGTAGTTTCCGATGCACATCTGGAGGCATTCTGTAATCTGTTGACTATCTGAGTGTTGATGAAACACAGAAATTGCATCGGGATTCAATACAACAGTCACCATGCGCACTTTCCTCCATGGGAGTAATGTCTCAAACAGTCTAAGCTTTGATCGTTACCTAGAAGACCAGTACTAGTTTCCGATGCACATCTGGAGACATTCTGTATTCTGTGGACTATCAGAGTGTTGATGAAACACAGAAATTGCATCGGGATTGAATACAACAGTCACCATCGGCACATTCCTCCATGGGAGTAATGTCTCAAACAGTCTACGCTTTGATCGTTCGATGCAAGACCACTAGTAGTTTCCGATGCACATCTGGAGGCATTCTGTAAACCTTGGACCTTCAAAGTGTTGATGAAACACAGAAATTGCATCGGGATTGAATACAACAGTCACCATGCGCACTTTCCTATATGGAAGTAATGTCTCAAACAGTCTACGCTTTGATCCGTCACTGGAAGACCAGTAGTAGTTTCCGATGCACATCTGGAGGCATTCCGTAATCTGTGGACTATCAGAGTGTTGATGAAACACAGAAATTGCTTCGGGATTGAATACAACAGTCACCATGCGCAGTTTGCTCCATGTGAGTAATGTCTCAAATAGTCTACGCTTTGATCGTTTCCTGGAAGACCAGTAGCAGTTTCCGATGCACATCCGGAGGCATTCTGTTATCTGTGGACTATCAGAGTGTTGATGAAACAAAGAAATTGCATCGGGATTGAATACAACAGTCACCATGCGCACTTACCTCCATGGGAGTAATGTCTCAAACAGTCTACGCTTTGATCGTTTCCTGGAAGACCAGTAGTAGTTTCCGATGCACATCTGGAGCCGTTCTGTAATCTGTGGACTATCAGAGTGTTGATGAAACACAGAAATTGCTTCGGGATCGGATACAACACTCACCATGCGCACTTTCCCCTATGGGAGTAGTGTCTCAAACAGTTTACGTTTTTGATCGTTAGCTCGAAGACCAGTAGTAGTTCCCGATATACATCTGGAGGCATTCTGTAATCTGTGGACTATCAGAGTGTTGATGAAACACAGAAATTGCATCGGGATTGAATACAATAGTCACCATGCGCACTCTTCTCCATGGGAGTAATGTCTCAAACAGTCTATACTTTGATCGATCCCAGGAAGACCAGTAGTAGATCCGATGCACATCTGGATTCATTCTGTAATCTGTGGACTATCTGAGTGTTGATGAAACACAGAAATTGCATCGGGATTGAATACAACAGTCACCATGCGCACTTCCCTCCATGGGAGTAACGTCTCGAACAGTCTACGCTTTGATCTTTCCCTGGAAGACCAGTAGTAGTTTCCGATGCACATCCGAAGGCATTCTGTAATCTGTGGACTATCAGAGTGTTGATGAAATACAAAAATTGCATCGGGATTGAATATGACAGTCACCAGGCTCTATTTCCTCCATGGGAGTAATGTCTCAAACAGTCTACGCTTTGATCGTTCCCTGGAAGTCCAGTAGTAGTTTCCGATGCACATCTGGAGGCATTCTGTACTCCTTGGACCTTCAAAGTGTTGATGAAACACAGAAATTGCCTCGGGATTGAATACAACAGTCACCATGCGCACTTCCCTAAATGGGAGTAATGTCTCAAACAGTCTACGCTTTGATCTTTCCCTGGAAGACCAGTAGTAGTTTCCGACGCACATCTGGAGGCATTCTGTAATCTGTGGACTATCAGAGTGTTGATGAAACACAGAAATTGCATCGAGATTAAATACAACAGTCACTATCGGCTTTTTCCTCCATGGGAGTAATTTCTCAAACAGTCTACGCTTTGATCGTGTCCTGGAAGACCAGTAGTAGTTCCCGATGCACATCTGGAGGCATTCTGTAATCTGTGGACTATCAGAGTGTTGATGAAACACAGTTATTGCATCGGGATTGAATACAACAGTCCCCATGCGCACTTTCCTCCATGGGAGTAATGTATCAGACAGTCTACGCTTTGATCGTTCCCTGAAAGACATTCTGTAATCTGTGGACTATCAGAGTGTTGATGAAACACAGAAGTTGCATCGGGATTCAATACAACAGTCACCATGCGCACTTTCCTCCATGGGAGTAATGCCTCAAACAGTCTACGGTTTGATCGTTTCCTGGAACTCCAGTAGGAGTTTCCGATGAACATCTGGAGGCATTCTGTAATCTGTGGACTATCAGAGTGTTGATGAAACACAGAAATTGCATCGGGATTGAATACAACAGTCACCATGCGCACTATCCTCCATCTGAGTAATGGCTCAAACAGTCTACGCTCTGATCGTTAACTGGAAGACCAGTAGTAGTTTCCGATGCACATCTGGAGGCATTCTGTAATCTGTGGACTATCTGAGTGTTGATGAAACACAGAAATTGCATCGGGATTGAATACAACAGTCACCATGCGCACTTTCCTCCATGGGAGTAATGTCTCAGTCTAAGCTTTGATCGTTACCTAGAAGACCAGTAGTAGTTTCCGATGCACATCTGGAGACATTCTCTATTCTGTGGACTATCAGAGTGTTGATGAAACACAGAAATTGCATCGGGATTGAATACAACAGTCACCATTCGCACTTTCCTCCATGGGAGTAATGTCTCAAACAGTCTACGCTTTGATCGTTCCCTGCAAGACCAGTAGTAGTTTCCGATGCACATCTGGTGGCATTCTGCAATCTGTGGACTATTAGAGTGTTGATGAAACACAGTAATTGCATCGGGATTGAATACAACAGTCACCATGCGCAGTTTCCTCCATGGGAGTAATGTCTCAAACAGTCTACGCTTTGAACGTTTCCTGGAAGACCAGTAGTAGTTTCCGATGCAAATCTGGAGGCATTCTCTAATCTGTGGACTATCAGAGTATTGATGAAATACTGCTATTGAATCGGGATTGAATACAACAGTCACCATGCGCACTTACCTCCATGGGAGTAATGTCTCAAACAGATTACTCTTTGATCGTTCCCTGGAAGACCAGTAGCAGTTTCCGATGCACATCTGGAGGCATTCTGTAATCTGTGGACTATCAGAGTGTTGATAAAACAAAGAAATTGCATCGGGATTGAATACAACAGTCACCATGCGCACTTACCTCCATGGGAGTAATGTCTCAAACAGTCTACGCTTTGATCGTTTCCTGGAAGACCAGTAGTAGTTTCCGATGCAAATCTGGAGACATTCTGTTATCTGAGGACTATCAGAGTGTTGATGAAACCAAAATTGCATCGGATTGATTACAACAGTCACCATGCGCACTTTCCTCCATGGGAGTAATGTCTCAAACAGTCTACGCTTTGATCGTTCCAAGGAAGACCAGTAGTAGTTTCCGAGGCACATCTGGAGCCGTTCTGTAATCTATGGACTATCAGAGTGTTGATGAAACACAGAAATTGCTTCGGGATTGGATACAACACTCACCATGCGCACTTTCCCCAATGCGAGTAGTGTCTCAAACAGTTTACGTTTTTGATCGTTAGCTCGAAGACCAGAAGTAGTTTCTGATGCACATCTGGAGGCATTCTGTAATCTGCGGACTAGCAGAGTGTTGTTGAAACACAGTAATTGCATCGGGATTGTATACAACAGTCACCATGCGCACTTTCCTCCATGGGAGTAATTTCTCTGACAGTCTACACTTTGATCGTTCCTTGGAAGGCCAGTAGTAGTTTCCGATATACATCTGGAGGCATTCTGTAATCTGTGGACTATCAGAGTGTTGATGAAACACAGAAATTGCATCATGATTGAATACAACAGTCACGATGCGCACTCGTCTCCATGGGAGTAATGTCTCAAACAGTCTACGCTTTGATCGATCCCAGGAAGACCAGTAGTAGATCCGATGCACATCTGGAGCCATTCTGTAATCTGTGGACCATCTGAGTGTTGATGAAACACAGAAATTGCATCGGGATTGAATACAATAGTCACCATGCGCACTTTCCTCCATGGGAGTAATGTCTCAAACAGTCTACGCTTTGATCGTTCCCTGGAAGACCAGTAGTAGTTTCCGATGCACATCCGAAGGCATACTGTAATCTGTGGACTATCAGAGCGTTAGTGAAACACAGAAATTGCATCTGGATTGAATACAACAGTCACCAGGCTCTATTTCCTCCATGGGAGTAATGTCTAAAACAGTCTACGCTTTGATCGTTCCCTGGAAGTCCAGTAGTAGTTTCCGATGCACATCTGGAGGCATTCTGTACTCCTTGGACCTTCAAAGTGTTGATGAAACACAGAAATTGCATCGGGATTGAATACAACAGTCACCATGCGCACTTCCCTCCATGGGAGTAATGTCTCAAACAGTCTACGCTTTGATCGTTCCCTGGAAGATCAGTAGTAGTTTCCGATGCACATCTGGAGGCATTCTGTAATCTGTGGACTATCAGAGTCTTGATGAAACACAGAAATTGCATCGGGATTGAATACAACAGTCACCATCGGCTCTTTCTTCCATGGGAGTAATTTCTTAAACAGTCTACGATTTGATCGTGTCCTGGAAGACCAGTAGTAGTTCGCGATGCACATCTGGAGGCATTCTGTAATCTGTGGACTATCAGAGTGTTGATGAAACACAGTTATTGCATCGGGATTGAATACAACAGTCCCCATGCGCACTTTCCTCCAAGGGAGTAATGTATCAGACAGTCTACGCTTTGATCGTTCCCTGGAAGTCCAGTAGTAGTTTCCGATGCACATCTGGAGGCATTCTGTAATCTGTGGACTATCAGAGTGTTTATGAAACACAGAAATTGCATCGGGATTGAATACAACAGTAACCATGCGCACTTTCCTGAATGGGAGTAATGTCTCAGACAGTCTACACTTTCATCGTTCCCTGGAAGACCAGTAGTAGTTTCCGATGCACATCTGGAGGCATTCTCTAATCTGTGGACTATCAGAGTATTGATGAAACCCTGATATTGCATCGGGATTGAATACAACATTCACCATGCGCACTTACCTCCATGGGAGCAATGTCTCAAACAGTTTACTCTTTGATCGTTCCCTGGAAGACCAGTAGCAGTTTCCGATGCACATCTGGAGGCATTCTGTAATCTGTGGACTATCAGAGTGTTGATGAAACAAAGAAATTGCATCGGGATTGAATACAACAGTCACCATGCGCACTTACCTCCATGGGAGTAATGTCTCAAACAGTCTACGCTTTGATCGTTTCCTGGAAGACCAGTAGTAGTTTCCGATGCACATCTGGAGGCATTCTGTAATCTGAGGACTATCAGAGTGTTGATGAAACCAAAATTGCATCGGATTGATTACAACAGTCACCATGCGCACTTTCCTCCATGGGAGTAATGTCTCAAACAGTCTACGCTTTGATCGTTCCAGAGAAGACCAGTAGTAGTTTCCGATGCACATCTGGAGCCGTTCTGTAATCTGTGGACTATCAGAGTGTTGATGAAACACAGAAATTGCTTCGGGATTGGATACAACACTCACCATGCGCTTTTTCCCCTATGCGAGTAGTGTCTCAAACAGTTTACGTTTTTGACCAGAAGTAGTTTCCGATGCACATCTGGAGGCATTCTGTAATCTGCGGACTATCAGAGTGTTGTTGAAACACAGTAATTGCATCGGGATTGTATACAACAGTCACCATGCGCACTTTCCTCCATGGGAGTAATTTCTCAGACAGTCTACACTTTGATCGTTCCTTGGAAGGCCAGTAGTACTTTCCGATATACATCTGGAGGCATTCTGTAATCTGTGGACTATCAGAATGTTGATGAAACACAGAAATTGCATCATGATTGAATACAACAGTCACGATGCGCACTCGTCTCCATGGGAGTAATGTCTCAAACAGTCTAGGCTTTGATCGATCCCAGGAAGACCAGTAGTAGATCCGATGCACATCTGGAGCCATTCTGTAATCTGTGGACCTTCTGAGTGTTGATGAAACACAGAAATAGCATCGGGATTGAATACAATAGTCACCATCCGCACTTTCCTCCATGGGAGTAATGTCTCAAACAGTCTACGCTTTGATCGTTCCCTGGAAGACCAGTAGTAGTTTCCGATGCACATCCGAAGGCATACTGTAATCTGTGGACTATCAGAGTGTTAATGAAACACAGAAATTGCATCTGGATTGAATACAACAGTCACCAGGCTCTATTTCCTCCATGGGAATAATGTCTCAAACAGTCTTCGCTTTGATCGTTCCCTGGAAGTCCAGTAGTAGTTTCCGATGCACATCTGGAGGCATTCTGTACTCCTTGGACCTTCAAAGTGTTGATGAAACACAGAAATTGCCTCGGGATTCAATACAACAGTCACCATGCGCACTTCCCTCCATGGGAGTAATGTCTCAAACAGTCTACGCTTTGATCGTTCCCTGGAAGATCAGTAGTAGTTTCCGATGCACATCTGGAGGCATTCTGTAATCTGTGGACTATCAGAGTGTTGATGAAACACAGAAATTGCATCGGGATTGAATACAACAGTCACCATCGGCTCTTTCCTCCATGGGAGTAATTTCTCAAACAGTCAACGATTTCATCGTGTCCTGGAAGACCAGTAGTAGTTCCCGATGCACATCTGGAGGCATTCTGTAATCTGTGGACTATCAGAGTGTTGATGAAACACAGATATTGCATCGGGATTGAATACAACAGTCCCCATGCGCACTTTCCTCCATAGGAGTAATGTATCAGACAGTCTACGCTTTGATCGTTCCCTGGAAGACCAGTAGTAGTTTCCGATGCACATCTGGAGGCATTCTGTAATCTGTGGACTATCAGAGTGTTTATGAAACACAGAAATTGCATCGGGATTGAATACAACTGTCACCATGCGCACTTTCCTCCATGGGAGTAATGTCTCAGACAGTCTACACTTTGATCGTTCCCTGGAAGACCAGTAGTAGTTTCCGATGCACATCCGAAGGCATTCTGTAATCTGTGGACTATCAGAGTGTTGATGAAACACAGATATTGCATCGGGATTGAATAAAACAGTCATTATCGCCACTTTCCTCCATGGGATTAATTACTCAAACAGTCTACGCTTTGATCGTTTCTTGGAAGACCAGTAGTAGTTCCCGATGCACATCTGGAGGCATTCTGTAATCTGTGGACTATCAGAGTGTTGATGAAACACAGTTATTGCATCGGGATTGAATACAACATTCCCCATGCGCACTTTCCTCCATGGGAGTAATGTATCAGACAGTCTACGCTTTGTTCGTTCCCTGGAAGACCAGTAGTAGGTTCCGATGCACATCTGGAAGCATTCTGTAATCTGTGGACTATCAGAGTGTTGATGAAACACAGAAATTGTATTAGGATTGAATACAACAGTCACCTTGCGCACTTTCCTCCATGGGAGTAATGTCTCAAACAGTCTATGTTTTAATCGTTCCCTGGGAGTCCAGTAGTAGTTTCCGATGCACATCTGAACGCAATTTGTAATCCTTGGACCTTCAAAGTGTTGATGAAACACAGAAATTGCCTCGGGATGGAATACAACAGTCACCATGCGCACTTTCCTCCATGGGAGTAATGTCTCAATCAGTCTACGCTTTGATCGTTCCCTGGAAGACCAGTAGTAGTTCCGATGCACATCTGGAGGCAATCTGAAATCTGTGGACTATCAGAGTGTTGATGAAACACAGAAATTGCATCGGGATTGAATACAACAGTCACCATGCGCACTTTCCTCAATGGGAGTAATGTCTCAAACAGTCTACACTTTGATCGTTCCCTGGAAGACCAGTAGTAGATTCCGATGCACATCTGGAGGCATTCTGTAATCTGTGGACTATCAGAGTGTTGGTGAAACACAGAAATTGCATCGGGATTGAATACAACAGTCACCAAGCGCACTTACCTCCATGGGAGTAATGTCTCAATCAGTCTACGCTTTGATCGTTCCCTGGAAAACCAGTAGTAGTTCCGTTGCACATCTGGAGGCATTCTGTAATCTGTAGACTATCAGAGTGTTGATGAAACACAGAAATTGCATCGGTATTGAATACAACTGTCACCATGCGCATTTCCCTCCATGGGAGTAATGTCTCAAACAGTCTAAGCTTTGATCGTTTCCTGGAAGACCAGTAGTAGTTTCCGATGCACATCTGGAGGCATTCTGTAATCTGTGGACTATCAGAGTGTTAATGAAACACAGAAATTGTATTAGGATTGAATACAACAGTCACCTTGCGCACTTTCCTCCATGGGAGTAATGTCTCAAACAGTCTACACTTTGATCATTCAATGGGAGTCAGGTAGTAGTTTCTGATGCACATCTGAACGCAATCTGTAATCCTTGGACCTTCAAAGTATTGATGAAACACAGAAATTGCCTCGGGATTGAATACAACAGTCATCATGCGCACTTTCCTCCATGGCAGTAATGTCTCAATCAGTCTACGCATTGATCGTTCCCTGGAAGACCAGTAGTAGTTCCGATGCACATCTGGAGGCATTCTGTAATCTGTGGACTATCTGAGTGTTGATGAAACACAGAAATTGCATCGGTATTGAATACAACTGTCACCATGCGCATTTCCCTCCATGGGAGTAATGTCTCAAACAGTCTAAGCTTTGATCGTTTCCTGGAAGACCAGTAGTAGTTTCCGATGCACATCTGGAGGCATTCTGTAATCTGTGGACTATCAGAGTGTTAATGAAACACAGAAATTGTATTAGGATTGAATACAACAGTCACCTTGCGCACTTTCCTCCATGGGAGTAATGTCTCAAACAGTCTACACTTTGATCATTCAATGGGAGTCAGGTAGTAGTTTCTGATGCACATCTGAACGCAATCTGTAATCCTTGGACCTTCAAAGTGTTGATGAAACACAGAAATTGCCTCGGGATTGAATACAACAGTCATCATGCGCACTTTCCTCCATGGCAGTAATGTCTCAATCAGTCTACGCATTGATCGTTCCCTGGAAGACCAGTAGTAGTTCCGATGCACATCTGGAGGCATTCTGTAATCTGTGGACTATCTGAGTGTTGAAGAAACACAGAAATTGCATCGGGATTGAGTACAACAGTCACCATGCGCATTTACCTCCATGGGAGTAATGTCCCAAACAGTCTACGCTTTGATCGTTTCCTGGAAGACCAGTAGTAATTTCCGATGCACATCTGGCGGCATTCTGTAATCTGTGGACTATCAGAGTGTTGATGAAACACAGCAATTGCATCGGGATTGAATACAACAGTCCCCATGCGCACTTTCCTCCATGGGAGTAATGTCTCAAACAGTCTATGCTTTGATCGTTCCCTGGCAGACCAGTAGTAGTTTCCGATGCACATCTGGAGGCATTCTGTAATCTGTGGACCATCTGAGTGTTGATGAAACACAGAAATTGCATCGGGATCGAATACAACAGTCACCATGCGCACTTTCTTCCATGATAGTAATGTCCCAAACAGTCTACGCTTTGATCGTTTCCTGGAAGACCAGTAGTAAGTTCCGATGCACATCTGGAGGCAATCTGAAATCTGTGGACTATCAGAGTGTTGACGAAACACAGATATTGCATCGGGATTGAATACAACAGTCACCACGCGCACTTTCCTCCATGGGAGTAATGTCTCAAACAGTCTAAGCTTTGATCGTTACCAGGAAGACCAGTAGTAGTTTCCGATGCACATCTGGAGGCATTCTGTAATCTGTGGCCTATCAGAGTGTTGATGAAACACAGAAATTGCATCGGGATTGAATACAACAGTCACCATCGCCACTTTCCTCCATGGGATTAATTTCTCAAACAGTCTACGCTTTGATCGTTTCTTGGAAGACCAGTAGTAGTTCCCGATGCACATCTGGAGGCATTCTGTAATCTGTGGACTATCAGAGTGTTGATGAAACACAGTTATTGCATCGGGATTGAATACAACAGTCCCCATGCGCACTTTCCTCCATGGGAGTAATGTATCAGACAGTCTACGCTTTGTTCGTTCCCTGGAAGACCAGTAGTAGTTTCCGATGCACATCTGGAGGCATTCTGTAATCTGTGGACTATCAGAGTGTTGATGAAACACAGAAATTGCATCGGGATTTAATACAACAGTCACCAGGCCCACTATCCTCCATGGAAGTAATGTCTCAAACAGTCTAAGTTTTGATCGTTCCCTGGAAGACCAGTAGTAGGTTCCGATGCACATCTGGAAGCATTCTGTAATCTGTGGACTATCAGAGTGTTGATGAAACACAGAAATTGTATTAGGATTGAATACAACAGTCACCTTGCGCACTTTCCTCCATGGGAGTAATGTATCAGACAGTCTACGATTTGTTCGTTCCCTGGAAGACCAGTAGTAGTTTCCGATGCACATCTGGAGGCATTCTGTAATCTGTGGACTATCAGAGTGTTGATGAAACACAGAAATTGCATCGGGATTTAATACAACAGTCACCATGCCCACTATCCTCCATGGGAGTAATGTCTCAAACAGTCTAAGTTTTGATCGTTCCCTGGAAGACCAGTAGTAGGTTCCGATGCACATCTGGAAGCATTCTGTAATCTGTGGACTATCAGAGTGTTGATGAAACACAGAAATTGTATTAGGATTGAATACAACAGTCACCTTGCGCACTTTCCTCCATGGGAGTAATGTCTCAAACAGTCTATGTTTTAATCGTTCCCTGGGAGTCCAGTAGTAGTTTCCGATGCACATCTGAACGCAATTTGTAATCCTTGGACCTTCAAAGTGTTGATGAAACACAGAAATTGCCTGGGGATGGAATACAACAGTCACCATGCGCACTTTCCTCCATGGGAGTAATGTCTCAATCAGTCTACGCTTTGATCGTTCCCTGGAAGACCAGTAGCAGTTCCGATGCACATCTGGAGGCAATCTGAAATCTGTGGATTATCAGAGTGTTGATGAAACACAGAAATTGCATCGGGATTGAATACAACAGTCACCATGCGCACTTACCTTCATGGGAGTAATGTCTCAAACAGTTTACTCTTTGATCGTTCCCTGGAAGACCAGTAGTAGATTCCGATGCACATCTGGAGGCATTCTGTAATCTGTGGACTATCAGAGTGTTGGTGAAAAACAGAAATTGCATCGGGATTGAATACAACAGTCACCATGCGCACTTACCTCCATGGGAGTAATGTCTCAATCAGTCTACGCTTTGATAGTTCCCTGGAAAACCAGTAGTAGTTCCGTTGCACATCTGGAGGCATTCTGTAATCTGTAGACTATCAGAGTGTTGATGAAACACAGAAATTGCATCGGGATTGAATACAACAGTCACCATGCGCACTTCCCTCCATGGGAGTAATGTCTCAAACAGTCTAAGCTTTGATCGTTCCCTGGAAGACCAGTAGTAGTTTCCGATGCACATCTGGAGGCATTCTGTAATCTGTGGACTATCAGAGTGTTGATGAAACACAGAAATTGTATTAGGATTGAATACAACAGTCACCTTGCGCACTTTCCTCCATGGGAGTAATGTCTCAAACAGTCTACACTTTGATCATTCAATGGGAGTCAGGTAGTAGTTTCTGATGCACATCTGAACGCAATCTGTAATCCTTGGACCTTCAAAGTGTTGATGAAACACAGAAATTGCCTCGGGAATGAATACAACAGTCATCATGCGCACTTTCCTCCATGGCAGTAATGTCTCAATCAGTCTACGCATTGATCGTTCCCTGGAAGACCAGTAGTAGTTCCGATGCACATCTGGAGGCATTCTGTAATCTGTGGACTATCTGAGTGTTGAAGAAACACAGAAATTGCATCGGGATTGAGTACAACAGTCACCATGCGCACTTTCTTCCATCGGAGTAATGTCTCAAACAGTCTACGCTTTGATCGTTTCCTGGAAGACCAGTAGTAGTTTCCGATGCACATCTGGAAGCATTCTGTAATCTGTGGACTATCAGAGTGTTCATGAAACCAAAATTGCATCGCGATTGAATACAACAGTCACCATTCACACTTACCTTCATGGAAGTAATGTCTCAAACAGTTTAGTCTTTGATCGTTCCCTGGAAGACCAGTAGTAGTTTCCGATGCACATCTGGCGGCATTCTGTAATCTGTGGACCATCAGAGTGTTGATGAAACACAGCAATTGTATCGGGATTGAATACAACAGTCACCATGCGCATTTACCTCCATGGGAGTAATGTCCCAAACAGTCTACGCTTTGATCGTTCCCTGGAAGACCAGTAGTAGCTTCCGATGCACATCTGGAAGCATTCTGTAATCTGTGGACTATCAGAGTGTTCATGAAAACAAAATTGCATCGCGATTGAATACAACAGTCACCATGCACACTTTCCTCCATTGGAGTAATGTCTCAAACAGTCTACGCTTTGATCGTTCGCTGGAAGACCAGTAGTAGTTTCCGATGCACATCTGGAGGCATTCTGTAATCTGTGGACTATCAGAGTGTTGATGAAACACAGAGATTGCATCGGGATTGAATACAACAGTCACCATGCGCACTCCCCTCCATGGGAGTAATGTCTCAAACAGTCTACGCTTTGATCGTTCCCAGGAAAACCAGTAGTAGTTTCCGATGCACATCTGGGGTCATTCTGTAATCTGTCTACTATCTGAGTGTTGATGAAACAGAGAAATTGCATCAGGATTGAATACAACAGTCGCCATGCGCACTTTCCTCCATGGGAGTAATATCTCAAACAGTCTAAGCTTTGATCGTTCCCTGGAAGACCAGTAGTAGTTTCCGTTGCGCATCTGGAGGCATTCTGTAATCTGTGGACTATCTGAGTGTTGATGAAACACAGTAATTGCATCGGGATTGAATACAACAGTCACCATGCGCACTTTCCTCCATGGGAGTAATGTCTCAGACAGTCTACACTTTGATCGTTCCCTGGAAGACCAGTAGAAGTTTCCGATGCACATCTGGAGGCATTCTGTAATCTGTGGACTATCAGAGTGTTGATGAAACACAGAAATTGCATCGGGATTGAATACAACAGTCACCATGCGCACTTTCCTCCGTGGGAGTAATGGCTCAAACAGTCTATTCTTTGATCGTTCCCTGGAAGACCAGTAGTAGTTTCCGATGCACATCTGGAGGCATTCTGTAATCTATGGACTATCTGAGTGTTGATGAAGCAGAGAAATTGCATCGGGAATGAATACAACAGTCACCACGCGCACTTTCCTCCATGGGAGTAATGTCTCAAACCGTCTAAGCTTTGATCGTTACCTGGAAGACCAGCCGTAGTTTCCGATGCACATCTGGAGGCATTCTGTAATCTCCGGACTATCAGAATTTTGATGAAACAGAGAAATTGCATCGGGATTGAATACAACAGTCACCATGCGCACTTTCCGCCATGGGAGTAATGTCTCAAATAGTCTACGCTTTGATCGTTCCCTGGAAGACCAGTAGTAGTTTCCGATGCACATCTGGAGGCATTCTGTAAACTGTGGACTATCAGAGTGTTGATTTAACACAGAAGTTGCATCGGGATTGAATACAACAGTCACCATGCGCACTTTCCTCCATGGGAGCAATGCCTCAAACAGTCTACGGTTTGATCGTTTCCTGGAACTCCAGTAGTAGTTTCCGATGCACATCTTGAGGCATTCTGTAATCTGTGGACTGTCACAGTGTTGATGAAACACAGAAATTGCATCGGGATTGAATACAACAGTCACCATGCGCAATTTCCTCCATGGGAGTAAACTCTCAAACAGTCTACGCTTTGATCGTGTCCTGGAAGACCAGTAGTAGTTCCCGATGCACATCTGGAGGCATTCTGTAATCTGTGGACTATCAGAGTGTTGATGAAACACAGATATTGCATCTGGATTGAATACAACAGTCCCCATGCGCACTTTCCTCCATGGGAGTAATGTATCAGACAGTCTACGCTTTGATCGTTCCCTGGAAGACCAGTAGTAGTTTCCGATGCACATCTGGAGGCATTCTGTAATCTGTGGACTATCAGAGTATTTATGAAACACAGAAATGGCAACGGGATTGAATACAACAGTCACCATGCGCACTTTCCTCCATGGGAGTAATGTCTCAAACAGACTACGCTTTGATCGTTCCCTGGAAGACCAGTAGTAGTTTCCGATGCACATCTGGAGGCATTCTGTAATCTATGGACTATCAAAGTGTTGATGAAACACAGAAATTGCATCGGGATTGAATACAACAGTCACCATCGCCACTTTCCTCCATGGGATTAATTTCTCAAACAGTCTACCCTTTCATCGTTTCCTGGAAGACCAGTAGTAGTTCCCGATGCACATCTGGAGGCATTCTGTAATCTGTGGATTATCAGAGTGTTGATGAAATAGAGTTATTGCATCGGGATTGAATACAACAGTCCCCATGCGCACTTTCCTCCATGGGAGTAATGTATCACACTGTCTACGCTTTGTTCGTTCCCTGGAAGACCAGTAGTAGTTTCCGATGCACATCTGGAGGCATTCTGTAATCTGTGGACTATCAGAGTTTTGATGAAACACAGAAATTGCATCGGGATTGGATACAACAGTCACCATTTGCACTTTCCTCCATGGGAGTAATGTCTCAAACAGTCTAAGCTTTGATCGTTCCCTGGAAGACCAGTAGTAGTTTCCGATGCACATCTGGAAGCATTCTGTAATCTGTGGACCATCTGAGTGTTGATGAAACACAGAAATTGCATCGGGATCGAATACAACAGTCACCATGCGCACTTTCTTCCATGATAGTAATGTCCCAAACAGTCTACGCTTTGATCGTTTCCTGGAAGACCAGTAGTAGTTTCCGATGCCCATCTGGAGGCAATCTGAAATCTGTGGACTATCAGAGTGTTGATGAAACACAGATATTGCATCGGGATTGAATACAACAGTCACCACGCGCACTTACCTCCATGGGAGTAATGTCTCAAACAGTCTAAGCTTTGATCGTTACCTGGAAGACCAGTCGTAGTTTCCGATGCACATCTGGAGGCATTCTGTGATCTGTGGACTATCAGAGTGTTGATGAAACACAGACATTGCATCGGGATTGAATACTACCGTCACCATGCCCACTCTCCTCCATGGGAGTAATGTCTCAAATAGTCTACGCATTGAACGTGCCCTGGAAGACCAGTAGTATTTTCTGATGCACATCTGGAGGCATTCTGTAATCTGTGGCCTATCAGAGTGTTGATGAAACACAGAAGTTGCATCGGGATTGAATACAACAGTCACCATTTGCACTTTCCTCCATGGGAGTAATGTCTCAAAAAGTCTACGCTTTGATCGTTCCCTGGAAGACCAGTAGTAGTTTCCGATGCACATCTGGAGACATTCTGTAATCTGTGGACCATCTGAGTGTTGATGAAACACAGATATTGCATCGGGATCGAATACAACAGTCACCATGCGCACTTTCTTCCATGATAGTAATGTCTCAAACAGTCTACGCTTTGATCGTTTCCTGGAAGACCAGTAGTAGTTTCCGATGCACATCTGGAGGCAATCTGTAATCCTTGGACTTTCAAAGTGTTGATGAAACACAGAAATTGCATCGGGATTGAATACAACAGTCACCATGCGCAGTTTCCTCCATGGGAGTAATGTCTCAAACAGTCTACGGTTTGATCGTTTCCTGGAAGACCAGTAGTAGTTTCCGATGCACATCTGGAGGCAATCTGTAATCTGTGGACTATCAGAGTGTTGATGAAACACAGAAATTGCATCGGGATTGAATACAACAGTCACCATGCGCACTTACCTTCATGGGAGTAATGTCTCAAACAGTTTACTCTTTGATCGATCCCTGGAAGGCCAGTAGTAGATTCCGATGCACATCTGGAGGCATTCTGTAATCTGTGGACTATCAGAGTGTTGATGAAACACAGAAATTGTATCGGGATTGAATACAACAGTCACCATGCGCATTTACCACCATGGGAGTAATGTCTCATACAGTCTACGCTTTGATCGCTTCCTGGACGACCAGTAGTAGCTTCCGATGCACATCTGGAAGCATTCTGTAATCTGTGGACTATCAGAGTGTTGATGAAACCAAAATTGCATCGGGATTGAATACAACAGTCACCATGCACACTTTCCTCCATTGGAGTAATGTCTCAAACAGTATACGCTTTGATCGATCGCTGGAAAACCAGTAGTAGTTTCCGATGCACATCTGGAGGCATTCTGTAATCTGTGGACTATCAGAGTGTTGATGAAGCACAGAAATTGCATCGGGATTGAATACAACAGTCACCATGCGAACTCTCCTCCATGGGACTAATGTCTCAAACAGTCTACGCTTTGATCGTTCCCAGGAATACCAGTAGTAGTTTCCGATGCACATCTGTGGTCATTCTGTAATCTGTGGACTATCTGAGTGTTGATGAAACACAGAAATTGCATCGGGAATGAATACAACAGTCACCAGGCGCTATTTCTTCCATGGGTGTAATGTCTCAAACAGTCTACGCTTTGATCGTTCCCTGGAAGACCAGTAGTAGTTTTCGATGCACATGTGGAGGCATTCTGTAATCCTTGGACCGTCAAAGTGGATGAAACACAGAAATTGATTCGGGATTGAATACAACAGTCACCGTGCGCACTCTTCTCCATGGGACTAATGTCTCAAACAGTCTACGCTTTGATCGTTCCCAGGAAGACCAGTAGTAGTTTCCGATGCACATCTGGAGCCATTCTGTAATCTGTGGACTATCTGAGTGTTGATGAAACACAGAAATTGCATCGGGATTGAATACAACAGTCACCATGCGCACTTTCCTCCATGGGAGTAATTTCTCAAACAGTCTAAGTTTTCATCGTTCCCAGGAAGACCAGTAGTAGTTTCCGATGCACATCCGAAGGCATTCTGTAATCTGTGGACTATCAGAGTGTTTATGAAACACAGAAAATGCATCGGGATTGAATACAACAGTCACCAGCCGCTATTTCCTCGATGGGAGTAATGTCTCAAACAGTCGAAGTTTTGATCGTTCCCTGGAAGACCAGTAGTAGTTTCCGATGGACATCTGGAGGCATTCTGTAATCCTTGGACCTTCAAATTGTTGATGAAACACAGAAATTGCCTGGGGATTGAATACAACAGTCACCATGCGCACTTTCCTCCATGGGAGTAATGTCTCAAACAGACTACCCTTTGATCGTTCCCTGGAAGACCAGTAGTAGTTTCCGATGCACATCTGGAGGCATTCTGTAATCTGTGGACTATCAAAGTGTTGATGAAACACAGAAATTGCATCGGGATTGAATACAACAGTCACCATCGCCACTTTCCTCCATGGGATTAATTTCTCAAACAGTCTACGCTTTGATCGTTTCCCAGCAGACCAGTAGTATTTCCCGATGCACATCTGGAGGCATTCTGTAATCTGTGGACTATCAGAGTGTTGATGAAACACAGTTATTGCATCGGGATTGAATACAACAGTCCCCATGCCCACTTTCCTCCATGGGAGTAATGTTTCAGACTGTCTACGCTTTGTTCGTTCCCTGGAAGACCAGTAGTAGTTTCCGATGCACATCTGGAGGCATTCTGTAATCTGTGGACTATCAGAGTGTTGATGAAACACAGTAATTGCATCGGGATTGAATACAACAGTCCCCATGCCCACTTTCCTCCATGGGAGTAATGTTTCAGACTGTCTACGCTTTGTTCGTTCCCTGGAAGACCAGTAGTAGTTTCCGATGCACATCTGGAGGCATTCTGTAATCTGTGGACTATCAGAGTGTTGATGAAACACAGTAATTGCATCGGGATCGAATACAACAGTCACCATGCGCACTTTCTTCCATGATAGTAATGTCTCAAACAGTCTACGCTTTGATCGTTTCCTGGTTGACCAGTAGTAGTTTCCGATGCACATCTGGAGGCAATCTGAAATCTGTGGACTATCAGAGTGTTGATGAAACACAGATATTGCATCGGGATTTAATACAACAGTCACCATGCGCACTTACCATCATGGGAGTAATGTCTCAAACAGTTCACTCTTTGATCGTTCCCTGGAAGACCAGTAGTAGTTTCCGATGCACATCTGGAGGCATTCTGTAATCTATGGACTATCAGAGTGTTGATGAAACACAGATATTGCATCGGGATTGAATACAACAGTCACCATGCGCACTTACCTCCATGGGAGTAATGTCTCAAACAGTCTACGCTTTGATCGTTCCCTGGAAGACCAGTAGTAGTTCCGTTGCACATCTCGAGGCATTCTGTAATCTGTGGACTATCAGAGTGTTGATGAAACACAGAAATTGCATCGTGATTGAATACAAGTCACCATGCACACTTCCCTCCATGGGAGTAATGTCTCAAACAGTCTAAGCTTTGATCGTTCCCTGGAAGACCAGTAGTAGTTTCCGATGCACATCTGGAGGCATTCTGTAATCTGTGGACTATCAGACTGTTGATGAAACACAGAAATTGTATTAGGATTGAATACAACAGTCACCTTGCGCACTTTCCTCCATGGGCGTAATGTCTCAAACAGTCTACGCTTTGATCGTTCCCTGGGAGTCAGGTAGTAGTTTCCGATGCACATCTGAACGCAATCTGTAATCCTTGGACCTTCAAAGTGTTGATGAAACACAGAAATTGCCTCGGGATTGAATACAACAGTCACCATGCGCACTTTCCTCCATGGGAGTAATGTCTCAAACAGTCTACGCTTTGATCGTTTCTTGGAAGACCAGTAGTAGTTTCTGATGTACATCTGGAGGCAATCTGTAATCTGTGGACTATCAGAGTGTTGATGAAACACAGAAATTGCATCGGGATTGAATACAACAGTCACCATGCGCACTTACCTTCATGGGAGTAATGTCTCAAACAGTTTACGCTTTGATCGTTCCCTGGAAGACCAGTAGTAGTTTCCGATGCACATCTGGAGGCATTCTGTAATCCTTGGACCGTCAAAGTGGATGAAACACAGAAATTGATTCGGGATTGAATACAACAGTCACCGTGCGCACTCTCCTCCATGGGACTAATGTCTCAAACAGTCTACGCTTTGATCGTTCCCAGGAAGACCAGTAGTAGTTTCCGATGCACATCTGGAGGCATTCTGTAATCTGTGGTCTATCAGAGTGTTGATGAAACACAGTTATTGCATCGGGATTGAATACAACAGTCCCCATGCGCACTTTCCTCCATGGGAGTAATGTTTCAGACTGTCTACGCTTTGTTCGTTCCCTGGAAGACCAGTAGTAGTTCGGATGCACATCTGGAGGCATTCTGTAATCTGTGGACTATCTGAGTGTTGATGAAACAGAGAAATTGCATCGGGATTGAATACAACAAGCGCCATGCGCACTTTCCTCCATGGGAGTAATATCTCAAACAGTCTAAGTTTTATCGTTCCCTGGAAGACCAGTAGTAGTTTCCGATGCACATCTGAAGGCATTCTGTAATCTGTAAAATATCACAGTATTGATGAAACACAGAAATTGCATCGGGATTGAATACAACAGTCACCAGGCGCTATTTCTTCCATGGGTGTAATGTCTCAAACTGTCTACGCATTGATCGTTCCCTGGAAGACCAGTAGTAGTTTCAGATGCACATCTGGGGGCGTTCTGTAATCTGTGGACTATCTGAGTGTCGATGAAACACAGAAATTGCATCGGGATTGAATACAACAGTCACCAGGCGCTATTTCCTCCATGGGAGTGATATCTCAAACAGTCTACGCTTTGATCGTTCCCTGGAAGACCAGTAGTAGTTTTCGATGCACATCTGGAGGCATTCTGTAATCTTTGGACCGTCAAAGTGGATGAAACACAGAAATTGATTCGGGATTGAATACAACAGTCACCGTGCGCACTTTCCTCCATGGGAGTAATGTCTCAAACAGTCTACACTTTGATCGTTCCCTGGAACACCAGTAGTAGTTTCCGATGCACATCTGGAGGCATTCTGTAATCTGTGGACTATCAGAGTGTTGATGAAACACAGAAATTGCATCGGGATTTAATACAACAGTCACTATGCGCACTCTCCTCCATGGGAGTAATATCTCAAACAGTCTACGCTTTGATCGTTCCCACGAAGCCCAGTAGTAGTTTCCGATGCACATCTGGGGGCATTCTGTAATCTGTGGACTATCTGAGTGTTGATGAAACACAGAAATTGCATCGGGATTGAATACAACAGTTACCATGCGCACTTTCCTCCATGGGAGTAATATCTCAAACAGTCTAAGTTTGATCGTTCCCTGGAAGACCAGTAGTAGTTTCCGATGCACATCTGAAGGCATTCTGTACTGTGTGGACTATCAGTGTGTTGATGAATAACAGAAACTGCAGCGGGATTGAATACAACAGCAGCAGGCGCCATTTCCTCCATGGGAGTTATGTCTCAAACAGTCAACGCTTTGATCGTTCCCTGGAAGACCAGTAGTAGTTTCCGATGCACATCTGGAGGCATTCTGTAATCTGTGGACTATCAGAGTGTTGATGAAACACAGAAATTGCATCGTAATTGAATACATCAGTCACCATCGGCACTTTCCTCCATGGGAGTAATGTCTCAAACAGTATACGCTTTGATCGTTTCCTGGAAGACCAGTAGTAGTTTCCGATGCACATCTGGAGGCATTCTGTAATCTGTGGACTATCAGAGTGTTGATGAAACACAGTAATTGCATCGGGATTGAATACAACAGTCCCCATGCGCACTTTCCTCCATCGGAGTAATGTCTCAGACAGTCTACGATTTGATTGTTCTTTGGAAGACCAGTAGTAGTTTCCGATGCACATCTGGAGGCATTCTGTAATCTGTGGAATATCAGAGTGTTGATGAAACACAGAAATTGCATCGGGATTGAATACAACATTCACCATGCGCACTTTCCTCCATGGGAGTTATGTCTCAAACAGTCTACGCTTTGAACGTTCCCTGGAAGACCAGTAGTAGTTTCCGATGCACATCTGGAGGCATTCAGTAATCTGCAGACTATCAGAGTGTTGATGAAACTCTGTAATTGCATCGGGTTTGAATACAACAGTCACCATTCGCACTTTCCGCCATGGGAGTAATGTCTCAAACAGTCTACGCTGTAATCGTTCCCTGGAAGACCAGTAGTAGTTTCCGATGCACATCTGGAGGCATTCTGTAATCTGTGGACTATCCGAGTGTTGATGAAACACAGAAGTTGAATCGGGATTCAATACAACAGTCACCATGCGCACTTTCCTCCATGGGAGTAATGCCTCAAACAGTCTACGGTTTGATCGATTCCTGGAACTCCAGTAGTAGTTTCCGTTGCACATCTGGAGGCATTCTATAATCTGTGGACTATCAGAGTGTTTATGAAACACAGAAATTGCATCGGGATTGAATACAACAGTCACCATGCGCAGTTACCTCCATGGGAGTAATGGCTCAAACAGTCTACGCTTTGATCGTTCCCTGGAAGACCAGTAGTAGTTTCCGATGCACATCTGGAGGCATTCTGTATTCTGTGGACTATCTGAGTGTTGAAGAAGCACAGAAATTGCATCGGGATTGAATACAACAGTCACCATGCGCACTTACATCCATGGGACTAATATCTCAAACAGTCTACGCTTTGATCGTTCCCCGGAAGACCAGTAGTAGTTTCCGATGCACATCTGGAGACATTCTGTAATCTGTGGACTATCTGAGTGTTGATGAAGCACAGAAATTGCATCGGGATTGAATACAACAGTCCCCATGCGCACTTCCTCCATGGGAGTAATTTCTCAAACAGTCTAAGTTTAGATCGTTCCCTGGGAGACCAATAGTAGTTTCCGATGCACATCCGAAGGCATTCTGTAATCTGTGGACTATCAGAGTGTTGATGAAACACAGAAATTGCATCGGGATTGGATACAACAGTCACCAGCCGCTATTTCCTCCATGGGAGTAATGTCTCAAACAGTCTACGCTTTGATCGTTCCCTGGAAGACCAGTAGTAGTTTCCGATGGACATCTGGAGGCATTCTGTTTTCTTTGGAAGTTCAAATTGCTGATGAAACACAGAAATTGCCTGGGGATTGAATACAACAGTCACCATGCGCACTTTCCTCCATGGGAGTAATATCTCGAACAGTCTATGCTTTGATCGTTCCCTGGAAGACCAGTAGTAGTTTCCGATGCACATCTGGAGGCATTCTGTAATCTGTGGACTATCAGAGTGTTGATGAAACACAGAAATTGTATTCGGATTGAATACAACAGTCACCTTGCGCACTTTCCTCCATGGGAGTAATGTCTCATACAGACTACGCTTTGATCGTTCCCTGGGAGTCCAGTAGTAGTTTCCGATGCACATCTGAACGCAATCTGTAATCCTTGGAGATTCAAAGTGTTGATGAAACACAGAAATTGCCTCGGGATTGAATACAACAGTCACCATGCGCACTTTCCTCCATGGGAGTAATGTTTCAATCAGTCTACGCTTTGATCGTTCTCTGGAAGACCAGTAGTAGTTCCGATGCACATCTGGAGGCATTCTGTAATCTGTGGACTATCTGAGTGTTGGTGAAACACAGAAGTTGCATCGGGATTAATAAAACAGTCACCATGCCCACTTTCTTCTATGGAGTAATGTCTCGAACAGTTTTCTCTTTGATCGTTCCCTGGAAGATCAGTAGTAGTGTCCGATGCACATCTGGAGGCATTCTGTAATCTGTGGACTATCAGAGTGTTGATGAAACACAGAAATTGCATCAGGATTGAATACAACAGTCACCATGCGCACTTACCTCCATGGGAGTAATGTCTCAATCAGTCTACGCTTTGATCGTTCCCTGGAAGACCAGTAGTAGTTCCGATGCACATCTGGAGGCATTCTGTAATCTGTGGACTATCAGAGTGTTGATGAAACACAGAAATTGCATCGGGATTGAATACAACAGTCACCATGCGCACTTTCCTCCTTGGGAGTAATGTCGCAAACAGTCTAAGCTTTGATCGTTCCCTGGAAGACCAGTAGTAGTTTCCGATGCACATCTGGAGGCATTCTGTAATCTGTGGACTATCAGAGTGTTGATGAAACACAGAAATTGTGTTAGGATTGACTACAACTGTCACCTTGCGCACTTTCCTCCATGGGAGTAATGTCTCAAACAGTCTACGCTTTGATCGTTCCCTGGGAGTCCAGTAGTACTTTCCGATGCACATCTGAACGCAATCTGTAATCTTTGGACCTTCAAAGTATTGATGAAACACAGAAATTGCATCGGGATTGAATACAACAGTCACCATGCGCACTTTCCTCCATGGGAGTAATGTCTCAATCAATCTACGCTTTGATCGTTCCCTGGAAGACCAGTAGTAGTTCCGATGCACATCTGGAGGCACTCTGTAATCTGTGGACTATCTGAGTGTTGATGAAACACAGAAATTGCATCGGGATTGAATACAACAGGCACCATGCGCACTTTCTTCCATGGGAGTAATGTCTCAATTAGTCTACGATTTGATCGGTTCCTGGAAGACCAGTAGTAGTTTCCGATGCACATCTGGAGGCATTCTGTAATCTGTGGACTATCAGAGTGTTGATGAAACACAGAAATTGCATCGGGATTAATACTACAGTCGCCATGCGCACTTTCCCTTCATGGGAGTAATATCTCAAACAGTCTAAGCTTTGATCGTTCCCTGGAAGACCAGTAGTAGTTTCCGATAACCATCTAGAGGCATTCTGTAATCTGTGGACTATCAGAGTGTTGATGAAACACAGAAATTGCATCGGGATTGAATACAACAGTCACCAGGCGCTATTTCCTCCATGGGAGTAATGTCTCAAACAGTCTAGGCATTGATCGTTCCCTGGAAGACCAGTAATAGTTTCCGATGCACATCTGGAGGCATTCTGTAATCCTTGGACCTTCAAAGTGTTGATGAAACACAGAAAGTGATTCGGGATTGAATACAACAGTCACCATGCACACTTTCCTCCATGGGAGTAATATCTCAAACAGTCTAAGCTTTGATCGTTCCCTGGAAGACCAGTAGTAGTTTCCGATGCACATCTGGAGGCATTCTGTAATCTGTGGACTATCAGAGTGTTGATGAAACACAGAAATTGTATTAGGATTGAATACAACAGTCACCTTGCGCACTTTCCTCCATGGGAGTAATGTCTCAAACAGTCTACTCTTTGAACGTTCCCTTTGAGTCCAGTAGTAGTTTCCGATGCACATCTGAACGTAATCTGTAATCCTTGGACCTTCAAAGTGTTGATGAAACACAGAAATTGCCTCGGGATTGAATACAACAGTCACCATGCGCACTTTCCTCCATGGGTGTAATGTCTCAATCAGTCTACGCTTTGATCGTTCCCTGGCAGACCAGTAGTAGTTCTGATGCACATCTGGAGGCTTTCTGTAATCTGTGGACTATCTGAGTGTTGATGAAACAAAGAATTTGCATCGGGATTGAATACAACAGTCACCATGCGCACTTTCTTCCATGGGAGTAATGTCTCAAACAGTCTACGCTTTGATCGTTTCCTGGAAGACCAGTAGTAGTTTCCAATGCACATCTGGAGGCAATCTGTAATCTGTGGACTATCAGAGTGTTCATGAAACACAGAAATTGCATCGGGATTGAATACAACAGTCACCATGCGCACTTATCTTCATGGGAGTAATGTCTCAAACAGTTTTCTCTTTGATCGTTCCCTGGAAGACCAGCAGTAGTTTCCGATGCACATCTGGAGGCATTCTGTAATCTGTGGACTATCTGAGTGTTGATGAAACACAGAATTTGCATTGGGATTGAATAAAACAGTCACCATGCCCACTTTCTTCTATGGGAGTAATGTCTCGAACAGTTTTCTCTTTGATCGTTCCCTGGAAGACCAGTAGTAGTTTCCGATGCACATCTGGAGGCATTCTGTTATCTGTGGACTATCAGAGTGTTGATGAAACACAGAAATTGCATCAGGATTGAATACAACAGTCACCATGCGCACTTACCTCCATGGGGGTAATGTCTCAATCAGTCTACGCTTTGATCGTTCCCTGGAAGACCAGTAGTAGTTCCGATGCACATCTGGAGGCCTTCTGTAATCTGTGGACTATCAGAGTGTTGATGAAACACAGAAATTGCATCGGGATTGAATACAACAGTCACCATGCGCACTTTCCTCCATGGGAGTAATGTCGCAAAGAGTCTAAGCTTTGATCGTTCCCTGGAAGACCAGTAGTAGTTTCCGATGCACATCTGGAGGCATTCTGTAATCTGTGGACTATCAGAGTGCTGATGAAACACAGAAATTGTATTAGGATTTAATACAACAGTCACCTTGCGCACTTTCCCCCATGGGAGTAATGTCACAAACAGTCTACGCTTTGATCGTTCCCTGGGACTCCAGTAGTACTTTCCGATGCACATCTGAACGCAATCTGTAATCTTTGGACCTTCAAAGTATTGATGAAACACAGAAATTGCATCGGGATTAATACTACAGTCTCCATGCGCACTTTCCTCCATGGGAGTAAAGTCTCAAACAGTCTACGCTTTGATCGTTCGCTGGAAGACCAGTAGTAGTTTCCGATGCACATCTGGAGGCATTCTGCAATCTGTGGACTATCAGAGTGTTGATGAAACACAGAAATTGCATCGGGATTGAATACAACAGTCACCATGCACTCTCTCCTCCATGGGAGTAATGTCTCAAAGAGTCTACGCTTTGATCGTTCCCAGGAAAACCAGTAGTAGTTTCCGATGCACATCTGGTTGCATTCTGTAATCTGTGGACTATCTGAGTGTTGAAGAAACACAGAAATTGCATCGGGATTGAATACAACAGTCGCCATGCGCACTTTCCTCCATGGTAGTAATATATCAAACAGTCTAAGCTTTGATCGTTCCCTGGAAGACCACTAGTAGTTTCCGATTCACATCAGAAGGCATTCTGTAATCTGTAAACTATCACAGTGTTGATGAAACACAGAAATTGAATCGGGATTGAATACAACAGTCACCAGGCTTTGATCGTTTCCTGGAAGACCAGTAGTAGTTTCCAATGCACATCTGGAGGCAATCTGTAATCTGTGGACTATCAGAGTGTTCATGAAACACAGAAATTGCATCGGGATTGAATACAACAGTCACCATGCGCACTTATCTTCATGGGAGTAATGTCTCAAACAGTTTTCTCTTTGATCGTTCCCTGGAAGACCAGTAGTAGTTTCCGATGCACATCTGGAGGCATTCTGTAATCTGTGGACTATCTGAGTGTTGATGAAACACAGAATTTGCATTGGGATTGAATAAAACAGTCACCATGCCCACTTTCTTCTATGGGAGTAATGTCTCGAACAGTTTTCTCTTTGATCGTTCCCTGGAAGACCAGTAGTAGTTTCCGATGCACATCTGGAGGCATTCTGTTATCTGTGGACTATCAGAGTGTTGATGAAACACAGAAATTGCATCAGGATTGAATACAACAGTCACCATGCGCACTTACCTCCATGGGGGTAATGTCTCAATCAGTCTACGCTTTGATCGTTCCCTGGAAGACCAGTAGTAGTTCCGATGCACATCTGGAGGCCTTCTGTAATCTGTGGACTATCAGAGTGTTGATGAAACACAGAAATTGCATCGGGATTGAATACAACAGTCACCATGCGCACTTTCCTCCATGGGAGTAATGTCGCAAAGAGTCTAAGCTTTGATCGTTCCCTGGAAGACCAGTAGTAGTTTCCGATGCTCATCTGGAGGCATTCTGTAATCTGTGGACTATCAGAGTGCTGATGAAACACAGAAATTGTATTAGGATTTAATACAACAGTCACCTTGCGCACTTTCCCCCATGGGAGTAATGTCACAAACAGTCTACGCTTTGATCGTTCCCTGGGACTCCAGTAGTACTTTCCGATGCACATCTGAACGCAATCTGTAATCTTTGGACCTTCAAAGTATTGATGAAACACAGAAATTGCATCGGGATTGAATACAACAGTCACCATGCGCACTTTCCTCTATGGGAGTATTGTCTCAATCAGTCTACGCTTTGATCGTTCCCTGGAAGACCAGTAGTAGTTCCGATGCACATCTGGAGGCATTCTGTAATCTTTGGACTATCAGAGTGTTGATGAAACACAGAAATTGCATCGGGATTGAATACAACAGTCACCATGCGCACTTTCTTCCATGGGAGTAATGTCTCAATAAGTCTACGATTTGATCGGTTCCTGGAAGACCAGTAGTAGTTTCCGATGCACATCTGGAGGCATTCTGTAATCTGTGGACTATCAGAGTGTTGATGAAACACAGAAAATGCATCGGGATTAATACTACAGTCTCCATGCGCACTTTCCTCCATGGGAGTAAAGTCTCAAACAGTCTACGCTTTGATCGTTCGCTGGAAGACCAGTAGTAGTTTCCGATGCACATCTGGAGGCATTCTGTAATCTGTGGACTATCAGAGTGTTGATGAAACACAGAAATTGCATCGGGATTGAATACAACAGTCACCATGCACTCTCTCCTCCATGGGAGTAATGTCTCAAAGAGTCTACGCTTTGATCGTTCCCAGGAAAACCAGTAGTAGTTTCCGATGCACATCTGGTTGCATTCTGTAATCTGTGGACTATCTGAGTGTTGAAGAAACACAGAAATTGCATCGGGATTGAATACAACAGTCGCCATGCGCACTTTCCTCCATGGGAGTAATATATCAAACAGTCTAAGCTTTGATCGTTCCCTGGAAGACCAGTAGTAGTTTCCGATTCACATCAGAAGGCATTCTGTAATCTGTAAACTATCACAGTGTTGATGAAACACAGAAATTGAATCGGGATTGAATACAACAGTCACCAGGCGCTATTTCCTCCATGGGAGTAATGTCTCAAACAGTCTACATTTTGATCGTTCCCTGGGAGTCCAGTAGTACTTTCCGATGCACATCTGAACGCAATCTGTAATCTTTGGACCTTCAAAGTGTTGATGAAACACAGAAATTGCATCGGGATTGAATACAACAGGCACCATGCGCACTTTCTTCCATGGGAGTAATGTCTCAATTAGTCTACGATTTGATCGGTTCCTGGAAGACCAGTAGTAGTTTCCGATGCACATCTGGAGGCATTCTGTAATCTGTGGACTATCAGAGTGTTGATGAAACACAGAAATTGCATCGGGATTAATACTATAGTCGCCATGCGCACTTTCCTCCATGGGAGTAATATCTCAAACAGTCTAAGCTTTGATCGTTCCCTGGAAGACCAGTAGTAGTTTCCGATAACCATCTAGAGGCAATCTGTAATCTGTGGACTATCAGAGTGTTGATGAAACACAGAAATTGCATCGGGATTGAATACAACAGTCACCAGGCGCTATTTCCTCCATGGGAGTAATGTCTCAAACAGTCTAGGCATTGATCGTTCCCTGGAAGACCAGTAATAGTTTCCGATGCACATCTGGAGGCATTCTGTAATCCTTGGACCTTCAAAGTGTTGATGAAACACAGAAAGTGATTCGGGATTGAATACAACAGTCACCATGCACACTTTCCTCCATGGGAGTAATATCTCAAACAGTCTAAGCTTTGATCGTTCCCTGGAAGACCAGTAGTAGTTTCCGATGCACATCTGGAGGCATTCTGTAATCTGTGGACTATCAGAGTGTTGATGAAACACAGAAATTGTATTAGGATTGAATACAACAGTCACCTTGCGCACTTTCCTCCATGGGAGTAATGTCTCAAACAGTCTACTCTTTGAACGTTCCCTTTGAGTCCAGTAGTAGTTTCCGATGCACATCTGAACGTAATCTGTAATCCTTGGACCTTCAAAGTGTTGATGAAACACAGAAATTGCCTCGGGATTGAATACAACAGTCACCATGCGCACTTTCCTCCATGGGTGTAATGTCTCAATCAGTCTACGCTTTGATCGTTCCCTGGCAGACCAGTAGTAGTTCTGATGCACATCTGGAGGCTTTCTGTAATCTGTGGACTATCTGAGTGTTGATGAAACAAAGAATTTGCATCGGGATTGAATACAACAGTCACCATGCGCACTTTCTTCCATGGGAGTAATGTCTCAAACAGTCTACGCTTTGATCGTTTCCTGGAAGACCAGTAGTAGTTTCCAATGCACATCTGGAGGCAATCTGTAATCTGTGGACTATCAGAGTGTTCATGAAACACAGAAATTGCATCGGCATTGAATACAACAGTCACCATGCGCACTTATCTTCATGGGAGTAATGTCTCAAACAGTTTTCTCTTTGATCGTTCCCTGGAAGACCAGCAGTAGTTTCCGATGCACATCTGGAGGCATTCTGTAATCTGTGGACTATCTGAGTGTTGATGAAACACAGAATTTGCATCGGGATTGAATAAAACAGTCACCATGCCCACTTTCTTCTAAGGGAGTAATGTCTCGAACAGTTTTCTCTTTGATCGTTCCCTGGAAGACCAGTAGTAGTTTCCGATGCACATCTGGAGGCATTCTGTTATCTGTGGACTA
This sequence comes from Schistocerca gregaria, assembly GCF_023897955.1. Lineage (NCBI taxonomy): Eukaryota > Metazoa > Arthropoda > Insecta > Orthoptera > Acrididae > Schistocerca > Schistocerca gregaria. The sequence continues at coordinate 54,156,946 of NC_064929.1, forward strand.
TCAGAGTGTTGATGAAACACAGAAATTGCATCAGGATTGAATACAACAGTCACCATGCGCACTTACCTCCATGGGGGTAATGTCTCAATCAGTCTACGCTTTGATCGTTCCCTGGAAGACCAGTAGTAGTTCCGATGCACATCTGGAGGCCTTCTGTAATCTGTGGACTATCAGAGTGTTGATGAAACACAGAAATTGCATCGGGATTGAATACAACAGTCACCATGCGCACTTTCCTCCATGGGAGTAATGTCGCAAAGAGTCTAAGCTTTGATCGTTCCCTGGAAGACCAGTAGTAGTTTCCGATGCACATCTGGAGGCATTCTGTAATCTGTGGACTATCAGAGTGCTGATGAAACACAGAAATTGTATTAGGATTTAATACAACAGTCACCTTGCGCACTTTCCCCCATGGGAGTAATGTCACAAACAGTCTACGCTTTGATCGTTCCCTGGGACTCCAGTAGTACTTTCCGATGCACATCTGAACGCAATCTGTAATCTTTGGACCTTCAAAGTATTGATGAAACACAGAAATTGCATCGGGATTGAATACAACAGTCACCATGCGCACTTTCCTCCATGGGAGTATTGTCTCAATCAGTCCACGCTTTGATCGTTCCCTGGAAGACCAGTAGTAGTTCCGATGCACATCTGGAGGCATTCTGTTATCTTTGGACTATCAGAGTGTTGATGAAACACAGAAATTGCATCGGGATTGAATACAACAGTCACCATGCGCACTTTCTTCCATGGGAGTAATGTCTCAATACGTCTACGATTTGATCGGTTCCTGGAAGACCAGTAGTAGTTTCCGATGCACATCTGGAGGCATTCTGTAATCTGTGGACTATCAGAGTGTTGATGAAACACAGAAATTGCATCGGGATTAATACTACAGTCTCCATGCGCACTTTCCTCCATGGGAGTGAAGTCTCAAACAGTCTACGCTTTGATCGTTCGCTGGAAGACCAGTAGTAGTTTCCGATGCACATCTGGAGGCATTCTGTAATCTGTGGACTATCAGAGTGTTGATGAAACACAGAAATTGCATCGGGATTGAATACAACAGTCACCATGCACTCTCTCCTCCATGGGAGTAATGTCTCAAAGAGTCTACGCTTTGATCGTTCCCAGGAAAACCAGTAGTAGTTTCCGATGCACATCTGGTTGCATTCTGTAATCTGTGGACTATCTGAGTGTTGATGAAACACAGAAATTGCATCGGGATTGAATACAACAGTCGCCATGCGCACTTTCCTCCATGGGAGTAATATATCAAATAGTCTAAGCTTTGATCGTTCCCTGGAAGACCAGTAGTAGTTTCCGATTCACATCAGAAGGCATTCTGTAATCTGTAAACTATCACAGTGTTGATGAAACACAGAAATTGAATCGGGATTGAATACAACAGTCACCAGGCGCTATTTCCTCCATGGGAGTAATGTCTCAAACAGTCTACGTTTTGATCGTTCCCTGGGAGTCCAGTAGTACTTTCCGATGCACATCTGAACGCAATCTGTAATCTTTGGACCTTCAAAGTATTGATGAAACACAGAAATTGCATCGGGATGAATACAACAGTCACCATGCGCACTTTCCTCCATGGGAGTAATGTCTCAAACAGTCTACGCATTGATCGTTCCCTGGCAGTCCAGTAGTAGTTTCCGATGCACATCTGAACGCAATCTGTAATCCTTGGACCTTCAAAGTGTTGATGAAACACAGAAATTGCCTCGGGATTGAATACAACAGTCACCATGCGCACTTTCCTCCATGGGAGTAATGTCTGAATCAGTCTACGCTTTGATCGTTCCCTGGCAGACCAGTAGTAGTTCCGATGCACATCTGAAGTCTTTCTGTAATCTGTGGACTGTCTGAGTGTTGATGAAACACAGAAATTGCATCGGGATTGAATACAACAGTCACCATGCCCACTTTCCTCCATGGGAGTAATGTCTCAAACAGTCCACGCTTTGATCGTTTCCTGGAAGACCAGTAGTAGTTTCCAATGCACATCTGGAGGCAATCTGTAATCTGTGGACTATCAGATTGTAGATGAAACACAGAAATTGCATCGGGATTGAATACAACAGTCACCATGCGCACTTACCTTCATGGGAGTAATGTCTCAAACAGTTTTCTCTTTGATCGTTCGCTGGAAGACCAGTATTAGTTTCCGATGCACATCTGGAGGCATTCTGTAATCTGTGGACTATCAGAGTGTTGATGAAACACAGAAATTGCATCAGGATTGAATACAACAGTCACCATGCGCACTTACCTCCATGGGGGTAATGTCTCAATCAGTCTACGCTTTGATCGTTCCCTGGAAGACCAGTAGTAGTTCCGATGCACATCTGGAGGCCTTCTGTAATCTGTGGACTATCAGAGTGTTGATGAAACACAGAAATTGCATCGGGATTGAATACAACAGTCACCATGCGCACTTTCCTCCATGGGAGTAATGTCGCAAAGAGTCTAAGCTTTGATCGTTCCCTGGAAGACCAGTAGTAGTTTCCGATGCACATCTGGAGGCATTCTGTAATCTGTGGACTATCAGAGTGCTGATGAAACACAGAAATTGTATTAGGATTTAATACAACAGTCACCTTGCGCACTTTCCCCCATGGGAGTAATGTCACAAACAGTCTACGCTTTGATCGTTCCCTGGGACTCCAGTAGTACTTTCCGATGCACATCTGAACGCAATCTGTAATCTTTGGACCTTCAAAGTATTGATGAAACACAGAAATTGCATCGGGATTGAATACAACAGTCACCATGCGCACTTTCCTCCATGGGAGTATTGTCTCAATCAGTCTACGCTTTGATCGTTCCCTGGAAGACCAGTAGTAGTTCCGATGCACATCTGGAGGCATTCTGTAATCTTTGGACTATTAGAGTGTTGATGAAACACAGAAATTGCATCGGGATTGAATACAACAGTCACCATGCGCACTTTCTTCCATGGGAGTAATGTCTCAATAAGTCTACGATTTGATCGGTTCCTGGAAGACCAGTAGTAGTTTCCGATGCACATCTGGAGGCATTCTGTAATCTGTGGACTATCAGAGTGTTGATGAAACACAGAAATTGCATCGGGATTAATACTACAGTCTCCATGCGCACTTTCCTCCATGGGAGTAAAGTCTCAAACAATCTACACTTTGATCGTTCGCTGGAAGACCAGTAGTAGTTTCCGATGCACATCTGGAGGCATTCTGTAATCTGTGGACTATCAGAGTGTTGATGAAACACAGAAATTGCATCGGGATTGAATACAACAGTCACCATGCACTCTCTCCTCCATGGGAGTAATGTCTTAAAGAGTCTACGCTTTGATCGTTCCCAGGAAAACCAGTAGTAGTTTCCGATGCACATCTGGTTGCATTCTGTAATCTGTGGACTATCTGAGTGTTGATGAAACACAGAAATTGCATCGGGATTGAATACAACAGTCGCCATGCGCACTTTCCTCCATGGGAGTAATATATCAAACAGTCTAAGCTTTGATCGTTCCCTGGAAGACCAGTAGTAGTTTCCGATTCACATCAGAAGGCATTCTGTAATCTGTAAACTATCACAGTGTTGATGAAACACAGAAATTGAATCGGGATTGAATACAACAGTCACCAGGCGCTATTTCCTCCATGGGAGTAATGTCTCAAACAGTCTACGTTTTGATCGTTCCCTGGGAGTCCAGTAGTACTTTCCCATGCACATCTGAACGCAATCTGTAATCTTTGGACCTTCAAAGTATTGATGAAACACAGAAATTGCATCGGGATTGAATACAACAGTCACCATGCGCACTTTCCTCCATGGGAGTAATGTCTCAAACAGTCTACGCATTGATCGTTCCCTGGCAGTGCAGTAGTAGTTTCCGATGCACATCTGAACGCAATCTGTAATCCTTGGACCTTCAAAGTGTTGATGAAACACAGAAATTGCCTCGGGATTGAATACAACAGTCACCATGCGAACTTTCCTCCATGGGAGTAATGTCTGAATCAGTCTACGCTTTGATCGTTCCCTGGCAGACCAGTAGTAGTTCCGATGCACATCTGAAGTCTTTCTGTAATCTGTGGACTGTCTGAGTGTTGATGAAACACAGAAATTGCATCGGGATTGAATACAACAGTCACCATGCCCACTTTCTTCCATGGGAGTAATGTCTCAAACAGTCCACGCTTTGATCGTTTCCTGGAAGACCAGTAGTAGTTTCCAATGCACATCTGGAGGCAATCTGTAATCTGTGGACTATCAGATTGTAGATGAAACACAGAAATTGCATCGGGATTGAATACAACAGTCACCATGCGCACTTACCTTCATGGGAGTAATGTCTCAAACAGTTTTCTCTTTGATCGTTCGCTGGAAGACCAGTAGTAGTTTCCGATGTACATCTGGAGGCATTCTGTAATCTGTGGACTATCAGAGTGTTGATGAAACACAGAAATTGCATCAGGATTGAATACAACAGTCACCATGCGCACTTACCTCCATGGGAGTAATGTCTCAATCAGTCTACGCTTTGATCGTTCCCTGGAAGACCAGTAGTAGTTCTGATGCACATCTGGAGGCATTCTGTAATCTGTGGACTATCAGAGTGTTGATGAAACACAGAAATTGCATCGGGATTGAATACAACACTCACCACGCGCACTTTCCTGCATGGGAGTAATGTCTCAACCAGTCAACGCTTTGATCGTACCCTGGGAGTCCAGTAGCAGTTTCCGATGCACATCTGAACGCAATCTGTAATCCTTGGACCTTCAAAGTATTAATGAAACACAGAAATTGCCTCGGGATTGAATACAACACTCACCATGCGCACTTTCCTCCATGGGAGTAATGTCTCAATCAGTCTACGCTTTGATCGTTCCCTGGAAGACCAGTAGTAGTTCCGATGCACATCTGGAGGCATTCTGTAATCTGTGGACTATCAGAGTGTTGATGAAACACAGAAATTGCAACGGGATTGAATACAACAGTCACCATGCGCACTTACCTTCATGGGAGTAATGTCTCAAACAGTTTACTATTTGATCGTTCGCTGGAAGACCAGTAGTAGTTTCCGATGCACATCTGGGGGCATTCTGTAATCTGTGGACTATCAGAGTGTTGATGAAACACAGAAATTGCATCGGGATTGAATACAACAGTCGCCATGCGCACTTTCCTCCATGGGAGTAGTATCTCAAACAGTCTAAGATTTGATCGTTCCCTGGAAGACCAGTGGTAGTTTCCGATGCACATCTGCAGGCATTCTGTAATCTGTGGACTATCAGAGTGTTGATGAAACACAGAAATTGCATCGGGATTCAATACAACAGTCACCATGCGCACTCTCCTCCATGGGAGTAATGTCTCAAACAGTCTACGCTTTGATCGTTCCCAGGAAGACCAGTAGTAGTATCCGATGCACATCTGAAGGCATTCTGTAATCTGTGGACTATCAGAGTGTTGATGAAACACAGAAACTGCAGCGCGATTGAATACAACAGTCACCAGGCGCTATTTCCTCCATGGGAGTAATGTCACAAACAGTCTACGCTTTGATCGTTCCCTGGAAGACCAGTAGTAGTTTCCGATGCACATCTGGAGGCATTCTGTAATCTGTGGTCTATCAGAGTGTTGATGAAACACAGAAATTGCATCGGGATTGTTTACAACAGTCACCATGCGCACTTTCCTCCATGGGAGTAATGGCTCAAACAGTCTACGTTTTGATCGTTCCCTGGAAGACCAGTAGTAGCTTCCGATGCACATCTGGAGGCATTCTGTATTCTGCGGACTATCAGAGTTTTGATGAAACACTGTAATTGCATCGGGATTGAATACAACAGTCACCATGCGCACTTTCCGCCATGGGAGTAATGTCTCAAACAGTCTACGCTTTGATCGTTCCCAGGAAGACCAGTAGTAGTTTCCGATGCACATCTGGAGGCATTCTGTAATCTGTGGTCTATCAGAGTGTTGATGAAACACAGAAATTGCATCGGGATTGTTTACAACAGTCACCATGCGCACTTTCCTCCATGGGAGTAATGGCTCAAACAGTCTACACTTTGATCGTTCCCTGGAAGACCAGTAGTAGTTTCCGATGCACATCTGGAGGCATTCTGTAATCTGTGGACTATCTGAGTGTTGATGAAACACAGAAATTGAATCGGGATTGAATACAACAGTCACCTTGCGCACTTTCCTCCATGGGAGTAATGTCTCAAACAGTCTAAGCTTTGATCGTTACCTGGAAGACCAGTAGTAGTTTCCGATGCACATCTGGAGGCATTCTGTAATCTCCGGACTATCACAGTGTTGATGAAACACTGTAATTTCATCGGGATTGAATACAACAGTCACCATGCGCACTTTCCGCCATGGGAGTAATGTCTCAAACAGTCTACGCTTTGATCGTACCCTGGAAGACCAGTAGTAGTTTCCGATGCACATCTGGAGGCATTCTGTAATCTGTGGACTATCAGAGTGTTGATGAAACACAGTAATTGCATCGGTATTGAATACAACAGTCACCATGCGTACTTTCCTCCATGGGAGTAATGTCTCAAACAGTCTACGCATTGATCGTTCCCTGGAAGACCAGTAGTAGTTTCCGATGCACATCTGGAGGCATTCTGTTATCCTTCGACCTTCAAAGTGTTGATGAAACACAGAAATTGATTCGGGATTGAATACAAAAGTCACCTTGAACACTTTCCTCCATGGGAGTAATGTCTCAAACAGTCTAAGCTTTGATCGTTAGCTGGAAGACCAGTAGTAGTTTCCGATGCACATCTGGAGGCATTCTGTAATCTACGGACTATCTGAGTGTTGATGAAACACAGAAATTGCATCGGGATTGAATACAACAGTCACCATGCGCACTTTCCTCCATGGGAGTTATGTCTCAAACAGTGTACGCTTTGATCGTTCCCTGGAAGACCAGTAGTAGTTTCCGATGCACATCTGGAGGCATTCTGTAATCTGTGGACTATCTGAGTGTTGATGAAACAAAGAAATTGCATCGGGAGTGAATACAACAGTAACCTTGAACACTTTCCTCCATGGGAGTAATGTCTCAAACAGTCTAAGCTTTGATCGTTAGCTGGAAGACCAGTAGTAGTTTCCGATGCACATCTGGAGGCATTCTGTAATCTACGGACTATCAGTGTGTTGATGAAACACTGTAATTGCATCGGGATTGAATACAACAGTCACCATGCGCACTTTCCGCCATGGGAGTAATGTCTAAAACAGTCTACGCTTTGATCGTTCCCTGGAAGACCAGTAGTATTTTCCGATGCACATCTGCAGGCATTCTGTAATCTGTGGACTATCAGAGTGTTGATGAAACACAGAAGTTGCATCGGGAATGAATACAACAGTCACCATGCGCACTTTCCTCCATGGGAGTAATGGCTCAAACAGTCTACGCTTTGATCGTTCCCTGAAGACCAGTAGTAGTTTCCGATCACATCTGGAGGCATTCTGTAATCTGTGGACTATCTGAGTGTTGATGAAACACAGAAATTGCATCGGGATTGAATACAACAGTCACCTTGTTCACCTTCCTCCATGGGAGTAATGTCTCAAACAGTCTAAGCTTTGATCGTTACCTGGAAGACCAGTAGTAGTTTCCGATGCACATCTGGAGGCATTCTGTAATCTCCGGACTATCAGAGTGTTGATGAAACACTGTAATTGCATCGGGATTGAATACAACAGTCACCATGCGCACTTTCCTCCATGGGAGTAATGTCTCAAACAGTCTACGCTTTGATCGTTTCCTGGAAGACCAGTAGTAGTTTCCAATGCACATCTGGAGGCAATCTGTAATCTGTGGACTATCAGAGTGTTGATGAAAGACAGAAATTGCATCGGGATTGAATACAACAGTCACCATGCGCACTTACCTTCATGGGAGTAATGTCTCAAACAGTTTTCTCTTTGATCGTTCCCTGGAAGACCAGTAGTAGTTTCCGATGCACATCTGGAGGCATTCTGTAATCTGTGGACTACCAGAGTGTTGATGAAACACAGAAATTGCATCAGGATTGAATACAACCGTCACCATGCGCACTTACCTCCATGGGAGTAATGTCTCAATCAGTCTACGCTTTGATCGTTCCCTGGAAGACCAGTAGTAGTTTCCAATGCACATCTGGAGGCAATCTGTAATCTGTGGACTATCAGAGTGTTGATGAAACACAGAAACTGCAACGGGATTGAATACAACAGTCACCAGGCGCTATTTCCTCCATATGGGAGTAATGTCTCAAACAGTCTACGCTTTGATCGTTCCCTGGAAGACCAGTAGGGGCTTCCGATGCACATCTGGAGGCATTCTGTAATCCTTGGACCTTCAAAGTGTTGTTGAAACACAGAAATTGCCTTTTGATAGAATACAACAGTCACCATGCGCACTTTCCGCAATGGGAGTAATGTCTCAAACAGTCAACGCTTTGATCGTTCCCTGGAAGACCAGTAGTAGTTTCCGATGCACATCTGGAGGCATTCTGTAATCTGTGGACTATCAGAGTGTTGATGAAACACAGAAATTGCATCGGGATTGAATACAACATTCACCATGCGCACTTTCCTCCATGGGAGTTATGTCTCAAACAGTGTACGCTTTGATCGTTCCCTGGAAGACCAGTAGTAGTTTCCGATGCACATCTGGAGGCATTCTGTAATCTGTGGACTATCTGAGTGTTGATGAAACACAGAAATTGCATCGGGATTGAATACAACAGTCACCTTGAACACTTTCCTCCATGGGAGTAATGTCTCAAATAGTCTAAGCTTTGATCGTTAGCTGGAAGACCAGTAGTAGTTTCCGATGCACTTCTGGAGGCATTCTGTAATCTACAGACTATCAGTGTGTTGATGAAACACTGTAATTGCATCGGGATTGAATACAACAGTCACCATGCGCACTTTCCGCCATGGGAGTAATGTCTCAAACAGTCTACGCTTTGATCGTTCCCTGGAAGACCAGTAGTAGTTTCCGATGCACATCTGGAGGCATTCTGTAATCTGTGGACTATCAGAGTGTTGATGAAACAAAGAAATTGCATCGGGATTGAATACAACTGTCACCATGCGCACTCTCCTCCATGGGAGTAATGTCTCAAACAGTCTACGCTTTGATCGTTCCCAGGAAAACCAGTAGTAGTTTCCGATGCACATCTGGGGGCATTCTGTAAGCTGTGGACTATCTGAGTGTTGATGAAACACAGAAATTGCATCGGGATTGAATACAACAGCCGCCATGCGCACTTTCCTCCATGGGAGTAATATCTCAAACAGTCTAAGGTTTGATCGTTCCCTGGAAGACCAGTAGTAATTTCCGATGCACATCTGAAGACATTCTGTAATCTGCAAACTATCACAGTGTTGATGAAACACAGAAATTGTATTAGGATTGAATACAACAGTCACCTTGCGCACTTTCCTCCATGGGAGTAATGTCTCAAACAGTCTAAGCTTTGATCGTTCCCTGGAAGACCAGTAGTAGTTTCCAATGCACATCTGGAGGCAATCTGTAATCTGTGGACTATCAGAGTGTTGATGAAACACAGAAATTGTATTAGGATTGAATACAACAGTCACCTTGCGCACTTTCCTCCATGGGAGTAATGTCTCAAACAGTCTAAGCTTTGATCGTTCCCTGGAAGACCAGTAGTAGTTTCCGATGCACATCAGGAGGCATTCTGTAATCTGTGGACTATCAGAGTGTTGATGAAACACAGAAATTGTATTAGGATTGAATACAACAGTCACCTTGCGCACTTTCCTCCATGGGAGTAATGTCTCAAACAGTCTATGCTTTGATCGTTCCCTGGGAGTCCAGTAGTAGTTTCCGATGCACATCTGAACGCAATCTGTAATCCTTGGACCTTCAAAGTATTGATGAAACACAGAAATTGCCTCGGGATTGAATACAACAGTCACCATGCGCACTTTCCGCCATGGGAGTAGTGTCTCAATCAGTCTACGCTTTGATCGTTCCCTGGCAGACAAGTAGTAGTTCCGATGCACATCTGAAGTCTTTCTGTAATCTGTGGACTATCTGAGTGTTGATGAAACACAGAAATTGCATCGGGATTGAATACAACAGTCACCATGCCCACTTTCTTCCATGGGAGTAATGTCTCAAACAGTCTACGCTTTGATCGTTTCCTGGAAGACCAGTAGTAGTTTCCAATGCACATCTGGAGGCAATCTGTAATCTGTGGACTATCAGATTGTAGATGAAACACAGAAATTGCATCGGGATTGAATACAACAGTCACCATGCGCACTTACCTTCATGGGAGTAATGTCTCAAACAGTTTTCTCTTTGATCGTTCGCTGGAAGACCAGTAGTAGTTTCCGGTGCACATCTGGAGGCATTCTGTAATCTGTGGACTATCAGAGTGTTGATGAAACACAGAAATTGCATCAGGATTGAATACAATAGTCACCATGCGCACTTACCTCCATGGGAGTAATGTCTCAATCAGTCTACGCTTTGATCGTTCCCTGGAAGACCAGTAGTAGTTCCGATGCACATCTGGAGGCATTCTGTAATCTGTGGACTATCAGAGTGTTGATGAAACACAGAAATTGCATCGGGATTGAATACAACAGTCACCACGCGCACTTTCCTCCATGGGAGTAATGTCCCAAACAGTCAACGCTTTGATCGTACCCTGGGAGTCCAGTAGTAGTTTCCGTTCCACATCTGAACGCAATCTGTAATCCTTGGACCTTCGAAGTATTGATGAAACACAGAAATTGCCTCGGGATTGAATACAACACTCACCATGCGCACTTTCCTCCATGGGAGTAATGTCTCAATCAGTCTACGCTTTGATCGTTCCCTGGAAGAGCAGTAGTAATTCCGATGCACATCTGGAGGCATTCTGTAATCTGTGGACTATCAGAGTGTTAATGAAACACAGAAATTGCATCGGGATTGAATACAACAGCCGCCATGCGCACTTTCCTCCATGGGAGTAATATCTCAAACAGTCTAAGGTTTGATCGTTCCCTGGAAGACCAGTAGTAATTACCGATGCACATCTGAAGACATTCTGTAATCTGTAAACTATCACAGTGTTGATGAAACACAGAAATTGCATCGGGATTTAATACAACAGTCATCAGGCGCTATTTCCTCCATGGGAGTAATGTCTCAAACAGTCTAAGCTTTGATCGTTCCCTGGAAGACCAGTAGTAGTTTCCAATGCACATCTGGAGGCAATCTGTAATCTGTGGACTATCAGAGTGTTGATGAAACACAGAAATTGTATTAGGATTGAATACAACAGTCACCTTGCGCACTTTCCTCCATGGGAGTAATGTCTCAAACAGTCTAAGCTTTGATCGTTCCCTGGATGACCAGTAGTAGTTTCCGATGCACATCAGGAGGCATTCTGTAATCTGTGGACTATCAGAGTGTTGATGAAACACAGAAATTGTATTAGGATTGAATACAACAGTCACCTTGCGCACTTTCCTCCATGGGAGTAATGTCTCAAACAGTCTATGCTTTGATCGTTCCCTGGGAGTCCAGTAGTAGTTTCCGATGCACATCTGGAGGTATTCTGTAATCTGTGGACTACAAGAGTGTTGATGAAACACAGAAATTGCATCGGGATTCAATACAACAGTCACCATGCGCACTCTCCTCCATGGGAGTAATGTCTCAAACAGTCTACGCTTTGATCATTCCCAGGAAGACCAGTAGTAGTTTCCGATGCACATCTGTCGGCATTCTGTAATCTGTGGACAATCTGAGTGTTGATGAAACACAGAAATTGCATCGGGATTGAAAACTACAGTCACCATGCGCACTTTCCTCCATGGGATTAATATAGCAAACAGTCTAAGCTTTGATCGTTCCCTGGAAGACCCGTAGTAGTTTCCGATGCACATCTGAAGGCATTCTGTAATCTGTGGACTATCAGAGTGTTGATGAAACACAGAAACGGCAGCGGGATTGAATACAACAGTCACCAGGCGCTATTTCCTCAATGGGTGTAATGTCACAAACATTCTACGTTTTGATCGTTCCCTGGAAGACCAGTAGTAGCTTCCGATGCACATCTGGAAGCATTCTGTAATCCTTGGACCTTCAAAGTGTTGATGAAACACAGATTTTGCCTCGGGATAGAATACAACAGTCACCATGCGCACTTTCCGCCATGGGAGTAATGTCTCAAACAGTCAACGCTTTGATCGTTCCCTGGAAGACCAGTAGTAGTTTCCGATGCACATCTGGAGGCATTCTGTAATCTGTGGATTATCAGAGTGTTGATGAAACACAGAAATTGCATCGGGATTGAATACAACATTCACCATGCTCACTTTCCTCCATGGGAGTTATGTCTCAAACAGTCTACGTTTTGATCGTTCCCTGGAAGACCAGTAGTAGTTTCCGATGCACATCTGGAGGCATTCTGTAATCTGTGGACTATCAGAGTGTTAATGAAACACAGAAATTGCATCGGGATTGAATACAACAGTCACCATGCGCACTTTCCTCCATGGGAGTAATGGCTCAAACAGTCTACGCTTTGATCGTTCCCTTTAAGACCAGTAGTAGTTTCCGATGCACATCTGGAGGCATTCTGTAATCTGTGGACTATCTGAATGTTGATGAAACACAGAAATTGAATCTGGATTGAATACAACAGTCACCTTGCGCACTTTCCTCCATGGGAGTAATTTCTCAAACAGTCTAAGATTTGATCGTTGCCTGGAAGACCAGTAGTAGTTTCCGATGCACATCTGGAGGCATTCTGTAATCTCCGGACTATCAGAGTGTTGATGAAACACTGTAATTTCATCGGGATTGAATACAACAGTCACCATGCGCACTTTCCGCCATGGGAGTAATGTCTCAAACAGTCTACGCTTTGATCGTTCCCTGGAAGACCAGTAGTAGTTTCCGATGCACATCTGAAGGCATTCTGTAATCTGTGCACTATCAGAGTGTGGATGAAACACAGTAATTGCATCGGTATTGAATACAACAGTCACCATTCGCACTTTCCTCCATGGGAGTAATGTCTCAAACAGTCTACGCATTGATCGTTCCCTGGAAGACCAGTAGTAGTTTCCGATGCACATCTGGAGGGATTCTGTTATCCTTGGACCTTCAAAGTGTTGATGAAACACAGAAATTGATTCGGGATTGAATACAAAAGTCACCATGCGCACTTTCCTCCATGGGAGTAATGTCTCAAACAGTCTACGCTTTGATCGTTCCCTGGAACACCAGTAGTAGTTTCCGATGCACATCTGGACGCATTCTGTAATCTGTGGACTATCAGAGTGTTGATGAAACACAGAAATTGCTTCGGGATTGAATACAACAGTCACCATGCGCACTCTCCTCCATGGGAGTAATGAATCAAACAGTCTACGCTTTGATCGTTCCCTGGAAGACCAGTAGTAGTTTCCGATGCACATCTGGAGGCATTGTGTAATCTGTGGACTATCAGAGTGTTGATGAAACGCAGAAATTGCATCGGGATTGAATACAACAGTCACCATGCGCACTTTCCTCCATGGGGGTAATGGCTCAAACAGTCTACGCTTTGATCGTTCCCTTTAAGACCAGTAGTAGTTTCCGATGCACATTTGGAGGCATTCTGTAACCTGTGGACTATCTGAGTGTTGATGAAACACAGAAATTGAATCGGGATTGAATACAACAGTCACCTTGCGCACTTTCCTCCATGGGAGTAATTTCTCAAACAGTCTAAGATTTGATCGTTACTTGGAAGACCAGTAGTAGTTTCCGATGCACATCTGGAGGCATTCTGTAATCTGTGGACTATCAGAGTGTTGATGAAACACAGTAATTGCATCGGTATTGAATACAACAGTCACCATTCGCACTTTCCTCCATGGGAGTAATGTCTCAAACAGTCTACGCATTGATCGTTCCCTGGAAGACCAGTAGTAGTTTCCGATGCACATCTGGAGGGATTCTGTTATCCTTGGACCTTCAAAGTGTTGATGAAACACAGAAATTGATTCGGGATTGAATACAAAAGTCACCATGCGCACTTTCCTCCATGGGAGTAATGTCTCAAACAGTCTACGCTTTGATCGTTCCCTGGAACACCAGTAGTAGTTTCCGATGCACATCTGGACGCATTCTGTAATCTGTGGACTATCAGAGTGTTGATGAAACACAGAAATTGCTTCGGGATTGAATACAACAGTCACCATGCGCACTCTCCTCCATGGGAGTAATGAATCAAACAGTCTACGCTTTGATCGTTCCCTGGAAGACCAGTAGTAGTTTCCGATGCACATCTGGAGGCATTGTGTAATCTGTGGACTATCAGAGTGTTGATGAAACGCAGAAATTGCATCGGGATTGAATACAACAGTCACCATGCGCACTTTCCTCCATGGGGGTAATGGCTCAAACAGTCTACGCTTTGATCGTTCCCTTTAAGACCAGTAGTAGTTTCCGATGCACATTTGGAGGCATTCTGTAACCTGTGGACTATCTGAGTGTTGATGAAACACAGAAATTGAATCGGGATTGAATACAACAGTCACCTTGCGCACTTTCCTCCATGGGAGTAATTTCTCAAACAGTCTAAGATTTGATCGTTACTTGGAAGACCAGTAGTAGTTTCCGATGCACATCTGGAGGCATTCTGTAATCTGTGGACTATCAGAGTGTTGATGAAACACAGAAATTGCATCGGGATTGAATACAACAGTCACCATGCGCACTATCCTCCATCTGAGTAATGGCTCAAACAGTCTAAGCTTTGATCGTTCCCTGGAAGACCAGCAGTAGTTTCCGATGCACATCTGAAGGCATTCTGTAATCTGTGGACTATCAGAGTGTTGATGAAACACAGAAACTGCAGCGGGATTGAATACAACAGTCACCAGGTGCTATTTCCTCCATGGGAGTAATGTCTCAAACAGTCTACGTTTTGATCGTTCCCTGGAAGACCAGTAGTGGCTTCCGATGCACATCTGGAGGCATTCTGTAATCCTTGGACCTTCAAAGTGTTGTTGAAACACAGAAATTGCCTTGGGATAGAATACAACAGTCACCATGCGCACTTTCCGCAATGGGAGTAATGTCTCAAACAGTCAACGCTTTGATCGTTCCCTGGAAGACCAGTAGTAGTTTCCGATCACATCTGGAGGCATTCTGTAATCTGTGGACTATCAGAGTGTTGATGAAACACAGAAATTGCATCGTAATTGAATACAACATTAACCATGCGCACTTTCCTCTATGGGAGTTATGTCTCAAACAGTGTACGCTTTGATCGCTCCCTGGAAGACCAGTAGTAGTTTCCGATGCACATCTGGAGGCATTCTGTAATCTGTGGACTATTTGAGTGTTGATGAAACAGAGAAATTGCATCGGGATTGAATACAACAGTCACCTTGAACACTTTCCTCCATGGGAGTAATGTCTCAAACAGTCTAAGTTTGATCGTTAGCTGGAAGACCAGTAGTAGTTTCCGATGCACATCTGGAGGCATTCTGTAATCTACGGACTATCAGAGTGTTGATGAAACACTGTAATTGCATCGGGATTGAATACAACAGTCACCATGCGCACTTTCCGCCATGGGAGTAATGTCTAAAACATTCTTCGCTTTGATCGTTCCCTGGAAGACCAGTAGTATTTTCCAATGCACATCTGCAGGCATTCTGTAATCTGTGGACTATCAGAGTGTTGATGAAACACAGAAATTGCTTCGGGATTGAATACAACAGTCACCATGCGCACTCTCCTCCATGGGAGTAATGAATCAAACAGTCCACGCTTTGATCGTTCCCAGGAAGACCAGTAGTAGTTTCCGATGCACATATGGGGTATTCTGTAATCTGTGGACAATCTGAGTGTTGATGAAACACAGAAATTGCATCGGGATTGAATACAACAGTCACCTTGAACACATTCCTCCATGGGAGTAATGTCTCAAACAGTCTAAGCTTTGATCGTTTGCTGGAAGGCCAGTAGTAGTTTCCGATGCACATCTGGAGGCATTCTGTAATCTACGGACTATCAGAGTGTTGATGAAACACTGTAATTGCACCGGGATTGAGTACAACAGTCACCATGCGCACTTTCCGCCATGGGAGTAATGTCTAAAACAGTCTACACTTTGATCGTTCCCTGGAAGACCAGTAGTATTTTCCAATGCACATCTGCAGGCATTCTGTAATCTGTGGACTATCAGAGTGTTGATGAAACACAGAAATTGCTTCTGGATTGAATACAACAGTCACCATGCCTACTCTCCTCCATGGGAGTAATGAATCAAACAGTCTACGCTTTGATCGTTCCCTGGAAGACCAGTAGTAGTTTCCGATGCACATCTGGGGTATTCTGTAATCTGTGGACAATCTGAGTGTTGATGAAACACAGAAATTGCATCGGGATTGAATACAACAGTCACCATGCGCACTTTCCTCCATGGGAGTAATATCTCAAACAGTCTAAGCTTTGATCGTTCCCTGGAAGACCAGCAGTAGTTTCCGATGCTCATCTGAAGGCATTCTGTAATCTGTGGACTATCAGAGTGTTGATGAAACACAGAAACTGCTGCGGGATTGAATACAACAGTCACCAGGCGCTATTTCCTCCATGGGAGTAATGTCTCAAACAGTCTACGTTTTGATCGTTCCCTGGAAGACCAGTAGTAGTTTCCGATGCACATCTGGAGGGATTCTGTTATCCTTGGACCTTCAAAGTGTTGATGAAACACAGAAATTGATTCGGGATTGAATACAAAAGTCACCATGCGCACTTTCCTCCATGGGAGTAATGTCTCAAACAGTCTACGCTTTGATCGTTCCCTGGAACACCAGTAGTAGTTTCCGATGCACATCTGGACGCATTCTGTAATCTGTGGACTATCAGAGTGTTGATGAAACACAGAAATTGCTTCGGGATTGAATACAACAGTCACCATGCGCACTCTCCTCCATGGGAGTAATGAATCAAACAGTCTACGCTTTGATCGTTCCCAGGAAGACCAGTAGTAGTTTCCGATGCACATCTGGAGGCATTCTGTAATCTGTGGACTATCAGAGTGTTGATGAAACACAGAAATTGCATCGGGATTGAATACAACAGTCACCATGCGCACTTTCCTCCATGGGAGTAATGGCTCAAACAGTCTACGCTTTGATCGTTCCCTTTAAGACCAGTAGTAGTTTCCGATGCACATTTGGGGGCATTCTGTAACCTGTGGACTATCTGAGTGTTGATGAAACACAGAAATTGAATCGGGATTGAATACAACAGTCACCTTGCGCACTTTCCTCCATGGGAGTAATTTCTCAAACAGTCTAAGATTTGATCGTTACTTGGAAGACCAGTAGTAGTTTCCGATGCACATCTGGAGGCATTCTGTAATCTGTGGACTATCAGAGTGTTGATGAAACACAGAAATTGATTCGGGATTGAATACAACAGTCACCATGCGCACTCTCCTCCATGGGAGTAATGAATCAAACAGTCTACGCTTTGATCGTTCCCAGGAAGACCAGTAGTAGTTTCCGATGCACATCTGGGGTATTCTGTACTTTGTGGACAATCTGAGTGTTGATGAAACACAGAAATTGCATCGGAATTGAATACAACAGTCACCATGCGCACTTTCCTCATTGGGAGTAATATCTCAAACAGTCTAAGCTTTGATCGTTCCCTGGAAGACCAGCAGTAGTTTCCGATGCACATCTGAAGGCATTCTGTAATCTGTGGACTATCAGAGTGCTGATGAAACACAGAAACTGCAGCGGGATTGAATACAACAGTCACCAGGCGCTATTTCCTAAATGGGAGTAATGTCTCAAACAGTCTACGTTTTGATCGTTCCCTGGAAGACCAGTAGTGGCTTCCGATGCACATCTGGAGGCATTCTGTAATCCTTGGACCTTCAAAGTGTTGTTGAAACACAGAAATTGCCTTGGGATAGAATACAACAGTCACCATGCGCACTTTCCGCAATGGGAGTAATGTCTCAAACAGTCAACGCTTTGATCGTTCCCTGGAAGACCAGTAGTAGTTTCCGATGCACATCTGGAGGCATTCTGTAATCTGTGGACTATCAGAGTGTTGATGAAACACAGAAATTGCATCGGGATTGAATACAACATTAACCATGCGCACTTTCCTCTATGGGAGTTATGTCTCAAACAGTGTACGCTTTGATCGCTCCCTGGAAGACCAGTAGTAGTTTCCGATGCACATCTGGAGGCATTCTGTAATCTGTGGACTATCTGAGTGTTGATGAAACAGAGAAATTGCATCGGGATTGAATACAACAGTCACCTTGAACACTTTCCTCCATGGGAGTAATGTCTCAAACAGTCTAAGTTTGATCGTTAGCTGGAAGACCAGTAGTAGTTTCCGATGCACATCTGGAGGCATTCTGTAATCTACGGACTATCATAGTGTTGATGAAACACTGTAATTGCATCGGGATTGAATACAACAGTCACCATGCGCACTTTCCGCCATGGGAGTAATGTCTAAAACAGTCTACGCTTTGATCGTTCCCTGGAAGACCAGTAGTATTTTCCAATGCACATCTGCAGGCATTCTGTAATCTGTGGACTATCAGAGTGTTGATGAAACACAGAAATTGCTTCGGGATTGAATACAACAGTCACCATGCGCACTCTCCTCCATGGGAGTAATGAATCAAACAGTCTACGCTTTGATCGTTCCCAGGAAGACCAGTAGTAGTTTCCGATGCACATATGGGGTATTCTGTAATCTGTGGACAATCTGAGTGTTGATGAAACACAGAAATTGCATCGGGATTGAATACAACAGTCACCTTGAACACATTCCTCCATGGGAGTAATGTCTCAAACAGTCTAAGCTCTGATCGTTTGCTGGAAGGCCAGTAGTAGTTTCCGATGCACATCTGGAGGCATTCTGTAATCTACGGACTATCAGAGTGTTGATGAAACACTGTAATTGCATCGGGATTGAATACAACAGTCACCATGCGCACTTTCCGCCATGGGAGTAATGTCTAAAACAGTCTACACTTTAATCGTTCCCTGGAAGACCAGTAGTATTTTCCAATGCACATCTGCAGGCATTCTGTAATCTGTGGACTATCAGAGTGTTGATGAAACACAGAAATTGCTTCTGGATTGAATACAACAGTCACCATGCCTACTCTCCTCCATGGGAGTAATGAATCAAACAGTCTACGCTTTGATCGTTCCCAGGAAGACCAGTAGTAGTTTCCGATGCACATCTGGGGTATTCTGTAATCTGTGGACAATCTGAGTGTTGATGAAACACAGAAATTGCATCGGGATTGAATACAACAGTCACCATGCGCACTTTCCTCCATGGGAGTAATATCTCAAACAGTCTAAGCTTTGATCGTTCCCTGGAAGACCAGCAGTAGTTTCCGATGCACATCTGAAGGCATTCTGTAATCTGTGGACTATCAGAGTGTTGATGAAACACAGAAACTGCTGCGGGATTGAATACAACAGTCACCAGGCGCTATTTCCTCCATGGGAGTAATGTCTCAAACAGTCTACGTTTTGATCGTTCCCTGGAAGACCAGTAGTGGCTTCCGATGCACATCTGGAGGCATTCTGTAATCCTTGGACCTTCAAAGTGTTGTTGAAACACAGAAATTGCCTTGGGATAGAATACAACAGTCACCATGCGCACTTTCCGCAATGGGAGTTATGTCTCAAACAGTGTACGCTTTGATCGTTCCCTGGAAGACCAGTAGTAGTTTCCGATGCACATCTGGAGGCATTCCGTAGTCTGTGGAATATCAGAGTGTTGATGAAACACAGAAATTGCATCGGGATTAAATACAACAGTCACCTTGAACACTTTCCTCCATGGGAGTAATGTCTCAAACAGTCTAAGCTTTGATCGTTAGCTGGAAGACCAGTAGTAGTTTCCGATGCACATCTGGAGGCATTCTGTAATCTACGGACTATCAGAGTGTTGAGGAAACACTGTAATTGCATCGGGATTGAATACAACAGTCACCATGCGCACTTTCCGCCATGGGAGTAATGTCTAAAACAGTCTACGATTTGATCGTTCCCTGGAAGACCAGTAGTATTTTCCAATGCACATCTGCAGGCATTCTGTAATCTGTGGACTATCAGAGTGTTGATGAAACACAGAAGTTGCATCGGGAATGAATACAACATTCACCATGCGCACTTTCCTCCATGGGAGTAATGGCTCAAACAGTCTACGCTTTGATCGTTCCCTGAAGACCAGTAGTAGTTTCCGATCACATCTGGAGGCATTCTGTAATCTGTGGACTATCTGAGTGTTGATGAAACACAGAAATTGCATCGGGATTGAATACAACAGTCACCATGCGCACTTTCCTCCATGGGAGTAATGACTCAAACAGTCTACGCTTTGATCGTTTCCTGGAAGACCAGTAGTAGTTTCCGATGCACATCTGGAGGCATTCTGTAATCTGTGGAATATCAGAGTGTTGACGAAACACAGAAATTGCAGCGGGATTGAATGCAACAGTCACCATGCGCACTTTCTTCCATGGGAGTAATGTCTCGAACAGTCTACGTTTTGATCGTCCCTGGAAGACCAGTAGTAGTTTCCGATGCACATCTGGAGGCATTCTGTAATCCTTGGACTTTCAAAGTGATGATGAAACACAGAAATTGCCTCGTGATAGAATACAACAGTCACCACGCGCACTTTCCTCCATGGGAGTAATGTCTCAAACAGTCAACGCTTTGATCGTTTTCTGGAAGACCAGTAGTAGTTTCCAATACACATCTGGAGGCAATCTGTAATCTGTGGACTATCAGAGTGTTGATGAAACACAGAAATTGCATCGGGATTGAATACAACAGTCACCATGCGCACGTACCTTCATGGGAGTAATGTCTCAAACAGTTTTCTCTTTGATCGTTCCCTGGAAGGCCAGTAGTAGTTTCCGATGCACATCTGGAGGCATTCTGTAATCTGTGGACTATCAGAGTGTTGATGAAACACAGAAATTGCATCAGGATTGAATACAATCGTCACCATGCGCACTTACCTCCATGGGAGTAATGTCTCAATCAGTCTACGCTTTGATCGTTCCCTGGAAGACCAGTAGTAGTTCCTATGCACATCTGGAGGCATTCTGTAATCTGTGGACTATCAGAGTGTTGATGAAACAAAGAAATTGCATCGGGATTAAATACAACTGTCACCATGCGCACTCTCCTCCATGGGAGTAATGTCTCAAACAGTCTACGCTTTGATCGTTCCCAGGAAAACCAGTAGTAGTCTCCGATGCACATCTGGGGGCATTCTGTATTCTGTGGACTATCTAAGTGTTGATGAAACACAGAAATTGCATCGGGATTGAATACAACAGCCGCCATGCGCACTTTCCTCCATAGGATTAATATCTCAAACAGTCTACGCTTTGATCGTTCCCTGGAAGACCAGTAGTAGTTTCCGATGCACATCTGGAGGCATTCCGTAGTCTGTGGACTATCAGAGTGTTGATGAAACACAGAAATTGCATCGGGATTAAATACAACAGTCACCTTGAACACTTTCCTCCATGGGAGTAATGTCTCAAACAGTCTAAGCTTTGATCGTTAGCTGGAAGACCAGTAGTAGTTTCCGATGCACATCTGGAGGCATTCTGTAATCTACGGACTATCAGAGTGTTGAGGAAACACTGTAATTGCATCGGGATTGAATACAACAGTCACCATGCGCACTTTCCGCCATGGGAGTAATGTCTAAAACAGTCTACGTTTTGATCGTTCCCTGGAAGACCAGTAGTATTTTCCAATGCACATCTGCAGGCATTCTGTAATCTGTGGACTATCAGAGTGTTGATGAAACACAGAAGTTGCATCGGGAATGAATACAACATTCACCATGCGCACTTTCCTCCATGGGAGTAATGGCTCAAACAGTCTACGCTTTGATCGTTCCCTGAAGACCAGTAGTAGTTTCCGATCACATCTGGAGGCATTCTGTAATCTGTGGACTATCTGAGTGTTGATGAAACACAGAAATTGCATCGGGATTGAATACAACAGTCACCATGCGCACTTTCCTCCATGGGAGTAATGACTCAAACAGTCTACGCTTTGATCGTTTCCTGGAAGACCAGTAGTAGTTTCCGATGCACATCTGGAGGCATTCTGTAATCTGTGGAATATCAGAGTGTTGACGAAACACAGAAATTGCAGCGGGATTGAATGCAACAGTCACCATGCGCACTTTCTTCCATGGGAGTAATGTCTCGAACAGTCTACGTTTTGATCGTTCCCTGGAAGACCAGTAGTAGTTTCCGATGCACATCTGGAGGCATTCTGTAATCCTTGGACTTTCAAAGTGATGATGAAACACAGAAATTGCCTCGTGATAGAATACAACAGTCACCACGCGCACTTTCCTCCATGGGAGTAATGTCTCAAACAGTCAACGCTTTGATCGTTTTCTGGAAGACCAGTAGTAGTTTCCAATACACATCTGGAGGCAATCTGTAATCTGTGGACTATCAGAGTGTTGATGAAACACAGAAATTGCATCGGGATTGAATACAACAGTCACCATGCGCACTTACCTTCATGGGAGTAATGTCTCAAACAGTTTTCTCTTTGATCGTTCCCTGGAAGGCCAGTAGTAGTTTCCGATGCACATCTGGAGGCATTCTGTAATCTGTGGACTATCAGAGTGTTGATGAAACACAGAAATTGCATCAGGATTGAATACAATCGTCACCATGCGCACTTACCTCCATGGGAGTAATGTCTCAATCAGTCTACGCTTTGATCGTTCCCTGGAAGACCAGTAGTAGTTCCGATGCACATCTGGAGGCATTCTGTAATCTGTGGACTATCAGAGTGTTGATGAAACAAAGAAATTGCATCGGGATTAAATACAACTGTCACCATGCGCACTCTCCTCCATGGGAGTAATGTCTCAAACAGTCTACGCTTTGATCGTTCCCAGGAAAACCAGTAGTAGTCTCCGATGCACATCTGGGGGCATTCTGTATTCTGTGGACTATCTAAGTGTTGATGAAACACAGAAATTGCATCGGGATTGAATACAACAGCCGCCATGCGCACTTTCCTCCATAGGATTAATATCTCAAACAGTCTACGCTTTGATCGTTCCCTGGAAGACCAGTAGTAGTTTCCGATGCACATCTGGAGGCATTCCGTAGTCTGTGGACTATCAGAGTGTTGATGAAACACAGAAATTGCATCGGGATTAAATACAACAGTCACCTTGAACACTTTCCTCCATGGGAGTAATGTCTCAAACAGTCTAAGCTTTGATCGTTAGCTGGAAGACCAGTAGTAGTTTCCGATGCACATCTGGAGGCATTCTGTAATCTACGGACTATCAGAGTGTTGAGGAAACACTGTAATTGCATCGGGATTGAATACAACAGTCACCATGCGCACTTTCCGCCATGGGAGTAATGTCTAAAACAGTCTACGTTTTGATCGTTCCCTGGAAGACCAGTAGTATTTTCCAATGCACATCTGCAGGCATTCTGTAATCTGTGGACTATCAGAGTGTTGATGAAACACAGAAGTTGCATCGGGAATGAATACAACATTCACCATGCGCACTTTCCTCCATGGGAGTAATGGCTCAAACAGTCTACGCTTTGATCGTTCCCTGAAGACCAGTAGTAGTTTCCGATCACATCTGGAGGCATTCTGTAATCTGTGGACTATCTGAGTGTTGATGAAACACAGAAATTGCATCGGGATTGAATACAACAGTCACCATGCGCACTTTCCTCCATGGGAGTAATGACTCAAACAGTCTACGCTTTGATCGTTTCCTGGAAGACCAGTAGTAGTTTCCGATGCACATCTGGAGGAATTCTGTAATTTGTGGACTATCATAGTGTTGATGAAACACAGAAATCGAATCGGGAATGAATACAACAGTCACCATGCGCGCTTTCCTCCATGGGAGTAATGTCTTAAACAGTCAACGCTTTGATCGTTTCCTGGAAGACCAGTGGCAGTTTCCATTGCACATCTGAAGGCATTCTGTAATCTGTGGACTATCAGAGTGATGATTAAACACAGAATTTGCATCAGGATTGAATACAATCGTCACCATGCGCACTTACCTCCATGGGAGTAATGTCTCAATCAGTCTACGCTTTGATCGTTCCCTGGAAGACCAGTAGTAGTTCCGATGCACATCTGGAGGCATTCTGTAATCTGTGGAATATCAGAGTGTTGACGAAACACAGAAATTGCAGCGGGATTGAATGCAACAGTCACCATGCGCACTTTCTTCCATGGGAGTAATGTCTCGAACAGTCTACGTTTTGATCGTTCCCTGGAAGACCAGTAGTAGTTTCCGATGCACATCTGGAGGCATTCTCTAATCCTTGGACTTTCAAAGTGATGATGAAACACAGAAATTGCCTCGTGATAGAATACAACAGTCACCACGCGCACTTTCCTCCATGGGAGTAATGTCTCAAACAGTCAACGCTTTGATCGTTTTCTGGAAGACCAGTAGTAGTTTCCAATACACATCTGGAGGCAATCTGTAATCTGTGGACTATCAGAGTGTTGATGAAACACAGAAATTGCATCGGGATTGAATACAACAGTCACCATGCGCACTTACCTTCATGGGAGTAATGTCTCAAACAGTTTTCTCTTTGATCGTTCCCTGGAAGGCCAGTAGTAGTTTCCGATGCACATCTGGAGGCATTCTGTAATCTGTGGACTATCAGAGTGTTGATGAAACACTGAAATTGCATCAGGATTGAATACAATCGTCACCATGCGCACTTACCTCCATGGGAGTAATGTCTCAATCAGTCTACGCTTTGATCGTTCCCTGGAAGACCAGTAGTAGTTCCGATGCACATCTGGAGGCATTCTGTAATCTGTGGACTATCAGAGTGTTGATGAAACAAAGAAATTGCATCGGGATTAAATACAACTGTCACCATGCGCACTCTCCTCCATGGGAGTAATGTCTCAAACAGTCTACGCTTTGATCGTTCCCAGGAAAACCAGTAGTAGTCTCCGATGCACATCTGGGGGCATTCTGTATTCTGTGGACTATCTAAGTGTTGATGAAACACAGAAATTGCATCGGGATTGAATACAACAGCCGCCATGCGCACTTTCCTCCATAGGATTAATATCTCAAACAGTCTACGCTTTGATCGTTCCCTGGAAGACCAGTAGTAGTTTCCGATGCACATCTGAAGACATTCTGTAATCTGCAAACTATCACAGTGTTGATGAAACACAGAAATTGCATCGGGATTTAATACAACAGTCACCAGGCGCTATTTCCTCCATGGGAGTAATGTCTCAAACAGTCTACGCATTGATCGTTCCCTGGAAGACCAGTAATAGTTTCCGATGCACATCTGGAGGCATTCTGTAATCCATGGACCTTCAAAGTGTTGATGAAACACAGAAAGTGATTCGGGATTGAATACAACAGTCACCATGCGCACTTTCCTCCATGGGAGTAATGTCTCAAACAGTCTAAGCTTTGATCGTTCCCTGGAAGACCAGTAGTAGTTTCCGATGCACATCTGGAGGCATTCTGTAATCTGTGGACTATCAGAGTGTTGATGAAACACAGAAATTGTATTAGGATTGAATACAACAGTCACCACGCGCACTTTCCTCCATGGGAGTAATGTCTCAAACAGTCTACGCTTTGATCGTTCCCTGGGAGTCCAGTAGTAGTTTCCGATGCACATCTGAACGCAATCTTTAATCCTTGGACCTTCAAAGTGTTGATGAAACACAGAAATTGCCTCGGGATTGAATACAACAGTCACCATGCCCACTTTCTTCCATGGGAGTAATGTCTCAAACAGTCTACGCTTTGATCGTTTCCTGGAAGACCAGTAGTAGTTTCCAATGCACATCTGGAGGCAATCTGTAATCTGTGGACTATCAGAGTGTTGATGAAACACAGAAATTGCATCAGGATTGAATACAATCGTCACCATGCGCACTTACCTCCATGGGAGTAATGTCTCAATCAGTCTACGCTTTGATCGTTCCCTGGAAGACCAGTAGTAGTTCCGATCACATCTGGAGGCATTCTGTAATCTGTGGACTATCTGAGTGTTGATGAAACACAGAAATTGCATCGGGATTGAATACAACAGTCACCATGCGCACTTTCCTCCATGGGAGTAATGACTCAAACAGTCTACGCTTTGATCGTTTCCTGGAAGACCAGTAGTGGTTTCCGATGCACATCTGGAGGTATTCTGTAATCTGTGGACTATCAGAGTGTTGACGAAACACAGAAATAGCAGCGGGATTGAATGCAACAGTCACCATGCGCACTTTCTTCCATGGGAGTAATGTCTCGAACAGTCTACGTTTTGATCGTTCCCTGGAAGACCAGTAGTAGTTTCCGATGAACATCTCTAGGCATTCTGTAATCCTTGGACTTTCAAAGTGATGATGAAACACAGAAATTGCCTCGTGATAGAATACAACAGTCACCACGCGCACTTTCCTCCATGGGAGTAATGTCTCAAACAGTCAACGCTTTGATCGTTTTCTGGAAGACCAGTAGTAGTTTCCAATACACATCTGGAGGCAATCTGTAATCTGTGGACTATCAGAGTGTTGATGAAACACAGAAATTGCTTCGGGATTGAATACAACAGTCACCATGCGCACTTACCTTCATGGGAGTAATGTCTCAAACAGTTTTCTCTTTGATCGTTCCCTGGAAGGCCAGTAGTAGTTTCCGATGCACATCTGGAGGCATTCTGTAATCTGTGGACTATCAGAGTGTTGATGAAACACAGAAATTGCATCAGGATTGAATACAATCGTCACCATGCGCACTTACCTCCATGGGAGTAATGTCTCAATCAGTCTACGCTTTGATCGTTCCCTGGAAGACCAGTAGTAGTTCCGATGCACATCTGGAGGCATTCTGTAATCTGTGGACTATCAGAGTGTTGATGAAACAAAGAAATTGCATCGGGATTAAATACAACTGTCACCATGCGCACTCTCCTCCATGGGAGTAATGTCTCAAACAGTCTACGCTTTGATCGTTCCCAGGAAAACCAGTAGTAGTCTCCGATGCACATCTGGGGGCATTCTGTATTCTGTGGACTATCTGAGTGTTGATGAAACACAGAAATTGCATCGAGATTGAATACAACAGCCGCCATGCGCACTTTCCTCCATAGGAGTAATATCTCAAACAGTCTACGCTTTGATCGTTCCCTGGAAGACCAGTAGTAGTTTCCGATGCACATCTGAAGACATTCTGTAATCTGCAAACTATCACAGTGTTGATGAAACACAGAAATTGCATCGGGATTTAATACAACAGTCACCAGGCGCTATTTCCTCCATGGGAGTAA
This sequence comes from Schistocerca gregaria, assembly GCF_023897955.1. Lineage (NCBI taxonomy): Eukaryota > Metazoa > Arthropoda > Insecta > Orthoptera > Acrididae > Schistocerca > Schistocerca gregaria. The sequence continues at coordinate 54,184,350 of NC_064929.1, forward strand.
TGTCTCAAACAGTCTACGCATTGATCGTTCCCTGGAAGACCAGTAATAGTTTCCGATGCACATCTGGAGGCATTCTGTAATCCATGGACCTTCAAAGTGTTGATGAAACACAGAAAGTGATTCGGGATTGAATACAACAGTCACCATGCGCACTTTCCTCCATGGGAGTAATGTCTCAAACAGTCTAAGCTTTGATCGTTCCATGGAAGACCAGTAGTAGTTTCCGATGCACATCTGGAGGCATTCTGTAATCTGTGGACTATCAGAGTGTTGATGAAACACAGAAATTGTATTAGGATTGAATACAACAGTCACCTTGCGCACTTTCCTCCATGGGAGTAATGTCTCAAACAGTCTACGCTTTGATCGTTCCCTGGGAGTCCAGTAGTAGTTTCCGATGCACATCTGAACGCAATCTTTAATCCTTGGACCTTCAAAGTGTTGATGAAACACAGAAATTGCCTCGGGATTGAATACAACAGTCACCATGCCCACTTTCTTCCATGGGAGTAATGTCTCAAACAGTCTACGCTTTGATCGTTTCCTGGAAGACCAGTAGTAGTTTCCAATGCACATCTGGAGGCAATCTGTAATCTGTGGACTATCAGAGTGTTGATGAAACACAGAAATTGCATCAGGATTGAATACAATCGTCACCATGCGCACTTACCTCCATGGGAGTAATGTCTCAATCAGTCTACGCTTTGATCGTTCCCTGGAAGACCAGTAGTAGTTCCGATCACATCTGGAGGCATTCTGTAATCTGTGGACTATCTGAGTGTTGATGAAACACAGAAATTGCATCGGGATTGAATACAACAGTCACCATGCGCACTTTCCTCCATGGGAGTAATGACTCAAACAGTCTACGCTTTGATCGTTTCCTGGAAGACCAGTAGTAGTTTCCGATGCACATCTGGAGGCATTCTGTAATCTGTGGACTATCAGAGTGTTGACGAAACACAGAAATTGCAGCGGGATTGAATGCAACTGTCACCATGCGCACTTTCTTCCATGGGAGTAATGTCTCGAACAGTCTACGTTTTAATCGTTCCCTGGAAGACCAGTAGTAGTTTCCGATGAACATCTCTAGGCATTCTGTAATCCTTGGACTTTCAAAGTGATGATGAAACACAGAAATTGCCTCGTGATAGAATACAACAGTCACCACGCGCACTTTCCTCCATGGGAGTAATGTCTCAAACAGTCAACGCTTTGATCGTTTTCTGGAAGACCAGTAGTAGTTTCCAATACACATCTGGAGGCAATCTGTAATCTGTGGACTATCAGAGTGTTGATGAAACACAGAAATTGCATCGGGATTGAATACAACAGTCACCATGCGCACTTACCTTCATGGGAGTAATGTCTCAAACAGTTTTCTCTTTGATCGTTCCCTGGAAGGCCAGTAGTAGTTTCCGATGCACATCTGGAGGCATTCTGTAATCTGTGGACTATCAGAGTGTTGATGAAACACAGAAATTGCATCAGGATTGAATACAATCGTCACCATGCGCACTTACCTCCATGGGAGTAATGTCTCAATCAGTCTACGCTTTGATCGTTCCCTGGAAGACCAGTAGTAGTTCCTATGCACATCTGGAGGCATTCTGTAATCTGTGGACTATCAGAGTGTTGATGAAACAAAGAAATTGCATCGGGATTAAATACAACTGTCACCATGCGCACTCTCCTCCATGGGAGTAATGTCTCAAACAGTCTACGCTTTGATCGTTCCCAGGAAAACCAGTAGTAGTCTCCGATGCACATCTGGGGGCATTCTGTATTCTGTGGACTATCTAAGTGTTGATGAAACACAGAAATTGCATCGGGATTGAATACAACAGCCGCCATGCGCACTTTCCTCCATAGGATTAATATCTCAAACAGTCTACGCTTTGATCGTTCCCTGGAAGACCAGTAGTAGTTTCCGATGCACATCTGAAGACATTCTGTAATCTGCAAACTATCATAGTGTTGATGAAACACAGAAATTGCATCGGGATTTAATACAACAGTCACCAGGCGCTATTTCCTCCATGGGAGTAATGTCTCAAACAGTCTACGCATTGATCGTTCCCTGGAAGACCAGTAATAGTTTCCGATGCACATCTGGAGGCATTCTGTAATCCATGGACCTTCAAAGTGTTGATGAAACACAGAAAGTGATTCGGGATTGAATACAACAGTCACCATGCGCACTTTCCTCCATGGGAGTAATGTCTCAAACAGTCTAAGCTTTGATCGTTCCCTGGAAGACCAGTAGTAGTTTCCGATGCACATCTGGAGGCATTCTGTAATCTGTGGACTATCAGAGTGTTGATGAAACACAGAAATTGTATTAGGATTGAATACAACAGTCACCTTGCGCACTTTCCTCCATGGGAGTAATGTCTCAAACAGTCTACGCTTTGATCGTTCCCTGGGAGTCCAGTAGTAGTTTCCGATGCACATCTGAACGCAATCTTTAATCCTTGGACCTTCAAAGTGTTGATGAAACACAGAAATTGCCTCGGGATTGAATACAACAGTCACCATGCCCACTTTCTTCCATGGGAGTAATGTCTCAAACAGTCTACGCTTTGATCGTTTCCTGGAAGACCAGTAGTAGTTTCCAATGCACATCTGGAGGCAATCTGTAATCTGTGGACTATCAGAGTGTTGATGAAACACAGAAATTGCATCAGGATTGAATACAATCGTCACCATGCGCACTTACCTCCATGGGAGTAATGTCTCAATCAGTCTACGCTTTGATCGTTCCCTGGAAGACCAGTAGTAGTTCCGATCACATCTGGAGGCATTCTGTAATCTGTGGACTATCTGAGTGTTGATGAAACACAGAAATTGCATCGGGATTGAATACAACAGTCACCATGCGCACTTTCCTCCATGGGAGTAATGACTCAAACAGTCTACGCTTTGATCGTTTCCTGGAAGACCAGTAGTAGTTTCCGATGCACATCTGGAGGCATTCTGTAATCTGTGGACTATCAGAGTGTTGACGAAACACAGAAATTGCAGCGGGATTGAATGCAACAGTCACCATGCGCACTTTCTTCCATGGGAGTAATGTCTCGAACAGTCTACGTTTTGATCGTTCCCTGGAAGACCAGTAGTAGTTTCCGATGAACATCTCTAGGCATTATGTAATCCTTGGACTTTCAAAGTGATGATGAAACACAGAAATTGCCTCGTGATAGAATACAACAGTCACCACGCGCACTTTCCTCCATGGGAGTAATGTCTCAAACAGTCAACGCTTTGATCGTTTTCTGGAAGACCAGTAGTAGTTTCCAATACACATCTGGAGGCAATCTGTAATCTGTGGACTATCAGAGTGTTGATGAAACACAGAAATTGCATCGGGATTGAATACAACAGTCACCATGCGCACTTACCTTCATGGGAGTAATGTCTCAAACAGTTTTCTCCTTGATCGTTCCCTGGAAGGCCAGTAGTAGTTTCCGATGCACATCTGGAGGCATTCTGTAATCTGTGGACTATCAGAGTGTTGATGAAACACAGAAATTGCATCAGGATTGAATACAATCGTCACCATGCGCACTTACCTCCATGGGAGTAACGTCTCAATCAGTCTACGCTTTGATCGTTCCCTGGAAGACCAGTAGTAGTTCCGATGCACATCTGGAGGCATTCTGTAATCTGTGGACTATCAGAGTGTTGATGAAACAAAGAAATTGCATCGGGATTAAATACAACTGTCACCATGCGCACTCTCCTCCATGGGAGTAATGTCTCAAACAGTCTACGCTTTGATCGTTCCCAGGAAAACCAGTAGTAGTCTCCGATGCACATCTGGGGGCATTCTGTATTCTGTGGACTATCTGAGTGTTGATGAAACACAGAAATTGCATCGGGATTGAATACAACAGCCGCCATGCGCACTTTCCTCCATAGGAGTAATATCTCAAACAGTCTACGCTTTGATCGTTCCCTGGAAGACCAGTAGTAGTTTCCGATGCACATCTGAAGACATTCTGTAATCTGCAAACTATCACAGTGTTGATGAATCACAGAAATTGCATCGGGATTTAATACAACAGTCACCAGGCGCTATTTCCTCCATGGGAGTAATGTCTCAAACAGTCTACCCATTGATCGTTCCCTGGAAGACCAGTAATAGTTTCCGATGCACATCTGGAGGCATTCTGTAATCCATGGACCTTCAAAGTGTTGATGAAACACAGAAAGTGATTCGGGATTGAATACAACAGTCACCATGCGCACTTTCCTCCATGGGAGTAATGTCTCAAACAGTCTAAGCTTTGATCGTTCCCTGGAAGACCAGTAGTAGTTTCCGATGCACATCTGGAGGCATTCTGTAATCTGTGGACTATCAGAGTGTTGATGAAACACAGAAATTGTATTAGGATTGAATACAACAGTCACCTTGCGCACTTTCCTCCATGGGAGTAATGTCTCAAACAGTCTACGCTTTGATCGTTCCCTGGGAGTCCAGTAGTAGTTTCCGATGCACATCTGAACGCAATCTTTAATCCTTGGACCTTCAAAGTGTTGATGAAACACAGAAATTGCCTCGGGATTGAATACAACAGTCACCATGCCCACTTTCTTCCATGGGAGTAATGTCTCAAACAGTCTACGCTTTGATCGTTTCCTGGAAGACCAGTAGTAGTTTCCAATGCACATCTGGAGGCAATCTGTAATCTGTGGACTATCAGAGTGTTGATGAAACACAGAAATTGCATCAGGATTGAATACAATCGTCACCATGCGCACTTACCTCCATGGGAGTAATGTCTCAATCAGTCTACGCTTTGATCGTTCCCTGGAAGACCAGTAGTAGTTCCGATCACATCTGGAGGCATTCTGTAATCTGTGGACTATCTGAGTGTTGATGAAACACAGAAATTGCATCGGGATTGAATACAACAGTCACCATGCGCACTTTCCTCCATGGGAGTAATGACTCAAACAGTCTACGCTTTGATCGTTTCCTGGAAGACCAGTAGTAGTTTCCGATGCACATCTGGAGGCATTCTGTAATCTGTGGACTATCAGAGTGTTTACGAAACACAGAAATTGCAGCGGGATTGAATGCAACAGTCACCATGCGCACTTTCTTCCATGGGAGTAATGTCTCGAACAGTCTACGTTTTGATCGTTCCCTGGAAGACCAGTAGTAGTTTACGATGAACATCTCTAGGCATTCTGTAATCCTTGGACTTTCAAAGTGATGATGAAACACAGAAATTGCCTCGTGATAGAATACAACAGTCACCACGCGCACTTTCCTCCATGGGAGTAATGTCTCAAACAGTCAACGCTTTGATCGTTTTCTGGAAGACCAGTAGTAGTTTCCATTACACATCTGGAGGCAATCTGTAATCTGTGGACTATCAGAGTGTTGATGAAACACAGAAATTGCATCGGGATTGAATACAACAGTCACCATGCGCACTTACCTTCATGGGAGTAATGTCTCAAACAGTTTTCTCTTTGATCGTTCCCTGGAAGGCCAGTAGTAGTTTCCGATGCACATCTGGAGGCATTCTGTAATCTGTGGACTATCAGAGTGTTGATGAAACACAGAAACTGCATCAGGATTGAATACAATCGTCACCATGCGCACTTACCTCCATGGGAGTAATGTCTCAATCAGTCTACGCTTTGATCGTTCCCTGGAAGACCAGTAGTAGTTCCGATGCACATCTGGAGGCATTCTGTAATCTGTGGACTATCAGAGTGTTGATGAAACAAAGAAATTGCATCGGGATTAAATACAACTGTCACCATGCGCACTCTCCTCCATGGGAGTAATGTCTCAAACAGTCTACGCTTTGATCGTTCCCAGGAAAACCAGTAGTAGTCTCCGATGCACATCTGGGGGCATTCTGTATTCTGTGGACTATCTGAGTGTTGATGAAACACAGAAATTGCATCGGGATTGAATACAACAGCCGCCATGCGCACTTTCCTCCATAGGAGTAATATCTCAAACAGTCTACGCTTTAATCGTTCCCTGGAAGACCAGTAGTAGTTTCCGATGCACATCTGAAGACATTCTGTAATCTGCAAACTATCACAGTGTTGATGAAACACAGAAATTGCATCGGGATTTAATACAACAGTCACCAGGCGCTATTTCCTCCATGGGAGTAATGTCTCAAACAGTCTACGCATTGATCGTTCCCTGGAAGACCAGTAATAGTTTCCGATGCACATCTGGAGGCATTCTGTAATCCATGGACCTTCAAAGTGTTGATGAAACACAGAAAGTGATTCGGGATTGAATACAACAGTCACCATGCGCACTTTCCTCCATGGGAGTAATGTCTCAAACAGTCTAAGCTTTGATCGTTCCCTGGAAGACCAGTAGTAGTTTCCGATGCACATCTGGAGGCATTCTGTAATCTGTGGACTATCAGAGTGTTGATGAAACACAGAAATTGTATTAGGATTGAATACAACAGTCACCTTGCGCACTTTCCTCCATGGGAGTAATGTCTCAAACAGTCTACGCTTTGATCGTTCCCTGGGAGTCCAGTAGTAGTTTCCGATGCACATCTGAACGCAATCTTTAATCCTTGGACCTTCAAAGTGTTGATGAAACACAGAAATTGCCTCGGGATTGAATACAACAGTCACCATGCCCACTTTCTTCCATGGGAGTAATGTCTCAAACAGTCTACGCTTTGATCGTTTCCTGGAAGACCAGTAGTAGTTTCCAATGCACATCTGGAGGCAATCTGTAATCTGTGGACTATCAGAGTGTAGATGAAACACAGAAATTGCATCGGGATTGAATACAACAGTCACCATGCGCACTTACCTTCATGGGAGTAATGTCTCAAGTAGTTTTCTCTTTGATCGTTCGCTGGAAGACCAGTAGTAGTTTCCGATGCACATCTGGAGGCATTCTGTAATCTGTGGACTATCAGAGTGTTGATGAAACACAGGAATTGCATCAGGATTGAATACAACAGTCACCATGCTCACTTACCTCCATGGTAGTAAAGTCTCAATCAGTCTACGCTTTGATCGTTCCCTGGAAGACCAGTAGTAGTTATGATGCACATCTGGAGGCATTCTGTAATCTGTGGACTATCAGAGTGTTGATGAAACACAGAAATTGCATCGGGATTGAATACAACAGTCACCACGCGCACTTTCCTCCATGGGAGTAATGTCTCAAACAGTCCACGCTTTGATCGTACCCTGGGAGTCCGGTAGTAGTTTCCGATGTACATCTGAACGCAATCTGTAATCCTTGGACCTTCAAAGTATTGATGAAACACAGAAATTGCCTCGGGACAGAATACAACACTCACCATGCGCACTTTCCTCCATGGGAGTAATGTCTCAATCAGTCTACGCTTTGATCGTTCCCTGGAAGACCAGTAGTAGTTCCGATGCACATCTGGAGGCATTCTGTAATCTGTGGACTATCTGAGTGTTGATGAAACACAGAAATTGCATCGGCATTGAATACAACAGTCACCATGCGCACTTACCCTCATGGGAGTAATGTCTCAAACAGTTTACTATTTGATCGTTCGCTGGAAGACCAGTAGTAGTTTCCGATGCATATCTGGAACATTCAGTAATCTGTGGACTATCTGAGTGTTGATGAAACACAGAAATTGCATCGGGATTGAATACAACAGTCGCCATGCGCACTTTACTCCATGGGAGTAATATATCAAACAGTCTAAGCTTTGATCGTTCCCTGGAAGACCAATAGTAGTTTCCGATGCACATCTGAAGGCATTCTGTAATCTGTGGACTATCAGAGTGTTGATGAAACACAGAAACTGCATCGGGATTGAATACAACAGTCACCTTGAACACTTTCCTCAATGGGTGTAATGTCTCAAACAGTCTAAGCTTTGATCGTTAGCAGGAAGACCAGTAGTAGTTTCCGATGCACATCTGGAGGCATTCTGTAATCTACGGACTATCAGAGTGTTGATGAAACACTGTAATTGCATCGGGATTGAATACAACAGTCACCATGCGCACTTTCCGCCATGGGAGTAATGTCTAAAACAGTCTACGATTTGATCGTTCCCTGGAAGACCAGTAGTATTTTCCAATGCACATCTGCAGGCATTCTGTAATCTGTGGACTATCAGAGTGTTGATGAAACACAGAAGTTGCATCGGGAATGAATACAACAGTCACCAAGCGCACTTTCCTCCATGGGAGTAATGGCTCAAACAGTCTACGCTTTGATCGTTCCCTGAAGACCAGTAGTAGTTTCCGATCACATCTGGAGGCATTCTGTAATCTGTGGACTATCTGAGTGTTGATGAAACACAGAAATTGCATCGGGATTGAATACAACAGTCACCATGCGCACTTTCCACCATGGGAGTAATGTCTCAAACAGTCAACGCTTTGATCGTTTCCTGGAAGACCAGTAGTAGTTTCCAATGCACATCTGGAGGCAATCTGTAATCTGTGGACTATCAGAGTGTTGATGAAACACAGAAATTGCATCGGGATTGAATACAACAGTCACCATGCGCACTTACCTTCATGGGGGGAATGTCTCAAACAGTTTCCTCTTTGATCGTTCCCTGGAGGACCAGTAGTAATTTCCGATGCACATCTGGAGGCATTCTGTAATCTGTGGACTATCAGAGTGTTGATGAAACACAGAAATTGCATCAGGATTGAATACAACTGTCACCATGCGCACTTACCTCCATGGGAGTAATGTCTCAATCAGTCTACGATTTGATCGTTCCCTGGAAGACCAGTAGTAGTTCCGATGCACATCTGGAGGCATTCTGTAATCTGTGGACTATCAGAGTGTTGATGAAACAAAGAAATTGCATCGGGATTGAATACAACTGTCACCATGCGCTCTCTCCTCCATGGGAGTAATGTCTCAAACAGTCTACGCTTTGATCGCTCCCAGCAAAACCAGTAGTAGTTTCCGATGCACATCTGGGGGCATTCTGTAATCTGTGGACTATCTGAGTGTTGATGAAACACAGAAATTGCATCGGGATTCAATACAACAGCCGCCATGCGCACTTTCCTCCATAGGAGTAATATCTCAAACAGTCTAAGGATTGATCGTTCCCTGGAAGACCAGTAGTTGTTTCCGATGCACATCTGAAGACATTCTGTAATCTGCAAGCTATCACAGTGTTGATGAAACACAGAAATTGCATCGGGATTTAATACAACAGTCACCAGGCGCTATTTCCTCCATGGGAGTAATGTCTCAAACAGTCTACGCATTGATCGTTCCCTGGAAGACCAGTAATAGTTTCCGATGCACATCTGGAGGCATTCTGTAATCCTTGGACCTTCAAAGTGTTGATGAAACACAGAAAGTGATTCGGGATTGAATACAACAGTCACCATGCGCACTTTCCTCCATGGGAGTAATGTCTCAAACAGTCTAAGCTTTGATCGTTCCCTGGAAGACCAGTAGTAGTTTCCGATGCACATCTGGAGGCATTCTGTAATCTGTGGACTATCAGAGTGTAGATGAAACACAGAAATTGCATCGGGATTGAATACAACAGTCACCATGCGCACTTTCCTCCATGGGAGTAATGTCTCAAACAGTCTAAGCTTTGATCGTTCCCTGGAAGACCAGTAGTAGTTTCCGATGCACATCTGGAGGCATTCTCTAATCTGTGGACTATCAGAGTGTTGATGAAACACAGAAATTGCATCAGGATTGAATACAACAGTCACCATGCGCACTTACCTCCATGGGAGTAATGTCTCAATCAGTCTACACTTTGATCGTTCCCTGGAAGACCAGTAGTAGTTCCGATGCACATCTGGAGGCATTCTGTAATCTGTGGACTATCAGAGTGTTGATGAAACACAGAAATTGCATCGGGATTGAATACAACAGTCACCACGCGCACTTTCCTCCATTGGAGTAATGTCTCAAACAGTCAACGCTTTGATCGTACCCTGGGAGTCCGGTAGTAGTTTCCGATGCACATTTGAACGCAATCTGTAATCCTTGGACCTTCAAAGTATTGATGAAACACAGAAATTGCCTCGGGATTGAATACAACACTCACCATGCGCACTTTCCTCCATGGGAGTAATGTCTCAATCAGTCTACGCTTTGATCGTTCCCTGGAAGACCAGTAGTAGTTCCGATGCACATCTGGAGGCATTCTGTAATCTGTGGACTATCAGAGTGTTGATGAAACACAGAAATTGCATCGGGATTGAATATAACAGTCACCATGCGCACTTACCTTCATGGGAGTAATGTCTCAAACAGTTTACTATTTGATCGTTCGCTGGAAGACCAGTAGTAGTTTCCGATGCACATCTGGAGGCATTCTGTAATCTGTGGACTATCTGAGTGTTGATGAAACACAGAAATTGCATCGGGATTGAATACAACAGTCGCCATGCGCACTTTCCTCCATGGGAGTAATATCTCAAACAGTCTAAGCTTTGATCGTTCCCTGGAAGACCAATAGTAGTTTCCGATGCACATCTGAAGGCATTCTGTAATCTGTGGACTATCAGAGTGTTGATGAAACACAGAAACTGCAGCGGGATTGAATACAACAGTCACGAGGCGCTATTTCCTCCATGGGAGTAATGTCACAAACAGTCTACATTTTGATCGTTCCCTGGAAGACCAGTAGTAGCTTCCGATGCACATCTGGAGGCATTCTGTATTCCTTAGACCTTCAAAGTGTTGATGAAACACAGATATTGCCTCGGGATAGAATACAACAGTCACCATGCGCACTTTCCGCCATGGGAGTAATGTCTCAAACAGTCAACGCTTTGAACGTTCCCTGGAAGACCAGTAGTAGCTTCCGATGCACATCTGGAGGCATTCTGTAATCTGTGGACTATCAGAGTGATGATGAAACACAGAAATTGCATCGGGATTAAATACAACATTCACCATGCGCACTTTCCTCCATGGGACTTATGTCTCAAACAGTCTACGTTTTGATCGTTCCCTGAAAGACCAGTAGTAGTTTCCGATGCACATCTGGAGGCATTCTGTAATCTGCGGACTATCAGAGTGTTGGTGAAACACTGTAATTGCATCGGGATTGAATACAACAGTCAAAATGCGCACTTTCCGCCATGGGAGTAATGTCTCAAACAGTCTACGCTTTGATCGTTCCCTGGAAGACCAGTAGTAGTTTCCGATGCACATCTGGAGGCATTCTGTAATCTGTGGACTATCGGAGTGTTGATGAAACACAGAAATTGAATCCGGATTGAATACAACAGTCATCTTGCGCACTTTCCTCCATGGGAGTAATGTCTCAAACAGTCTAAGCTTTGATCGTTACCTGGAAGACCAGTAGTAGTTTCCGATGCACATCTGGAGGCATTCTGTTAATCTCCGGACTATCAGAGTGTTGATGAAACACTGTAATTTCATCGGGATTGAATACAACAGTCACCATGCTCACTTTCCGCCATGGGAGTAATGTCTCAAACAGTCTACGCTTTGATCGTTCCCTGGAAGACCAGTAGTAGTTAAGGATGCACATCTGGAGGCATTCTGTAATCTGTGGACTATCAGAGTGTTGACGAAACACAGTAATTGCATCGGTATTGAATACAACAGTCACCATGCGCACTTTCCTCCATGGGAGTAATGTCTCAAACAGTCTACGCATTGATCGTTCCCTGGAAGACCAGTAGTAGTTTCCGATGCACATCTGGAGGCATTCTGTTATCCTTGGACCTTCAAAGTGTTAATGAAACACAGAAATTGATTCGGGATTTAATACAAAAGTCACCATGCGCACTTTCCTCCATGGGAGTAATGTCTCATACAGTCTACACTTTGATCGTTCCCTGGAACACCAGTAGTAGTTTCCGATGCACATCTGGAGGCATTCTGTAATCTGTGGACTATCAGAGTGTTGATGAAACACAGAAATTGCTTCGGGATTGAATACAACAGTCACCATGCGCACTCTCCTCCATGGGAGTAATGAATCAAACAGTCTACGCTTTGATCGTTCCCAGGAAGACCAGTAGTAGTTTCCGATGCACATCTGAAGGCATTCTGTAATCTGTGGACTATCAGAGTGTTGATGAAACACAGAAACTGCATCGGGATTGAATACAACAGTCACCTTTAACACTTTCCTCCATGGGAGTAATGTCGCAAACAGTCTACGCTTTGATCGTTCCCAGGAAGACCAGTAGTAGTTTCCGATGCACATCTGGGGGCATTCTGTAATCTGTGGACTATCTGAGTGTTGATGAAACACAGAAATTGCATCGGGATTGAAAACAACAGTCACCATGCGCACTTTCCTCCACGTGAGTAATATCTCAAACAGTCTAAGCTTTGATCGTTCCCTGGAAGACCAATAGTAGTTTCCGATGCACATCTGAAGGCATTCTGTAATCTGTGGACTATCAGAGTGTTGATGAAACACAGAAACTGCAGCGGGATTGAATACAACAGTCACGAGGCGCTATTTCCTCCATGGGAGTAATGTCACAAACAGTCTACGTTTTGATCGTTCCCTGGAAGACCAGTAGTAGCTTCCGATGCACATCTGGAGGCATTCTGTATTCCTTAGACCTTCAAAGTGTTGATGAAACACAGATATTGCCTCGGGATAGAATACAACAGTCACCATGCGCACTTTCCGCCATGGGAGTAATGTCTCAAACAGTCAACGCTTTGAACGTTCCCTGGAAGACCAGTAGTAGCTTCCGATGCACATCTGGAGGCATTCTGTAATCTGTGGACTATCAGAGTGATGATGAAACACAGAAATTGCATCGGGATTAAATACAACATTCACCATGCGCACTTTCCTCCATGGGACTTATGTCTCAAACAGTCTACGTTTTGATCGTTCCCTGGAAGACCAGTAGTAGTTTCCGATGCACATCTGGAGGCATTCTGTAATCTGCGGACTATCAGAGTGTTGGTGAAACACTGTAATTGCATCGGGATTGAATACAACAGTCAAAATGCGCACTTTCCGCCATGGGAGTAATGTCTCAAACAGTCTACGCTTTGATCGTTCCCTGGAAGACCAGTAGTAGTTTCCGATGCACATCTGGAGGCATTCTGTAATCTGTGGACTATCGGAGTGTTGATGAAACACAGAAATTGAATCCGGATTGAATACAACAGTCATCTTGCGCACTTTCCTCCATGGGAGTAATGTCTCAAACAGTCTAAGCTTTGATCGTTACCTGGAAGACCAGTAGTAGTTTCCGATGCACATCTGGAGGCATTCTGTTAATCTCCGGACTATCAGAGTGTTGATGAAACACTGTAATTTCATCGGGATTGAATACAACAGTCACCATGCGCACTTTCCGCCATGGGAGTAATGTCTCAAACAGTCTACGCTTTGATCGTTCCCTGGAAGACCAGTAGTAGTTAAGGATGCACATCTGGAGGCATTCTGTAATCTGTGGACTATCAGAGTGTTGACGAAACACAGTAATTGCATCGGTATTGAATACAACAGTCACCATGCGCACTTTCCTCCATGGGAGTAATGTCTCAAACAGTCTACGCATTGATCGTTCCCTGGAAGACCAGTAGTAGTTTCCGATGCACATCTGGAGGCATTCTGTTATCCTTGGACCTTCAAAGTGTTAATGAAACACAGAAATTGATTCGGGATTTAATACAAAAGTCACCATGCGCACTTTCCTCCATGGGAGTAATGTCTCATACAGTCTACACTTTGATCGTTCCCTGGAACACCAGTAGTAGTTTCCGATGCACATCTGGAGGCATTCTGTAATCTGTGGACTATCAGAGTGTTGATGAAACACAGAAATTGCTTCGGGATTGAATACAACAGTCACCATGCGCACTCTCCTCCATGGGAGTAATGAATCAAACAGTTTACGCTTTGATCGTTCCCAGGAAGACCAGTAGTAGTTTCCGATGCACATCTGAAGGCATTCTGTAATCTGTGGACTATCAGAGTGTTGATGAAACACAGAAACTGCATCGGGATTGAATACAACAGTCACCTTTAACACTTTCCTCCATGGGAGTAATGTCTCAAACAGTCTACGCTTTGATCGTTCCCAGGAAGACCAGTAGTAGTTTCCGATGCACATCTGGGGGCATTCTGTAATCTGTGGACTATCTGAGTGTTGATGAAACACAGAAATTGCATCGGGATTGAAAACAACAGTCACCATGCGCACTTTCCTCCATGGGAGTAATATCTCAAACAGTCTAAGCTTTGATCGTTCCCTGGAAGACCAATAGTAGTTTCCGATGCACATCTGAAGGCATTCTGTAATCTGTGGACTATCAGAGTGTTGATGAAACACAGAAACTGCAGCGGGATTGAATACAACAGTCACGAGGCGCTATTTCCTCCATGGGAGTAATGTCACAAACAGTCTACGTTTTGATCGTTCCCTGGAAGACCAGTAGTAGCTTCCGATGCACATCTGGAGGCATTCTGTATTCCTTAGACCTTCAAAGTGTTGATGAAACACAGATATTGCCTCGGGATAGAATACAACAGTCACCATGCGCACTTTCCGCCATGGGAGTAATGTCTCAAACAGTCAACGCTTTGAACGTTCCCTGGAAGACCAGTAGTAGCTTCCGATGCACATCTGGAGGCATTCTGTAATCTGTGGACTATCAGAGTGATGATGAAACACAGAAATTGCATCGGGATTAAATACAACATTCACCATGCGCACTTTCCTCCATGGGACTTATGTCTCAAACAGTCTACGTTTTGATCGTTCCCTGGAAGACCAGTAGTAGTTTCCGATGCACATCTGGAGGCATTCTGTAATCTGCGGACTATCAGAGTGTTGATGAAACACTGTAATTGCATCGGGATTGAATACAACAGTCAAAATGCGCACTTTTTGCCATGGGAGTAATGTTTCAAACAGTCTACGCTTTGATCGTTCCCTGGAAGACCAGTAGTAGTTTCCGATGCACATCTGGAGGCATTCTGTAATCTGTGGACTATCGGAGTGTTGATGAAACACAGAAATTGAATCCGGATTGAATACAACAGTCATCTTGCGCACTTTCCTCCATGGGAGTAATGTCTCAAACAGTCTAAGCTTTGATCGTTACCTGGAAGACCAGTAGTAGTTTCCGATGCACATCTGGAGGCATTCTGTTAATCTCCGGACTATCAGAGTGTTGATGAAACACTGTAATTTCATCGGGATTGAATACAACAGTCACCATGCGCACTTTCCGCCATGGGAGTAATGTCTCAAACAGTCTACGCTTTGATCGTTCCCTGGAAGACCAGTAGTAGTTTCCGATGCACATCTGGAGGCATTCTGTAATCTGTGGACTATCAGAGTGTTGACGAAACACCGTAATTGCATCGGTATTGAATACAACAGTCACCATGCGCACTTTCCTCCATGGGAGTAATGTCTCAAACAGTCTACGCATTGATCGTTCCCTGGAAGACCAGTAGTAGTTTCCGATGCACATCTGGAGGCATTCTGTTATCCTTGGACCTTCAAAGTGTTAATGAAACACAGAAATTGATTCGGGATTTAATACAAAAGTCACCATGCGCACTTTCCTCCATGGGAGTAATGTCTCATACAGTCTACACTTTGATCGTTCCCTGGAACACCAGTAGTAGTTTCCGATGCACATCTGGAGGCATTCTGTAATCTGTGGACTATCAGAGTGTTGATGAAACACAGAAATTGCTTCGGGATTGAATACAACAGTCACCATGCGCACTCTCCTCCATGGGAGTAATGAATCAAACAGTCTACGCTTTGATCGTTCCCAGGAAGACCAGTAGTAGTTTCCGATGCACATCCGAAGGCATTCTGTAATCTGTGGACTATCAGAGTGTTGATGAAACACAGAAACTGCATCGGGATTGAATACAACAGTCACCTTTAACACTTTCCTCCATGGGAGTAATGTCTCAAACAGTCTACGATTTGATCGTTCCCTGGAAGACCAGTAGTATTTTCCAATGCACATCTGCAGGCATTCTGTAATCTGTGGACTATCAGAGTGTTGGTGAAGCACAGAAGTTGCATCGGGAATGAATACAACAGTCACCATGCGCACTTTCCTCCATGGGAGTAATGGCTCAAACATTCTACGCTTTGATCGTTCCCTGAAGACCAGTAGTAGTTTCCGATCACATCTGGAGGCATTCTGTAATCTGTGGACTATCTGAGTGTTGATGAAACACAGACATTGCATCGGGATTGAATACAACAGTCACCATGCGCAGTTTCCACCATGGGAGTAATGTCTCAAACAGTCAACGCTTAGATCGATTCCTGGAAGACCAGTAGTAGTTTCCAATGCACATCTGGAGGCAATCTGTAATCTGTGTACTATCAGAATGTTGATGAAACACAGAAATTGCATCGGGATTGAATACAACAGTCACCATGCGCACTCTCCTCCATGGGAGTAATGTCTCAAACAGTCTACGCTTTGATCGTTCCCAGGAAAACCAGTAGTAGTTTCCGATGCACATCTGGAGGCATTCTGTAATCTGTGGACTATCAGAGTGTTGATGAAACACAGAAATTGCATCAGGATTGAATACAACCGTCACCATGCGCACTTACCTCCATGGGAGTAATGTCTCAATCAGTCTACGATTTGATCGTTCCCTGGAAGACCAGTAGTAGTTCCGATGCACATCTGGAGGCATTCTGTAATCTGTGGACAATCAGAGTGTTGATGAAACAAAGAAATTGCATCGGGATTGAATACAACTGTCACCATGCGCACTCTCCTCCATGGGAGTAATGTCTCAAACAGTCAACGCTTTGATCGTACCCTGGGAGCCCGGTAGTAGTTTCCGATGCACATTTGAACGCAATCTGTAATCCTTGGACCTTCAAAGTATTGATGAAACACAGAAATTGCCTCGGGATTGAATACAACACTCACCATGCGCACTTTCCTCCATGGGAGTAATGTCTCAATCAGTCTACGCTTTGATCGTTCCCTGGAAGACCTGTAGTAGTTCCGATGCACATCTGGAGGCATTCTGTAATCTGTGGACTATCAGAGTGTTGATGAAACACAGAAATTGCATCGGGATTGAATACAACAGCCGCCATGCGCACTTTCCTCCATAGGAGTAATATCTCAAACAGTCTAAGGATTGATCGTTCCCTTGAAGACCAGTATTAGTTTCCGATGCACATCTGAAGACATTCTGTAGTCTGTAAGCTATCACAGTGTTGATGAAACACAGAAATTGCATCGGGATTTATTACAACAGTCACCAGGCGCTATTTCCTCCATGGGAGTAATGTCTCAAACAGTCTACGCATTGATCGTTCCCTGGAAGACCAGTAATAGTTTCCGATGCACATCTGTTGGCATTCTGTAATCCTTGGACCTTCAAAGTGTTGATGAAACACAGAAAGTGATTCGGGATTGAATACAACAGTCACCATGCGCACTTTCCTCCATGGGAGTAATGTCTCAAACAGTCTAAGCTTTGATCGTTCCCTGGAAGACCAGTAGTAGTTTCCGATGCACATCTGGAGGCATTCTGTAATCTGTGGACTATCAGAGTGTAGATGAAACACAGAAATTGCATCGGGATTGAATACAACAGTCACCATGCGCACTTACCTTCATGGGAGTAATGTCTCAAACAGTTTTCTCTTTGATCGTTCGCTGGAAGACCAGTAGTAGTTTCCGATGCACATCTGGAGGCATTCTGTAATCTGTGGACTATCAGAGTGTTGATGAAACACAGAAATTGCATCAGGATTGAATACAACAGTCACCATGCGCACTTACCTCCATGGGAGTAATGTCTCAATCAGTCTACCCTTTGATCGTTCCCTGGAAGACCAGTAGTAGTTCCGATGCACATCTGGAGGCATTCTGTAATCTGTGGACAATCAGAGTGTTGATGAAACACAGAAATTGCATCGGGATTGAATACAACTGTCACCACGCGCACTTTCCTCCATGGGAGTAATGTCTCAAACAGACAACGCTTTGATCGTACCCTGGGAGTCCGGTAGTAGTTTCCGTTGCACATTTGAACGCAATCTGTAATTCTTGGACATTCAAAGTATTGATGAAACACAGAAATTGCCTCGGGATTGAATACAACCCTCACCATGCGCACTTTCCTCCATGGGAGTAATGTCTCAATCAGTCTACACTTTGATCGTTCCCTGGAAGACCAGTAGTAGTTCCGATGCACATCTGGAGGCATTCTGTAATCTGTGGACTACCAGAGTGTTGAAGAAACACAGAAATTGCCTCGGGATTGAATACAACCCTCACCATGCGCACTTTCCTCCATGGGAGTAATGTCTCAATCAGTCTACACTTTGATCGTTCCCTGGAAGACCAGTAGTAGTTTCCGATGCACATCTGGAGGCATTCTGTAATCTGTGGACTATCAGAGTGTTGATGAAACACAGAAATTGCATCGGGATTGAATACAACAGTCACCATGCGCACTCTCCTCCATGGGAGTAATGTCTCAAACAGTCTACGCTTTGATCGTTCCCAGGAAGACCAGTAGTAGTTTCCCTTGCACATCTGGGGGCATTCTGTAATCTGTGGACTATCTGAGTGTTGATGAAACACAGAAATTGCATCGGGATTGAAAACAACAGTCACCATGCGCACTTTCCTCCATGGGAGTAATATCTCAAACAGTCTAATTTTGATCGTTCCCTGGAAGACCAATAGTAGTTTCCGATGCACATCTGAAGGCATTCTGTAATCTGTGGACTATCAGAGTGTTGATGAAACACAGAAACTGCAGCGGGATTGAATACAACAGTCACCAGGCGCTATTTCCTCCGTGGGAGTAATGTCACAAACAGTCTACGTTTTGATCGTTCCCTGGAAGACCAGTAGTAGCTTCCGATGCACATCTGGAGGCATTCTGTAATCCTTAGACCTCCAAACTGTTGATGAAACACAGATATTGCCTCGGGACAGAATACAACAGTCACCATGCGCACTTTCCGCCATGGGAGTAATGTCTCAAACAGTCAACGCTTTGAACGTTCCCTGGAAGACCAGTAGTAGCTTCCGATGCACATCTGGAGGCATTCTGTAATCTGTGGACTATCAGAGTGATGATGAAACACAGAAATTGCATCGGGATTAAATACAACATTCACCATGCGCACTTTCCTCCATGGGACTTATGTCTCAAACAGTCTACGTTTTGATCGTTCCCTGGAAGACCAGTAGTAGTTTCCGATGCACATCTGGAGGCATTCTGTAATCTGCGGACTATCAGAGTGTTGATGAAACAGTGTAATTGCATCGGGATTGAATACAACAGTCAAAATGCGCACTTTCCGCCATGGGAGTAATGTCTCAAACTGTCTACGCTTTGATCGTTCCCTGGAAGACCAGTAGTAGTTTCCGATGCACATCTGGAGGCATTCTGTAATCTGTGGACTATCAGAGTGTTGATGAAACACAGAAATTGAATCCGGATTGAATACAACAGTCACCTTGCGCACTTTCCTCCATGGGAGTAATGTCTCAAACAGTCTAAGCTTTGATCGTTACCTGGAAGACCAGTAGTAGTTTCCGATGCACATCTGGAGGCATTCTGTAATCTCCGGACTATCAGAGTGTTGATGAAACACTGTAATTTCATCGGGATTGAATACAACAGTCACCATGCGCACTTTCCGCCATGGGAGTAATGTCTCAAACAGTCTACGCTTTGATCGTTCCCTGGAAGACCAGTAGTAGTTTCCGATGCACATCTGGAGGCATTCTGTAATCTGTGGACTATCAGAGTGTTGATGAAACACAGTAATTGCATCGGTATTGATTACAACAGTCCCCATGCGCACTTTCGTCCATGGGAGTAATGTCTCAAACAGTCTACGCATTGATCGTTCCCTGGAAGACCAGTAGTAGTTTCCGATGCACATCTGGAGGCATTCTGTTATCCTTGGACCTTCAAAGTGTTAATGAAACACAGAAATTGATTCGGGATTTAATACAAAAGTCACCATGCGCACTTTCCTCCATGGGAGTAATGTCTCAATCAGTCTACGCTTTGATCGTTCCCTGGAAGACCAGTAGTAGTTCCGATGCACATCTGGAGGCATTCTGTAATCTGTGGACTATCAGAGTGTTGATGAAACACAGAAATTGCATCGGGATTGAATATAACAGTCACCATGCGCACTTACCTTCATGGGAGTAATGTCTCAAACAGTTTACTATTTGATCGTTCGCTGGAAGACCAGTAGTAGTTTCCGATGCACATCTGGAGGCATTCTGTAATCTGTGGACTATCTGAGTGTTGATGAAACACAGAAATTGCATCGGGATTGAATACAACAGTCGCCATGCGCACTTTCCTCCATGGGAGTAATATCTCAAACAGTCTAAGCTTTGATCGTTCCCTGGAAGACCAGTAGTAGTTTCCGATGCACATCTGGAGGCATTCTGTAATCTGTGGACTATCAGAGTGTTGATGAAACACAGAAACTGCATCGGGATTGAATACAACAGTCACCATGCGCACTCTCCTCCGTGGGAGTAATGTCTCAAACAGTCTACGCTTTGATCGTTCCCAGGAAGACCAGTAGTAGTTTCCGATTCACATCTGGGGGCATTCTGTAATCTGTGGACTATCTGAGTGTTGATGAAACACAGAAATTGCATCGGGATTGAAAACAACAGTCACCATGCGCACTTTCCTCCATGGGAGTAATATCTCAAACAGTCTAAGCTTTGATCGTTCCCTGGAAGACCAATAGTAGTTTCCGATGCACATCTGAAGGCATTCTGTAATCTGTGGACTATCAGAGTGTTGATGAAACACAGAAACTGCAGCGGGATTGAATACAACAGTCACGAGGCGCTATTCCCTCCATGGGAGTAATGTCACAAACAGTCTACGTTTTGATCGTTCCCTGGAAGACCAGTAGTAGCTTCCGATGCACATCTGGAGGCATTCTGTATTCCTTAGACCTTCAAAGTGTTGATGAAACACAGATATTGCCTCGGGATAGAATACAACAGTCACCATGCGCACTTTCCGCCATGGGAGTAATGTCTCAAACAGTCAACGCTTTGAACGTTCCCTGGAAGACCAGTAGTAGCTTCCGATGCACATCTGGAGGCATTCTGTAATCTGTGGACTATCAGAGTGATGATGAAACACAGAAATTGCATCGGGATTAAATACAACATTCACCATGCGCACTTTCCTCCATGGGACTTATGTCTCAAACAGTCTACGTTTTGATCGTTCCCTGGAAGACCAGTAGTAGTTTCCGATGCACATCTGGAGGCATTCTGTAATCTGCGGACTATCAGAGTGTTGATGAAACACTGTAATTGCATCGGGATTGAATACAACAGTCAAAATGCGCACTTTCCGCCATGGGAGTAATGTCTCAAACAGTCTACGCTTTGATCGTTCCCTGGAAGACCAGTAGTAGTTTCCGATGCACATCTGGAGGCATTCTGTAATCTGTGGACTATCGGAGTGTTGATGAAACACAGAAATTGAATCCGGATTGAATACAACAGTCATCTTGCGCACTTTCCTCCATGGGAGTAATGTCTCAAACAGTCTAAGCTTTGATCGTTACCTGGAAGACCAGTAGTAGTTTCCGATGCACATCTGGAGGCATTCTGTAATCTCCGGACTATCAGAGTGTTGATGAAACACTGTAATTTCATCGGGATTGAATACAACAGTCACCATGCGCACTTTCCGCCATGGGAGTAATGTCTCAAACAGTCTACGCTTTGATCGTTCCCTGGAAGACCAGTAGTAGTTTCCGATGCACATCTGGAGGCATTCTGTAATCTGTGGACTATCAGAGTGTTGATGAAACACAGTAATTGCATCGGTATTGAATACAACAGTCACCATAAGCACTTTCCTCCATGGGAGTAATGTCTCAAACAGTCTACGCATTGATCGTTCCCTGGAAGACCAGTAGTAGTTTCCGATGCACATCTGGAGGCATTCTGTTATCCTTGGACCTTCAATGTGTTAATGAAACACAGAAATTGATTCGGGATTTAATACAAAAGTCACCATGCGCACTTTCCTCCATGGGAGTAATGTCTCAAACAGTCTACACTTTGATCGTTCCCTGGAACACCAGTAGTAGTTTCCGATGCACATCTGGAGGCATTCTGTAATCTGTGGACTATCAGAGTGTTGATGAAACACAGAAATTGCTTCGGGATTGAATACAACAGTCACCATGCGCACTCTCCTCCATGGGAGTAATGAATCAAACAGTCTACGCTTTGATCGTTCCCAGGAAGACCAGTAGTAGTTTCCGATGCACATCTGAAGGCATTCTGTAATCTGTGGACTATCAGAGTGTTGATGAAACACAGAAACTGCATCGGGATTGAATACAACAGTCACCTTTAACACTTTCCTCCATGGGAGTAATGTCTCAAATAGTCTACGATTTGATCGTTCCCTGGAAGACCAGTAGTATTTTCCAATGCACATCTGCAGGCATTCTGTAATCTGTGGACTATCAGAGTGTTGGTGAAACACAGAAGTTGCATCGGGAATGAATACAACAGTCACCATGCGCACTTTCCTCCATGGGAGTAATGGCTCAAACAGTCTACGCTTTGATCGTTCCCTGAAGACCAGTAGTAGTTTCCGATCACATCTGGAGGCATTCTGTAATCTGTGGACTATCTGAGTGTTGATGAAACACAGACATTGCATCGGGATTGAATACAACAGTCACCATGCGCACTTTCCACCATGGGAGTAATGTCTCAAACAGTCAACGCTTTGATCGATTCCTGGAAGACCAGTAGTAGTTTCCAATGCACATCTGGAGGCAATCTGTAATCTGTGTACTATCAGAGTGTTGATGAAACACAGAAATTGCATCGGGATTGAATACAACAGTCACCATGCGCACTTACCTTCATGGGAGTAATGTCTCAAACAGTTTTCTCTTTGATCGTTCCCTGGAAGACCAGTAGTAGTTTCCGATGCACATCTGGAGGCATTCTGTAATCTGTGGACTATCAGAGTGTTGATGAAACACAGAAATTGCATCAGGATTGAATACAACCGTCACCATGCGCACTTACCTCCATGGGAGTAATGTCTCAATCAGTCTACGATTTGATCGTTCCCTGGAAGACCAGTAGTAGTTCCGATGCACATCTGGAGGCATTCTGTAATCTGTGGACAATCAGAGTGTTGATGAAACAAAGAAATTGCATCGGGATTGAATACAACTGTCACCATGCGCACTCTCCTCCATGGGAGTAATGTCTCAAACAGTCTACGCTTTGATCGTTCCCTGGAAGACCAGTAATAGTTTCCGATGCACATCTGGAGGCATTCTGTAATCCTTGGACCTTCAAAGTGTTGATGAAACACAGAAAGTGATCCGGGATTGAATACAACAGTCACCATGCGCACTTTCCTCCATGGGAGTAATGTCTCAAACAGTCTAAGCTTTGATCGTTCCCTGGAAGACCAGTAGTAGTTTCCGATGCACATCTGGAGACATTCTGTAATCTGTGGACTATCAGAGTGTAGATGAAACACAGAAATTGCATCGGGATTGAATACAACAGTCACCATGCGCACTTACCTTCATGGGAGTAATGTCTCAAACAGTCAACGCTTTGATCGTACCCTGGGAGTCCGGTAGTAGTTTCCGATGCACATTTGAACGCAATCTGTAATCCTTGGACCTTCAAAGTATTGATGAAACACAGAAATTGCCTCCGGATTGAATACAACACTCACCATGCGCACTTTCCTCCATGGGAGTAATGTCTCAATCAGTCTACGCTTTGATCGTTCCCTGGAAGACCTGTAGTAGTTCCGATGCACATCTGGAGGCATTCTGTAATCTGTGGACTATCAGAGTGTTGATGAAACACAGAAATTGCATCGGGATTGAATACAACAGCCGCCATGCGCACTTTTTCTCCATAGGAGTAATATCTCAAACAGTCTAAGGATTGATCGTTCCCTGGAAGACCAGTATTAGTTTCCGATGCACATCTGAAGACATTCTGTAGTCTGTAAGCTATCACAGTGTTGATGAAACACAGAAATTGCATCGGGATTTAATACAACAGTCACCAGGCGCTATTTCCTCCATGGGAGTAATGTCTCAAACAGTCTACGCATTGATCGTTCCCTGGAAGACCAGTAATAGTTTCCGATGCACATCTGTAGGCATTCTGTAATCCTTGGACCTTCAAAGTGTTGATGAAACACAGAAAGTGATTCGGGATTGAATACAACAGTCACCATGCGCACTTTCCTCCATGGGAGTAATGTCTCAAACAGTTTTCTCTTTGATCGTTCGCTGGAAGACCAGTAGTAGTTTCCGATTCACATCTGGAGGCATTCTGTAATCTGTGGACTATCAGAGTGTTGATGAAACACAGAAATTGCATCAGGATTGAATACAACAGTCACCATGCGCACTTACCTCCATGGGAGTAATGTCTCAATCAGTCTACCCTTTGATCGTTCCCTGGAAGACCAGTAGTAGTTCCGATGCACATCTGGAGGCATTCTGTAATCTGTGGACTATCAGAGTGTTGATGAAACACAGAAATTGCATCGGGATTGAATACAACAGTCACCACGCGCACTTTCCTCCATGGGAGTAATGTCTCAAACAGACAACGCTTTGATCGTACCCTGGGAGTCCGGTAGTAGTTTCCGATGCACATTTGAACGCAATCTGTAATCCTTGGACATTCAAAGTATTGATGAAACACAGAAATTGCCTCGGGATTGAATACAACACTCACCATGCGCACTTTCCTCCATGGGAGTAATGTCTCAATCAGTCTACGCTTTGATCGTTCCCTGGAAGACCAGTAGTAGTTCCGATGCACATCTGGAGGCATTCTGTAATCTGTGGACTACCAGAGTGTTGAAGAAACACATAAATTGCATCGGGATTGAATACAACAGTCACCATGCGCACTTACCTTCATGGGAGTAATGCCTCAAACAGTTTACTATTTGATCGTTCGCTGGAAGACCAGTAGTAGTTTCCAATGCACATCTGGAGGCATTCTGTAATCTGTGGACTATCTGAGTGTTGATGAAACACAGAAATTGCATCGGGATTGAATACAACAGTCGCCATGCGCACTTTCCTCCATGGGAGTAATATCTCAAACAGTCTAAGCTTTGATCGTTCCCTGGAAGACCAGTAGTAGTTTCCGATGCACATCTGGAGGCATTCTGTAATCTGTGGACTATCAGAGTGTTGATGAAACACAGAAATTGCATCGGGATTGAATACAACAGTCACCATGCGCACTCTCCTCCATGGGAGTAATGTCTCAAACAGTCTACGCTTTGATCGTTCCCAGGAAGACCAGTAGTAGTTTCCGATGCACATCTGGGGGCATTCTGTAATCTGTGGACTATCTGAGTGTTGATGAAACACAGAAATTGCATCGGGATTGAAAACAACAGTCACCATGCGCACTTTCCTCCATGGGAGTAATATATCAAACAGTCTAATTTTGATCGTTCCCTGGAAGACCAATAGTAGTTTCCGATGCACATCTGAAGGCATTCTGTAATCTGTGGACTATCAGAGTGTTGATGAAACACAGAAACTGCAGCGGGATTGAATACAACAGTCACCAGGCGCTATTTCCTCCGTGGGAGTAATGTCACAAACAGTCTACGTTTTGATCGTTCCCTGGAAGACCAGTAGTAGCTTCCGATGCACATCTGGAGGCATTCTGTAATCCTTAGACCTTCAAAGTGTTGATGAAACACAGATATTGCCTCGGGACAGAATACAACAGTCACCATGCGCACTTTCCGCCATGGGAGTAATGTCTCAAACAGTCAACGCTTTGAACCTTCCCTGGAAGACCAGTAGTAGCTTCCGATGCACATCTGGAGGCATTCTGTAATCTGTGGACTATCAGAGTGATGATGAAACACAGAAATTGCATCGGGATTAAATACAACATTCACCATGCGCACTTTCCTCCATGGGAGTAATGTCTCAAACAGTCTAAGCTTTGATCGTTACCTGGAAGACCAGTAGTAGTTTCCGATGCACATCTGGAGGCATTCTGTAATCTCCGGACTATCAGAGTGTTGATGAAACACTGTAATTTCATCGGGATTGAATACAACAGTCACCATGCGCACTTTCCGCCATGGGAGTAATGTCTCAAACAGTCTACGCTTTGATCGTTCCCTGGAAGACCAGTAGTAGTTTCCGATGCACATCTGGAGGCATTCTGTAATCTGTGGACTATCAGAGTGTTGATGAAACACAGTAATTGCATCGGTATTGAATACAACAGTCACCATGCGCACTTTCCTCCATGGGAGTAATGTCTCAAACAGTCTACGCATTGATCGTTCCCTGGAAGACCAGTAGTAGTTTCCGATGCACATCTGGAGGCATTCTGTTATCCTTGGACCTTCAAAGTGTTAATGAAACACAGAAATTGATTCGGGATTTAATACAAAAGTCACCATGCGCACTTTCATCCATGGGAGTAATGTCTCAAACAGTCTACACATTGATCGTTCCCTGGAACACCAGTAGTAGTTTCCGATGCACATCTGGAGGCATTCTGTAATCTGTGGACTATCAGAGTGTTGATGAAACACAGAAATTGCTTCGGGATTGAATACAACAGTCACCATGCGCACTCTCCCCAATGGGAGTAATGAATCAAACAGTCTACGCTTTGATCGTTCCCAGGAAGACCAGTAGTAGTTTCCGATGCACATCTGGAGGCATTCTGTAATCTGTGGACAATCTGAGTGTTGATGAAACACAGAAATTGCATCGGGATTGAATACAACAGTCACCATGCGCACTTTCCTCCATGGGAGTAATATCTCAAACAGTCTAAGCTTCGATCGTTCCCTGGAAGACCAGTCGTAGTTTCCGATGCACATCTGGAGGCATTCTGTAATCTGTGGACTATCAGAGTGTTGATGAAACACAGAAATTGCATCGGGATTGAATACAACATTCACCATGCGCACTTTCCTCCATGGGAGTTATGTCTCAAACAGTCTACGTTTTGATAGTTCCCTGGAAGACCAGTAGTGGCTTCCGATGCACATCTGGAGGCATTCTGTAATCCTTGGACCTTCAAAGTGTTGTTGAGACACAGAAATTGCCTCGGGATAGAATACAAAAGTCACCATGCACACTTTCATCCATGGGAGTAATGTCTCAAACAGTCTACACATTGATCGTTCCCTGGAACACCAGTAGTAGTTTCCGATGCACATCTGGAGGCATTCTGTAATCTGTGGACTATCAGAGTGTTGATGAAACACAGAAATTGCTTCGGGATTGAATACAACAGTCACCATGCGCACTCTTCCCAATGGGAGTAATGAATCAAACAGTCTACACATTGATCGTTCCCTGGAACACCAGTAGTAGTTTCCGATGCACATCTGGAGGCATTCTGTAATCTGTGGACAATCTGAGTGTTGATGAAACACAGAAATTGCATCGGGATTGAATACAACAGTCACCATGCGCACTTTCCTCCATGGGAGTAATATCTCAAACAGTCTAAGCTTCGATCGTTCCCTGGAAGACCAGTCGTAGTTTCCGATGCACATCTGGAGGCATTCTGTAATCTGTGGACTATCAGAGTGTTGATGAAACACAGAAATTGCATCGGGATTGAATACAACATTCACCATGCGCACTTTCCTCCATGGGAGTTATGTCTCAAACAGTCTACGTTTTGATAGTTCCCTGGAAGACCAGTAGTGGCTTCCGATGCACATCTGGAGGCATTCTGTAATCCTTGGACCTTCAAAGTGTTGTTGAGACACAGAAATTGCCTCGGGATAGAATACAAAAGTCACCATGCGCACTTTCCGCAATGGGAGTAATGTCTCACACAGTCAACGCTTTGATCGTTCCCTGGAAGACCAGTAGTAGTTTCCGATGCACATCTGGAGGCATTCTGTAATCTGTGGACTATCAGAGTGTTGATGAAACACAGAAATTGCATCGGGATTGAATACAACATTCACCATGCGCACTTTCCTCCATGGGAGTTATGTCTCAAACAGTGTACGCTTTGATCGTTCCCTGGAAGACCAGTAGTAGTTTCCGATGCACATCTGGAGGCATTCTGTAATCTGTGGACTATCAGAGTGTTGATGAAACACAGAAAATGCATCGGGATTGAATACAACAGTCACCTTGAACACTTTCCTCCATGGGATTAATGTCTCAAAAAGTCTAAGCTTTGATCGTTAGCTGGAAGACCAGTAGTAGCTTCCGATGCACATCTGGAGGCATTCTGTAATCTGTGGACTATCAGAGTGTCGATGAAACACTGTAATTGCATCGGGATTGAATACAACAGTCACCATGCGCACTTTCCGCCATGGGAGTAATGTCTAAAACAGTCTACCCTTTGATCGTTACCTGGAAGACCAGTAGTATTTTCCGATGCACATCTGCAGGCCTTCTGTAATCTGTGGACTATCTGAGTGTTGATGAAACACAGAAGTTGCATCGGGAATAAATACAACAGTCACCATGCGCACTTTCCTCCATGGGAGTAATGCCTCAAACAGTCTACGGTTTGACCGTTTCCTGGAACTCCAGTAGTAGTTTCCGATGCACATCTGGAGGCATTCTGTAATCTGTGGACTATCAGAGTGTTGATGAAACACAGTAATTGCATCGGGATTGAATACAACAGTCACCATGCGCACTTTCCTCCATGGGAGTAATGTCTCAGACAGTCTACGATTTGATCGTTCCCTGGAAGACCAGTAGTAGTTTCCGATGCACATCTGGAGGCATTCTGTAATCTGTGGACTATCAGAGTGTTAATGAAACACAGAAATTGCATCGGGATTGAATACAACAGTCATCATGCGCACTTTCCTCCATGGGAGTAATGTCTCAAACAGTCTACGCTTCGATCGTTCCCTGGAAGACCAGTAGTAGTTTCCGATGCACATCTGGAGGCATTCTGTAATCTGCGGACTATCAGAGTGTTGATGAAACACTGTAATTGCCTCGGGATGAATACAACAGTCACCATGCGCACTTTCCGCCATGGGAGAAACGTCTCAAACGGTCTACGCTTTGATCGTTCCCTGGAAGACCAGTAGTAGTTTCCGATGCACATCTGGAGGCATTCTGTAATCTGTGGACTATCAGAGTGTTGATGAAACACAGAAATTGCATCGGGATTGAATACAACAGTCACCATGCGCTCTTTATTCCATGGGAGTAATGGCTCAAACAGTCTACGCTTTGATCGTTCCCTGAAGACCAGTAGTAGTTTCCGATCACATCTGGAGGCATTCTGTAATCTGTGGACTATCTGAGTGTTGATGAAACACAGAAATTGCATCGTGATTGAATACAACAGTCACCTTGCGCACCTTCCTACATGGAAGTAATGTCTCAAACAATCTAAGCTTTGATCGTTACCTGGAAGACCAGTAGTAGTTTCCGATGCACATCTGGAGGCATTCTGTAATCTCCGGACTATCAGAGTGTTGATGAAACACTTTAATTGCATCGGGATTGAATACAACAGTCACTATGTGCACTTTCCACCACGGGAGTAATATCTCAAACAGTCTACGCTTTGATCGTTCCCTGGAAGACCAGTAGTAGTTTCCGATTCACATCTGGAGGCATTCTGTAATCTGTGGACTATCAGAGTGTTGATGAAACACAGAAGTTGCATCGGGATTCAATATAACAGTCACCATGCGCACTTTCCTCCATGGGAGTAATGCCTCAAACAGTCTACGGTTCGATCGTTAGCTGGAAGACCAGCAGTAGTTTCCGATGCACATCTGGTGGATTTCTGTATTCTGTGGACTATCAGAGTGTTGATGAAACACAGAAATTGCATCGGGATTGAATACAACAGTCACCATCGGCACTTTCCTCCATGGGAGTAATGTCTCAAACAGTGTACGCTTTGATGGTTCCCTGGAAGACCAGTAGTAGTTTACGATGCACATCTGGAGGCATTCTGTAATCTGTGGACTATCAGAGTGTTGATGAAACACAGAAATTGCATCGGGATTGAATACAACATTCACCATGCGCACTTTCCTCCATGGGAGTTATGTCTCAAACAGTGTACGCTTTGATCGTTCCCTGTAAGACCAGTAGTAGTTTCCGATGCACATCTGGAGGCATTCTGTAATCTGTGGACTATCTGAGTGTTGATGAAACACAGAAATTGCATCGGGATTGAATACAACAGTCACCTTGAACACTTTCCTCCATGGGATTAATGTCTCAAACAGTCTAAGCTTTGATCGTTAGCTGGAAGACCAGTAGTAGTTTCCGATGCACATCTGGAGGCATTCTGTAATCTACGGACTATCAGAGTGTTGATGGAACACTATAATTGCATCGGGATTGAATACAACAGTCACCATGCGCACTTTCCGCCATGGGGGTAATGTCTAAAACAGTCTACGCTTTGATCGTTCCCTGGAAAACCAGTAGTATTTTCCGATGCACATCTGCAGGCATTCTGTAATCTGTGGACTATCAGAGTGTTGATGAAACACAGAAGTTGCATCGGGAATAATTACAACAGTCACCATGCGCACTTTCCTCCATGGGAGTAATGCCTCAAACAGTCTACGGTTTGACCGTTTCCTGGAACTCCAGTAGTAGTTTCCGATGCACATCAGGAGGCATTCTGTAATTTGTGGACTATCAGAGTGTTGATGAAACACAGTAATTGCATCGGGATTGAATACAACAGTCACCATGCGCACTTTCCTCCATGGGAGTAATGTCTCAGACAGTCTACGATTTGATCGTTCCCCGGAAGACCGGTAGTAGTTTCCGATGCACATCTGGAGGCATTCTGTAATCTGTGGACTATCAGAGTGTTAATGAAACACAGAAATTGCATCGGGATTGAATACAACAGTCACCATGCGCACTTTCCTCCATGGGAGTAATGTCTCAAACAGTCTACGCTTTGATCGTTCCCTGGAAGACCAGCAGTAGTTTCCGATGCACATCTGGAGGCATTCTGTAATCTGCGGACTATCAGAGTGTTGATGAAACACTGTAATTGCCTCGGGATGAATACAACAGTCACCATGCGCACTTTCCGCCATGGGAGTAACGTCTCAAACGGTCTACGCTTTGATCGTTCCCTGGAAGACCAGTAGTAGTTTCCGATGCACATCTGGAGGCATTCTGTAATCTGTGGACTATCAGAGTGTTGATGAAACACAGAAATTGCATCGGGATTGAATGCAACAGTCACCATGCGCTCTTTCCTCCATGGGAGTAATGGCTCAAACAGTCTACGATTTGATCGTTCCCTGAAGACCAGTAGTAGTTTCCGATCACATCTGGAGGCATTCTGTAATCTGTGGACTATCTGAGAGTTGATGAAACACAGAAATTGCATCGGGATTGAATACAACAGTCACCTTGCGCACCTTCCTCCATGGAAGTAATGTCTCAAACAGTCGAAGCTTTGATCGTTACCTGGAAGACCAGAAGTAGTTTCCGATTCACATCTGGAGGCATTCTGTAATCTGTGGACTATCAGAGTGTTGATGAAACACAGAAGTTGCATCGGGATTCAATATAACAGTCACCATGCGCACTTTCCTCCATGGGAGTAATGCCTCAAACAGTCTACGGTTCGATCGTTAGCTGGAAGACCAGCAGTAGTTTCCGATGCACATCTGGTGGATTTCTGTATTCTGTGGACTATCAGAGTGTTGATGAAACACAGAAATTGCATCGGGATTGAATACAACAGTCACCATCGGCACTTTCCTCCATGGGAGTAATGTCTCAAACAGTGTACGCTTTGATGGTTCCCTGGAAGACCAGTAGTAGTTTACGATGCACATCTGGAGGCATTCTGTAATCTGTGGACTATCAGAGTGTTGATGAAACACAGAAATTGCATCGGGATTGAATACAACATTCACCATGCGCACTTTCCTCCATGGGAGTTATGTCTCAAACAGTGTACGCTTTGATCGTTCCCTGTAAGACCAGTAGTAGTTTCCGATGCACATCTGGAGGCATTCTGTAATCTGTGGACTATCTGAGTGTTGATGAAACACAGAAATTGCATCGGGATTGAATACAACAGTCACCTTGAACACTTTCCTCCATGGGATTAATGTCTCAAACAGTCTAAGCTTTGATCGTTAGCTGGAAGACCAGTAGTAGTTTCCGATGCACATCTGGAGGCATTCTGTAATCTGCGGACTATCAAAGTGTTGATGAAACACAGAAGTTGCATCGGGAATAAATACAACAGTCACCATGCGCACTTTCCTCCATGGGAGTAATGCCTCTAACAGTCTACGGTTTGACCGTTTCCTGGAACTCCAGTAGTAGTTTCCGATGCACATCTGGAGGCATTCTGTAATCTGCGGACTATCAGAGTGTTGATGAAACACTGTAATTGCCTCGGAATGAATACAACAGTCACCATGCGCACTTTCCGCCATGGGAGTAACGTCTCAAACGGTCTACGCTTTGATCGTTCCCTGGAAGACCAGTAGTAGTTTCCGATGCACATCTGGAGGCATTCTGTAATCTGTGGACTATCAGAGTGTTGATGAAACACAGAAATTGCATCGGGATTGAATACAACAGTCACCATGCGCTCTTTCCTCCATGGGAGTAATGGCTCAAACAGTCTACGCTTTGATCGTTCCATGAAGACCAGTAGTAGTTTCCGATCACATCTGGAGGCATTCTGTAATCTGTGGACTATCTGAGTGTTGATGAAACACAGAAATTGCATCGGGATTGAATACAAGAGTCACCTTGCGCACCTTCCTCCATGGAAGTAATGTCTCAAACAGTCGAAGCTTTGATCGTTACCTGGAAGACCAGTAGTAGCTTCCGATGCACATCTGGAGGCATTCTGTAATCTGTGGACTATCAGAGTGTTGATGAAACACAGAAGTTGCATCGGGATTCAATATAACAGTCACCATGCGCACTTTCCTCCATGGGAGTAATGCCTCAAACAGTCTACGGTTCGATCGTTAGCTGGAAGACCAGCAGTAGTTTCCGATGCACATCTGGTGGATTTCTGTATTCTGTGGACTATCAGAGTGTTGATGAAACACAGAAATTGCATCGGGATTGAATACAACAGTCACCATCGGCACTTTCCTCCATGGGATTAATGTCTCAAACAGTGTACGCTTTGATGGTTCCCTGGAAGACCAGTAGTAGTTTCCGATGCACATCTGGAGGCATTCTGTAATCTGTGGACTATCTGAGTGTTGATGAAACACAGAAATTGCATCGGGAGTGAATACAACATTCACCTTGAACACTTTACTCCATGGGAGTAATGTCTCAAACAGTCTAAGCTTTGATCGTTAGCTGGAAGACCAGTAGTAGTTTCCGATGCACATCTGGAGGCATTCTGTAATCTACGGACTATCAGAGTGTTGATGAAACACTGTAATTGCATCGGGATTGAATACAACAGTCACCATGCGCACTTTCCGCCATGGGAGTAATGTGTAAAACAGTCTACGCTTTGATCGTTCCCTGGAAGACCAGTAGTATTTTCCGATGCACATGTGCAGGCATTCTGTAATCTGTGGACTATCAGAGTGTTGATGAAACACAGAAGTTGCATCGGGAATAAATACAACAGTCACCATGCGCACTTTCCTCCATGGGAGTAATGCCTCTAACAGTCTACGGTTTGACCGTTTCCTGGAACTCCAGTAGTAGTTTCCGATGCACATCTGGAGGCATTCTGTAATCTGTGGACTATCAGAGTGTTGATGAAACACAGTAATTGCATCGGGATTGAATACAACAGTCACCATGCACACTTTCCTCCATGGGAGTAATGTCTCAGACAGTCTACGATTTGATCGTTCCCTGGAAGACCAGTAGTAGTTTCCGATGCACATCTGGAGGCATTCTGTAATCTGTGGACTATCAGAGTGTTGATGAAACACAGAAATTGCATCGGGATTGAATACAACAGTCACCATGCGCACTTTCCTCCATGGGAGTAATGTCTCAAACAGTCTACGCTTTGATCGTTCCCTGGAAGACCAGTAGTAGTTTCCGAAGCACATCTGGATGCATTCTGTAATCTGCGGACTATCAGAGTGTTGATGATACACTGTAATTGCCTCGGGATGAATACAACAGTCACCATGCGCACTTTCCGCCATGGGAGTAACGTCTCAAACGGTCTACGCTTTGATCGTTCCCTGGAAGACCAGTAGTAGTTTCCGATGCACATCTGGAGGCATTCTGTAATCTGTGGACTATCAGAGTGTTGATGAAACACAGAAATTGCATCGGGATTGAATACAACAGTCACCATGCGCTCATTCCTCCATGGGAGTAATGGCTCAAACAGTCTACGCTTTGATCGTTCCCTGAAGACCAGTAGTCGTTTCCGATCACATCTGGAGGCATTCTGTAATCTGTGGACTATCTGAGTGTTGATGAAACACAGAAATTGCATCGGGATGAATACAAAAGTCACATTGCGCAAATTCCTCCATGGAAGTAATGTCTCAAACAGTCTAAGCTTTGATCGTTACCTGGAAGACCAGTAGTAGTTTCCGATGCACATCTGGAGGCATTCAGTAATCTCCGGACTATCAGAGTGTTGATGAAACACTGTAATTGCATCGGGATTGAATACAACAGTCACCATGAGCACTTTCCACCATGGGAGTAATGTCTCAAACAGTCTACGCTTTGATCGTTCCCTGGAAGTCCAGTAGTAGTTTCCGATTCACATCTGGAGGCATTCTGTAATCTGTGGACTATCAGAGTGTTGATGAAACACAGAAGTTGCATCGAGATTCAATACAACAGTCACCAGCCGCACTTTCCTCCATGGGAGTAATGCCTCAAACAGTCTACGGTTCGATCGTTAGCTGGAAGACCAGCAGTAGTTTCCGATGCACATCTGGTGGATTTCTGTATTCTGTGGACTATCAGAGTGTTGATGAAACACATGAAATTGCATCGTGATTGAATACAACAGTCACCATCGGCACTTTTCTCCATGGGAGTAATGTCTCAAACAGTGTACGCTTTGATCGTTCCCTGGAAGAACAGTAGTAGTTTCCGATGCACATCTGCAGGCATTCAGTAATCTGTGGACTATCTGAGTGTTGATGAAACACAGAAATTGCATCGGGATTGAATACAACAGTCACCTTGAACACTTTCCTCCATGGGAGTAATGTCTCAAACAGTCTAAGCTTTGATCGTTAGCTGGAAGACCAGTAGTAGTTTCCGATGCACATCTGGAGGCATTCTGTAATCTACGGACTATCAGAGTGTTGATGAAACACTGTAATTGCATCGGGATTGAATACAACAGTCACCATGCGCACTTTCCGCCATGGGAGTAATGTCTAAAACAGTCTACGCTTTGATCGTTCCCTGGAAGACCAGTAGTATTTTCCGATGCACATCTGCAGGCATTCTGTAATCTGTGGACTATCAGAGTGTTGATGAAACACAGAAATTGCATCGGGATAGAATACAACAGTCACCATGCGCTCTTTCCTCCATGGGAGTAATGGCTCTAACAGTCTACGCTTTGATCGTTCCCTGAAGACCAGTAGTAGTTTCCGATCACATATGGAGGCATTCTGTAATCTGTGGACTATCTGAGTGTTGATGAAACACAGAAATTGCATCGGGATTGAATACAACAGTCACCTTGCGCACCTTCCGCCATGGAAGTAATGTCTCAAACAGTCTAAGCTTTGATCGTTACCTGGAAGACCAGTAGTAGTTTCCGATGCACATCTGGAGGCATTCTGTAATCTCCGGACTATCAGAGTGTTGATGAAACACTGTAATTGCATGAGGATTTAATACAACAGTCACCATGCGCACTTTCCACCATAGGAGTAATGTCTCAAACAGTCTACGCTTTGATCGTTCCCTGGAAGACCAGTAGTAGTTTCCGATTCACATCTGGTGGATTTCTGTATTCTGTGGTCTATCAGAGTGTTGATGAAACACAGAAATTGCATCGGGAATGAATACAACATTCACAATCGGCACTTTCCTCCATGGGAGTAATGTCTCAAACAGTTTACGCTTTGATCGTTCCCTGCAAGACCAGTAGTAGTTTCCGATGCACATCTGGAGGCATCCTGTGATCCTTGGACCTTCAAAGTGTTGATGAAACACAGAAATTGCATCGGGATTGAATATAACAGTCACCATGCGCACTTTCCTCCATTGAAGTAATGTCTCAAACAGTCTACGCTTTGATCGGTCCCTGGAAGACCAGTAGTAGTTTCCGATGCACATCTGGGGTATTCTGTAATCTGTGGACTATCAGAGTGTTGATGAAACACAGAAACTGCAGCGGGATTGAATACAACAGTCACCAGGCGCTATTTCCTCCATGGGAGTAATGTCACAAACAGTCTTCGTTTTGATCGTTCCCTGGAAGACCAGTAATAGTTTCCGATGCACATCTGGAGGCATTCTGTAATCCTTGGACCTTCAAAGTGTTGATGAAACACAGAAAGTGATTCGGGATTGAATACAACAGTCACCATGCGCACTTTCCTCCATGGGAGTAATGGTTCAAACAGTCTAAGATTTGATCGTTCCCTGAAAGACCAGTAGTAGTTTCCGATGCACATCTGGAGGCATTCTGTAATCTGTGGACTATCTGAGTGTTGATGAAACACAGAAATTGCATCGGGATTGAATACAACGGTCCCCATGCGCACTTCCTCCATGGGAGTAATTTCTCAAACAGTCTAAGATTTGATCGTTCCCTGGAAGACCAGTAGTAGTTTCCGATGCACATCCGAAGGCATTCTGTAATCTGTGGACTATCAGAGTGTTGATGAAACACAGAAATTGCATCGGGATTGAATACAACAGTCACCAGCCGCTATTTCCTCCATGGGAGTAATGGCTCAAACAGTCTACGCTTTGATCGTTCCCTGGAAGACCAGTAGTAGTTTCCGATGCACATCTGGAGGCATTCTGTAATCTGTGGACTATCTGAGTGTTGATGAAACACAGAAATTGCATCGGGATTGAATACAACAGTCCCCATGCGCACTTCCTCCATGGGAGTAATTTCTCAAACTGTCTAAAGTTTGATCGTTCCCTGGAAGACCAGTAGTAGTTTCCGATGCACATCCGAAGGCATTCTGTAATCTGTGGACTATCAGAGTGTTGATGAAACACAGAAATTGCATCGGGATTGAATACAACAGTCACCAACCGCTATTTCCTCCATGGGAGTAATGTCTCAAACAGTCTACGCTTTGATCGTTCCCTGGAAGACCAGTAGTAGTTTCCGATGGACATCTGGAGGCATTCTGTAATCCTTGGACCTTCAAATTGCTGATGAAACTCAGAAATTGCCTGCGGATTGAATACAACATTCACCATGCGCACTTTCCTCCGTGGGAGTAATGTCTCAAACAGTCTACGCTTTGATCGTTCCCTGGAAGACCAGTAGTAGTTTCCGATGCACATCTGGAGGCATTCTGTAATCTGTGGACTATCAGAGTGTTGATGAAACATAGAAATTGCATCGGGATTGAATACAACAGTCACCATCGCCACTTTCCTCCATGTGATTAATTTCTCAAACAGTCTACGCTTTTATCGTTTCCTGGAAGACCAGTAGTAGTTCCCGATGCACATCTGGAGGCTTTCTGTAATCTGTGGACTATCAGAGTGTTGATGAAACACAGTTATTGCATCTGGATTGAATACAACAGTCCCCATGCGCACTTTCCTCCATCGGAGTAATGTATCAGACAGTCTACGCTTTGTTCGTTCCCTGGAAGACCAGTAGTAGTTTCCGATGCACATCTGGAGGCTTTCTGTAATCTGTGGACTATCAGAGTGTTGATGAAACACAGAAATTGCATCGGGATTGAATACAACAGTCACCTTGCGCGGTTTCCTCCATGGGAGTAATGTCTCAAACAGTCTAAGCTTTGATCGATCCCTGGAAGACCAGTAGTAGTTTCCGATGCACATCTGGAGGCATTCTGTAATCTGTGGACTATCTGAGTGTTGATGAAACACAGAATTTGCATCGGGATTGAATACAACAGTCACCATGCGCACTTTCTTCCATGGGAGTAATGTCTCAAACAGTTTTCTCTTTGATCGTTCCCTGGAAGACCAGTAGTAGTTTCCGATGCACATCTGAACGCAATCTGTAATCCTTGGACCTTCAAAGTGTTGATGAAACACAGAAATTGCCTCGGAATTGAATACAACAGTCACCATGCGCACTTTCCTCCATGGGAGTAATGTCTCAATCAGTCTACGCTTTGATCGTTCCCAGGAAGACCAGTAGTAGTTCCGATGCACATCTTGGAGGCATTCTGTAATCTGTGGACTATCTGAGTGTTGATGAAACACAGAATTTGCATCGGGATTGAATACAACAGTCACCATGCGAACTTTCTTCCATTCAGTAATGTCTCAAACAGTTTTCTCTTTGATCGTTCCCTGGAAGACCAGTAGTAGTTTCCGATTCACATCTGGAGGCATTCTGTAATCTGTGGACTATCAGAGTGTTGATGAAACACAGAAATTGCATCGGGATAGAATACAACAGTCACCATGCGCTCTTTCCTCCATGGGAGTAATGGCTCTAACAGTCTACGCTTTGATCGTTCCCTGAAGACCAGTAGTAGTTTCCGATCACATCTGGAGGCATTCTGTAATCTGTGGACTATCTGAGTGTTGATGAAACACAGAAATTGCATCGGGATTGAATACAACAGTCACCTTGCGCACCTTCCTCCATGGAAGTAATGTCTCAAACAGTCTAAGCTTTGATCGTTACCTGGAAGACCAGTAGTAGTTTCCGATGCACATCTGGAGGCATTCTGTAATCTCCGGACTATCAGAGTGTTGATGAAACACTGTAATTGCATGAGGATTTAATACAACAGTCACCATGCGCACTTTCCACCATAGGAGTAATGTCTCAAACAGTCTACGCTTTGATCGTTCACTGGAAGACCAGTAGTAGTTTCCGATTCACATCTGGTGGATTTCTGTAATCTGTGGTCTATCAGAGTGTTGATGAAACACAGAAATTGCATCGGGATTGAATACAACATTCACAATCGGCACTTTCCTCCATGGGAGTAATGTCTCAAACAGTTTACGCTTTCATCGTTCCCTGCAAGACCAGTAGTAGTTTCCGATGCACATCTGGAGGCATCCTGTAATCCTTGGACCTTCAAAGTGTTGATGAAACACAGAAATTGCATCGGGATTGAATATAACAGTCACCATGCGCACTTTCCTCCATTGAAGTAATGTCTCAAACAGTCTACGCTTTGATCGGTCCCTGGAAGACCAGTAGTAGTTTCCGATGCACATCTGGGGTATTCTGTAATCTGTGGGCTATCAGAGTGTTGATGAAACACAGAAACTGCAGCGGGATTGAATACAACAGTCACCAGGCGCTATTTCCTCCATGGGAGTAATGTCACAAACA
Source organism: Schistocerca gregaria (assembly GCF_023897955.1). NCBI lineage: Eukaryota > Metazoa > Arthropoda > Insecta > Orthoptera > Acrididae > Schistocerca > Schistocerca gregaria. Next base: position 54,223,813 of record NC_064929.1, read on the forward strand.
GTCTTCGTTTTGATCGTTCCCTGGAAGACCAGTAATAGTTTCCGATGCACATCTGGAGGCATTCTGTAATCCTTGGACCTTCAAAGTGTTGATGAAACACAGAAAGTGATTCGGGATTGAAAACAACAGTCACCATGCGCACTTTCCTCCATGGGAGTAATGTTTCAAACAGTCTAAGATTTGATCGTTCCCTGGAAGACCAGTAGTAGTTTCCGATGCACATCTGGAGGCATTCTGTAATATGTGGACTATCTGAGTGTTGATGAAACACAGAAATTGCATCGGGATTGAATACAACGGTCCCCATGCGCACTTCCTCCATGGGAGTAATTTCTCAAACAGTCTAAGATTTGATCGTTCCCTGGAAGACCAGTAGTAGTTTCCGATGCACATCCGAAGGCATTCTGTAATCTGTGGACTATCAGAGTGTTGATGAAACACAGAAATTGCATCGGGATTGAATACAACAGTCACCAGCCGCTATTTCCTCCATGGGAGTAATGTCTCAAACAGTCTACGCTTTGATCGTTCCCTGGAAGACCAGTAGTAGTTTCCGATGCACATCTGGAGGCATTCTGTAATCTGTGGACTATCTGAGTGTTGATGAAACACAGAAATTGCATCGGGATTGAATACAACAGTCCCCATGCGCACTTCCTCCATGGGAGTAATTTCTCAAACTGTCTAAGTTATGATCGTTCCCTGGAAGACCAGTAGTAGTTTCCGATCCACATCCGAAGGCATTCTGTAATCTGTGGACTATCAGAGTGTTGATGAAACACAGAAATTGCATCGGGGTTGAATACAACAGTCACCAACCGCTATTTCCTCCATGGGAGTAATGTCTCAAACAGTCTACGCTTTGATCGTTCCCTGGAAGACCAGTAGTAGTTTCCGATGGACATCTGGAGGCATTCTGTAATCCTTGGACCTTCAAATTGCTGTTGAAACTCAGAAATTGCCTGCGGATTGAATACAACATTCACCATGCGCACTTTCCTCCGTGGGAGTAATGTCTCAAACAGTCTACGCTTTGATCGTTCCCTGGAAGACCAGTAGTAGTTTCCGATGCACATCTGGAGGCATTCTGTAATCTGTGGACTATCAGAGTGTTGATGAAACATAGAAATTGCATCGGGATTGAATACAACAGTCACCATCGCCACTTTCCTCCATGTGATTAATTTCTCAAACAGTCTACGCTTTTATCGTTTCCTGGAAGACCAGTAGTAGTTCCCGATGCACATCTGGAGGCTTTCTGTAATCTGTGGACTATCAGAGTGTTGATGAAACACAGTTATTGCATCTGGATTGAATACAACAGTCCCCATGCGCACTTTCCTCCATCGGAGTAATGTATCAGACAGTCTACGCTTTGTTCGTCCCTGGAAGACCAGTAGTAGTTTCCGATGCACATCTGGAGGCTTTCTGTAATCTGTGGACTATCAGAGTGTTGATGAAACACAGAAATTGCATCGGGATTGAATACAACAGTCACCTTGCGCGGTTTCCTCCATGGGAGTAATGTCTCAAACAGTCTAAGCTTTGATCCATCCCTGGAAGACCAGTAGTAGTTTCCGATGCACATCTGGAGGCATTCTGTAATCTGTGGACTATCTGAGTGTTAATGAAACACAGAATTTGCATCGGGATTGAATACAACAGTCACCATGCGCACTTTCTTCCATGGGAGTAATGTCTCTAACAGTTTTCTCTTTGATCGTTCCCTGGAAGACCAGTAGTAGTTTCCGATGCACATCTGAACGCAATCTGTAATCCTTGGACCTTCAAAGTGTTGATGAAACACAGAAATTGCCTCGGGATTGAATACAACAGTCACCATGCGCACTTTCCTCCATGGGAGTAATGTCTCAATCAGACTACGCTTTGATCGTTCCCAGGAAGACCAGTAGTAGTTCCGATGCACATCTGGAGGCATTCTGTAATCTGTGGACTATCTGAATGTTGATGAAACACAGAATTTGCATCGGGATTGAATACAACAGTCACCATGCGAACTTTCTTCCATTCAGTAATGTCTCAAACAGTTTTCTCTTTGATCGTTCCCTGGAAGACCAGTAGTAGTTTCCGATGCACATCTGGAGGCATTCTGTAATCTGTGGACTATCAGAGTGTTGATGAAACACAGAAATTGCATCAGGATTGAATACAACAGTCACCATGCGTACTTACCTCCATGGGAGTAATGTCTCAATCAGTCTACGCTTTGATCGCTCCCTGGAAGACCAGTAGTAGTTCCGATGCACATCTGGAGGCATTCTGTAATCTGTGGACTATCAGAGTGTTGATTAAACACAGAAATTGCATCGGGATTGAATACAACAGTCACCAAGCGCACTTTCCTCTATGGGAGTAATGTCTCAAACACTTTACTCTTTGATCGTTTCCTGGAAGACCAGTAGTAGTTTCCGATGCACATCTGGAGGCATTCTGTAATCTGTGGACTATCAGAGTGTTGATGAAACACAGAAATTGTATTAGGATTGAATACAACAGTCACCTTGCGCACTTTCCTCCATGGGAGTAATGTCTCGAACAGTCTACGCTTTGATCGTTCCCTGGGAGTCCAGTAGTACTTTCCGATGCACATCTGAACGCAATCTGTAATCCTTGGACCTTCAAAGTATTAATGAAACACAGAAACTGCATCGGGATTAAATACAACAATCACCATGCGCACTTTCCTCCATGGGAGTAATGTCTCAATCAGTCTACGCTTTGATCGTTCCCTGGAAGACCAGTAGTAGTTCCGATGCACATCTGAACGCAATATGTAATCCTTGGACCTTCAAAGTATTGATGAAGCACAGAAATTGCATCGGCATTGAATACAACAGTCACCATCGCCACTTTCCTCCATGTGATTAATTTCTCAAACAGTCTACGCTTTGATCGTTTCCTGAAAGACCAGTAGTAGTTCCCGATGCACATCTGGAGGCATTCTGTAATCTGTGGACTATCAGAGTGTTGATGAAACACAGTTATTGCATCTGGATTGAATACAACAGTCCCCATGCGCACTTTCCTCCATGGGAGTAATGTATCAGACAGTCTAAGCTTTGTTCGTTCCCTGGAAGACCAGTAGTAGTTTCCGATGCACATCTGGAGGCATTCTGTAATCTGTGGACTATCAGAGTGTTGATGAAACACAGAAATTGCATCGGGATTGAGTACAACAGTCACCTTGCGCGGTTTCCTCCATGGGAGTAATGTCTCAAACAGTCTAAGCTTTTATCGATCCCTGGAAGACCAGTAGTAGTTCCCGATGCACATCTGGAGGCATTCTGTAATCTGTGGACTATCTGAGTGTTGATGAAACACAGATATTGCATCGGGATTGAATACAACAGTCACCATGCGCACTTTCTTCCATGGCAGTAATGTCTCAAACAGTTTTCTCTTTGATCGTTCCCTGGAAGACCAGTAGTAGTTTCCGATGCACATCTGAACGCAATCCGTAATCCTTGGACCTTCAAAGTGTTGATGAAACACAGAAATAGCCTCGGGATTGAATACAACAGTCACCATGCGCACTTTCCTCCATTGGAGTAATGTCTCAATCAGTCTACGCCTTGATCGTTCACTGGAAGACCAGTAGTAGTTCCGATGCACATCTGGAGGCATTCTGTAATCTGTGGACTATCTGAGTGTTGATGAAACACAGAATTTGCATCGGGATTGAATACAACAGTCACCATGCGCACTTTCTTCCATGGGAGTAATGTCTCAAACAGTTTTCTCTTTGATCGTTCCCTGGAAGACCAGTAGTAGTTCCGATGCACATCTGGAGGCATTCTGTAATCTGTGGACTATCAGAGTGTTGATGAAACACAGAAATTGCATCGGGATTGAATACAACAGTCACCATGCGCACTTTCCTCCATGGGAGTAATGTCGCAAACACTTTACTCTTTGATCGTTCCCTGGAAGACCAGTAGTAGTTTCCGATGCACATCTGGAGGCATTCTGTAATCTGTGGACTATCAGAGTGTTGATGAAACTCAGAAATTGTATTAGGATTGAATACAACAGTCACCTTGCGCACTTTCCTCCATGGGAGTAATGTCTCAAACAGTCTACGCTTTGATCGTTCCCTGGGAGTCCAGTAGTACTTTCCGATGCACATCTGTACGCAATCTGTAAACCTTGTACATTCAAAGTATTGATGAAACACAGAAATTGCATCGGGATTGAATACAACAGTCACCTTGCGCACTTTCCTCCATGGGAGTAATGTCTCAGTCAGTCTACGCTTTGATCGTTCCCTGGAAGACCAGTAGTAGTTCCGATGCACATCTGAACGCAATCTGTAATCCTTGGACCTTCAAAGTATTGATGAAACACAGAAATTGCATCGGGATTGAATACAACAGTCACCATCGCCACTTTCCTCCATGAGATTCATTTCTCAAACAGTCTACGCTTTGATCGTTTCCTGGAAGACCAGTAGTAGTTCCCGATGCACATCTGGAGGCATTCTGTAATCTGTGGACTATCAGAGTGTTGATGAAACACAGTTATTGCATCTGTATTGAATACAACAGTCCCCATGCGCACTTTCCTCCGTGGGAGTAATGTATCAGACAGTCTACGCTTTGTTCCTTCCCTGGAAGACCAGTAGTAGTTTCCGATGCACATCTGGAGGCATTCTGTAATCTGTGGACTATCAGAGTGTTGATGAAACACAGAATTTGCATCGGGATTGAATACAACAGTCACCATGCGCACTTTCCTCCATGGGAGTAATGTCTCAAACAGTCTAAACTTTGATCGTTCCCTGGAAGACCAGTAGTAGTTCCGATGCACATCTGGAGACATTCTGTAATCTGTCGACTATCAGAGTGTTGATGAAACACAGAAATTGCATCGGGATTGAATACAACAGTCACCATGCGCACTTTCCTCCATGGGAGTAATGTCTCAAACAGTCTACGCTTTGATCGTTCCCTGGGAGTCCAGTAGTACTTTCCGATGCACATCTGAACGCAATCTGTAATCCTTGGACCTTCAAAGTATTGATGAAACACAGAAATTGCGTCGGGATTGAATACAACAGTCACCATGCGCACTTTCCTCCATGGGAGTAATGTCTCAATCAGTCTACGCTTTGATCGTTCCCTGGAAGACCAGTAGTAGTTCCGATGCACATCTGGAGGCATTCTGTATTCTGTGGACTATCTGAGTGTTGATGAAACACAGAAATTGCATCGGGATTGAATACAACAGTCACCATGCGCACTTTCTTCCATGGGAGTAATGTCTCAAACAGTCTACGATCTGATCGGTTCCTGGAAGACCAGTAGTAGTTTCCGATGCCCATCTGGAGGCAATCTGTAATCTGTGGACTATCAGAGTGTTGATGAAACACAGAAATTGCATCGGGATTGAATACAACAGTCACCATGCGCACTTACCTTCATGGGAGTAATGTCTCAAACAGTTTACTCTTTGATCGTTCCCTGGAAGACCAGTAGTAGTTTCCGATGCACATCTGTAGGCATTCTGTAATCTGTGGAATATCAGAGTGTTGATGAAACACAGAAATTGTATTAGGATTGAATACAACAGTCACCTTGCGCACTTTCTTCCATGGGAGTAATGTCTCAAACAGTCTACGCTTTGATCGTTCCCTGGGAGTCCAGTAGTAGTTTCCGATGCACATCTGAACGCAATCTGTAATCCTTGGACCTTCAAAGTGTTGATGAAACACAGAAATTGCCTCGGGATTGAATACAACAGTCACCATGCGCACTTTCCTCCATGGGTGTAATGTCTCAATCAGTCTACGAATTGATCGTTCCCTGGCAGACCAGTAGTAGTTCCGATGCACATCTGGAGGCTTTCTGTAATCTGTGGACTATCTGAGTGTTGATGAAAAACAGAATTTGAATCGGGATTGAATACAACAGTCACCATGCGCACTTTCTTCCATTGGAGTAATGTCTCAAACAGTCTACGCTTTGATCGTTTCCTGGAAGACAAGTAGTAGTTTCCAATGCACATCTGGAGGCAATCTGTAATCTGTGGACTATCAGAGTGTTGATGAAACACAGAAATTGCATCGGGATTGAATACAACAATCACCATGCGCACTTACCTTCATGGGAGTAATGTCTCAAACAGTTTTCTCTTTGATCGTTCCCTGGAAGACCAGTAGTAGTTTCCGATGAACATCTGGAGGCATTCTGTAATCTGTGGACTATCAGAGTGTTGATGAAACACAGAAATTGCATCGGGATTGAATACAACTGTCACCATGCGCACTCTCCTCCATGGGAGTAATGTCTCAAACAGTCTACGCTTTGATCGTTCCCAGGAAAACCAGTAGTAGTTTCGGATGCACATCTGGGGGCATTCTGTAATCTGTGGACTATCTGAGTGTTGATGAAACACAGAAATTGCATCGGGATTGAATACAACAGCCGCCATGCGCACATTCCTCCATGGGAGTATTATCTCATACAGTCTAAGCTTTGATCGTTCCCTGGAAGACCAGTAGTAGTTTCCGATGCACATCTGAAGACATTCTGTAATCTGTAAACTATCACAGTGCTGATGAAACACAGAAATTGCATCGGGATTTAATACAACAGTCACCAGGCGCTATTTCCTCCATGGGAGTAATGTCTCAAACAAAATACGCATTGATCGTTCCCTGGAAGACCAGTAGTAGTTTCCGATGCACATCTGGAGGCATTCTGCAATCTGTGGACTATCAGAGTGTTGATGAAACACAGAAATTGTATTAGGATTGAATACAACAGTCACCTTGCGCACTTTCTTCCATGGGAGTAATGTCTCAAACAGTCTACGCTTTGATCGTTCCCTGGGAGTCCAGTAGTAGTTTCCGATGCACATCTGAACGCAATCTGTAATCCTTGGACCGTCAAAGTGTAGATGAAACACAGGAATTGCCTCGGGATTGAATACAACAGTCACCATGCGCACTTTCCTCCATGGGTGTAATGTCTCAATCAGTCTACGCTTTGATCGTTCCCTGGCAGACCAGTAGTAGTTCCGATGCACATCTGGAGGCTTTCTGTAATCTGTGGACTATCTGAGTGTTGATGAAACACAGAATTTGCATCGGGATTAAATACAACAGTCACCATGCGCACTTTCTTCCATTGGAGTAATGTCTCAAACAGTCTACGTTTTGATCGTTTCCTGGAAGACCAGTAGTAGTTTCCAATGCACATCTGGAGGCAATCTGTAATCTGTGGACTATCAGAGTGTTGATGAAACACAGAAATTGCATCGGGATTTAATACAACAGTCACCATGCGCACTTTCCATCATGGGAGTAATGTCTCAAACAGTTTTATTTTTGATCGTTCCCTGGAAGACCAGTAGTAGCTTCCGATGCACATCTGGAGGCATTCTGTAATCTGTGGACTATCAGAGTGTTGATGAAACACAGAAATTGCATCAGGATTGAATACAACAGTCACCATGCGCACTTACCTCCATGGGAGCAATGTCTCAATCAGTCTACGCTTTGATCGTTCGCTGGAAGACCAGTAGTAGTTCCGATGCACATCTGGAGGCATTCTGTAATCTGTGGACTATCAGAGTGTTGATGAAACACAGAAATTTCATCGGGATTGAATACAACTGTCACCATGCGAACTCTCCTCCATGGGAGTAATTTCTCAAACAGTCGACGCTTTGATCGTTCCCAGGAAAACCAGTAGTAGTTTCGGATGCACATCTGGGGGCATTCTGTAATCTGTGGACTATCTGAGTGTTGATGAAACACAGAAATTGCATCGGGATTGATTACAACAGCCGCCATGCGCACTTTCCTCCATGGTAGTAATATCTCAAACAGTCTAAGCTTTGATCGTTCCCTGGAAGACCAGTAGTAGTTTCCGATGCACATCTGAAGACATTCTGTAATCTGTAAACTATCACAGTGTTGATGAAACACAGAAATTGCATCGGGATTTAATACAACAGTCACCAGGCGCTATTTCCTCCATGGGAGTAATGTCTCAAACAAAATACGCATTGATCGTTCCCTGGAAGACCAGTAATAGTTTCCGATGCACATCTGGAGGCATTCTGTAATCCTTGGACCTTCAAAGTGTTGATGAAACACAGAATTTGCATCGGGATTGAATACAACAGTCACCATGCGCACTTTCTTCCATTGGAGTAATGTCTCAAACAGTCTACGCTTTGATCGTTTCCTGGAAGACCAGTAGTAGTTTCCAATGCACATCTGGAGGCAATCTGTAATCTGTGGACTATCAGAGTGTTGATGAAACACAGAAATTGCATCGGGATTTAATACAACAGTCACCATGCGCACTTTCCTTCATGGGAGTAATGTCTCAAACAGTTTTATCTTTGATCGTTCCCTGGAAGACCAGTAGTAGTTTCCGATGCACATCTGGAGGCATTCTGTAATCTGTGGACTATCAGAGTGTTGATGAAACACAGAAATTGCATCAGGATTGAATACAACAGTCACCATGCGCACTTACCTCCATGGGAGTAATGTCTCAAACAGTCTACGCTTTGATCGTTCGCTGGAAGACCAGTAGTAGTTCCGATGCACATCTGGAGTCATTCTGTAATCTGTGGACTATCAGAGTGTTGATGAAACACAGAAATTTCATCGGGATTGAATACAACTGTCACCATGCGCACTCTCCTCCATGGGAGTAATGTCTCAAACAGTCTACGCTTTGATCGTTCCCAGGAAAACCAGTAGTAGTTTCGGATGCACATCTGGGGGCATTCTGTAATCTGTGGACTATCTGAGTGTTGATGAAACACAGAAATTGCATCGGGATTGAATACAACAGCCGCCATGCGCACTTTCCTCCATGGGAGTAATATCTCAAACAGTCTAAGCTTTGATCGTTCCCTGGAAGACCAGTAGTAGTTTCCGATGCACATCTGAAGACATTCTGTAATCTGTAAACTATCACAGTGTTGATGAAACACAGAAATTGCATCGGGAATTAATACAACAGTCACCAGGCGCTATTTCCTCCATGGGAGTAATGTCTTAATCAGTCTACGCTTTGATCGTTCCCTGGAAGACCAGTAGAAGTTCCGATGCACATCTGAACGCAATCTGTAATCCTTGGACCTTCAAAGTATTGATGAAACACAGAAATTGCATCGGGATTGAATACAACAGTCACCATCGCCACTTTCCTCCATGTGATTCATTTCTCAAACAGTCTACGCTTTGATCGTTTCCTGGAAGACCAGTAGTAGTTCCCGATGCACATCTGGAGGCATTCTGTAATCTGTGGACTATCAGAGTGTTGATGAAACACAATTATTGCATCTGTATTGAATACAACAGTCCCCATGCGCACTTTCCTCCATGGGAGTAATGTATCAGACAGTCTACGCTTTGTTCCTTCCCTGGAAGACCAGTAGTAGTTTCCGATGCACATCTGGAGGCATTCTGTAATCTGTGGACTATCAGAGTGTTGATGAAACACAGAAATTGTATTCGGATTGAATACAACAGTCACCTTGCGTACTTTCCTCCATGGGAGTAATGTCTCATACAGTCTACGATTTGATCGTTCCCTGGGAGTCCAGTAGTAGTTTCCGATGCACATCTGAACGCAATCTGTAATCCTTGGACCCTCAAAGTGTTGATGAAACACAGAAATTGCCTCAGGATTGAATACAACAGTCACCATGCGCACATTCCTCCATGGGAGTAATGTCTCAATCAGTCTACGCTTTGATCGTTCCCTGGAAGACCAGTAGTAGTTCCGATGCACATCTGGAGACATTCTGTAATCTGTGGACTATCAGAGTGTTGATGAATCACAGAAATTGCATCGGGATTGAATACAACAGTCACCAAGCGCACTTTCCTCCATGGGAGTAATGTCTCAAACAGTCTACGCTTTGATCGTTCCCTGGGAGTCCAGTAGTACTTTCCGATGCACATCTGAACGCAATCTGTAATCCTTGGACCTTCAAAGTATTGATGAAACACAGAAATTGCATCGGGATTGAATACAACAGTCACCATGCGCACTTTCCTCCATGGGAGTAATGTCTCAATCAGTCTACGCTTTATCGTTCCCTGGAAGACCAGTAGTAGTTCCGATGCACATCTGGAGGCATTCTGTATTCTGTGGACTATCTGAGTGTTGATGAAACACAGAAATTGCATCGGATTGAATACAACAGTCACAATGCGCACTTTCTTCCATGGGAGTAATGTCTCAAACAGTCTACGATCTGATCGGTTCCTGGAAAACCAGTAGTAGTTTCCGATGCCCATCTGGAGGCAATCTGTAATCTGTGGACTATCAGAGTGTTGATGAAACACAGAAATTGCATCGGGATTGAATACAACAGTCACCATGCGCACTTACCTTCATGGGAGTAATGTCTCAAACAGTTTACTCTTTGATCGTTCCCTGGAAGACCAGTAGTAGTTTCCGATGCACATCTGGAGGCATTCTGTAATCTGTGGACTATCAGAGTGTTGATGAAAGACAGAAATTGTATTAGGATTGAATACAACAGTCACCTTGCGCACTTTCTTCCATGGGAGTAATGTCTCAAACAGTCTACGCTTTGATCGTTCCCTGGGAGTCCAGTAGTAGTTTCCGATGCACATCTGAACGCAATCTGTAATCCTTGGACCTTCAAAGTGTTGATGAAACACAGAAATTGCCTCGGGATTGAATACAACAGTCACCATGCGCACTTCCCTCCATGGGTGTAATGTCTCAATCAGTCTACGAATTGATCGTTCCCTGGCAGACCAGTAGTAGTTCCGATGCACATCTGGAGGCTTTCTGTAATCTGTGGACTATCTGAGTGTTGATGAAACACAGAATTTGAATCGGGATTGAATACAACAGTCACCATGCGCATTTTCTTCCATTGGAGTAATGTCTCAAACAGTCTACGCTTTGATTGTTTCCTGGAAGACCAGTAGTAGTTTCCAATGCACATCTGGAGGCAATCTGTAATCTGTGGACTATCAGAGTGTTGATGAAACACAGAAATTGCATCGGGATTGAATACAACAATCACCATGCGCACTTACCTTCATGGGAGTAATGTCTCAAACAGTTTTCTCTTTGATCGTTCCCTGGAAGACCAGTAGTAGTTTCCGATGAACATCTGGAGGCATTCTGTAATCTGTGGACTATCAGAGTGTTGATGAAACACAGAAATTGCATCGGGATTGAATACAACTGTCACCATGCGCACTCTCCTCCATGGGAGTAATGTCTCAAACAGTCTACGCTTTGATCGTTCCCAGGAAAACCAGTAGTAGTTTCGGATGCCCATCTGGGGGCATTCTGTAATCTGTGGACTATCTGAGTGTTGATGAAACACAGAAATTGCATCGGGATTGAATCCAACAGCCGCCATGCGCACTTTCCTCCATGGGAGTAATATCTCAAACAGTCTAAGCTTTGATCGTTCCCTGGAAGACCAGTAGTAGTTTCCGATGCACATCTGAAGACATTCTGTAATCTGTAAACTATCACAGTGTTGATGAAACACAGAAATTGCATCGGGATTTAATACAACAGTCACCAGGCGCTATTTCCTCCATGGGAGTAATGTCTCAAACAAAATACGCATTGATCGTTCCCTGGAAGACCAGTAACAGTTTCCGATGCACATCTGGAGGCATTCTGTAATCCTTGGACCTTCAAAGTGTTGATGAAACACAGAAAGTGATTCGGGATTGAATACAACTGTCACCATGCGCACTTTCCTCCATGGGAGTAATGTCTCAAACAGTCTACGCTTTGATCGTTCCTTGGGAGTCCAGTAGTGCTTTCCGATGCACATCTGAACGCAATCTGTAATCCTTGGACCTTCAAAGTATTGATGAAACACAGAAATTGCATCGGGAATGAATACAACAGTCACCATGCGCACTTACCTTCATGGGAGTAATGTCTCAAACAGTTTACTCTTTGATCGTTCCCTGGAAGACCAGTAGTAGTTTCCGATGCACATCTGGAGGCATTCTGTAATCTGTGGACTATCAGAGTGTTGATGAAACACAGAAATTGTATTAGGATTGAATACAACAGTCACCTTGCGCACTTTCTTCCATGGGAGTAATGTCTCAAACAGTCTACGCTTTGATTGTTCCCTGGGAGTCCTGTAGTAGTTTCCGATGCACATCTGAACGCAATCTGTAATCCTTGGACCTTCAAAGTGTTGAAGAAACACAGAAATTGCCTCGGGATTGAATACAACAGTCACCATGCGCACTTTCCTTCATGGGTGTAATGTCTCAATCAGTCTACGCTTTGATCGTTCCCTGGCAGACTAGTAGTAGTTCCGATGCACATCTGGAGGCTTTCTGTAATCTGTGGACTATCTGAGTGTTGATGAAACACAGAATTTGCATCGGGATTGAATACAACAGTCACCATGCGCACTTTCTTCCATGGGAGTAATGTCTCAAACAGTCTACGCTTTGATCGTTTCCTGGGAGACCAGTAGTTGTTTCCAATGCACATCTGGAGGCAATCTGTAATCTGTGGACTATCAGAGTGTTGATGAAACACAGAAATTGCATAGGGATTGAATACAACAGTCACCATACGCAGTTTCCTCCATGGGTGTAATGTCCCATACAGTCTACGCTTTGATCGTTCCCCGAGGGGTCCAGTAGTAGTTTCCAATGCACATCTGAACGCAATCTGTAATCCTTGGACCTTCAAAGTATTGATGAAACACAGAAATTGCCTCGGGATTGAATACAACAGTCACCATGCGCACTTTCCTCCATGGGAGTAATGTCTCCATCAGTCTACGCTTTGATCGTTCCCTGGAAAACCAGTAGTAGTTCCGATGCACATCTGGAGGCATTCTGTAATCTGTGGACTATCTGAGTGTTGATGAAACACAGAAATTGCATCGGGATTGAATACAACAGTCACCATGCGCACTTTCTTCCATGGAAGTAATGTCTCAAACAGTCTACGAATTGATCGTTTCCTGGAAGACCAGTAGTAGTTTCCGATGCACATCTGGAGGCAATCTGTAATCTGTGGACTATCAGAGTGTTGATGAAACACAGAAATTGCATCGGGATTGAATACAACAGTCACCATGCGCACTTACCTTCATGGGAGTAATGTCTCAAACAGTTTACTATTTGATCGTTCCCTGGAAGACCAGTAGTAGTTTCCGATGCACATCTGGAGGCATTCTGTAATCTGTGGACTATCTGAGTGTTGATGAAACACAGAGATTGCATCGGGATTGAATACAACAGTCGCCATGCGCACTTTCCTCCATGGGAGTAATATCTCAAACAGTCTAAGTTTTGATCGTTCCCTGGAAGACCAGTAGTAGTTTCCGTTGCACATCTGGAGGCATTCTGTAATCTGTGCACTATCAGAGTGTTGATGAAACACAGAAATTGCATCGGGATTGAATACAACAGTCACCATGCGCACTCTCCTCCATGGGAGTAATGTCTCAAACAGTCTACGCTTTGATCGTTCCCAGGAAGACCAGTAGTAGTTTCCGATGCACACCTGGGGGCATTCTGTAATCTGTGGACTATCTGAGTGTTGATGAAACACAGAAATTGCATCGGGATTGAATAGAACAGTCACCATGCGCACTTTCCTCCATGGGAGTAATATCTCAAACAATCTAAGCTTTGATCGTTCCCTGGAAGACCAGTAGTAGTTTCCGAAGCACATCTGAAGGCATTCTGTAATCTGTTGACTATCAGAGTGTTGATGAAACACAGAAACTGCAGCGGGATTGAATACAACAGTCACCAGGCGCTATTTCCTCCATGGGAGTAATGTCACAAACAGTCTACGTTTTGATCGTTCCCTGGAAGACCAGTAGTAGCTTCCGATGCACATCTGGAGGGATTCTGTAATCCTTGGACCTTCAAAGTGTTGATGAAACACAGAAATTGCCTCGAGATAGAATACAACAGTCACCATGCGCACTTTTCTCCATGGGAGTTATGTCTCAAACAGTCTACGCTTTGATCGTTCCCTGGAAGACCAGTAGTAGTTTCCGATGCTCATCTGGAGGCATTCTGTAATCTGCGGACTATCAGAGTGTTGATGAAACACTGTAATTGCATCGGGATTGAATACAACAGTCACCATGCGCACCTTCCTCCATGGGAGTAATGTCTCAAACAGTCTAAGCTTTGATCGTTCAATGGAAGACCAGTAGTAGTTTCCGATGCACATCTGGAGGCATTCTGTAATCTGTGGAATATCTGAGTGTTGATGAAACACAGAAATTGCCTCGGGATTGAATACAACAGTCACCATGCGCACCTTCCTCCATGGGAGTAATGTCTCAAACAGTCTAAGCTTTGATCGTTCAATGGAAGACCAGTAGTAGTTTCCGATGCACATCTGGAGGCATTCTGTAATCTGTGGAATATCAGAGTGTTGATGAAACACAGAAATTGTATTAGGATTGAATACAACAGTCACCTTGCGCAATTTCCTCCATGGGAGTAATGTCTCAAACAGTCTACGCTTTGATCGTTCCCTGGGAGTCCAGTAGTAGTTTCCGATGCACATCTGAACGCAATCTGTAATCCTTGGACCTTCAAAGTGTTGATGAAACACAGAAATTGCCTCGGGATTGAATACAACAGTCACCATGCACACTTTCCTCCATGGGAGTAATGTCTCAATCAGTCTACGCTTTGATCGTTCCCTGGCAGACCAGTAGTAGTTCCGATGCACATCTGAAGTCTTTCTGTAATCTGTGGACTATCTGAGTGTTGATGAAACACAGAATTTGCTTCGGGATTGAATACAACAGTCACCATGCGCACTTTCTTCCATGGGAGTAATGTCTCAAACAGTCTACGCTTTGATCGTTTCCTGGAAGACCAGTAGTAGTTTCCAATGCACATCTGGAGGCAATCTGTAATCTGTGGACTATCAGAGTGTTGATGAAACACAGAAATTGCATCGGGATTGAATACAACAATCACCATGCCCACTTACCTTCATGGGAGTAATGTTTCAAACAGTTTTCTCTTTGATCGTTCGCTGGAAGACCAGTAGTAGTTTCCGATGCACATCTGGAGGCATTCTGTAATCTGTGGACTATCAGAGTGTTGATGAAATACAGAAATTGCATCAGGATTGAATACAACAGTCACCATGCGCACTTACCTCCATGGGAGTAATGTCTCAATCAGTCTACGCTTTGATCGTTCCCTGGGAGACCAGTAGTAGTTCCGATGCACATCTGGAGGCATTCTGTAATCTGTGGACTATCAGAGTGTTGATGAAACACAGAAATTGCATCGGGATTGAATACAACAGTCACCAAACGCACTTTCCTCCATGGGAGTAATGTCACAAACAGTCTACGCTTTGATCGTTCCCCGGGGGGTCCAGTAGTAGTTTCCAATGCACATCTGAACGCAATCTGTAATCCTTGGACCTTCAAAGTATTGATGAAACACAGAAAGTGCCTCGGGATTGAATACAACAGTCACCATGCGCACTTTCCTCCATGGGAGTAATGTCTCCATCAGTCTACGCTTTGATCGTTCCCTGGAAGACCAGTAGTAGTTCCGATGCACATCTGGATGCATTCTGTAATCTGTGGACTATCTGAGTGTTGATGAAACACAGACATTGCATCGGGATTGAATACAACAGTCACCATGCGCACTTTCTTCCATGGAAGTAATGTCTCAAACAGTCTACGATTTGATCGTTTCCTGGAAGACCAGTAGTAGTTTCCGATGCACATCTGGAGGCAATCTTTAATCTGTGGACTATCAGAGTGTTGATGAAACACAGAAATTGCATCGGGATTGAATACAACAGTCACCATGCGCACTTACCTTCATGGGAGTAATGTCTCAAACAGTTTACTATTTGATCGTTCCCTGGAAGACCAGAAGTAGTTTCCGATGCACATCTGGAGGCATTCTGTAATCTGTGGACTATCTGAGTGTTGATGAAACACAGAGATTGCATCGGGATTGAATACAACAGTCGCCATGCGCACTTTCCTCCATGGGAGTAATATCTCAAACAGTCTAAGCTTTGATCGTTCCCTGGAAGACCAGTAGTAGTTTCCGATGCACATCTGGAGGCATTCTGTAATCTGTGGACTATCAGAGTGTTGATGAAAGACAGAAATTGTATTAGGATTGAATACAACAGTCACCTTGCGCACTTTCTTCCATGGGAGTAATGTCTCAAACAGTCTACGCTTTGATCGTTCCCTGGGAGTCCAGTAGTAGTTTCCGATGCACATCTGAACGCAATCTGTAATCCTTGGACCTTCAAAGTGTTGATGACACACAGAAATTGCCTCGGGATTGAATACAACAGTCACCATGCGCACTTCCCTCCATGGGTGTAATGTCTCAATCAGTCTACGAATTGATCGTTCCCTGGCAGACCAGTAGTAGTTCCGATGCACATCTGGAGGCTTTCTGTAATCTGTGGACTATCTGAGTGTTGATGAAACACAGAATTTGAATCGGGATTGAATACAACAGTCACCATGCGCACTTTCTTCCATTGGAGTAATGTCTCAAACAGTCTACGCTTTGATCGTTTCCTGGAAGACCAGTAGTAGTTTCCAATGCACATCTGGAGGCAATCTGTAATCTGTGGACTATCAGAGTGTTGATGAAACACAGAAATTGCATCGGGATTGAATACAACAATCACCATGCGCACTTACCTTCATGGGAGTAATGTCTCAAACAGTTTTCTCTTTGATCGTTCCCTGGAAGACCAGTAGTAGTTTCCGATGAACATCTGGAGGCATTCTGTAATCTGTGGACTATCAGAGTGTTGATGAAACACAGAAATTGCATCGGGATTGAATACAACTGTCACCATGCGCACTCTCCTCCATGGGAGTAATGTCTCAAACAGTCTACGCTTTGATCGTTCCCAGGAAAACCAGTAGTAGTTTCGGATGCCCATCTGGGGGCATTCTGTAATCTGTGGACTATCTGAGTGTTGATGAAACACAGAAATTGCATCGGGATTGAATCCAACAGCCGCCATGCGCACTTTCCTCCATGGGAGTAATATCTCAAACAGTCTAAGCTTTGATCGTTCCCTGGAAGACCAGTAGTAGTTTCCGATGCACATCTGAAGACATTCTGTAATCTGTAAACTATCACAGTGTTGATGAAACACAGAAATTGCATCGGGATTTAATACAACAGTCACCAGGCGCTATTTCCTCCATGGGAGTAATGTCTCAAACAAAATACGCATTGATCGTTCCCTGGAAGACCAGTAACAGTTTCCGATGCACATCTGGAGGCATTCTGTAATCCTTGGACCTTCAAAGTGTTGATGAAACACAGAAAGTGATTCGGGATTGAATACAACAGTCACCATGCGCACTTTCCTCCATGGGAGTAATGTCTCAAACAGTCTACGCTTTGATCGTTCCTTGGGAGTCCAGTAGTGCTTTCCGATGCACATCTGAACGCAATCTGTAATCCTTGGACCTTCAAAGTATTGATGAAACACAGAAATTGCATCGGGATTGAATACAACAGGCACCATGCGCACTTACCTTCATGGGAGTAATGTCTCAAACAGTTTACTATTTGATCGTTCCCTGGAAGACCAGTAGTAGTTTCCGATGCACATCTGGAGGCATTCTGTAATCTGTGGACTATCAGAGTGTTGATGAAACACAGAAATTGTATTAGGATTGAATACAACAGTCACCTTGCGCACTTTCTTCCATGGGAGTAATGTCTCAAACAGTCTACGCTTTGATTGTTCCCTGGGAGTCCTGTAGTGGTTTCCGATGCACATCTGAACGCAATCTGTAATCCTTGGACCTTCAAAGTGTTGATGAAACACAGAAATTGCCTCGGGATTGAATACAACAGTCACCATGCGCACTTTCCTCCATGGGTGTAATGTCTCAATCAGTCTACGCTTTGATCGTTCCCTGGCAGACTAGTAGTAGTTCCGATGCACATCTGGAGGCTTTCTGTAATCTGTGGACTATCTGAGTGTTGATGAAACACAGAATTTGCATCGGGATTGAATACAACAGTCACCATGCGCACTTTCTTCCATGGGAGTAATGTCTCAAACAGTCTACGCTTTGATCGTTTCCTGGGAGACCAGTAGTTGTTTCCAATGCACATCTGGAGGCAATCTGTAATCTGTGGACTATCAGAGCGTTGATGAAACACAGAAATTGCCTCGGGATTGAATACAACAGTCACCATGCGCACTTTCCTCCATGGGAGTAATGGCTCAAACAGTCTACGCTTTGATCGTTCCCTGGAAGACCAGTAGTAGTTTCCGATGCTCATCTGGAGGCATTCTGTAATCTGCGGACTATCAGAGTGTTGATGAAACACTGTAATTGCATCGGGATTGAATACAACAGTCACCATGCGCACTTTCCGCCATGGGAGTAATGTCTCAAACAGTCTACGCTTTGATCGTTACCTGGAAGACCAGTAGTAGTTTCCGATGCACATCTGGAGGCATTCTGTAATCGGTGGACTATCAGAGTGTTGATGAAACACAGAAATTGTATTCGGATTGAATACAACAGTCACCATGCGCACTTTCCTCCATGGGAGTAATGTCTCATACAGTCTACGTTTTGATCGTTCCCTGGGAGTCCAGTAGTAGTTTCCGATGCACATCTGAACGCAGTCTGTAATCCTTGGACCTTCAAAGTGTTGATGAAACACAGAAATTGCCTCAGGAGTGAATACAACAGTCACCATGCGCACTTTCCTCCATGGGAGTAATGTCTCAATCAGTCTACGCTTTGATCGTTCCCTAGAAGACCAGTAGTAGTTCCGATGCACATCTGGAGGCATTCTGTAATCTGTGGACTATCAGAGTGTTGATGAAACACAGAAATTGCATCGGGATTGAATACAACTGTCACCATGCGCACTCTCCTCCATGGGAGTAATGTCTCAAACAGTCTAGGCTTTGATCGTTCCCAGGAGAACCAGTAGTAGTTTCCGATGCACATCTGTGGGCATTCCGTAATTTGTGGACTTTCTGAATGTTGATGAAACACAGAAATTGCATCGGGATTGAATACAACAGTCACCATGCGCACTTTCTTCCATGGGAGTAATGTCTCAAACAGTTTTTTCTTTGATCGTTCCCTGGAAGACCAGTAGTAGTTTCCGATGCACATCTGGAGGCATTCTGTAATCTGTGGACTATCAGAGTGTTGATGCAACACAGAAATTGCATCAGGATTGAATACAACAGTCACCATGCGCACTTACCTCCATGGGAGTTATGTGTCAATCAGTCTACGATTTGATCGGTTCCTGGAAGACCAGTAGTAGTTTCCGATGCCCATCTAGAGGCATTCTGTAATCTGTGGACTATCAGAGTGTTGATGAAACACAGAAATTGTATTAGGATTGAATACAACAGTCACCTTGCGCACTTACCTCCATGGGAGTAATGTCTCAAACAGTCTACGGTTTGATCGTTCCCTGGGAGTCCAGTAGTAGTTTCCGATGCACATCTGAACGCAATCTGTAATCCTTGGACCTTCAAAGTGTTGATGAAACACAGAAATTGCCTCGGGATTGAATACAACAGTCACCATGCGCACTATCCTCCATGGGTGTAATGTCTCAATCAGTCTACGCTTTGATCGTACCCTGGCAGACCAGTAGTAGTTCCGATGCACATCTGGAGGCTTTCTGTAATCTGTGGACTATCTGAGTGTTGATGAAACACAGAATTTGCTTCGGGATTGAATACAACAGTCACCATGCGCACTTTCTTCCATGGGAGTAATGTCTCAGACAGTCTACGCTTTGATCGTTTCCTGGAAGACCAGTAGTAGTTTCCAATGCACATCTGGAGGCAATCTGTAATCTGTGGACTATCAGAGTGTTGATGAAACACAGAAATTGCATCGGGATTGAATACAACAGTCACCATGCGCACTTACCTTCTTGGGAGTATTGTCTCAAACAGTTTTCTCTTTGATCGTTCCCTGGAAGACCAGTAGTAGTTTCCGATGCACATCTGGAGGCATTCTGTAATCTGTGGACTATCAGAGTGTTGATGAAACACAGAAATTGCATCAGGATTGAATACAACAGTCACCATGCGCACTTACCTCCATGGGAGTAATGTCTCAATCAGTCTACGCTTTGATCGTTCCCTGGAAGACCAGTAGTAGTTCCGATGCACATCTGGAGGCATTCTGTAATCTGTGGACTATCAGAGTGTTGATGAAACACAGAAATTGCATCGGGATTGAATACAACTGTCACCATGCGCACTCTCCTCCATGGGAGTAATGTCTCAAACAGTCTAGGCTTTGATCGTTCCCAGGAGAACCAGTAGTAGTTTCCGATGCACATCTGCGGGCATTCCGTAATCTGTGGACTTTCTGAGTGTTGATGAAACACAGAAATTGCATCGGGATTGAATACAACAGCCGCCATGCGCACTTTCCTCCATGGGAGTAATATCTCAAACAGTCTAAGCTTTGGTCGTTCCCTGGAAGACCAGTAGTAGTTCCGATGCACATGTGGAGGCATTCTGTAATCTGTGGACTATCAGAGTGTTGATGAAACACAGAAATTGCCTTGGGATTGAATACAACAGTCACCATGCGCACCTTCCTCCATGGGAGTAATGTCTCAAACAGTCTAAGCTTTAATCGTTCAATGGAAGACCAGTAGTAGTTTCAGATGCACATCTGGAGGCATTCTGTAATCTGTGGACTATCTGAGTGTTGATGAAACACAGACATTGCATCGGGATTGAATACAACAGTCACCAAACGCACTTTCCTCCATGGGAGTAATGTCACAAACAGTCTACGCTTTGATCGTTCCCCGGGGGGTCCAGTAGTAGTTTCCAATGCACATCTGAACGCAATCTGT
This sequence comes from Schistocerca gregaria, assembly GCF_023897955.1. Lineage (NCBI taxonomy): Eukaryota > Metazoa > Arthropoda > Insecta > Orthoptera > Acrididae > Schistocerca > Schistocerca gregaria. The sequence continues at coordinate 54,244,712 of NC_064929.1, forward strand.
AATCCTTGGACCTTCAAAGTATTGATGAAACACAGAAAGTGCCTCGGGATTGAATACAACAGTCACCATGCGCACTTTCCTCCATGGGAGTAATGTCTCCATCAGTCTACGCTTTGATCGTTCCCTGGAAGACCAGTAGTAGTTCCGATGCACATCTGGATGCATTCTGTAATCTGTGGACTATCTGAGTGTTGATGAAACACAGACATTGCATCGGGATTGAATACAACAGTCACCATGCGCACTTTCTTCCATGGAAGTAATGTCTCAAACAGTCTACGATTTGATCGTTTCCTGGAAGACCAGTAGTAGTTTCCGATGCACATCTGGAGGCAATCTTTAATCTGTGGACTATCAGAGTGTTGATGAAACACAGAAATTGCATCGGGATTGAATACAACAGTCACCATGCGCACTTACCTTCATGGGAGTAATGTCTCAAACAGTTTACTATTTGATCGTTCCCTGGAAGACCAGAAGTAGTTTCCGATGCACATCTGGAGGCATTCTGTAATCTGTGGACTATCTGAGTGTTGATGAAACACAGAGATTGCATCGGGATTGAATACAACAGTCGCCATGCGCACTTTCCTCCATGGGAGTAATATCTCAAACAGTCTAAGCTTTGATCGTTCCCTGGAAGACCAGTAGTAGTTTCCGATGCACATCTGGAGGCATTCTGTAATCTGTGGACTATCAGAGTGTTGATGAAAGACAGAAATTGTATTAGGATTGAATACAACAGTCACCTTGCGCACTTTCTTCCATGGGAGTAATGTCTCAAACAGTCTACGCTTTGATCGTTCCCTGGGAGTCCAGTAGTAGTTTCCGATGCACATCTGAACGCAATCTGTAATCCTTGGACCTTCAAAGTGTTGATGACACACAGAAATTGCCTCGGGATTGAATACAACAGTCACCATGCGCACTTCCCTCCATGGGTGTAATGTCTCAATCAGTCTACGAATTGATCGTTCCCTGGCAGACCAGTAGTAGTTCCGATGCACATCTGGAGGCTTTCTGTAATCTGTGGACTATCTGAGTGTTGATGAAACACAGAATTTGAATCGGGATTGAATACAACAGTCACCATGCGCACTTTCTTCCATTGGAGTAATGTCTCAAACAGTCTACGCTTTGATCGTTTCCTGGAAGACCAGTAGTAGTTTCCAATGCACATCTGGAGGCAATCTGTAATCTGTGGACTATCAGAGTGTTGATGAAACACAGAAATTGCATCGGGATTGAATACAACAATCACCATGCGCACTTACCTTCATGGGAGTAATGTCTCAAACAATTTTCCCTTTGATCGTTCCCTGGAAGACCAGTAGTAGTTTCCGATGAACATCTGGAGGCATTCTGTAATCTGTGGACTATCAGAGTGTTGATGAAACACAGAAATTGCATCGGGATTGAATACAACTGTCACCATGCGCACTCTCCTCCATGGGAGTAATGTCTCAAACAGTCTACGCTTTGATCGTTCCCAGGAAAACCAGTAGTAGTTTCGGATGCCCATCTGGGGGCATTCTGTAATCTGTGGACTATCTGAGTGTTGATGAAACACAGAAATTGCATCGGGATTGAATCCAACAGCCGCCATGCGCACTTTCCTCCATGGGAGTAATATCTCAAACAGTCTAAGCTTTGATCGTTCCCTGGAAGACCAGTAGTAGTTTCCGATGCACATCTGAAGACATTCTGTAATCTGTAAACTATCACAGTGTTGATGAAACACAGAAATTGCATCGGGATTTAATACAACAGTCACCAGGCGCTATTTCCTCCATGGGAGTAATGTCTCAAACAAAATACGCATTGATCGTTCCCTGGAAGACCAGTAACAGTTTCCGATGCACATCTGGAGGCATTCTGTAATCCTTGGACCTTCAAAGTGTTGATGAAACACAGAAAGTGATTCGGGATTGAATACAACAGTCACCATGCGCACTTTCCTCCATGGGAGTAATGTCTCAAACAGTCTACGCTTTGATCGTTCCTTGGGAGTCCAGTAGTGCTTTCCGATGCACATCTGAACGCAATCTGTAATCCTTGGACCTTCAAAGTATTGATGAAACACAGAAATTGCATCGGGATTGAATACAACAGGCACCATGCGCACTTACCTTCATGGGAGTAATGTCTCAAACAGTTTACTCTTTGATCGTTCCCTGGAAGACCAGTAGTAGTTTCCGATGCACATCTGGAGGCATTCTGTAATCTGTGGACTATCAGAGTGTTGATGAAACACAGAAATTGTATTAGGATTGAATACAACAGTCACCTTGCGCACTTTCTTCCATGGGAGTAATGTCTCAAACAGTCTACGCTTTGATTGTTCCCTGGGAGTCCTGTAGTGGTTTCCGATGCACATCTGAACGCAATCTGTAATCCTTGGACCTTCAAAGTGTTGATGAAACACAGAAATTGCCTCGGGATTGAATACAACAGTCACCATGCGCACTTTCCTCCATGGGTGTAATGTCTCAATCAGTCTACGCTTTGATCGTTCCCTGGCAGACTAGTAGTAGTTCCGATGCACATCTGGAGGCTTTCTGTAATCTGTGGACTATCTGAGTGTTGATGAAACACAGAATTTGCATCGGGATTGAATACAACAGTCACCATGCGCACTTTCTTCCATGGGAGTAATGTCTCAAACAGTCTACGCTTTGATCGTTTCCTGGGAGACCAGTAGTTGTTTCCAATGCACATCTGGAGGCAATCTGTAATCTGTGGACTATCAGAGTGTTGATGAAACACAGAAATTGCATAGGGATTGAATACAACAGTCACCATGCGCACTTACCTTCATGGGAGTAATGTCTCAAACAGTTTTCTCTTTGATCGTTCGCTGGAAGACCAGTAGTTGTTTCCGATGCACATCTGGAGGCATTCTGTAATCTGTGGACTATCAGAGCGTTGATGAAACACAGAAATTGCCTCGGGATTGAATACAACAGTCACCATGCGCACTTTCCTCCATGGGAGTAATGGCTCAAACAGTCTACGCTTTGATCGTTCCCTGGAAGACCAGTAGTAGTTTCCGATGCTCATCTGGAGGCATTCTGTAATCTGCGGACTATCAGAGTGTTGATGAAACACTGTAATTGCATCGGGATTGAATACAACAGTCACCATGCGCACTTTCCGCCATGGGAGTAATGTCTCAAACAGTCTACGCTTTGATCGTTACCTGGAAGACCAGTAGTAGTTTCCGATGCACATCTGGAGGCATTCTGTAATCGGTGGACTATCAGAGTGTTGATGAAACACAGAAATTGTATTCGGATTGAATACAACAGTCACCATGCGCACTTTCCTCCATGGGAGTAATGTCTCATACAGTCTACGTTTTGATCGTTCCCTGGGAGTCCAGTAGTAGTTTCCGATGCACATCTGAACGCAGTCTGTAATCCTTGGACCTTCAAAGTGTTGATGAAACACAGAAATTGCCTCAGGAGTGAATACAACAGTCACCATGCGCACTTTCCTCCATGGGAGTAATGTCTCAATCAGTCTACGCTTTGATCGTTCCCTAGAAGACCAGTAGTAGTTCCGATGCACATCTGGAGGCATTCTGTAATCTGTGGACTATCAGAGTGTTGATGAAACACAGAAATTGCATCGGGATTGAATACAACTGTCACCATGCGCACTCTCCTCCATGGGAGTAATGTCTCAAACAGTCTAGGCTTTGATCGTTCCCAGGAGAACCAGTAGTAGTTTCCGATGCACATCTGTGGGCATTCCGTAATTTGTGGACTTTCTGAATGTTGATGAAACACAGAAATTGCATCGGGATTGAATACAACAGTCACCATGCGCACTTTCTTCCATGGGAGTAATGTCTCAAACAGTTTTTTCTTTGATCGTTCCCTGGAAGACCAGTAGTAGTTTCCGATGCACATCTGGAGGCATTCTGTAATCTGTGGACTATCAGAGTGTTGATGCAACACAGAAATTGCATCAGGATTGAATACAACAGTCACCATGCGCACTTACCTCCATGGGAGTTATGTGTCAATCAGTCTACGATTTGATCGGTTCCTGGAAGACCAGTAGTAGTTTCCGATGCCCATCTAGAGGCATTCTGTAATCTGTGGACTATCAGAGTGTTGATGAAACACAGAAATTGTATTAGGATTGAATACAACAGTCACCTTGCGCACTTACCTCCATGGGAGTAATGTCTCAAACAGTCTACGGTTTGATCGTTCCCTGGGAGTCCAGTAGTAGTTTCCGATGCACATCTGAACGCAATCTGTAATCCTTGGACCTTCAAAGTGTTGATGAAACACAGAAATTGCCTCGGGATTGAATACAACAGTCACCATGCGCACTATCCTCCATGGGTGTAATGTCTCAATCAGTCTACGCTTTGATCGTACCCTGGCAGACCAGTAGTAGTTCCGATGCACATCTGGAGGCTTTCTGTAATCTGTGGACTATCTGAGTGTTGATGAAACACAGAATTTGCTTCGGGATTGAATACAACAGTCACCATGCGCACTTTCTTCCATGGGAGTAATGTCTCAGACAGTCTACGCTTTGATCGTTTCCTGGAAGACCAGTAGTAGTTTCCAATGCACATCTGGAGGCAATCTGTAATCTGTGGACTATCAGAGTGTTGATGAAACACAGAAATTGCATCGGGATTGAATACAACAGTCACCATGCGCACTTACCTTCTTGGGAGTATTGTCTCAAACAGTTTTCTCTTTGATCGTTCCCTGGAAGACCAGTAGTAGTTTCCGATGCACATCTGGAGGCATTCTGTAATCTGTGGACTATCAGAGTGTTGATGAAACACAGAAATTGCATCAGGATTGAATACAACAGTCACCATGCGCACTTACCTCCATGGGAGTAATGTCTCAATCAGTCTACGCTTTGATCGTTCCCTGGAAGACCAGTAGTAGTTCCGATGCACATCTGGAGGCATTCTGTAATCTGTGGACTATCAGAGTGTTGATGAAACACAGAAATTGCATCGGGATTGAATACAACTGTCACCATGCGCACTCTCCTCCATGGGAGTAATGTCTCAAACAGTCTAGGCTTTGATCGTTCCCAGGAGAACCAGTAGTAGTTTCCGATGCACATCTGCGGGCATTCCGTAATCTGTGGACTTTCTGAGTGTTGATGAAACACAGAAATTGCATCGGGATTGAATACAACAGCCGCCATGCGCACTTTCCTCCATGGGAGTAATATCTCAAACAGTCTAAGCTTTGGTCGTTCCCTGGAAGACCAGTAGTAGTTCCGATGCACATCTGGAGGCATTCTGTAATCTGTGGACTATCAGAGTGTTGATGAAACACAGAAATTGCCTTGGGATTGAATACAACAGTCACCATGCGCACCTTCCTCCATGGGAGTAATGTCTCAAACAGTCTAAGCTTTGATCGTTCAATGGAAGACCAGTAGTAGTTTCAGATGCACATCTGGAGGCATTCTGTAATCTGTGGAATATCAGAGTGTTGATGAAACACAGAAATTGTATTAGGATTGAATACAACAGTCACCTTGCGCAATTTCCTCCATGGGAGTAATGTCTCAAACAGTCTACGCTTTGATCGTTCCCTGGGAGTCCAGTAGTAGTTTCCGATGCACATCTGAACGCAATCTGTAATCCTTGGACCTTCAAAGTGTTGATGAAACACAGAAATTGCCTCGGGATTGAATACAACAGTCACCATGCACACTTTCCTCCATGGGAGTAATGTCTCAATCAGTCTACGCTTTGATCGTTCCCTGGCAGACCAGTAGTAGTTCCGATGCACATCTGAAGTCTTTCTGTAATCTGTGGACTATCTGAGTGTTGATGAAACACAGAATTTGCTTCGGGATTGAATACAACAGTCACCATGCGCACTTTCTTCCATGGGAGTAATGTCTCAAACAGTCTACGCTTTGATCGTTTCCTGGAAGACCAGTAGTAGTTTCCAATGCACATCTGGAGGCAATCTGTAATCTGTGGACTATCAGAGTGTTGATGAAACACAGAAATTGCATCGGGATTTAATACAACAGTCACCATGCCCACTTACCTTCATGGGAGTAATGTTTCAAACAGTTTTCTCTTTGATCGTTCGCTGGAAGACCAGTAGTAGTTTCCGATGCACATCTGGAGGCATTCTGTAATCTGTGGACTATCAGAGTGTTGATGAAATACAGAAATTGCATCAGGATTGAATACAACAGTCACCATGCGCACTTACCTCCATGGGAGTAATGTCTCAATCAGTCTACGCTTTGATCGTTCCCTGGAAGACCAGTAGTAGTTCCGATGCACATCTGGAGGCATTCTGTAATCTGTGGACTATCAGAGTGTTGATGAAACACAGAAATTGCATCGGGATTGAATACAACAGTCACCAAACGCACTTTCCTCCATGGGAGTAATGTCACAAACAGTCTACGCTTTGATCGTTCCCCGGGGGGTCCAGTAGTAGTTTCCAATGCACATCTGAACGCAATCTGTAATCCTTGGACCTTCAAAGTATTGATGAAACACAGAAAGTGCCTCGGGATTGAATACAACAGTCACCATGCGCACTTTCCTCCATGGGAGTAATGTCTCCATCAGTCTACGCTTTGATCGTTCCCTGGAAGACCAGTAGTAGTTTCCGATGCACATCTGAACGCAATCTGTAATCCTTGGACCTTCAAAGTGTTGATGAAACACAGAAATTGCCTCGGGATTGAATACAACAGTCACCATGCGCACTTCCCTCCATGGGTGTAATGTCTCAATCAGTCTACGAATTGATCGTTCCCTGGCAGACCAGTAGTAGTTCCGATGCACATCTGGAGGCTTTCTGTAATCTGTGGACTATCTGAGTGTTGATGAAACACAGAATTTGAATCGGGATTGAATACAACAGTCACCATGCGCACTTTCTTCCATTGGAGTAATGTCTCAAACAGTCTACGCTTTGATCGTTTCCTGGAAGACCAGTAGTAGTTTCCAATGCACATCTGGAGGCAATCTGTAATCTGTGGACTATCAGAGTGTTGATGAAACACAGAAGTTGCATCGGGATTGAATACAACAATCACCATGCGCACTTACCTTCATGGGAGTAATGTCTCAAACAGTTTTCTCTTTGATCGTTCCCTGGAAGACCAGTAGTAGTTTCCGATGAACATCTGGAGGCATTCTGTAATCTGTGGACTATCAGAGTGTTGATGAAACACAGAAATTGCATCGGGATTGAATACAACTGTCACCATGCGCACTCTCCTCCATGGGAGTAATGTCTCAAACAGTCTACGCTTTGATCGTTCCCAGGAAAACCAGTAGTAGTTTCGGATGCCCATCTGAAGACATTCTGTAATCTGTAAACTATCACAGTGATGATGAAACACAGAAATTGCATCGGGATTTAATACAACAGTCACCAGGCGCTATTTCCTCCATGGGAGTAATGTCTCAAACAAAATACGCATTGATCGTTCCCTGGAAGACCAGTAACAGTTTCCGATGCACATCTGGAGGCATTCTGTAATCCTTGGACCTTCAAAGTGTTGATGAAACACAGAAAGTGATTCGGGATTGAATACAACTGTCACCATGCGCACTTTCCTCCATGGGAGTAATGTCTCAAACAGTCTACGCTTTGATCGTTCCTTGGGAGTCCAGTAGTGCTTTCCGATGCACATCTGAACGCAATCTGTAATCCTTGGACCTTCAAAGTATTGATGAAACACAGAAATTGCATCGGGAATGAATACAACAGTCACCATGCGCACTTACCTTCATGGGAGTAATGTCTCAAACAGTTTACTCTTTGATCGTTCCCTGGAAGACCAGTAGTAGTTTCCGATGCACATCTGGAGGCATTCTGTAATCTGTGGACTATCAGAGTGTTGATGAAACACAGAAATTGTATTAGGATTGAATACAACAGTCACCTTGCGCACTTTCTTCCATGGGAGTAATGTCTCAAACAGTCTACGCTTTGATTGTTCCCTGGGAGTCCTGTAGTAGTTTCCGATGCACATCTGAACGCAATCTGTAATCCTTGGACCTTCAAAGTGTTGATGAAACACAGAAATTGCCTCGGGATTGAATACAACAGTCACCATGCGCACTTTCCTCCATGGGTGTAATGTCTCAATCAGTCTACGCTTTGATCGTTCCCTGGCAGACTAGTAGTAGTTCCGATGCACATCTGGAGGCTTTCTGTAATCTGTGGACTATCTGAGTGTTGATGAAACACAGAATTTGCATCGCGATTGAATACAACAGTCACCATGCGCACTTTCTTCCATGGGAGTAATGTCTCAAACAGTCTACGCTTTGATCGTTTCCTGGGAGACCAGTAGTTGTTTCCAATGCACATCTGGAGGCAATCTGTAATCTGTGGACTATCAGAGTGTTGATGAAACACAGAAATTGCATAGGGATTGAATACAACAGTCACCATGCGCACTTACCTTCATGGGAGTAATGTCTCAAACAGTTTTCTCTTTGATCGTTCGCTGGAAGACCAGTAGTTGTTTCCGATGCACATCTGGAGGCATTCTGTAATCAGTGGACTATCAGAGTGTTGATCAAATACAGAAATTGCATCAGGATTGAATACAACAGTCACCATGCGCACTTACCTCCATGGGAGTAATGTCTCAATCAGTCTACGCTTTGATCGTTCCCTGGAAGACCAGTAGTAGTTCCGATGCACATCTGGAGGCATTCTGTAATCTGTTTACTATCAGAGTGTTGATGAAACACAGAAATTGCATCGGGATTGAATACAACAGTCACCATACGCACTTTCCTCCATGGGTGTAATGTCCCAAACAGTCTACGCTTTGATCGTTCCCCGAGGGGTCCAGTAGTAGTTTCCAATGCACATCTGAACGCAATCTGTAATCCTTGGACCTTCAAAGTATTGATGAAACACAGAAATTGCCTCGGGATTGAATACAACAGTCACCATGCGCACTTTCCTCCATGGGAGTAATGTCTCCATCAGTCTACGCTTTGATCGTTCCCTGGAAAACCAGTAGTAGTTCCGATGCACATCTGGAGGCATTCTGTAATCTGTGGACTATCTGAGTGTTGATGAAACACAGAAATTGCATCGGGATTGAATACAACAGTCACCATGCGCACTATCCTCCATGGGTGTAATTTCTCAATCAGTCTACGCTTTGATCGTACCCTGGCAGACCAGTAGTAGTTCCGATGAACATCTGGAGGCTTTCTGTAATCTGTGGACTATCTGAGTGTTGATGAAACACAGAATTTGCTTCGGGATTGAATACAACAGTCACCATGCGCACTTTCTTCCATGGGAGTAATGTCTCAGACAGTCTACGCTTTGATCGTTTCCTGGAAGACCAGTAGTAGTTTCCAATGCACATCTGGAGGCAATCTGTAATCTGTGGACTATCAGAGTGTTGATGAAACACAGAAATTGCATCGGGATTGAATACAACTGTCACCATGCGCCCTTACCTTCTTGGGAGTATTGTCTCAAACAGTTTTCTCTTTGATCGTTCCCTGGAAGACCAGTAGTAGTTTCCGATGCACATCTGGAGGCATTCTGTAATCTGTGGACTATCAGAGTGTTGATGAAACACAGAAATTGCATCAGGATTGAATACAACAGTCACCATGCGCACTTACCTCCATGGGAGTAATGTCTCAATCAGTCTACGCTTTGATCGTTCCCTGGAAGAACAGTAGTAGTTCCGATGCACATCTGGAGGCATTCTGTAATCTGTGGACTATCAGAGTGTTGATGAAACACAGAAATTGCATCGGGATTGAATACAACTGTCACCATGCGCACTCTCCTCCATGGGAGTAATGTCTCAAACAGTCTAGGCTTTGATCGTTCCCAGGAGAACCAGTAGTAGTTTCCGATGCACATCTGTGGGCATTCCGTAATCTGTGGACTTTCTGAGTGTTGATGAAACACAGAAATTGCATCGGGATTGAATACAACAGCCGCCATGCGCACTTTCCTCCATGGGAGTAATATCTCAAACAGTCTAAGCTTTGGTCGTTCCCTGGAAGACCAGTAGTAGTTCCGATGCACATCTGGAGGCATTCTGTAATCTGTGGACTATCAGAGTGTTGATGAAACACAGAAATTGCCTCGGGATTGAATACAACAGTCACCATGCGCACCTTCCTCCATGGGAGTAATGTCTCAAACAGTCTAAGCTTTGATCGTTCAATGGAAGACCAGTAGTAGTTTCCGATGCACATCTGGAGGCATTCTGTAATCTGTGGAATATCAGAGCGTTGATGAAACACAGAAATTGTATTAGGATTGAATACAACAGTCACCTTGCGCAATTTCCTCCATGGGAGTAATGTCTCAAACAGTCTACGCTTTGATCGTTCCCTGGGAGTCCAGTAGTAGTTTCCGATGCACATCTGAACGCAATCTGTAATCCTTGGACCTTCAAAGTGTTGATGAAACACAGAAATTGCCTCGGGATTGAATACAACAGTCACCATGCACACTTTCCTCCATGGGAGTAATGTCTCAATCAGTCTACGCTTTGATCGTTCCCTGGCAGACCAGTAGTAGTTCCGATGCACATCTGAAGTCTTTCTGTAATCTGTGGACTATCTGAGTGTTGATGAAACACAGAATTTGCTTCGGGATTGAATACAACAGTCACCATGCGCACTTTCTTCCATGGGAGTAATGTCTCAAACAGTCTACGCTTTGATCGTTTCCAGGAAGACCAGTAGTAGTTTCCAATGCACATCTGGAGGCAATCTGTAATCTGTGGACTATCAGAGTGTTGATGAAACACAGAAATTGCATCGGGATTGAATACAACAGTCACCATGCCCACTTACCTTCATGGGAGTAATGTTTCAAACAGTTTTCTCTTTGATCGTTCGCTGGAAGACCAGTAGTAGTTTCCGATGCACATCTGGAGGCATTCTGTAATCTGTGGACTATCAGAGTGTTGATGAAATACAGAAATTGCATCAGGATTGAATACAACAGTCACCATGCGCACTTACCTCCATGGGAGTAATGTCTCAATCAGTCTACGCTTTGATCGTTCCCTGGAAGACCAGTAGTAGTTCCGATGCACATCTGGAGGCATTCTGTAATCTGTGGACTATCAGAGTGTTGATGAAACACAGAAATTGCATCGGGATTGAATACAACAGTCACCAAACGCACTTTCCTCCATGGGAGTAATGTCACAAACAGTCTACGCTTTGATCGTTCCCCGGGGGGTCCAGTAGTAGTTTCCAATGCACATCTGAACGCAATCTGTAATCCTTGGACCTTCAAAGTATTGATGAAACACAGAAAGTGCCTCGGGATTGAATACAACAGTCACCATGCGCACTTTCCTCCATGGGAGTAATGTCTCCATCAGTCTACGCTTTGATCGTTCCCTGGAAGACCAGTAGTAGTTCCGATGCACATCTGGATGCATTCTGTAATCTGTGGACTATCTGAGTGTTGATGAAACACAGACATTGCATCGGGATTGAATACAACAGTCACCATGCGCACTTTCTTCCATGGAAGTAACAGTCTACGATTTGATCGTTTCCTGGAAGACCAGTAGTAGTTTCCGATGCACATCTGGAGGCAATCTTTAATCTGTGGACTATCAGAGTGTTGATGAAACACAGAAATTGCATCGGGATTGAATACAACAGTCACCATGCGCACTTACCTCCATGGGAGTAATGTCTCAAACAGTTTACTATTTGATCGTTCCCTGGAAGACCAGAAGTAGTTTCCGATGCACATCTGGAGGCATTCTGTAATCTGTGGACTATCTGAGTGTTGATGAAACACAGAGATTGCATCGGGATTGAATACAACAGTCGCCATGCGCACTTTCCTCCATGGGAGTAATATCTCAAACAGTCTAAGCTTTGATCGTTCCCTGGAAGACCAGTAGTAGTTTCCGATGCACATCTGGAGGCATTCTGTAATCTGTGGACTATCAGAGTGTTGATGAAACACAGAAATTGCATCGGGATTGAATACAACAGTCACCATGCGCAGTCTCCTTCATGGGAGTAATGTCTCAAACAGTCTACGCTTTGATCGTTCCCAGGAAGACCAGTAGTAGTTTCCGATGCACATCTGGGTGCATTCTGTAATCCTTGGACCTTCTAAGTGTTGATGAAACACAGAAATTGCCTCGGGATAGAATACAACAGTCACCATGCGCACTTTCCGCCATGGGAGTAATGTCTCAAACAGTCAACGCTTTGATCGTTCCCTGGAAGACCAGTAGTACTTTCCGATGCACATCTGGAGGCATTCTGTAATCTGTGGACTATCAGAGTGTTGATGAAACACAGAAATTGCATCGGGATTGAATACAACATTCACCATGCGCACTTTTCTCCATGGGAGTTATGTCTCAAACAGTCTACGCTTTGATCGTTCCCTGGAAGACCAGTAGTAGTTTCCGATGCACATCTGGAGGCATTCTGTAATCTGCGGACTATCAGAGTGTTGATGAAACACTGTAATTGCATCGGGATTGAATACAACAGTCACCATGCGCACTTTCCGCCATGGGAGTAATGTCTCAAACAGTCTACGTTTTGATCGTTCCCTGGAAGACCAGTAGTAATTTCCGATGCACATCTGGAGGCATTCTGTAATCTGTGGACTATCAGAGCGTTGATGAAACACAGAAATTGCCTCGGGATTGAATACAACAGTCACCATGCGCCCTTTCCTCCATGGGAGTAATGGCTCAAACAGTCTACGCTTTGATCGTTCCCTGGAAGACCAGTAGTGGTTTCCGATGCACATCTGGAGGCATTCAGTAATCTGTGGACTATCTGAGTGTTGATGAAACACAGAAATTGCATCGGGATTGAATACAACAGTCACCTTGCGCACTTTCCTCCATGGGAGTAATGTCTCATACAGTCTAAGCTTTCATCGTTACCTGGAAGACCAGTAGTAGTTTCCGATGCACATCTGGAGGCATTCTGTAATCTCCGGACTATCAGAGTGTTGATGAAACACAGAAATTGTATTAGGATTGAATACAACAGTCACCTTGCCCACTTTCCTCCATGGGAGTAATGTCTCAAACAGTCTACGCTTTGATCGTTCCCTGGGAGTCCAGTAGTAGTTTCCGGTGCACATCTGAACGCAATCTGTAATCCTTGGACCTTCAAAGTGTTGATGAAACAGAGAAATTGCCTCAGGATTGAATACAACAGTCACCATGCGCACTTACCTCCATGGGAGTAATTTCTCAATCAGTCTACGCTTTGAGCGATCCCTGGCAGACCAGTAGTAGTTCCGATGCACATCTGAAGTCTTTCTGTAATCTGTGGACTGTCTGAGTGTTGATGAAACACAGAATTTGCATCGGGATTGAATACAACAGTCACCATGCGCACTTTCTTCCATGGGAGTAATGTCTCAAACAGTCTACGCTTTGATCGTTTCCTGGAAGACCAGTAGTAGTTTCCAATGCACATCTGGAGGCAATCTGTAATCTGTGGACTATCAGAGTGTTGATGAAACACAGAAATTGCATCGGGATTGAATACAACAGTCACCATGCGCACTTACCTTCATGGGAGTAATATCTCAAACAGTTTTCTCTTTGATCGTTCGCTGGAAGACCAGTAGTAGTTTCCGATGCACATCTGGAGGCATTCTGTAATCTGTGAACTATCAGAGTGTTGATGAAATACAGAAATTGCATCAGGATTGAATACAACAGTACCATGCGCACTTACCTCCATGGGAGTAATGTCTCAATCAGTCTACGCTTTGATCGTTCCGTGGAAGACCAGTAGTAGTTCCGATGCACATCTGGAGGCATTCTGTAATCTGTGGACTATCAGAGTGTTGATGAAACACAGAAATTGCATCGGGATTGAATACAACAGTCACCATGCGCCCTTTCCTCCATGGGAGTAATGGCTCAAACAGTCTACGCTTTGATCGTTCCCTGGAAGACCAGTAGTAGTTTCCGATGCACATCTGGAGCCATTCTGTAATCTGTGGACTATCTGAGTGTTGATGAAACACAGAATTTGCATCGGGATTGAATACAACAGTCACCATGCGCACTTTCTTCCATGGGAGTAATGTCTCAAGCAGTCTACGCTTTGATCGTTTCCTGGAAGACCAGTAGTAGTTTGTAATGCACATCTGGAGGCAATCTGTAATCTGATGACTATCAGAGTGTTGATGAAACACAGAAATTGCATCGGGATTCAATACAACAGTCACTATGCGCACTTACCTTCATGGGAGTAATGTCTCAAACATTTTTCTCTTTGATCGTTCGCTGGAAGACCACTAGTAGTTTCCGATGCACATCTGGAGGCATTCTGTAATCTGTGGACTATCAGAGTGTTGATGAAATACAGAAATTGCATCAGGATTGAATACAACAGTCACCATGCGCACATACCTCCATGGGAGTAATGTCCCAATCAGTCTACGCTTTGATCGTTCCCTGGGAGTCCAGTAGTAGTATCCGATGCACATCTGAACGCAATCTGTAATCCTTGGACCTTCAAAGTATTGATGAAACACAGAAATTGCCTCGGGATTGAATACAACAGTCACCATGCGCACTTTCCTCCATGGGAGTAATGTCTCAATCAGTCTACGCTTTGATCGTTCCCTGGAAGACCAGTAGTAGATCCGATGCACATCTGGAGGCATTCTGTAATCTGTGGACTATCTGAGTGTTGATGAAACACAGAAATTGCATCGGGATTGAATACAACAGTCACCATGCGCACTTTCTTCCATGGGAGTAATGTCTCAAACAGTCTACGATTTGATCGTTTCCTGGAAGACCAGTAGTAGTTTCCGATGCACACCTGGAGGCAATCTGTAATCTGTGGACTGTCAGAGTGTTGATGAAACACAGAAATTGCATCAGGGTTGAATACAACAGTCACCATGCGCACTTACCTTCATGGGAGTAATGTCTCAAACAGTTTACTATTTGATCGTTCCCTGGAAGACCAGTAGTAGTTTCCGATGCACATCTGGAGGCATTCTGTAATCTGTGGACTATCTGAGTGTTGATGAAACACAGATATTGCATCGGGATTGAATACAACAGTCGCCATGCGCACTTTCCTCAATGGGAGGAATATCTCAAACAGTCTAAGCTTTAATCGTTCCCTGGAAGACCAGTAGTAGTTTCCAATGCACAACTGGAGGCATTCTGTAATCTGTGGACTATCAGAGTGTTGATGAAACACAGAAATTTCATCGGGATTGAATACAACAGTCACCATGCGCACTCTCCTCCATGGGAGTAATGTCTCAAACAGTCTACGCTTTGATCGTTCCCAGGCAGACCAGTAGTAGTTTCCGATGCACATCTGGGTGCATTCTGTAATCTGTGGACTATCTGAGTGTTGATGAAACACAGAAATTGCATCGGGATTGAATACAACAGTCACCATGCGCACTTTCCTCCATGGGAGTAATATCTCAAACGGTCTAAGCTTTGATCGCTCCCTGGAAGACCAGTAGTAGTTTCCGATGCACATCTGAAGGCATTCTGTAATCTGTGGACTATCAGATTGTTGATGAAACACAGAAACTGCAGCGGGATTGAATACAACAGCCACCAGGCGCTATTTCCTCCATGGGAGTAATGTCACAAACAGTCTACGTTTTGATCGTTCCCTGGAAGACCAGTAGTAACTTCCGATGCACATCTGGAGGCATTCTGTAATCCTTGGACCTTCAAAGTGTTGATGAAACACAGAAATTGCCTCGGGATAGAGTACAACAGTCACCATGCGCACTTTCCGCCATGGGAGTAATGTCTCAATCAGTCAACGCTTTGATCGTTCCCTGGAAGACCAGTAGTAGTTTCCGATGCACATCTGGAGGCATTCTGTAATCTGTGGACTATCAGAGTGTTGATGAAACACAGAAATTGCATCGGGATTGAATACAACAGTCGCCATGCGCACTTTCCTCCATGGGAGGAATATCTCAAACAGTCTAAGCTTTAATCGTTCCCTGGAAGACCAGTAGTAGTTTCCAATGCACAACTGGAGGCATTCTGTAATCTGTGGACTATCAGAGTGTTGATGAAACACAGAAATTTCATCGGGATTGAATACAACAGTCACCATGCGCACTCTCCTCCATGGGAGTAATGTCTCAAACAGTCTACGCTTTGATCGTTCCCAGGCAGACCAGTAGTAGTTTCCGATGCACATCTGGGGGCATTCTGTAATATGTGGACTATCTGAGTGTTGATGAAACACAGAAATTGCATCGGGATTGAATACAACAGTCACCATGCGCACTTTCCTCCATGGGAGTAATATCTCAAACAGTCTAAGCTTTGATCGTTCCCTGGAAGACCAGTAGTAGTTTCCGATGCACATCTGAAGGCATTTTGTAATCTGTGGACTATCACATTGTTGATGAAACACAGAAACTGCAGCGGGATTGAATACAACAGCCACCAGGCGCTATTTCCTCCATGGGAGTAATGTCACAAACAGTCTACGTTTTGATCGTTCCCTGGAAGACCAGTAGTAACTTCCGATGCACATCTGGAGGCATTCTGTAATCCTTGGACCTTCAAAGTGTTGATGAAACACAGAAATTGCCTCGGGATAGAGTACAACAGTCACCATGCGCACTTTCCGCCATGGGAGTAATGTCTCAACCAGTCAACGATTTGATCGTTCCCTGGAAGACCAGTAGTAGTTTCCGATGCACATCTGGAGGCATTCTGTAATCTGTGGACTATCAGAGTGTTGATGAAACACAGAAATTGCATCGGGATTGAATACAACATTCACCATGCGCACTTTCCTCCATGGGAGTTATGTCTCAAACAGTCAACGCTTTGATCGTTCCCTGCAAGACCAGTAGTAGTTTCCGATGCACATCTGGAGGCATTCTGTAATCTGCTGACTATCAGAGTGTTGATGAAACACTGTAATTGTATCGGGATTGAATACAACAGTCACCATGCGCACTTTCCTCCATGGGAGTAATGTCTCAAACAGTCTAGGCTTTGATCGTTCCCTGTAAGACCAGTAGTAGTTTCCGATGCACATCTGGAGGCATTCTGTAATCTGTGGACTATCTGAGTGTTGATGAAACACAGAAATTGCATCGGGATTGAATACAACAGTCACCATGCGCACTTTCTTCCATGGAAGTAATGTCTCAAACAGTCTACGATTTGATCGTTTCCTGGAAGACCAGTAGTAGTTTCCGATGCACATCTGGAGGCAATCTTTAATCTGTGGACTATCAGAGTGTTGATGAAACACAGAAATTGCATCGGGATTGAATACAACAGTCACCATGCGCACTTACCTTCATGGGAGTAATGTCTCAAACAGTTTACTATTTGATCGTTCCCTGGAAGACCAGAAGTAGTTTCCGATGCACATTTGGAGGCATTCTGTAATCTGTGGACTATCTGAGTGTTGATGAAACATAGAGATTGCATCGGGATTGAATACAACAGTCGCCATGCGCACTTTCCTCCATGGGAGTAATATCTCAAACAGTCTAAGCTTTGATCGTTCCCTGGAAGACCAGTAGTAGTTTCCGATGCACATCTGGAGGCATTCTGTAATCTGTGGACTATCAGAGTGTTGATGAAACACAGAAATTGCATCGGGATTGAATACAACAGTCACCATGCGCACTCTCCTTCATGGGAGTAATGTCTCAAACAGTCTACGCTTTGATCGTTCCCAGGAAGACCAGTAGTAGTTTCCGATGCACATCTGGGTGCATTCTGTAATCCTTGGACCTTCTAAGTGTTGATGAAACACAGAAATTGCCTCGGGATAGAATACAACAGTCACCATGCGCACTTTCCGCCATGGGAGTAATGTCTCAAACAGTCAACGCTTTGATCGTTCCCTGGAAGATCAGTAGTAGTTTCCGATGCACATCTGGAGGCATTCTGTAATCTGTGGACTATCAGAGTGTTGATGAAACACAGAAATTGCATCAGGATTGAATACAACATTCACCATGCGCACTTTTCTCCATGGGAGTTATGTCTCAAACAGTCTACGCTTTGATCGTTCCCTGGAAGACCAGTAGTAGTTTCCGATGCACATCTGGAGGCATTCTGTAATCTGCGGACTATCAGAGTGTTGATGAAACACTGTAATTGCATCGGGATTGAATACAACAGTCACCATGCGCACTTTCCGCCATGGGAGTAATGTCTCAAACAGTCTACTCTTTGATCGTTCCCTGGAAGACCAGTAGTAGTTTCCGATGCACATCTGGAGGCATTCTGTAATCTGTGGACTATCAGAGCGTTGATGAAACACAGAAATTGCATCGGGATTGAATACAACAGTCACCATGCGCCCTTTCCTCCATGGGAGTAATGGCTCAAACAGTCTACGCTTTGATCGTTCCCTGGAAGACCAGTAGTGGTTTCCGATGCACATCTGGAGGCATTCAGTAATCTGTGGACTATCTGAGTGTTGATGAAACACAGAAATTGCATCGGGATTGAATACAACAGTCACCTTGCGCACTTTCCTCCATGGGAGTAATGTCTCATACAGTCTAAGCTTTCATCGTTACCTGGAAGACCAGTAGTAGTTTCCGATGCACATCTGGAGGCATTCTGTAATCTCCGGACTATCAGAGTGTTGATGAAACACAGAAATTGTATTAGGATTGAATACAACAGTCACCTTGCCCACTTTCCTCCATGGGAGTAATGTCTCAAACAGTCTACGCTTTGATCGTTTCCTGGGAGTCCAGTAGTAGTTTCCGGTGCACATCTGAACGCAATCTGTAATCCTTGGACCTTCAAAGTGTTGATGAAACAGAGAAATTGCCTCAGGATTGAATACAACAGTCACCATGCGCACTTACCTCCATGGGAGTAATGTCTCAATCAGTCTACGCTTTGAGCGATCCCTGGCAGACCAGTAGTAGTTCCGATGCACATCTGAAGTCTTTCTGTAATCTGTGGACTGTCTGAGTATTGATGAAACACAGAATTTGCATCGGGATTGAATACAACAGTCACCATGCGCACTTTCTTCCATGGGAGTAATGTCTCAAACAGTCTACGCTTTGATCGTTTCCTGGAAGACCAGTAGTAGTTTGTAATGCACATCTGGAGGCAATCTGTAATCTGATGACTATCAGAGTGTTGATGAAACACAGAAATTGCATCGGGATTGAATACAACAGTCACCATGCGCACTTTCCTCCATGGGAGTAATGTCTCAATCAGTCTACGCTTTGATCGTTCCCTGGAAGACCAGTAGTAGATCCGATGCACATCTGGAGGCATTCTGTAATCTGTGGACTATCTGAGTGTTGATGAAACACAGAAATTGCATCGGGATTGAATACAACAGTCACCATGCGCACTTTCTTCCATGGGAGTAATGTCTTAAACAGTCTACGATTTGATCGTTTCCTGGAAGACCAGTAGTAGTTTCCGATGCACACCTGGAGGCAATCTGTAATCTGTGGACTGTCAGAGTGTTGATGAAACACAGAAATTGCATCGGGATTGAATACAACAGTCACCATGCGCACTCTCCTCCATGGGAGTAATGTCTCAAACAGTTTACTATTTGATCGTTCCCAGGCAGACCAGTAGTAGTTTCCGATGCACATCTGGAGGCATTCTGTAATCTGTGGACTATCTGAGTGTTGATGAAACACAGAAATTGCATCGGGATTGAATACAACAGTCGCCATGCGCACTTTCCTCCATGGGAGTAATATCTCAAACAGTCTAAGCTTTGATCGTTCCCTGGAAGACCAGTAGTAGTTTCCGAAGCACATCTGAAGGCATTCTGTAATCTGTGGACTATCAGATTGTTGATGAAACACAGAAACTGCAGCGGGATTGAATACAACAGCCACCAGGCGCTATTTCCTCCATGGGAGTAATGTCACAAACAGTCTACGTTTTGATCGTTCCCTGGAAGACCAGTAGTAACTTCCGATGCACATCTGGAGGCATTCTGTAATCCTTGGACCTTCAAAGTGTTGATGAAACACAGAAATTGCCTCGGGATAGAGTACAACAGTCACCATGCGCACTTTCCGCCATGGGACTAATGTCTCAACCAGTCAACGCTTTGATCGTTCCCTGGAAGACCAGTAGTAGTTTCCGATGCACATCTGGAGGCATTCTGTAATCTGTGGACTATCAGAGTGTTGATGAAACACAGAAATTGCATCGGGATTGAATACAACATTCACCATGCGCACTTTCCTCCATGGGAGTTATGTCTCAAACAGTCAACGCTTTGATCGTTCCCTGCAAGACCAGTAGTAGTTTCCGATGCACATCTGGAGGCATTCTGTAATCTGCTGACTATCAGAGTGTTGATGAAACACTGTAATTGCATCGGGATTGAATACAACAGTCACCATGCGCACTTTCCGCCATGGGAGTAATGTCTCAAACAGTCTAGGCTTTGATCGTTCCCTGTAAGACCAGTAGTAGTTTCCGATGCACATCTGGAGGCATTCTGTAATCTGTGGACTATCAGAGTGTTGATGAAACACAGAAATTGCATCGGGATTGAATACAACAGTCACCATGCGCACTTTCCTCCATGGGAGTAGTGGCTCAAACAGTCTACGCTTTGATCGTTCCCTGGAAGACCAGTAGTAGTTTCCGATGCACATCTGGAGGCATTCTGTAATCTGTGGACTATCTGAGTGTTGATGAAACACAGAAATTGCATCGGGATTGAATACAACAGTCACCTTGCGCACTTTCCTCCATGGGAGTAATGTCTCAAACAGTCTAAGCTTTGATCGTTACCTGGAAGACCAGTAGTAGTTTCCGATGCTCATCTGGAGGCATTCTGTTATCCTTGGACCTTCAAAGTGTTGTTGAAACACAGAAATTGCCTCGGGATAGAATACAACAGTCACCATGCGCACTTTCCTCCATTGGAAGTAATGTCTCAAACAGTCTACGCTTTGATCGTTCCCAGGAAGACCAGTAGTAGTTTCCGATGCACATCTGGGGTATTCTGTACTCTGTGGACTATCTGAGTGTTGATGAAACTCAGATATTGCATCGGGATTGAATACAACAGTCACCATGCGCACTTTCCTCCATGGGAGTAATATCTCAAACAGTCTAAGCTTTGATCGTTCCCTGTAAGACCAGCGGTAGTTTCCGATGCACATCTGAAGGCATTCCGTAATCTGTGGACTATCAGAGTGTTGATGAAACACAGAAACTGCAGCTGGATTGAATACAACAGTCACCAGGCGCTATTTCCTCCATGGGAGTAATGTCTCAAACAGTCTACGTTTTGATCGTTCCCTGGAAGACCAGTAGTAGTTTCCGATGCACATCTGGAGGCATTCTGTAATCTCTGGACTATCAGAGTGTTGATGAAACACAGAAATTGCATCGGGATTGAATACAACAGTCACCTTGCGCACTTTCCTCCATGTTAGTAATGTCTCAAACAGTCTAAGCTTTGATCGTTACCTGGAAGACCAGTAGTAGTTTCCGATGCAAATCTGGTGGATTTCTGTATTCTGTGGACTATCAGAGTGTTGATGAAACACAGAAATTGCATCGGGATTGAATACAACAGTCACCATGCGCACTTTCCTCCATGGGAGTAATGTCTCAAACAGTCTACGCTTTGATCGTTCCCTGGAAGACCAGTAGTAGTTTCCGTTGCACATCGGGAGGCATTCTGTAATCTGTGGACTATCTGAGTGTTGATGAAAGACAGAAATTGCATCGGGATTAAGTACAACAGTCACCATCCGCACTTTCCTCCATGGGAATAATGTCTCAAACAGTCTAAGCTTTGATCGTTACCTGGAAGACCAGTAGTAGTTTCCGATGCACATCTGGTGGATTTCTGTATTCTGTGGACTAACAGAGTGTTGATGAAACACAGAAATTGCATCGGGATTGAATACAACAGTCACCATCGGCACTTTCCTCCATGGGAGTAATGTCTCAAACAGTTTACGCTTTGATCGTTCCCGCAGGACCAGTAGTAGTTTCCGATGCACATCTGGAGGCATCCTGTAATCCTTGGACCTTCAAAGTGTTGATGAAACACAGAAATTGCATCGGGATTGAATATAACAGTCACCATGCGCACTTTCCTCCATTGAAGTAATGTCTCAAAGAGTCTACGCTTTGATCGGTCCCTGGAAGACCAGTAGTAGTTTCCGATGCACATCTGGAGGCATTCCGTAATCTGTGGAATATCAGAGTGTTGATGAAACACAAAAATTGCATCGGGATTGAATACAACAGTCACCATGCGCAGTTTCCTCCATGGGAGTAATGTCTCAAACAGTCTACGCTTTGATCGTTTCCTGGAAGACCAGTAGTAGTTTCCGATGCACATCTGGAGGCATTCTGTAATCTGTGGACTATCAGATTATTGATGAAACACTGATATTGCATCGGGTTTGAATACGTCACCATGCGCACTTACCTCCATGGGAGTAATATCTCAAACAGTTTACTCTTTGATCGTTCCCTGGAAGACCAGTAGTAGTTTCCGATGCACATCTGGAGGCATTCTGTAATCTGTGGACTATCAGAGTGTTGATGAAACAAAGAAATTGCAACGGGATTGAATACAACAGTCACAATGCGCACTTACCTCCATGGGAGTAATGTCTCAAACAGTCTACGCTTTGATCGTTTCCTGGAAGACCAGTAGTAGTTTCCGATGCACATCTGGACGCATTCTGTAATCTGTGGACTATCAGAGTGTTGATGAAACCAAAATTGCATCGGATTGATTACAACAGTCACCATGCGCACTTTCCTCCATAGGAGTAATGTCTCTAACAGTCTACGCTTTGATCGTTCCAAGGAAGACCAGTAGTTGTTTCCGATGCACATCTGGAGGCATTCTGTAATCTGTGGACTATCAGAGTGTTGATGAAAAACAGGTAGTTGCATCGGGATTCATTACAACAGTCACCATGCGCACTTTCCTCCATGGGAGTAATGCCTCAAACAGTCTACGATTTGATCGTTTCCTGGAACTCCAGTAGTAGTTTACGACGCACATCTGGAGGCATTCTGTAATCTGTGGACTATCAGAGTGTTGATGAAACACAGTAATTGCATCGGGATTGAATACAACAGTCACCATGCGCTCTTTCCTCCATGGGAGTAATGTCTCAAACAGTCTACGCATTGATCGTTCCCTGGAAGACCAGTAGTAGTTTCCGATGCACATCTGGAGGCATTCTGTTATCCTTGGACCTTCAAAGTGTTGTTGAAACACAGAAATTGCCTCGGGATAGAATACAACAGTCACCATGCGCACTTTCCTCCATTGGAAGTAATGTCTCAAACAGTCTACGCTTTGATCGTTCCCAGGAAGACCAGTAGTAGTTTCCGATGCACATCTGGGGTATTCTGTACTCTGTGGACTATCTGAGTGTTGATGAAACTCAGATATTGCATCGGGATTGAATACAACAGTCACCATGCGCACTTTCCTCCATGGGAGTAATATCTCAAACAGTCTAAGCTTTGATCGTTGCCTGTAAGACCAGCGGTAGTTTCCGATGCACATCTGAAGGCATTCCGTAATCTGTGGACTATCAGAGTGTTGATGAAACACAGAAACTGCAGCTGGATTGAATACAACAGTCACCAGGCGCTATTTCCTCCATGGGAGTAATGTCTCAAACAGTCTACGTTTTGATCGTTCCCTGGAAGACCAGTAGTAGTTTCCGATGCACATCTGGAGGCATTCTGTAATCTGTGGACTATCAGAGTGTTGATGAAACACAGATATTGCATCGGGATTGAATACAACAGTCACCATGCGCACTTTCCTCCATGGGAGTAATGTCTCAAACAGTCTACGCCTTGATCGTTCCCTGGAAGACCAGTAGTAGTTTCCGATGCACATCTGGAGGCATTCTGTAATCTGCGGACTATCAGAGTGTTGATGAAACACTGTAATTGCCTCGGGATTGAATACAACAGTCACCATGCGCACTTTCCGCCATGGGAGTAACGTCTCAAACACTCTACGCTTTGATCGTTCCCTGGAAGACCAGTAGTAGTTTCCGATGCACATCTGGAGGCATTCTGTAATCTGTGGACTATCAGAGTGTTGATGAAACACAGAAATTGCATCGGGATTGAATACAACAGTCACCTTGCGCACTTTCCTCCATGTTAGTAATGTCTCAAACAGTCTAAGCTTTGATCGTTACCTGGAAGACCAGTAGTAGTTTCCGATGCACATCTGGTGGATTTCTGTATTCTGTGGACTATCAGAGTGTTGATGAAACACAGAAATTGCATCGGGATTGAATTCAACAGTCACCATGCGCACTTTCCTCCATTGAAGTAATGTCTCAAACAGTCTACGCTTTGATCGGTCCCTGGCAGACCAGTAGTAGTTTCCGATGCACATCTGGAGGCATTCTGTAATCTGTGGACTATCAGAGTGTTGATGAAACACAGAAATTGCATCGGGATTGAATACAACAGTCACCATGCGCACTTTCCTCCATGGGAGTAATGTCTCAAACAGTCTACGCTTTGATCGTTCCCTGGAAGACCAGTAGTAGTTTCCGTTGCACATCGGGAGGCATTCTGTAATCTGTGGACTATCTGAGTGTTGATGAAACACAGAAATTGCATCGGGATTAAGTACAACAGTCACCATCCGCACTTTCCTCCATGGAAGTAATGTCTCAAACAGTCTAAGCTTTGATCGTTACCTGGAAGACCAGTAGTAGTTTCCGATGCACATCTGGTGGATTTCTGTATTCTGTGGACTATCAGAGTGTTGATGAAACACAGAAATTGCATCGGGATTGAATACAACAGTCACCATCGGCACTTTCCTCCATGGGAGTAATGTCTCAAACAGTTTACGCTTTGATCGTTCCCGCAGGACCAGTAGTAGTTTCCGATGCACATCTGGAGGCATCCTGTAATCCTTGGACCTTCAAAGTGTTGATGAAACACAGAAATTGCATCGGGATTGAATATAACAGTCACCATGCGCACTTTCCTCCATTGAAGTAATGTCTCAAACAGTCTACGCTTTGATCGGTCCCTGGAAGACCAGTAGTAGTTTCCGATGCTCATCTGGAGGCATTCCGTAATCTGTGGAATATCAGAGTGTTGATGAAACACAAAAATTGCATCGGGATTGAATACAACAGTCACCATGCGCAGTTTCCTCCATGGGAGTAATGTCTCAAACAGTCTACGCTTTGATCGTTTCCTGGAAGACCAGTAGTAGTTTCCGATGCACATCTGGAGGCATTCTGTAATCTGTGGACTATCAGATTATTGATGAAACACTGATATTGCATCGGGTTTGAATACGTCACCATGCGCACTTACCTACATGGGAGTAATGTCTCAAACAGTTTACTCTTTGATCGTTCCCTGGAAGACCAGTAGTAGTTTCCGATGCACATCTGGAGGCATTCTGTAATCTGTGGACTATCAGAGTGTTGATGAAACAAAGAAATTGCAACGGGATTGAATACAACAGTCACAATGCGCACTTACCTCCATGGGAGTAATGTCTCAAACAGTCTACGCTTTGATCGTTCCCTGGAAGACCAGTAGTAGTTTCCGATGCACATCTGGAGGCATTCTGTAATCTGTGGACTATCAGAGTGTTGATGAAACAAAGAAATTGCAACGGGATTGAATACAACAGTCACAATGCGCACTTACCTCCATGGGAGTAATGTCTCAAACAGTCTACGCTTTGATCGTTTCCTGGAAGACCAGTAGTAGTTTCCGATGCACATCTGGAGGCATTCTGTAATCTGTGGACTATCAGAGTGTTGATGAAACCAAAATTGCATCGGATTGATTACAACAGTCACCATGCGCACTTTCCTCCATAGGAGTAATGTCTCTAACAGTCTACGCTTTGATCGTTCCAAGGAAGACCAGTAGTTGTTTCCGATGCACATCTGGAGGCATTCTGTAATCTGTGGACTATCAGAGTGTTGATGAAAAACAGGTAGTTGCATCGGGATTCATTACAACAGTCACCATGCGCACTTTCCTCCATGGGAGTAATGCCTCAAACAGTCTACGATTTGATCGTTTCCTGGAACTCCAGTAGTAGTTTACGACGCACATCTGGAGGCATTCTGTAATCTGTGGACTATCAGAGTGTTGATGAAACACAGTAATTGCATCGGGATTGAATACAACAGTCACCATGCGCTCTTTCCTCCATGGGAGTAATGTCTCAAACAGTCTACGCATTGATCGTTCCCTGGAAGACCAGTAGTAGTTTCCGATGCACATCTGGAGGCATTCTGTTATCCTTGGACCTTCAAAGTGTTGTTGAAACACAGAAATTGCCTGGGGATAGAATACAACAGTCACCATGCGCACTTTCCTCCATTGGAAGTAATGTCTCAAACAGTCTACGCTTTGATCGTTCCCAGGAAGACCAGTAGTAGTTTCCGATGCACATCTGGGGTATTCTGTACTCTGTGGACTATCTGAGTGTTGATGAAACTCAGATATTGCATCGGGATTGAATACAACAGTCACCATGCGCACTTTCCTCCATGGGAGTAATATCTCAAACAGTCTAAGCTTTGATCGTTGCCTGTAAGACCAGCGGTAGTTTCCGATGCACATCTGAAGGCATTCCGTAATCTGTGGACTATCAGAGTGTTGATGAAACACAGAAACTGCAGCTGGATTGAATACAACAGTCACCAGGCGCTATTTCCTCCATGGGAGTAATGTCTCAAACAGTCTACGTTTTGATCGTTCCCTGGAAGACCAGTAGTGGTTTCCGATGCACATCTGGAGGCATTCTGTAATCTGTGGACTATCAGAGTGTTGATGAAACACAGATATTGCATCGGGATTGAATACAACAGTCACCATGCGCACTTTCCTCCATGGGAGTAATGTCTCAAACAGTCTACGCCTTGATCGTTCCCTGGAAGACCAGTAGTAGTTTCCGATGCACATCTGGAGGCATTCTGTAATCTGCGGACTATCAGAGTGTTGATGAAACACTGTAATTGCCTCGGGATTGAATACAACAGTCACCATGCGCACTTTCCGCCATGGGAGTAACGTCTCAAACACTCTACGCTTTGATCGTTCCCTGGAAGACCAGTAGTAGTTTCCGATGCACATCTGGAGGCATTCTGTAATCTGTGGACTATCAGAGTGTTGATGAAACACAGAAATTGCATCGGGATTGAATACAACAGTCACCTTGCGCACTTTCCTCCATGTTAGTAATGTCTCAAACAGTCTAAGCTTTGATCGTTACCTGGAAGACCAGTAGTAGTTTCCGATGCACATCTGGTGGATTTCTGTATTCTGTGGACTATCAGAGTGTTGATGAAACACAGAAATTGCATCGGGATTGAATACAACAGTCACCATGCGCACTTTCCTCCATTGAAGTAATGTCTCAAACAGTCTACGCTTTGATCGGTCCCTGGAAGACCAGTAGTAGTTTCCGATGCACATCTGGAGGCATTCTGTAATCTGTGGACTATCAGAGTGTTGATGAAACACAGAAATTGCATCGGGATTGAGTACAACAGTCACCATGCGCACTTTCCTCCATGGGAGTAATGTCTCAAACAGTCTACGCTTTGATCGTTCCCTGGAAGACCAGTAGTAGTTTCCGTTGCACATCGGGAGGCATTCTGTAATCTGTGGACTATCTGAGTGTTGATGAAACACAGAAATTGCATCGGGATTAAGTACAACAGTCACCATCCGCACTTTCCTCCATTGGAGTAATGTCTCAAACAGTCTAAGCTTTGATCGTTACCTGGAAGACCAGTAGTAGTTTCCGATGCACATCTGGTGGATTTCTGTATTCTGTGGACTATCAGAGTGTTGATGAAACACAGAAATTGCATCGGGATTGAATACAACAGTCACCATCGGCACTTTCCTCCATGGGAGTAATGTCTCAAACAGTTTACGCTTTGATCGTTCCCGCAGGACCAGTAGTAGTTTCCGATGCACATCTGGAGGCATCCTGTAATCCTTGGACTTTCAAAGTGTTGATGAAACACAGAAATTGCATCGGGATTGAATATAACAGTCACCATGCGCACTTTCCTCCATTGAAGTAATGTCTCAAACAGTCTACGCTTTGATCGGTCCCTGGAAGACCAGTA
The DNA here is from genome assembly GCF_023897955.1 of Schistocerca gregaria. Lineage (NCBI taxonomy): Eukaryota > Metazoa > Arthropoda > Insecta > Orthoptera > Acrididae > Schistocerca > Schistocerca gregaria. The sequence goes on from NC_064929.1 coordinate 54,272,848, forward strand.
GTAGTTTCCGATGCTCATCTGGAGGCATTCCGTAATCTGTGGAATATCAGAGTGTTGATGAAACACAAAAATTGCATCGGGATTGAATACAACAGTCACCATGCGCAGTTTCCTCCATGGGAGTAATGTCTCAAACAGTCTACGCTTTGATCGTTTCCTGGAAGACCAGTAGTAGTTTCCGATGCACATCTGGAGGCATTCTGTAATCTGTGGACTATCAGATTATTGATGAAACACTGATATTGCATCGGGTTTGAATACGTCACCATGCGCACTTACCTACATGGGAGTAATGTCTCAAACAGTTTACTCTTTGATCGTTCCCTGGAAGACCAGTAGTAGTTTCCGATGCACATCTGGAGGCATTCTGTAATCTGTGGACTATCAGAGTGTTGATGAAACAAAGAAATTGCAACGGGATTGAATACAACAGTCACAATGCGCACTTACCTCCATGGGAGTAATGTCTCAAACAGTCTACGCTTTGATCGTTTCCTGGAAGACCAGTAGTAGTTTCCGATGCACATCTGGAGGCATTCTGTAATCTGTGGACTATCAGAGTGTTGATGAAACAAAGAAATTGCAACGGGATTGAATACAACAGTCACAATGCGCACTTTCCTCGATGGGAGTAATGTCTCAAACAGTCTACGCTTTGATCGTTCCAAGGAAGACCAGTAGTAGTATCCGATGCACATCTGGAGCCGTTCTGTAATCTGTGGACTATCAGAGTGTTGATGAAACACAGATATTGCTTCGGGATTGGATACAACACTCACCATGCGCACTTTCCCCCATGGAAGTAGTGTCTCAAACAGTTTACGTTTTTGATCGTTAGCTCGAAGACCAGTAGTAGTTTCCGATGCACATCTGGTGGCATTCTGTAATCTGCGGACTATCAGAGTGTTGTTGAAACACGGTAATTGCATCGCGATTGAATACAACAGTCATCATGCGCACTTTCCTCCATGGGAGAAATGTCTCATACAGTCTACGCTTTGATCGATCCCAGGAAGACCAGTAGTAGTTTCCGATGCACATCTGCAGGCGTTCTGTAATCTGTGGACTATCTGAGTGTTGATGAAACACAGAAATTGCATCGGGATTGAATACAATAGTCACCATGCGCACTTTCCTCCATGGGAGTAATGTCTCAAACAGTCTAAGCTTTGATCGTTCCTAAAAGACCAGTAGTAGTTTCCGATGCACATCCGAAGGCATTCTGTAATCTGTGGACTATCAGAGTGTTGATGAAACACAGAAATTGCATCGGGATTGAATACAACAGTCACCATCGGCACATTCCTCCATGGGAGTAATTTCTCAAACAGTCTACGCTTTGATCGTTCCAAGGAAGACCAGTAGTAGTTTCCGATGCACATCTGGAGGCATTCTGTAATCTGTGGACTATCAGAGTGTTGATGAAACACAGAAATTGCATCGGGATTGGATACAACACTCACCATGCGCACATTCCCCCATGGGAGTAGTGTCTCAAACAGTTTACGTTTTTGATCGTTAGCTCGAAGACCAGTAGTAGTTTCCGATGCACATCTGGTGGCATTCTGTAATCTACGGACTATCAGAGTGTTGTTGAAACACGGTAATTGCATCGGGATTGAATACAACAGTCATCATGCGCACTTTCCTCCATGGGAGAAATGTCTCATACAGTCTACGCTTTGATCGATCCCAGGAAGACCAGTAGTAGTTTCCGATGCACATCTGGAGGCATTCTGTAATCTGTGGACTATCTGAGTGTTGATGAAACACAGAAATTACATCGGGATTGAATACAATAGTCACCATGCGCACTTTCTTCCATGGGAGTAATGTCTCAAACAGTCTAAACTTTGATCGTTCCTAAAAGACCAGTAGTAGTTTCCGATGCACATCCGAAGCCATTCTGTAATCTGTGGACTATCAGAGTGTTGATGAAACACAGAAATTGCATCGGGATTGAATACAACAGTCACCAGGCTCTATTTCCACCATGGGAGTAATGTCTCAAACAGTCTACGCTTTGATCGTTCCCTGGAAGACCAGTAGTAGTTTCCGATGCACATCTGGAGGCATTCTGTACTCCTTGGACCTTCAAAGTGTTGATGAAACACAGAAATTGCCTCGGGATTGAATACAACAGTCATCATGCGCACTTTCCTCCATGGGAGTAATGTCTCAAACAGTCTACGCTTTGATCGTTCCCTGCAAGACCAGTAGTAGTTTCCGATGCACATCTGGAGGCATTCTGTAATCTGTGGACTATCAGAGTGTTGATGAAACACAGTTATTGCATCGGGATTGAATACAACAGTCCCCATGCACACTTACCTCCATGCGGAGTAATGTCTCAAACAGTTTACTCTTTGATCGTTCCCTGGAAGACCAGTAGTAGTTTCCGATGCACACCTGGAGGCATTCTGTAATCTGTGGACTATCAGAGTGTTGATGAAACAAAGAAAATGCATCGGGATTGAATACAACAGTCACCATGCGCACTTACCTCCATGGGAGTAATGTCTCAAACAGTCTACGCTTTGATCGTTTCCTGGAAGAGCAGTAGTAGTTTCCGATGCACTTCTGGAGCCATTCTGTAATCTGTGGACTATGAGAGTGTTGATGAAACCAAAATTGCATCGGATTGATTACAACTGTCACCATGCGCACTTTCCTCCATGGGAGTAATGTCTCAAACAGTCTGCGCTTTGATCGTTCCAAGAAATACCAGTTGTAGTTTCCGATGCACATCTGGAGCCGTTCTGTAATCTGTGGACTATCAGAGTGCTGATGAAACAAAGAAATTGCATCGGGATTTAATACAACAGTCACCATGCGCACTTACCTCCATGGGAGAAATGTCTCAAACAGTCTACGCTTTGATCGTTTCCTGGAAGACCAGTAGTAGTTTCCGATGCACATCTGGAGCCATTCTGTAATCTGTGGACTATCTGAGTGTTGATGAAACACAGAAATTGCATCGGGATTTAATACAACAGTCACCATGCGCACTTACCTCCATGGGAGTAATGTCTCAAACAGTCTACGCTTTGATCGTTTCCTGGAAGACCAGTAGTAGTTTCCGATGCACATCTGGAGCCATTCTGTAATCTGTGGACTATCTGAGTGTTGATGAAACGCAGAAATTCCATCGGGATTGAATACAATAGTCACCATGCGCACTTCCCTCCATGGGAGTAATGTCTCAAACATTCTAAGCTTTGATCGTTCCCTGGAAGACCAGTAGTAGTTTCCGATGCACATCCGAAGGCATTCTGTAATCTGTGGACTATCAGAGTGTTGATGAAACACAGAAATTGCCTCGGGATTGAATACAACAGACACCAGGCTCTATTTCCTCCATGGGAGTAATGTCTCAAACAGTCTACGCTTTGATCTTTCCCTGCAAGACCAGTAGTAGTTTCCGATGCACATCTGGAGGCATTCTGTAGGCCTTGGACCTTCAAAGTGTTGATGAAACACAGAAATTGCATCGGGATTGAATACAACAGTCACCATGCGCAGTTACCTCCATGGGAGTAATGTCTCAAACAGTCTACGCTTTGATCGTTTCCTGGAAGAGCAGTAGTAGTTTTCGATGCACATCTGGAGGCATTCTGTAATCTGTGGACTATCAGAGTATTGATGAAACACTGATATTGCATCGGGATTGAATACAACTGTCACCATGCACACTTACCTCCATGGGAGTAATGTCTCAAACAGTCTACGCTTTGATCGTTTCCTGGAAGACCAGTAGTAGTTTCCGATGCACATCTGGAGCCATTCTGTAATCTGTGGACTATGAGAGTGTTGATGAAACCAAAATTGCATCGGATTGATTACAACAGTCACCATGCGCACTTTTCTGATTGGGAGTAATGTCTCAAACAGTCTGCGCTTTGATCGTTCCAAGGAACACCAGTAGCAGTTTCCGATGCACATCTGGAGCCGTTCTGTAATCTGTGGACTATCAGAGTGTTGATGAAACAAAGAAATTGCATCGTTATTGAATATAACAGTCACCATGCGCACTTTCCTCGATGGGAGTAATGCCTCAAACAGTCTACGGTTTGATCGTTTCCTGGAACTCCAGTAGTAGTTTCCGAAGCACATCTGGAGGCATTCTGTAATCTGTGGACTATCAGAGTGTTGATGAAACACAGAAATTGCTTCGGGATTGTATACAACACTCACCATGCGCGCTTACCTACATGGGAGTAGTGTCTCAAACAGTTTTCGTTTTTGATCGTTAGCTCGAAGACCAGTAGTAGTTTCCGAAGCACATCTGGAGGCATTCTGTAATCTGCGGACTATCAGAGTGTTGTTGAAACACAGTAATTGCATCTCGATTGAATTCAACAGTCACCATGCGCACTTTCCTCCATTGGAGTAATGTCTCAAACAGTCTACGCTTTGATCGATCCCAGGAAGACCAGTAGTAGTTTCCGATGCACATCTGGAGGCATTCTGTAATCTGTTGACTATCTGAGTGTTGATGAAACACAGAAATTGCATCGGGATTGAATAGAATAGTCACCATGCGCACTTTCCTCCATGGGAGTAATGTATCAAACAGTCTAAGCTTTGATCGTTCCCTGGAAGACCAGTAGTAGTTTCCGATGCACAGCTGGAGGCATTCTGTACTCCTTGGACCTTCAAAGTGTTGATGAAACACAGAAATTGCCTCGGGATTGAATACAACAGTCATCATGCGCACTTTCCTCCATGGGAGTAATGTCTCAAACAGTCTACGCTTTGATCTTTCCCTGAAAGACCAGTAGTAGTTTCCGATGCACATCTGTAGGCATTCTGTAATCTGTGGACTATCAGAGTGTTGATGAAACACAGTTATTGCATCGGGATTGAATACAACAGTCCCCATGCGCACTTTCCTCAATAGAAGTAATGTATCAGACAGTCTACGCTTTGTTCGTTCCCTGGAAGACCAGTAGTAGTTTCCGATGCACATATTGAGGCATTCTGTAATCTGTGGACAATCAGCGTGTTGATGAAACACAGAAATTGCATTAGGATTAAATACAACAGTCACCAGGCGCTACTTCCTCAATGGGAGTAATGTCACAATGAGTCTACGCTTTGATCGTTTCCTGGAAGAGCAGTTGTAGTTTCCGATGCACATCTGGAGGCATTCTGTAATCTGTGGACTATCATAGTATTGATGAAACACTGATATTGCATCGGGATTGAATACAACAGTCACCATGCACACTTACCTCCATGGGAGTAATGTCTCAAACAGTTTACTCTTTGATCGTTCCCTGGAAGACCAGTAGTAGTTTCCGATGCACACCTGGAGGCATTCTGTAATCTGTGGACTATCAGAGTGTTGATGAAACAAAGAAATTGCATCGGGATTGAATACAACAGTCACCATGCGCACTTACCTCCATGGGAGTAATGTCTCAAACAGTCTACGCTTTGATCGTTTCCTGGAAGAGCAGTAGTAGTTTCCGATGCACTTCTGGAGCCATTCTGTAATCTGTGGACTATGAGAGTGTTGATGAAACCAAAATTGCATCGGATTGATTACAACTGTCACCATGCGCACTTTCCTCCATGGGAGTAATGTCTCAAACAGTCTGCGCTTTGATCGTTCCAAGAAAGACCAGTAGTAGTTTCCGATGCACATCTGGAGCCGTTCTGTAATCTGTGGACTATCAGAGTGTTGATGAAACACAGATATTGCTTCGCGATTGGATACAACACTCACCATGCGCACTTTTCCCCATGGGAGTAGTGTCTCAAACAGTTTACGTCTTTGATCGTTAGCTCGAAGACCAGTAGTAGTTTCCGATGCACACCTGGAGGCATTCTGTAATCTGTGGACTATCAGAGTGTTGATGAAACAAAGAAATTGCATCGGGATTGAATACAACAGTCACCATGCGCACTTTCCTCGATGGGAGAAATGTCTCAAAGAGTCTACGCTTTGATCGTTCCAAGGAAGACCAGTAGTAGTATCCGATGCACATCTGGAGCCGTTCTGTAATCTGTGGACTATCAGAGTGTTGATGAAACACAGAAATTGCTTCGGGATTGTATTCAACTCTCACCATGCGCGCTTACCTTCATGGGAGTAGTGTCTCAAACATTTTCGTTTTTGATCGTTAGCTCGAAGACCAGTAGTAGTTTCCGAAGCACATCTGGAGGCATTCTGTAATCTATGGACTATCTGAGTGTTGATGAAACACAGAAAATGCATCGGGATTGAATACAATAGTCACCATGCGCACTTTCCTCCATGGGAGTAATTTCTCAAACAGTCTAAGCTTTTATCGTTCCCTGCAAGACCAGTAGTAGTTTCCGATGCACATCCGAAGTCATTCTGTAATCTGTGGACTATCAGAGTGTTGATGAAACACAGAAATTGCATCGGGATTGAATACAACAGTCACAAGTCTCTATTTCCTCCATGGGAGTAATGTCTCAAACAGTCTACGCTTTGATCGTTCCCTGGAAGACCAGTAGTAGTTTCCGATGCACATCTGGAGGCATTCTGTATTCCTTGGACCTTCAAAGTGTTGATGAAACACAGAAATTGCCTGGGGATTGAATACAACAGTCACCATGCGCACTTTCCTCCATGGGAGTAATGTCTCAAACTGTCTAAGCTTTGGTCGTTACCTGGAAGACCAGTAGCAGTTTCCGATGCATATCTGGAGGCATTCTGTATTCTGTGGACTATCAGAGTGTTAATGAAACACAGAAAAGGCATCGGGATTGAATACAACAGTCACCATCCGCACTTTCCTCCATGGGAGTAATGTCTCAAACAGTCTACACTTTGATCGTTCCCTGCAAGACCAGTAGTAGTTTCCGATGCACATCTGGAGGCATTCTGTAATCCTTGGACCTTCAAAGTGTTGATGAAACACAGAAATTGCATCGGGATTGAATACAACAGTCACCATGCGCACTTTCCTCCATGGAAGTAATGTCTCATACAGTCTACGCTTTGATCTGTCCCTGGAAGACCAGTAGTAGTTTCCGATGCACATCTGGAGGCATTCCGTAATCTGTGGACTATCAGAGTGTCGATGAAACACAGAAATTGCATCGGGATTGAATACAACAGTCACCATGCGCAGTTTCCTCCATGGGAGTAATGTCTCAAAGAGTCTACGCTTTGATCGTTTCCTGGAAGAGCAGTAGTAGTTTCCGATGCACATCTGGAGGCATTATGTAATCTGTGGACTATCAGAGTATTAATGAAACACTGATATTGCATCGGGATTGAATACAACAGTCACCATGCACACTTACCTCCATGGGAGTAATGTCTCAAACAGTTTACTCTTTGATCGTTCCCTGGAAGACCAGTAGTAGTTTCCGATGCACATCTGGAGGCACTCTATAATCTGTGGACTATCAGAGTGGCGATGAAACAAAGAAATTGCATCGGGATTGAATACAACAGTCACCATGCGCACTTACCTCCATGGGCGTAATGTCTCAAAAAGTCTACGCTTTCATCGTTTCCTGGAAGACCAGTAGTAGTTTCCGATGCTCATCTTGAGCCATACTGTAATCCGTGGACTATCAGAGTGTAGATGAAACCACAATTGCGTCGGATTGATTACAACAGTCACCATGCACACTTTCCTCCATGGGAGTAATGTCTCAAACAGTCTACGCTTTGATCGTTCCAAGGAAGACCAGTAGTAGTTTCCGATGCACATCTGGAGGCATTCTGCAATCTGTGGACTATCAGAGTGTTGATGAAACACAGAAATTGCTTCGGGATTGGATACAACACTCACCATGGGCACTTTCCCCCATGGGAGTAGTGTCTCAAACAGTTTACGTTTTTGATCGTTAGCTCGAAGACCAGTAGTAGTTTCCGATGCACATCTGGTGGCATTCTGTAATCTGCGGACTATCAGAGTGTTGTTGAAACACGGTAATTGCATCGGGATTGAATACAACAGTCATCATGCGCACTTTCCTCCATGGGAGAAATGTCTCATACAGTTTACGCTTTGATCGATCCCAGGAGACCAGTAGTAGTTTCCGATGCACATCTGGACGCATTCTGTAATCTGTGGACTATCTGAGTGTTGATGAAACACAGAAATTGCATCGGGATTGAATACAATAGTCACCATGCGCACTTTCCTCCATGGGAGTAATGTCTCAAACAGTCTAAGCTTTGATCGTTCCTAAAAGACCAGTAGTAGTTTCGGATGCACATCCGAAGGCATTCTGTAATCTGTGGACTATCAGAGTGTTGATGAAACACAGAAATTGCATTGGGATTGAATACAACAGTTACCAGGCTCTATTTCCACCATGGGAGTAATGTCTCAAACAGTCTACGCTTTGATCGTTCCCTGGAAGACCAGTAGTAGTTTCCGATGCACATCTGGAGGCATTCTGTACTCCTTGGACCTTCAAAGTGTTGATGAAACACAGAAATTGCCTCGGGATTGAATACAACAGTCATCATGCGCACTTTCCTCCATGGGAGTAATGTCTTAAACAGTCTACGCTTTGATCGTTCCCTGGAAGACCAGTAGTAGTTTCCGATGCACATCTGGAGGAATTCTGTAATCTGTGGACTATCAGAGTGTTGATGAAACACAGAAATTGCATCGGGATTGAATACAACAGTCACCATCGGCACATTCCTCCATGGGAGTAATTTCTCAATCAGTCTACGCTTTGATCGTGTCCTGGAAGACCAGTAGTAGTTTCCGATGCACATCTGGAGGCATTCTGTAATGTGAGGACTATCAGAGTGTTTATGAAACACAGAAATGGCATTGGGATTGAATACAACTGTCACCATCCGCACATTCCTCCATGGGAGTAATGTCTCAGACAGTCTACACTTTGATCGTTCCCTGGAAGACAAGTAGTAGTTTCCGATGCACATCTGGAGGCATTCTGTAATCTGTGGACTATCAGAGTATTGATGAAACACAGAAATTGCATCGGGATTGAATACAACCGTCACCATGCGCACTCTCCTCCATGGGAGTAATGTCTCAAACAGTCTACGCTTTGATCGATCCCAGGAACACCAGTAGTAGTTTCCGATGCACATCTGGAGGCATTCTGTAATCTGTGGACTATCTGAGTGTTGATGAAACACAGAAATTGCTTCGGGATTGAATACAATAGTCACCATGCGCACTTTCCTCCATGGGAGTAATTTCTCAAACAGTCTAAGGTTTGATCGTTCCCTGGAAGACCAGTAGTAGTTTCCCATGCACATTTTGAGGCATTCTGTAATCTGTGGACTATCAGCATGTTGATGAAACACAGAAATTGCATTAGGATTAAATACAACAGTCACCAGGCGCTACTTCCTCAATGGGAGTAATGTCTCAAAGAGTCTACGCTTTGATCGTTCCCTGGGAGTCCAGTAGTAGTTTCCGATGCAGATCTGTACGCGATCTGTAATCCTTGGACCTTCAAAGTGTTGATGAAACACAGAAATTGCCTCGGGATTGAATACAACAGTCACCATGCGCACTTTCCTCCATGGGAGTAATGTCTGAAACAGTCTACGCTTTGATCGTTCGCTGTAATTCCAGTAGTAGTTTCCGATGCACATCTGGAGGCATTCTGTAATCTGTGGACTATCAGAGTGTTGATGAAACAAAGAAATTGCATCGGGATTTAATACAACAGTCACCATGCGCACTTACCTCCATGGGAGTTATGTCTCAAACAGTCTACGCTTTGATCGATTCCTGGAAGACCAGTAGTAGTTTCCGATGCACATCTGGAGCCATTCTGTAATCTGTGGACTATCTGAGTGTTGATAAAACACAGAAATTGCATCGGGATTGAATACAATAGTCACCATGCGCACTTTCCTCCATGGGAGTAATGTCTCAAACATTCTAAGCTTTGATCGTTCCCTGGAAGACCAGTAGTAGTTTCCAATGCACATCCGAAGGCATTCTGTAATCTGTGGACTATCAGAGTGTTGATGAAACACAGAAATTGCCTCGGCATTGAATACAACAGACACAAGGCTCTATTTCCTCCATGGGAGTAATGTCTCAAACAGTCTACGCTTTGATCGTTCCCTGCAAGACCAGTAGTAGTTTCCGATGCACATCTGGAGGCATTCTGTAGTCCTTGGACCTTCAAAGTGTTGATGAAACACAGAAATTGCATCGGGATTGAATACAATAGTCACCATGCGCACTTTCCTCCATGGAAGTAATGTCTCAAACAGTCTATGCTTTGATCGGTCCCTGGAAGACCAGTAGTAGTTTCCGATGCACATCCGGAGGCATTCCGTAAACTGTGGACTATCAGAGTGTTGATGAAACACAGAAATTGCATCGGGATTGAATACAACAGTCACCATGCGCAGTTACCTCCATGGGAGTAATGTCTCAAACAGTCTACGCTTTGATCGTTTCCTGGAAGAGCAGTAGTAGTTTCCGATGCACATCTGGAGGCATTCTGTAATCTGTGGACTATCAGAGTATTGATGAAACACTGATATTGCATCGGGATTGAATACAACTGTCACCATGCACACTTACCTCCATGGGAGTAATGTCTCAAACAGTCTACGCTTTGATCGTTTCCTGGAAGACCAGTAGTAGTTTCCGATGCACATCTGGAGCCATTCTGTAATCTGTGGACTATGAGAGTGTTGATGAAACCAAAATTGCATCGGATTGATTACAACAGTCACCATGCGCACTTTCCTGATTGGGAGTAATGTCTCAAACAGTCTGCGCTTTGATCGTTCCAAGGAACACCAGTAGCAGTTTCCGATGCACATCTGGAGCCGTTCTGTAATCTGTCGACTATCAGAGTGTTGATGAAACAAAGAAATTGCATCGTTATTGAATATAACAGTCACCATGCGCACTTTCCGCGATGGGAGTAATGCCTCAAACAGTCTACGGTTTGATCGTTTCCTGGAACTCCAGTAGTAGTTTCCGAAGCACATCTGGAGGCATTCTGTAATCTGTGGACTATCAGAGTGTTGATGAAACACAGAAATTGCTTCGGGATTGTATACAACACTCACCATGCGCGCCTACCTTCATGGGCGTAGTGTCTCAAACAGTTTTCGTTTTTGATCGTTAGCTCGAAGACCAGTAGTAGTTTCCGAAGCACATCTGGAGGCATTCTGTAATCTGCGGACTATCAGAGTGTTGTTGAAACACAGTATTTGCATCTCGATTGAATACAACAGTCACCATGCGCACTTTCCTCCATTGGAGTAATGTCTCAAACAGTCTACGCTTTGATCGATCCCAGGAAGACCAGTAGTAGTTTCCGATGCACATCTGGAGGCATTCTGTAATCTGTTGACTATCTGAGTGTTGATGAAACACAGAAATTGCATCGGGATTGAATACAATAGTCACCATGCGCACTTTCCTCCATGGGAGTAATGTATCAAACAGTCTAAGATTTGATCGTTCCCTGGAAGACCAGTAGTAGTTTCCGATGCACATCCGAAGGCATTCTGTCATCTGTGGACTATCAGAGTGTTAATGAAACACAGAAATTGCATCGGTATTGAATACAACAGACACCAGGCCCTATTTCCTCCATGGGAGTAATGTCTCAAACAGTCTACGCTTTGATCGTTCCCTGGAAGACCAGTAGTAGTTTCCGATGCACATCTGGAGGCATTCTGTATTCCTTGGACCTTCAAAGTGTTGATGTAACACAGAAATTGCCTGGGGATTGAATACAACAGTCACCATGCGCACTTTCCTCCATGGGAGTAATGTCCCAAACAGTCTAAGCTTTGATCGTTACCTGGAAGACCAGTAGTAGTTTCCGATGCACATCTGGAGGCATTCTGTAATCCTTGGACCTTCAAAGTGTTGATGATACACAGAAATTGCATCGGGATTGAATACAACAGTCACCATGCGCACTTTCCTCCATGGAAGTAATGTCTCAAACAGTCTACGCTTTGATCGGTCCCTGGAAGACCAGTAGTAGTTTCCGATGCACATCTGGAGGCATTCCGTAATCTGTGGACTATCAGAGTGTTGATGAAACACAGATATTGCATCGGGATTGAATACAACAGTCACCATGCGCAGTTTCCTCCATGGGAGTAATGTCTCAAACAGTCTACGCTTTGATCGTTTCCTGGAAGAGCAGTAGTAGTTTCCGATGCACATCTGGAGGCATTCTGTAATCTGTGGACTATCAGAGTATTAATGAAACACTGATATTGCATCGGGATTAAATACAACAGTCACCATGCACACTTACCTCCATGGGAGTAATGTCTCAAACAGTTTACTCTTTGATCGTTCCCTGGAAGACCAGTAGTAGTTTCCGATGCACATCTGGAGGCATTCTATAATCTGTGGACTATCAGAGTGTCGCTGAAACAAAGAAATTGCATCGGGATTGAATACAACAGTCACCATGCGCACTTACCTCCATGGGCGTAATGTCTCAAAAAGTCTACGCTTTGATCGTTTCCTGGAAGACCAGTAGTAGTTTCCGATGCACATCTGGAGCCATACTGTAACCTGTGGACTATCAGAGTGTAGATGAAACCAAAATTGCATCGGATTGATTACAACAGTCACCATGCGCACTTTCCTCCATGGGAATAATGTCTCAAACAGTCTACGCTTTGATCGTTCCCAGGAAGACCAGTAGTAGTTTCCGATGCACATCTGGAGGCATTCTGTAATCTGTGGACTATCAGAGTGTTGATGAAACACAGAAATTGCTTCGGCATTGGAAACAACACTCACCATGCGCACTTTCCAACATGGGAGTAGTGTCTCAAACAGTTTACGTTTTTGATCGTTAGCTCGAAGACCAGTAGTAGTTTCCGATGCACATCTGGTGGCATTCTGTAATCTGCGGACTATCAGAGTGTTGTTGAAACACGGTAATTGCATCGGGATTGAATACAACAGTCATCATGCGCTCTTTCCTCCATGGGAGAAATGTCTCAAACAGTCTACGCTTTGATCGATCCCAGGAAGAGCTGTAGTAGTTTCCGATGCACATCTGGAGGCATTCTGTAATCTGTGGACTATCTGAGAGTTGATGAAACACAGAAATTGCATCGGGATTGAATACAATAGTCACCATGCGCACTTTCCTCCATGGGAGTAATTTCTCAAACAGTCTAAGCTTTGATCGTTCCTAAAAGACCAGTAGTAGTTTCCGATGCACATCCGAAGGCATTCTGTAATCTGTGGACTATCAGAGTGTTGATGAAACACAGAAATTGCATCGGGATTGAATACAACAGTCACCAGGCTCTATTTCCTCCATGGGAGTAATGTCTCAAACAGTCTACGCTTTGATCGTTCCCTGGAAGACCAGTAGTAGTTTCCGATGCACATCTGGAGGCATTCTGTACTCCTTGGACCTTCAAAGTGTTGATGAAACACAGAAATTGCCTCGGGATTGAATACAACAGTCATCATGCGCACTTTCCTCCATGGGAGTAATGTCTCAAACAGTCTATGCTTTGATCGTCCCCAGGAAGACCAGTAGTAGTTTCCGATGCACATCTGGAGGCATTCTGTATTCCTTGGACCTTCAAAGTGTTGATGTAACACAGAAATTGCCTGGGGATTGAATACAACAGTCACCATGCGCACTTTCCTCCATGGGAGTAATGTCTCAAACAGTCTAAGCTTTGATCGTTACCTGGAAGACCAGTAGTAGTTTCCGATGCACATCTGGAGGCATTCTGTATTCTGTGGACTATCAGAGTGTTGATGAAACACAGAAATGGCATCGGGATTGAATACAACAGTCACCATCCGCACTTTCCTCCATGGGAGTAATGTCTCAAACAGTCTACGCTTTGATCGTTCCTTGCAAGACCAGTAGTAGTTTCCGATGCACATCTGGAGGCATTCTGTAATCCTTGGACCTTCAAAGTGTTGATGAAACACAGAAATTGCATCGGGATTGAATACAACAGTCACCATGCGCACTTTCCTCCATGGAAGTAATGTCTCAAACAGTCTACGCTTTGATCGGTCTCTGGAAGACCAGTAGTAGTTTCCGATGCACATCTGGAGGCATTCCGTAATCAGTGGACTATCAGAGTGTTGATGAAACACAGAAATTGCATCGGGATTGAATACAACAGTCACCATGCGCAGTTTCCTCCATGGGAGTAATGTCTCAAACAGTCTACGCTTTGATCGTTTCCTGGAAGAGCAGTAGTAGTTTCCGATGCACATCTGGAGGCATTCTGTAATCTGTGGACTATCAGAGTATTAATGAAACACTGATATTGCATCGGGATTGAATACAACAGTCACCATGCACACTTACCTCCATGGGAGTAATGTCTCAAACAGTTTACTCTTTAATCGTTCCCTGAAGACCAGTAGTAGTTTCCGATGCACATCTGGAGGCATTCTATAATCTGTGGACTATCAGAGTGTCGATGAAACAAAGAAATTGCATCGGGATTGAATACAACAGTCACCATGCGCACTTACCTCCATGGGCGTAATGTCTCAAAAAGTCTACGCTTTGATCCTTTCCTGGAAGACCAGTAGTAGTTTCCGATGCACATCTGGAGCCATACTGTAACCTGTGGACTATCAGAGTGTAGATGAAACCAAAATTGCATCGGATTGATTACAACAGTCACCATGCGCACTTTCCTCCATGGGAGTAATTTCTCAAACAGTCTAAGCTTTGATCGTTCCTAAAAGACCAGTAGTAGTTTCCGATGCACATCCGAAGGCATTCTGTAATCTGTGGACTATCAGAGTGTTGATGAAACACAGAAATTGCTTCGGCATTGGAAACAACACTCACCATGCGCACTTTCCAACATGGGAGTAGTGTCTCAAACAGTTTACGTTTTTGATCGTTAGCTCGAAGACCAGTAGTAGTTTCCGATGCACATCTGGTGGCATTCTGTAATCTGCGGACTATCAGAGTGTTGTTGAAACACGGTAATTGCATCGGGATTGAATACAACAGTCATCATGCGCTCTTTCCTCCATGGGAGAAATGTCTCAAACAGTCTACGCTTTGATCGATCCCAGGAAGAGCTGTAGTAGTTTCCGATGCACATCTGGAGGCATTCTGTAATCTGTGGACTATCTGAGTGTTGATGAAACACAGAAATTGCATCGGGATTGAATACAATAGTCACCATGCGCACTTTCCTCCATGGGAGTAATTTCTCAAACAGTCTAAGCTTTGATCGTTCCTAAAAGACCAGTAGTAGTTTCCGATGCACATCCGAAGGCATTCTGTAATCTGTGGACTATCAGAGTGTTGATGAAACACAGAAAATGCATCGGGATTGAATACAACAGTCACCAGGCTCTATTTCCTCCATGGGAGTAATGTCTCAAACAGTCTACGCTTTGATCGTTCCCTGGAAGACCAGTAGTAGTTTCCGATGCACATCTGGAGGCATTCTGTACTCCTTGGACCTTCAAAGTGTTGATGAAACACAGAAATTGCCTCGGGATTGAATACAACAGTCATCATGCGCACTTTCCTCCATGGGAGTAATGTCTCAAACAGTCTACGCTTTGATCGTCCCCAGGAAGACCAGTAGTAGTTTCCGATGCACATCTGGAGGCATTCTGTATTCCTTGGACCTTCAAAGTGTTGATGTAACACAGAAATTGCCTGGGGATTGAATACAACAGTCACCATGCGCACTTTCCTCCATGGGAGTAATGTCTCAAACAGTCTAAGCTTTGATCGTTACCTGGAAGACCAGTAGTAGTTTCCGATGCACATCTGGAGGCATTCTGTATTCTGTGGACTATCAGAGTGTTGATGAAACACAGAAATGGCATCGGGATTGAATACAACAGTCACCATCCGCACTTTCCTCCATGGGAGTAATGTCTCAAACAGTCTACGCTTTGATCGTTCCTTGCAAGACCAGTAGTAGTTTCCGATGCACATCTGGAGGCATTCTGTAATCCTTGGACCTTCAAAGTGTTGATGAAACACAGAAATTGCATCGGGATTGAATACAACAGTCACCATGCGCACTTTCCTCCATGGAAGTAATGTCTCAAACAGTCTACGCTTTGATCGGTCTCTGGAAGACCAGTAGTAGTTTCCGATGCACATCTGGAGGCATTCCGTAATCAGTGGACTATCAGAGTGTTGATGAAACACAGAAATTGCATCGGGATTGAATACAACAGTCACCATGCGCAGTTTCCTCCATGGGAGTAATGTCTCAAACAGTCTACGCTTTGATCGTTTCCTGGAAGAGCAGTAGTAGTTTCCGATGCACATCTGGAGGCATTCTGTAATCTGTGGACTATCAGAGTATTAATGAAACACTGATATTGCATCGGGATTGAATACAACAGTCACCATGCACACTTACCTCCATGGGAGTAATGTCTCAAACAGTTTACTCTTTAATCGTTCCCTGAAGACCAGTAGTAGTTTCCGATGCACATCTGGAGGCATTCTATAATCTGTGGACTATCAGAGTGTCGATGAAACAAAGAAATTGCATCGGGATTGAATACAACAGTCACCATGCGCACTTACCTCCATGGGCGTAATGTCTCAAAAAGTCTACGCTTTGATCCTTTCCTGGAAGACCAGTAGTAGTTTCCGATGCACATCTGGAGCCATACTGTAACCTGTGGACTATCAGAGTGTAGATGAAACCAAAATTGCATCGGATTGATTACAACAGTCACCATGCGCACTTTCCTCCATGGGAGTAATTTCTCAAACAGTCTAAGCTTTGATCGTTCCTAAAAGACCAGTAGTAGTTTCCGATGCACATCCGAAGGCATTCTGTAATCTGTGGACTATCAGAGTGTTGATGAAACACAGAAATTGCATCGGGATTGAATACAACAGTCACCAGGCTCTATTTCCTCCATGGGAGTAATGTCTCAAACAGTCTACGCTTTGATCGTTCCCTGGAAGACCAGTAGTAGTTTCCGATGCACATCTGGAGGCATTCTGTACTCCTTGGACCTTCAAAGTGTTGATGAAACACAGAAATTGCCTCGGGATTGAATACAACAGTCATCATGCGCACTTTCCTCCATGGGAGTAATGTCTCAAACAGTCTACGCTTTGATCGTTCCCTGGATTACCAGTAGTAGTTTCCGATGCACATCTGGAGGCATTCTGTAATCTGTGGACTATCAGAGTGTTGATGAAACACAGAAATTGCATCGGGATTGAATACAACAGTCACCATCGGCACATTCCTCCATGGGAGAAATTTCTCAAACAGTCTACGCTTTGATCGTGTCCTGGAAGACCAGTAGTAGTTTCCGATGCACATCTGGAGGCATTCTGTAATCTGAGGACTATCAGAGTGTTTATGAAACACAGAAATGGCATCGGGATTGAATACAACAGTCACCATGCGCACAATCCTCCATGGGAGTAATGTCTCAGACAGTCTACACTTTGATCGTTCCCTGGAAGACCAGTAGTAGTTTCTGATGCACATCTGGAGGCATTCTGTAATCTGTGGACTATCGGAGTATTGGTGAAACACAGAAATTGCTTCTGGATTGAATACAACAGTCACCATGCGCACTCTCCTCCACGGGAGTAATGCCTCAAACAGTCTACGCTTTGATCGTTCCCAAAAAGACCAGTAGCCGCCATGCGCATTTTCCTCCATGTGAGTAATATCTCAAACAGTCTAAGCTTTGGTCGTTCTCTGGAACAGCAGTAGTAGTTTCCGATGCACATCTGAAGGCATTCTGTAATCTGTGGACTATCAGAGTGTTGATGAAACACGGAAATTGCATCGGGATTGAATACAACAGTCACCATGCGCACTCTCCTCCATGGGGGTAATGTCTCAAACACTCTACGCTTTGATCGTTCCCAGGAAAACCAGTAGTAGTTTCCGACGCACATCTGGGGGCATTCTGTAATCTGTGTACTATCTGAGTGTTGATGAAACATAGAAATTGCATCGGGATTGAATACAACAGCCGCCATGCGCATTTTCCTCCATGGGAGTAATATCTCAAACAGTCTAAGCTTTGATCGTTCTCTGGAACAGCAGTAGTAGTTTCCGATGCACATCTGAAGGCATTCTGCAATCTGTGGACTATCACAGTGTTGATGAAAAACAGAAATTGCATCGGGATTGCATACAACAGTCACCAGGCGCTATTTCCTCCATGCGAGTAATGTCTCAAACAGTCTACGTTTTGATCGTTCCCTGGAAGACCAGTAGTAGTTTCCCATGCACATCTGGAGGCATTTTGTAATCCTTGGACCTTCAAAGTGTTGATTAAACACAGAAATTGATTCGGGATTGAATACAACAGTCACCATACGCACTTTCCTCCATGGGAGTAATGTCTCAAACAGTCTACACTTTGATCGTTCCCTGGAACACCAGTAGTAGTTTCCGATGCACATCTGGAGGCATTCAGTAATCTGCGGACTATCAGAGTGTTGATGAAACACAGAAATTGTATCGGGATTGAATACAACAGTCACCATGCGGACTCTCTTCCATGGGAGTAATGTCTCAAACAGTCTACGCTTTGATCGTTCCCAGGAAGACCAGTAGTAGTTTCCGATGCACATCTGGGGGCATTCTGTAATCTGTGGACTATCTGAGTGTTGATGACACACAGAAATTGCATCGGGATTGAATACAACAGTCACCATGAGCACTTTCCTCCATGGGAGTAATATCTCAAACAATCTAAGCTTTAATCGTTCCCTGTAAGACCAGTAGTAGTTTCCGATGCCCATCTGAAGGCATTCTGTAATCTGTGGACTATCAGAGTGCTGATGAAACACAGAAACTGCAGCGGGATTGAATACAACAGTCACCACGCGCACTCTCCTCCATGGGAGTAATGTCTCAAACAGTCTACGTTTTGATCGTGTCCTTGAAGACCAGTAGTAGTTTCCGATGCACATCTGGAGGCATTCTGTAATCCTTGGACCTTCAAAGTGTTGATCAAACACAGATATTGCCTCAGGATAGAATACAACAGTCATCATGCGCACTTTCCTCCATGGGAGTAATGTCTCAAACAGTCTACGTTTTGATCGTTCCCTGGAAGACCAGTAGTAGTTTCCGATGCACATCTGGAGCCATTCTGTAATCTGTGGACTATCAGAGTGTTGATGAAACACAGAAATTGCATCGGGATTGAATACAACATTCACCATCGGCTCTTTCCTCCATGGGAGTTATGTCTCAAACAGTCTACGCTTTGATCGTTCCCTGGAAGACCAGTAGTAGTTTCCGATGCATATCTGGAGGCATTCTGTAATCTGCGGACTATCAGAGTGTTGATGAAACACTGTAATTGCATCGGGATTGAATACGACAGTCACCATGTGCATTTTCCGCCATGGGAGTAATGTCTCAAACAGTCTACGCTTTGATCGTTCCCTGGAAGACCAGTAGTAGTTTCCGATGCACATCTGGAGGCATTCTGTAATCTGTGGACTATCAGTGTGTTGATGAAACACAGAAGTTGCATCGGGATTCAATACAACAGTCAACATGTGCACATTCCTCCATGGGAGTAATGCCTCAAACAGTCTACGGTTTGATCGTTCCCTGGAAGACCAGTATTAGTTTGCAATGCACATCTGGAGGAATTCTGTAATCTGTGGACTATCAGAGTGTTGATAAAACACAGAAGTTGCATCGGGATTCAATACAACAGTCCACATGCGCACATTCCTCCATGGGAGTAATGCCTCAAACAGTCTACGGTTTGATCGTTTCCTGGAACTCCAGTAGTAGTTTCCGAAGCACATCTGGAGGCATTCTGTAATCTGTGGACCATCAGAGTGTTGATGAAACACAGTAATTGCATCGGGATTGAATACAACAGTCACCATGCGTACTTTCCTCCATGGGAGTAATGTCACAGACAGTCTACACTTTGATCGTTCCCTGGAAGACCAGTAGTAGTTTCCGATGCACATGTGGAGGCATTCTGTAATCTGTGGACTATCAGAGTATTGATGAAACACAGAAATTGCATCGGGATTGAATACAACAGTCACTATGCGCACTCTCCTCTATGGGAGTAATGTCTCAAACAGTCTACGCTTTGATCGTTCCCAGGAAGACCAGTAGTAGTTTCCGATGCACATCTGGTGGCATTCTGTAATCTGTGGACTCTCTGAGTGTTGATGAAACAGAGAAATTGCATCGGGATTGAATACAATAGTCACCATGCGCACTTTCCTCAATGGGAGTAATTTCTCAAACAGTCTAAGCTTTGATCGTTCCCTGGAAGACCAGTAGTAGTTTCCGATGCACATCCGAAGGCATTCTGTAATCTGTGGTCTATCAGAGTGTTGATGAAACACAGAAATTGCATCGGGATTGAATACAACAGTCACCAGACGCTATTTCCTCCATGGGAGTAATGTCTCAAACAGTCTACGCTTTGATCGTTCCCTGGAAGACCAGTAGTAGTTTCCGATGGACATCTAGAGGCATTCTGTTATCTTTGGACCTTCAAATTGTTGATGAAACACAGAAATTGCCTCGGGATTGAATACAACAGTCACCATGCGCACTTTCCCCTATGGGAGTAATGTCTCAAACAGTCTACGCTTTGATCGTTCCCTGGAAGACCAGTAGCAGTTTCCGATGCACATCTGGAGCCATTCTGTAATCTGTGGACTATCAGAGTGTTGATGAAACACAGAAATTGCATCGGGATTGAATACAACATTCACCATCGGCACTTTCCTCCATGGGATTAATTTCTCAAACTGTCTACGCTTTTATCGTTTCCTGGAAGACCAGTAGTAGTTCCTGATGCACATCTGGAGGCATTCTGTAATCTGTGGACTATCAGAGTGTTGATGAAACACAGTTATTGCAGCGGGATTGAATACAACAGTCAACATGCGCACTTTCCGCCATGGGAGTAATGTCTCAAACAGTCTACGCTTTGATCGTTCCCTGGAAGACCAGTATTAGTTTCCAATGCACATCTGGAGGAATTCTGCAATCTGTGGAATATCAGAGTGTTGATGAAACACAGAAATTGCATCGGGATTGAATACAACAGTCACCATCGTCACTTTCATCCATGGGATTAATTTCTCAAACAGTCTACGCTTTGATCGTTTCCTGGAAGAAAAGTAGTAGTTCCTGATGCACATCTGGAGGCATTCTGTAACCTGTGGACTATCAGAGTGTTGATGAAACACAGTTATTGCATCGGGATTGAATACAACAGAACCCATGCGCACTATCCTCCATGGGAGTAATGTTTCTGACAGTCTACGCTTTGATCGTTCCCTGGGAGTCCAGTAGTAGTTTCCGATGCACATCTGTACGCAATCTGTAATCCTTGGACCTTCAAAGTGTTGATGAAACACAGAAATTGCATCGGGATTGAATACAACAGTCACCATGCGCACTTTTTTCCATGGAAGTAATGTCTCAAACAGTCTACGCTTTGATCGGTCCCTGGAAGACCAGTAGTAGTTTCCGATGCACATCTGGAGGCATTCCGTAATCTGTGGACTATCAGAGTGTTGATGAAACACAGAAATTGCATCGATATTGAAAACAACAGTCACCATGCGCAGTTTCCTCATTGGGAGTAATGTCTCAAACAGTCTACGCTTTGATCGTTTCCTGGAAGAGCAGTAGTAGTTTCCGATGCACATCTGGAGGCATTCTGTAATCTGTGGACTATCAGAGTATTAATGAAACACTGATATTGCTTCGGGATTGAATACAACAGTCACTATGCACACTTACCTCCATGGGAGTAATGTCTCAAACAGTTTACTCTTTGATCGTTCCCTGGAAGACCAGTAGTATTTTCCGATGCACATCTGGAGGCATTCTATAATCTGTGGACTATCAGAATGTCGATGAAACAAAGAAATTGCATCGGGATTGAATACAACACTCACCATGCGCACTTTCCCCCATGGGAGTAGTGTCTCAAACAGTTTACTTTTTTGATCGTTAGCTCGAAGACCAGTAGTAGTTTCCGATGCACATCTGGTGGCATTCTGTAATCTGCGGACTATCAGAGTGTTGTTGAAACACGGTAATTGCATCGGGATTGAATACAACAGTCATCATGCGCACTTTCCTCCATGGGAGAAATGTCTCAAACAGTCTACGCTTTGATCGATCCCAGGCAGACCTGTAGTAGTTTCCGATGCACATCTGGAGGCATTCTGTAATCTGTGGACTATCTGAGTGTTGATGAAACACAGAAATTGCATCGGGATTGAATACAATAGTCACCATGCGCACTTTCCTCCATGGGAGTAATTTCTCAAACAGTCTAAGCTTTGATCGTTCCCTGGAAGACCAGTAGTAGTTTCCGATGCACATCCGAAGGCATTCTGTAATCTGTGGTCTATCAGAGTGTTGATGAAACACAGAAATTGCATCGGGATTGAATACAACAGTCACCATGAGCACTTTCCTCCATGGGAGTAATGTCTCAAACAGTCTACGCTTTGATCGTTCCCTGGAAGACCAGTAGTAGTTTCCGATGCACATCTGGAGGCATTCTGTACTCCTTGGACCTTCAAAGTGTTGATGAAACGCGGAAATTGCCTTGGGATTGAATACAACAGTCATCATGCGCACTTTCCTCCATGGGAGTAATGTCTCAAACAGTCTACGCTTTGATCGTTCCCTGGAAGACCAGTAGTAGTTTCCGATGCACATCTGGAGGCATTCTGTAATCTGTGGACTATCAGAGTGTTGATGAAAAACAGAAATTGCATCGGGATTGAATACAACAGTCACCATGCGCACTCCCCTCCATGGGAGTAATTTCTCAAACAGTCTACGCTTTGATCGTGTCCTGGAAGACCAGTAGTAGTTTCCGATGCACATCTGGAGGCATTCTGTAATCTGAGGACTATCAGAGTGTTTATGAAACACAGAAATGGCATCGGCATTGAATACAACAGTCACCATGCGCACATTCCTCCATGGGAGTAATG
This sequence comes from Schistocerca gregaria, assembly GCF_023897955.1. NCBI lineage: Eukaryota > Metazoa > Arthropoda > Insecta > Orthoptera > Acrididae > Schistocerca > Schistocerca gregaria. Next base: position 54,295,768 of record NC_064929.1, read on the forward strand.
TCTCAGACAGTCTACATTTTGATCGTTCCGTGGAAGACCAGTAGTAGTTTCCGATGCACATCTGGAGGCATTCTGTAATCTGTGGACTATCAGAGTATTGATGAAACACAGAAATTGCATCGGGATTGAATACAACAGTCCCCTTGCGCACTCTCCTCCATGGGAGTAATGTCTCAAACAGTCTACGCTTTGATCGTTCCCAAAAAGACCAGTAGTAGTTTCCGATGAACATCTGGAGGCATTCTGTAATCTGTGGACTATCAGAGTGTTGATGAAACACAGAAATTGCAGCGGGATTGAATACAACAGTCACCATCGCCACTTTCCTCCATGTGATTAATTTCTCAAACAGTCTACGACTTGATCGTTTCCTGGAAGACCAGTAGTAGTTCCCGATGCACATCTGGAGGCATTCTGTAATCTGTGGACTATCAGAGTGTTGATGAAACACAGTTATTGCATCGGGATTGAATACAACAGTCCCCATGCGCACTTTCCTCAATGGGAGTAATGTATCAGACAGTCTACGCTTTGTTCGTTCCCTGGAAGACCAGTAGTAGTTTCCGATGCACATCTTGAGGCATTCTGTAATCTGTGGACTATCAGCGTGTTGATGAAACACAGAAATTGCATTAGGATTGAATACAACAGTCACCAGGCGCTACTTCCTCAATGGGAGTAATGTCTCAAACAGTCTACGATTTGATCGTTCCCTGGGAGTCCAGTAGTAGTTTCCGATGCACATCTGTACGCGATCTGAAATCCTTGGACCTTCAAAGTGTTGATGAAACACAGAAATTGCCTCGGGATTGAATACAACAGTCACCATGCGCACTTTCCTCCATGGGAGTAATGTCTCAAACAGTCTACGTTTTGATCGTTCCCTGGAAGACCAGTAGTAGTTTCCGATGCACATCTGGAGGCATTCTGTAATCCTTGGACCTTCAAAGTGTTGATTAAACACAGAAATTGATTCGGGATTGAATACAACAGTCACCATACGCACTTTCCTCCATGGGAGTAATGTCTCAAACAGGCTACGTTTTGATCGTTTCCTGGAAGAGCAGTAGTAGTTTCCGATGCACATCAGGAGGCATTCTGTAATCTGTGGAACATCAGAGTGTTGATGAAACACAGTAATTGCATCGGGATTGAATACAACAGTCACCATGCGCACTTTCCTCCATGGGAGTAATGTCTCAGACAGTCTACACTTTGATCGTTCCCTGGAAGACCAGTAGTAGTTTCCGATGCACATGTGGAGGCATTCTGTAATCGGTGGACTATCAGAGTATTGATGAAACACAGAAATTGCATCGGGATTGAATACAACAGTCACTATGCGCACTCTCCTCTATGGGACTAATGTCTCAAACAGTCTACGCTTTGATCGTTCCCAGGAAGACCAGTAGTAGTTTCCGATGCACATCTGGTGGCATTCTGTAATCTGTGTACTCTCTGAGTGTTGATGAAACAGAGAAATTGCATCGGGATTGAATACAATAGTCACCATGCGCACTTTCCTCCATGGGAGTAATTTCTCAATCAGTCTAACCTTTGATCATTCCCTGGAAGACCAGTAGTAGTTTCCGATGCACATCCGAAGGCATTCTGTAATCTGTGGTCTATCAGAGTGTTGATGAAACACAGAAATTGCATCGGGATTGAATACAACAGTCACCAGACGCTATTTCCTCCATGGGAGTAATGTCCCAAACAGTCTACGCTTTGATCGTTCCCTGGAAGACCAGTAGTAGTTTCCGATGGACATCTAGAGGCATTCTGTAATCTATGGACCTTCAAATTGTTGATGAAACACAGAAATTGCCTCCGGATTGAATACAATATTCACCATGCGCACTTTCCTCCATGGGAGTAATGTCTCAGACAGTCTACATTTTGATCGTTCCGTGGAAGACCAGTAGTAGTTTCCGATGCACATCTGGAGGCATTCTGTAATCTGTGGACTATCAGAGTATTGATGAAACACAGAAATTGCATCGGGATTGAATACAACAGTCACCATGCGCACTCTCCTCCATGGGGGTAATGTCTCAAACAGTCTACGCTTTGATCGTTCCCAAAAAGACCAGTAGTAGTTTCCGATGCACATCTGGAGGCATTCTGTAATCTGTGGACTATCTGAGTGTTGATGAAACACAGAAATTGCATCGGGATTGAATACAATAGTCACCATGCGCACTTTCCTCCATGGGAGTAATTTCTCAAACAGTCTAAGCTTTGATCGTTCCCTGGAAGACCAGTAGTAGTTTCCGATGCACATCCGAAGGCATTCTCTAATCTGTGGACTATCAGAGTGTTGATGAAACACAGAAATTGCATCGGGATTGAATACAACAGTCACCAGCCGCTATTTCCTCCATGGGAGTAATGTCTCAAACAGTCTACGCTTTGATCGTTCCCTGGAAGACCAGTAGTAGTTTCCGATGGACATCTGGAAGCATTCTTTAATCCTTGGACCTTCAAATTGTTGATGAAACACAGAAATTGCCTCGGGATTGAATACAATAGTCACCATGCGCACATTCCTCCATGGGAGTAATGTCTCAAAGAGTCTACGCTTTGATCGTTCCCTGGAAGACCAGTAGTAGTATCCGACGCACATCTGGAGGCATTCTGTAATCTGTGGACTATCAGAGTGTTGATGAAACACAGAAATTGCAGCGGGAATGAATACAACAGTCACCATCGCCACTTTCCTCCATGTGATTAATTTCTCAAACAGTCTACGCCTTGATCGTTTCCTGGAAGACCAGTAGTAGTTCCCGATGCACATCTGGAGGCATTCTGTAATCTGTGGACTATCAGAGTGTTGATGAAACACAGTTATTGCATCGGGATTGAATACAACAGTCCCCATGCGCACTTTCCTCAATGGGAGTAATGTATCAGACAGTCTACGCTTTGTTCGTTAACTGGAAGACCAGTAGTAGTTTCCGATGCACATCTTGAGGCATTCTGTAATCTGTGGACTATCAGCGTGTTGATGAAACACAGAAATTGCATTAGGATTGAATACAACAGTCACCAGGCTTTACTTCCTCAATGTGAGTAATGTCTCAAACAGTCTACGCTTTGATCGTTCCCTGGGAGTCCAGTAGTAGTTTCCGATGCACATCTGTACGCGATCTGAAATCCTTGGACCTTCAAAGTGTTGATGAAACACAGAAATTGCCTCGGGATTGAATACAACAGTCACCATGCGCACTTTCTTCCATGGGAGTAATGTCTCAAACAGTCTACGCTTTGATCGTTCCCTGGAAGACCAGTAGTAGTTTCCGATGCACATCTGGAGGCATTCTGTAATCCTTGGACCTTCAAAGTGTTGATTAAACACAGAAATTGATTCGGGATTGAATACAACAGTCACCATACGCACTTTCCTCCATGGGAGTAATGTCTCAAACAGTCTACGTTTTGATCGTTTCCTGGAAGAGCAGTAGTAGTTTCCGATGCACATCAGGAGGCATTCTGTAATCTGTGGACCATCAGAGTGTTGATGAAACACAGTAATTGCATCGGGATTGAATACAACAGTCATCATGCGCACTTTCCTCCATGGGAGTAATGTCTCAGACAGTCTACACTTTATTCGTTCCCTGGAAGACCAGTAGTAGTTTCCGATGTACATGTGGAGGCATTCTGTAATCGGTGGACTATCAGAGTATTGATGAAACACAGAAATTGCATCGGGATTGAATACAACAGTCACTATGCGCACTCTCCTCTATGGGAGTAATGTCTCAAACAGTCTACGCTTTGATCGTTCCCAGGAAGACCAGTAGTAGTTTCCGATGCACATCTGGTGGCATTCTGTAATCTGTGGACTCTCTGAGTGTTGATGAAACAGAGAAATTGCATCGGGATTGAATACAATAGTCACCATGCGCACTTTCCTCCATGGGAGTAATTTCTCAAACAGTCTAACCTTTGATCATTCCCTGGAAGACCAGTAGTAGTTTCCGATGCACATCCGAAGGCATTCTGTAATCTGTGGTCTATCAGAGTGTTGATGAAACACAGAAATTGCATCGGGATTGAATACAACAGTCACCAGACGCTATTTCCTCCATGGGAGTAATGTCCCAAACAGTCTACGCTTTGATCGTTCCCTGGAAGACCAGTAGTAGTTTCCGATGGACATCTAGAGGCATTCTTAAATCTATGGACCTTCAAATTGTTGATGAAACACAGAAATTGCCTCCGGATTGAATACAATATTCACCATGCGCACTTTCCTCCATGGGAGTAATGGCTGAAACAGTCTACGCTTTGATCGTTCCCTGGAAGACCAGTAGTAGTTTCCCATGCACATCTGGAGGCATTCTGTAATCCTTGGACCTTCAATGTGTTGATGAAACACAGAAATTGCCTCAGGATAGAATACAACAGTCACCATGCGCACTTTCCTCCATGGGAGTAATGTCTCAAACAGTATACGCTTTGATCGTTCCCTGGAAGACCAGTAGTAGTTTCCGATGCACATCTGAAGGCATTCTGTAATCTGTGGACTATCACAGTGTTGATGAAACACGGAAATTGCATCGGGATTGAATACAACAGTCACCAGGCGCTATTTCCTCCATGGAAGTAATGTCTCTAACAGTCTACGCTTTGATCGTTCCCTGGAAGACCAGTAGTAGTTTCCGATGCACATCTGGAGGCATTCTGTAATCCTTGGACCTTCAATGTGTTGATGAAACACAGAAATTGCCTCAGGATAGAAAACAACAGTCACCATGCGCACTTTCCTCCATGGGAGTAATATCTCAAGCAGTATACGCTTTGATCGTTCCCTGGAAGACCAGTAGTAGTTTCCGATGCACATCTGGAGGCATTCTGTAATCTGTGGACTATCAGAGTGTTGATGAAACACAGAAATTGCATCGGGATTGAATACAACAGTCACCATCGGCACTTTCCTCCATGGGAGTAATGTCTCAAACAGTTTACACTTTGATCGTTTCCTGGAAGACCAGTAGTAGTTTCCGATGCACATCTGGAGGCATTCTGTAATCTGTGGACTATCAGAGTGTTGATGAAACACAGAAGTTGCATCGGGATTGAATACAACAGTCACCATGCGCACTTTCCTCCATGGGAGTAATGGCTGAAACAGTCTACGCTTTGATCGTTCCCTGGAAGACCAGTAGTAGTTTCCCATGCACATCTGTACGCAATCTGTAATCCTTGGACCTTCAAAGTGTTGATGAAACACAGAAATTGCCTCGGGATTGAATACAACAGTCAGCATGAGCACTTTCCTCCATGGGAGTAATGTCTCAAACAGTCAACGCTTTGATCGTTCGCTGTAAGACCAGTAGAAGTTTCCGATGCACATCTGGAGGCATTCTGTAATCTGTGGACTATCAGAGTGTTGATGATACACGGAAATTGCATCTGGATTAAATACAACCGTCACCTAGCACACTCTCCTCCATAGGAATAATGTCTCAAAGGGTCTACGCTTTGATCGTTCCCAGGAAAACCAGTAGTAGTTTCCGATGCACATCGGGGGGCATTCTGTAATCTGTGGACTATCAGAGTGTTGATGAAACACAGTAATTGCATCGGCATTGAATACAACAGTCACCATGCGCACATTCCTCCATGGGAGTAATGCCTCAAACAGTTTACACTTTGATCGTTTCCTTGAACTCCAGTAGTAGTTTCTGAGGCTCATCTGGAGGCATTCTGTAATCTGTGGACTATCAGAGTGTTGATGAAGCACAGTAATTGCATCGGGATTGAATACAACAGTCACCATGCGCACTTTCCTCCATGGGAGTAATGTCTCAGACAGTCTACGCTTTGATCGTTCCCTGGAACACCAGTAGAAGTTTCCGATGCACATCTGGAGGCATTCTGTGATCTGTGGACTATCAGAGTGTTGATGAAACACAGTAATTGCATCGGCATTGAATACAACAGTCACCATGCGCACTTTCCTCCATGGGAGTAATGGCTGAAACAGTCTACGCTTTGATCGTTCGCTGGAAGACCAGTAGTAGTTTCCCATGCACATCTGGAGGCATTCTGTAATCCTTGGACCTTCAATGTGTTGATGAAACACAGAAATTGCCTCAGGATAGAAAACAACAGTCACCATGCGCACTTTCCTCCATGGGAGTAATATCTCAAGCAGTATACGCTTTGATCGTTCCCTGGAAGACCAGTAGTAGTTTCCGATGCACATCTGGAGGCATTCTGTAATCTGTGGACTATCAGAGTGTTGATGAAACACAGAAATTGCATCGGGATTGAATACAACAGTCACCATCGGCACTTTCCTCCATGGGAGTAATGTCTCAAACAGTTTACACTTTGATCGTTTCCTGGAAGACCAGTAGTAGTTTCCGATGCACATCTGGAGGCATTCTGTAATCTGTGGACTATCAGAGTGTTGATGAAACACAGAAGTTGCATCGGGATTGAATACAACAGTCACCATGCGCACTTTCCTCCATGGGAGTAATGGCTGAAACAGTCTACGCTTTGATCGTTCCCTGGAAGACCAGTAGTAGTTTCCCATGCACATCTGTACGCAATCTGTAATCCTTGGACCTTCAAAGTGTTGATGAAACACAGAAATTGCCTCGGGATTGAATACAACAGTCAGCATGAGCACTTTCCTCCATGGGAGTAATGTCTCAAACAGTCAACGCTTTGATCGTTCGCTGTAAGACCAGTAGAAGTTTCCGATGCACATCTGGAGGCATTCTGTAATCTGTGGACTATCAGAGTGTTGATGATACACGGAAATTGCATCTGGATTAAATACAACCGTCACCTAGCACACTCTCCTCCATAGGAATAATGTCTCAAAGGGTCTACGCTTTGATCGTTCCCAGGAAAACCAGTAGTAGTTTCCGATGCACATCGGGGGGCATTCTGTAATCTGTGGACTATCAGAGTGTTGATGAAACACAGTAATTGCATCGGCATTGAATACAACAGTCACCATGCGCACATTCCTCCATGGGAGTAATGCCTCAAACAGTTTACACTTTGATCGTTTCCTTGAACTCCAGTAGTAGTTTCTGAGGCTCATCTGGAGGCATTCTGTAATCTGTGGACTATCAGAGTGTTGATGAAGCACAGTAATTGCATCGGGATTGAATACAACAGTCACCATGCGCACTTTCCTCCATGGGAGTAATGTCTCAGACAGTCTACGCTTTGATCGTTCCCTGGAACACCAGTAGAAGTTTCCGATGCACATCTGGAGGCATTCTGTGATCTGTGGACTATCAGAGTGTTGATGAAACACAGTAATTGCATCGGCATTGAATACAACAGTCACCATGCGCACTTTCCTCCATGGGAGTAATGGCTGAAACAGTCTACGCTTTGATCGTTCGCTGGAAGACCAGTAGTAGTTTCCCATGCACATCTGGAGGCATTCTGTAATCCTTGGACCTTCAATGTGTTGATGAAACACAGAAATTGCCTCAGGATAGAATACAACAGTCACCATGCGCACTTTCCTCCATGGGAGTAATGTCTCAATCAGTCTACGCATTGATCGTTCCCTGGAAGACCAGTAGTAGTTTCCGATGCACATCTGGAGGCATTCTGTAATCTGTGGACTATCAGAGTGTTGATGAAACACAGTAATTGCATCGGCATTGAATACAACAGTCACCATGCGCACTTTCCTCCATGGGAGTAATGGCTGAAACAGTCTACGCTTTGATCGTTCCCTGGAAGACCAGTAGTAGTTTCCCATGCACATCTGGAGGCATTCTGTAATCCTTGGACCTTCAATGTGTTGATGAAACACAGAAATTGCCTCAGGATAGAATACAACAGTCACCATGCGCACTTTCCTCCATGGGAGTAATGTCTCAAACAGTATACGCTTTGATCGTTCCCTGGAAGACCAGTAGTAGTTTCCGATGCACATCTGAAGGCATTCTGTAATCTGTGGACTATCACAGTGTTGATGAAACACGGAAATTGCATCGGGATTGAATACAACAGTCACCAGGCGCTATTTCCTCCATGGAAGTAATGTCTCTAACAGTCTACGCTTTGATCGTTCCCTGGAAGACCAGTAGTAGTTTCCGATGCACATCTGGAGGCATTCTGTAATCCTTGGACCTTCAATGTGTTGATGAAACACAGAAATTGCCTCAGGATAGAAAACAACAGTCACCATGCGCACTTTCCTCCATGGGAGTAATGTCTCAATCAGTCTACGCTTTGATCGTTCCCTGGAAGACCAGTAGTAGTTTCCGATGCACATCTGGAGGCATTCTGTACTCCTTGGACCTTCAAAGTGTTGATGAAACACGGAAATTGCCTTGGGATTGAATACAACAGTCATCATGCGCACTTTTTTCCATGGAAGTAATGTCTCAAACAGTCTACGCTTTGATCGGTCACTGGAAGACCAGTAGTAGTTTCCGATGCACATCTGGAGGCATTCCGTAATCTGTGGACTATCAGAGTGTTGATGAAACACAGAAATTGCATCGATATTGAATACAACAGTCACCATGCGCAGTTTCCTCATTGGGAGTAATGTCTCAAACAGTCTACGCTTTAACCGTTCCCTGGAAGACCAGTAGTAGTTTCCGATGCACATCTGGAGGCATTCTGTACTCCTTGGACCTTCAAAGTGTTGATGAAACACGGAAATTGCATTGGGATTGAATACAACAGTCATCATGCGCACTTTCCTCCATGGGAGTAATGTCTCAAACAGTCTACGCTTTGATCGTTCCCTGGAAGACCAGTAGTAGTTTCCGATGCACATCTGGTGGCATTCCGTAATCTGTGGACTATCAGAGTGTTGATGAAACACAGAAATTGCATCGATATTGAATACAACAGTCACCATGCGCAGTTTCCTCATTGGGAGTAATGTCTCAAACAGTCTACGCTTTAATCGTTCCCTGGAAGACCAGTAGTAGTTTCCGATGCACATCTGGAGGCATTCTGTACTCCTTGGACCTTCAAAGTGTTGATGAAACACGGAAATTGCCTTGGGATTGAATACAACAGTCATCATGCGCACATTCCTCCATGGGAGTAATTTCTCAAACAGTCTACGCTTTGATCGTGTCCTGGAAGACCAGTAGTAGTTTCCGATGCACATCTGGAGGCATTCTGTAATCTGTGGACTATCAGAGTGTTTATGAAACACAGAAATGGCATCGGCATTGAATACAACAGTCACCATGCGCACATTCCTCCATGGGAGTAATGTCTCAGACAGTCTACATTTTGATCGTTCCGTGGAAGACCAGTAGTAGTTTCCGATGCAGATCTGGAGGCATTCTGTAATCTGTGGACTATCAGAGTATTGATGAAACACACAAATTGCATCGGGATTGAATACAACAGTCACCATGCGCACTCTCCTCCATGGGAGTAAAGTCTCAAACAGTCTACGCTTTGATCGTTCCCAAAAAGACCAGTAGTAGTTTCCGATGCACATCTGGAGGCATTCTGTAATCTGTGGACTATCTCAGTGTTGATGAAACACAGAAATTGCATCGGGATTCAATACAATAGTCACCATGCGCACTTTCCTCCATGGAAGTAATTTCTCAAACAGTCTAAGCTTTGATCGTTCCCTGGAAGACCAGTAGTAGTTTCCGATGCACATCCGAAGGCATTCTCTAATCTGTGGACTATCAGAGTGTTGATGAAACACAGAAATTGCATCGGGATTGAATACAACAGTCACCAGCCGCTATTTCCTCCATGGGAGTAATGTCTCAAACAGTCTACGCTTTGATCGTTCCCTGGAAGACCAGTAGTAGTTTCCGATGGACATCTGGAAGCATTCTGTAATCCTTGGACCTTCAAATTGTTGATGAAACACAGAAATTGCCTCGGGATTGAATACAATAGTCACCATGCGCACTTTCCTTCATGGGAGTAATGTCTCAAAGAGTCTACGCTTTGATCGTTCCCTGGAAGACCAGTAGTAGTTTCCGACGCACATCTGGAGGCATTCTGTAATCTGTGGACTATCAGAGTGTTGATGAAACACAGAAATTGCAGCGGCATTGAATACAACAGTCACCATCGCCACTTTCCTCCATGTGATTAATTTCTCAAACAGTCTACGCCTTGATCGTTTCCTGGAAGACCAGTAGTAGTTCCCGATGCACATCTGGAGGCATTCTGTAATCTGTGGACTATCAGAGTGTTGATGAAACACAGTTATTGCATCGGGATTGAATACAACAGTCCCCATGCGCACTTTCCTCAATGGGAGTAATGTATCAGACAGTCTACGCTTTGTTCGTTCCCTGGAAGACCAGTAGTAGTTTCCGATGCACATCTTGAGGCATTCTGTAATCTGTGGACTATCAGCATGTTGATGAAACACAGAAATTGCATTAGGATTGAATACAACAGTCACCAGGCGCTACTTCCTCAATGGGAGTAATGTCTCAAACAGTCTACGCTTTGATCGTTCCCTGGGAGTCCAGTAGTAGTTTCCGATGCACATCTGTACGCGATCTAAATTCCTTGGACCTTCAAAGTGTTGATGAAACACAGAAATTGCCTCGGGATTGAATACAACAGTCACCGTGCGCACTTTCCTCCATGGGAGTAATGTCTCAAACAGTCTACGTTTTGATCGTTCCCTGGAAGACCAGTAGTAGTTTCCGATGCACATCTGGAGGCATTCTGTAATCCTTGGACCTTCAAAGTGTTGATTAAACACAGAAATTGATTCGGGATTGAATACAACAGTCACCATACGCATTTTCCTCCATGGGAGTAATGTCTCAAACAGTCTACGTTTTGATCGTTTCCTGGAAGAGCAGTAGTAGTTTCCGATGCACATCAGGAGGCATTCTGTAATCTGTGGACCATCAGAGTGTTGATGAAACACAGTAATTGCATCGGGATTGAATACAACAGTCACCATGCGCACTTTCCTCCATGGGAGTAATGTCTCAGACAGTCTACACTTTGATCGTTCCCTGGAAGACCAGTAGTAGTTTCCGATGCACATGTGGAGGCATTCTGTAATCGGTGGACTATCAGAGTATTGATGAAACACAGAAATTGCATCGGGATTGAATACAACAGTCACTATGCGCATTCTCCTCTATGGGAGTAATGTCTCAAACAGTCTACGCTTTGATCGTTCCCAGGAAGACCAGTAGTAGTTTCCGATGCACATCTGGTGGCACTCTGTAATCTGTGGACTCTCTGAGTGTTGATGAAACAGAGAAATTGCATCGGGATTGAATACAATAGTCACCATGCGCACTTTCCTCCATGGGAGTAATTTCTCAAACAGTCTAACCTTTGATCATTCCCTGGAAGACCAGTAGTAGTTTCCGATGCACATCCGAAGGCATTCTGTAATCTGTTGTCTATCAGAGTGTTGATGAAACACAGAAATTGCATCGGGATTGAATACAACAGTCACCAGACGCTATTTCCTCCATGGGAGTAATGTCATAAACAGTCTACGCTTTGATCGTTCCCTGGAAGACCAGTAGTAGTTTCTGATGGACATCTAGAGGCATTCTGTAATCTATGGACCTTCAAATTGTTGATGAAACACAGAAATTGCCTCCGGATTGAATACTATATTCACCATGCGCACTTTCCTCCATGGGAGTAATGTCTCAAACAGTCTACGCTTTGATCGTTCCCTGGAAGACCAGTAGTAGTTTCCGATGCACATCTGGTGGCATTCCGTAATCTGTGGACTATCAGAGTGTTGATGAAACACAGAAATTGCATCGATATTGAATACAACAGTCACCATGCGCAGTTTCCTCATTGGGAGTAATGTCTCAAACAGTCTACGCTTTAATCGTTCCCTGGAAGACCAGTAGTAGTTTCCGATGCACATCTGGAGGCATTCTGTACTCCTTGGACCTTCAAAGTGTTGATGAAACACGGAAATTGCCTTGGGATTGAATACAACAGTCATCATGCGCACATTCCTCCATGGGAGTAATTTCTCAAACAGTCTACGCTTTGATCGTGTCCTGGAAGACCAGTAGTAGTTTCCGATGCACATCTGGAGGCATTCTGTAATCTGTGGACTATCAGAGTGTTTATGAAACACAGAAATGGCATCGGCATTGAATACAACAGTCACCATGCGCACATTCCTCCATGGGAGTAATGTCTCAGACAGTCTACATTTTGATCGTTCCGTGGAAGACCAGTAGTAGTTTCCGATGCAGATCTGGAGGCATTCTGTAATCTGTGGACTATCAGAGTATTGATGAAACACACAAATTGCATCGGGATTGAATACAACAGTCACCATGCGCACTCTCCTCCATGGGAGTAAAGTCTCAAACAGTCTACGCTTTGATCGTTCCCAAAAAGACCAGTAGTAGTTTCCGATGCACATCTGGAGGCATTCTGTAATCTGTGGACTATCTCAGTGTTGATGAAACACAGAAATTGCATCGGGATTCAATACAATAGTCACCATGCGCACTTTCCTCCATGGGAGTAATTTCTCAAACAGTCTAAGCTTTGATCGTTCCCTGGAAGACCAGTAGTAGTTTCCGATGCACATCCGAAGGCATTCTCTAATCTGTGGACTATCAGAGTGTTGATGAAACACAGAAATTGCATCGGGATTGAATACAACAGTCACCAGCCGCTATTTCCTCCATGGGAGTAATGTCTCAAACAGTCTACGCTTTGATCGTTCCCTGGAAGACCAGTAGTAGTTTCCGATGGACATCTGGAAGCATTCTGTAATCCTTGGACCTTCAAATTGTTGATGAAACACAGAAATTGCCTCGGGATTGAATACAATAGTCACCATGCGCACTTTCCTTCATGGGAGTAATGTCTCAAAGAGTCTACGCTTTGATCGTTCCCTGGAAGACCAGTAGTAGTTTCCGACGCACATCTGGAGGCATTCTGTAATCTGTGGACTATCAGAGTGTTGATGAAACACAGAAATTGCAGCGGCATTGAATACAACAGTCACCATCGCCACTTTCCTCCATGTGATTAATTTCTCAAACAGTCTACGCCTTGATCGTTTCCTGGAAGACCAGTAGTAGTTCCCGATGCACATCTGGAGGCATTCTGTAATCTGTGGACTATCAGAGTGTTGATGAAACACAGTTATTGCATCGGGATTGAATACAACAGTCCCCATGCGCACTTTCCTCAATGGGAGTAATGTATCAGACAGTCTACGCTTTGTTCGTTCCCTGGAAGACCAGTAGTAGTTTCCGATGCACATCTTGAGGCATTCTGTAATCTGTGGACTATCAGCATGTTGATGAAACACAGAAATTGCATTAGGATTGAATACAACAGTCACCAGGCGCTACTTCCTCAATGGGAGTAATGTCTCAAACAGTCTACGCTTTGATCGTTCCCTGGGAGTCCAGTAGTAGTTTCCGATGCACATCTGTACGCGATCTAAATTCCTTGGACCTTCAAAGTGTTGATGAAACACAGAAATTGCCTCGGGATTGAATACAACAGTCACCGTGCGCACTTTCCTCCATGGGAGTAATGTCTCAAACAGTCTACGTTTTGATCGTTCCCTGGAAGACCAGTAGTAGTTTCCGATGCACATCTGGAGGCATTCTGTAATCCTTGGACCTTCAAAGTGTTGATTAAACACAGAAATTGATTCGGGATTGAATACAACAGTCACCATACGCATTTTCCTCCATGGGAGTAATGTCTCAAACAGTCTACGTTTTGATCGTTTCCTGGAAGAGCAGTAGTAGTTTCCGATGCACATCAGGAGGCATTCTGTAATCTGTGGACCATCAGAGTGTTGATGAAACACAGTAATTGCATCGGGATTGAATACAACAGTCACCATGCGCACTTTCCTCCATGGGAGTAATGTCTCAGACAGTCTACACTTTGATCGTTCCCTGGAAGACCAGTAGTAGTTTCCGATGCACATGTGGAGGCATTCTGTAATCGGTGGACTATCAGAGTATTGATGAAACACAGAAATTGCATCGGGATTGAATACAACAGTCACTATGCGCATTCTCCTCTATGGGAGTAATGTCTCAAACAGTCTACGCTTTGATCGTTCCCAGGAAGACCAGTAGTAGTTTCCGATGCACATCTGGTGGCACTCTGTAATCTGTGGACTCTCTGAGTGTTGATGAAACAGAGAAATTGCATCGGGATTGAATACAATAGTCACCATGCGCACTTTCCTCCATGGGAGTAATTTCTCAAACAGTCTAACCTTTGATCATTCCCTGGAAGACCAGTAGTAGTTTCCGATGCACATCCGAAGGCATTCTGTAATCTGTTGTCTATCAGAGTGTTGATGAAACACAGAAATTGCATCGGGATTGAATACAACAGTCACCAGACGCTATTTCCTCCATGGGAGTAATGTCATAAACAGTCTACGCTTTGATCGTTCCCTGGAAGACCAGTAGTAGTTTCTGATGGACATCTAGAGGCATTCTGTAATCTATGGACTCTCTGAGTGTTGATGAAACACAGTTATTGCAGCGGGATTGAATACAACAGTCCCCATGCGCACTTTCCTCCATGGGAGTAATGTATCAGACAGTCTACGCTTTGTTCTTTCCCTGGAAGACCAGTAGTAGTTTCCGATGCACATCTGGAGGCATTCTGTAATCTGTGGACTATCAGAGTGTTGATGAAACACAGAAATTGCATCGGGATTGAATACAACAGTCACCATCGCCACTTTCCTCCATGGGAGTAATGTCTCAAACAGTCTAAGCTTTGATCGTTCCCTGGAAGACCAGTAGTAGTTTCCGATGCACATCTGGAGGCATTCTGTAATCTGAGGACTATCAGAGTGTTGATGAAACACAGAAATTGCATTTGGACTGAATACAACAGTCACCAGGCGCTACTTCCTCAATGGGAGTAATGTCTCAAACAGTCTACGCTTTGATCGTTCCCTGGGAGGCCAGTAGTAGATTCCGATGCACATCTGTACGCAATCTGTAATCCTTGGACCTTCAAAGTGTTGATGAAACACAGACATTGCCTCGGGATTGAATACAACATTCAGCATGCGCACTTTCCTCCATGGGAGTAATGTCTCAAACAGTCTACGCTTTGATCGTTCGCTGTAAGACCAGTAGTAGTTTCCGATGCACATCTGGAGGCATTCTGTAATCTGTGGACTATCAGAGTGTTGATGA
Source organism: Schistocerca gregaria (assembly GCF_023897955.1). Classification (NCBI taxonomy): domain Eukaryota; kingdom Metazoa; phylum Arthropoda; class Insecta; order Orthoptera; family Acrididae; genus Schistocerca; species Schistocerca gregaria. Next base: position 54,310,920 of record NC_064929.1, read on the forward strand.
AACACGGAAATTGCATCTGGATTAAATACAACTGTCACCTAGCACACTCTCCTCCATGGGAATAATGTCTCAAAGTGTCTACGATTTGATCGTTCCCAGGAAAACCAGTAGTAATTTCCGATGCACATCGGGGGGCATTCTGTAATCTGTGGACTATCTGAGTGTTGATGTAACACAGAAATTGCATCGGGATTGAATACAACAGTCGCCATGCACACTTTCCTCCATGGTAGTAATATCTCAAACAGTCTAAGCTATGATCGTTCCCTGGAAGACCAGTAGCAGTTTCCGATGCACATCTGAAGGCATTCTGTAATCTGTGGACTATCACAGTGTTGATGAAACACGGAAATTGCATCGGGATTGAATACAACAGTCACCAGGCGCTATTTCCTCCATGTTAGTAATGTCTCTAACAGTCTACGCTTTGATCGTTCCCTGGAAGACAAGTAGTAGTTTCCGATGCACATCTGGAGACATTCTGTAATCCTCGGACCTTCAATGTGTTGATGAAACACAGAAATTGCCTCAGGATAGAATACAACAGTCACCATGCGCACTTTCCTCCATGGGAGTAATGTCTCAAACAGTATACGCTTTGATCGTTCCCTGGAAGACCAGTAGTAGTTTCCGATGCACATCTGGAGGCATTCTGTAATCTGTGGACTATCAGAGTGTTGATGAAACACAGAAATTGCATCGGGATTAAATACAACAGTCACCATCGGCACTTTCCTCCATGGGAGTAATGTCTCAAACAGTTTACGCTTTGATCGTTTCCTGGAAGACCAGTAGTAGTTTCCGATGCACATCTGGAGGCATTCTGTAATCTGAGGACTATCAGAGTGTTGATGAAACACAGAAATTGCATTTGGACTGAATATAACAGTCCCCATGCGCACTTTCCTCAATGGGAGTAATGTATCAGACAGTCTACGCTTTGTTCGTTCCCTGGAAGACCAGTAGTAGTTTCCGATGCACATCTTGAGGCATTCTGTAATCTGTGGACTATCAGCATGTTGATGAAACACAGAAATTGCATTAGGATTGAATACAACAGTCACCAGGCGCTACTTCCTCAATGGGAGTAATGTCTCAAACAGTCTACGCTTTGATCGTTCCCTGGGAGTCCAGTAGTAGTTTCCGATGCACATCTGTACGCGATCTAAATTCCTTGGACCTTCAAAGTGTTGATGAAACACAGAAATTGCCTCGGGATTAAATACAACAGTCACCGTGCGCACTTTCCTCCATGGGAGTAATGTCTCAAACAGTCTACGTTTTGATCGTTCCCTGGAAGACCAGTAGTAGTTTCCGATGCACATCTGGAGGCATTCTGTAATCCTTGGACCTTCAAAGTGTTGATTAAACACAGAAATTGATTCGGGATTGAATACAACAGTCACCATACGCACTTTCCTCCATGGGAGTAATGTCTCAAACAGTCTACGTTTTGATCGTTTCCTGGAAGAGCAGTAGCAGTTTCCGATGCACATCAGGAGGCATTCTGTAATCTGTGGACCATCAGAGTGTTGATGAAACACAGTAATTGCATCGGGATTGAATACAACAGTCACCATGCGCACTTTCCTCCATGGGAGTAATGTCTCAGACAGTCTACACTTTGATCGTTCCCTGGAAGACCAGTAGTAGTTTCCGATGCACATGTGGAGGCATTCTGTAATCGGTGGACTATCAGAGTATTGATGAAACACAGAAATTGCATCGGGATTGAATACAACAGTCACTATGCGCATTCTCCTCTATGGGAGTAATGTCTCAAACAGTCTACGCTTTGATCGTTCCCAGGAAGACCAGTAGTAGTTTCCGATGCACATCTGGTGGCACTCTGTAATCTGTGGACTCTCTGAGTGTTGATGAAACAGAGAAATTGCATCGGGATTGAATACAATAGTCACCATGCGCACTTTCCTCCATGGGAGTAATTTCTCAAACAGTCTAACCTTTGATCATTCCCTGGAAGACCAGTAGTAGTTTCCGATGCACATCCGAAGGCATTCTGTAATCTGTTGTCTATCAGAGTGTTGATGAAACACAGAAATTGCATCGGGATTGAATACAACAGTCACCAGACGCTATTTCCTCCATGGGAGTAATGTCATAAACAGTCTACGCTTTGATCGTTCCCTGGAAGACCAGTAGTAGTTTCTGATGGACATCTAGAGGCATTCTGTAATCTATGGACCTTCAAATTGTTGATGAAACACAGAAATTGCCTCCGGATTGAATACTGTATTCACCATGCGCACTTTCCTCCATGGGAGTAATGTCTCAAACAGTCTACGCTTTGATCGTTCGCTGGAAGACCAGTAGTAGTTTCCGATGCACATCTGGAGGCATTCTGTAATCTGTGGACGATCAGAGTGTTGATGAAACACAGAAATTGCATCGGGATTGAATACAACAGCCACCATCGCCACTTTCCTCCATGGGATTAATTTCTCAAACTGTCTACGCTTTTATCGTTTCCTGGAAGACCAGTAGTAGTTCCTGATGCACATCTGGAGGCATTCTGTAATCTGTGGACTATCAGAGTGTTGATGAAACACAGTTATTGCAGCGGGATTGAATACAACAGTCCCCATGCGCACTTTCCTCCATGGGAGTAATGTATCAGACAGTCTACGCTTTGTTCTTTCCCTGGAAGACCAGTAGTAGTTTCCGATGCACATCTGGAGGCATTCTGTAATCTGTGGACTATCAGAGTGTTGATGAAACACAGAAATTGCATCGGGATTGAATACAACAGTCACCATCGCCACTTTCCTCCATGGGAGTAATGTCTCAAACAGTCTAAGCTTTGATCGTTCCCTGGAAGACCAGTAGTAGTTTCCGATGCACATCTGGAGGCATTCTGTAATCTGAGGACTATCAGAGTGTTGATGAAACACAGAAATTGCATTTGGACTGAATACAACAGTCACCAGGCGCTACTTCCTCAATGGGAGTAATGTCTCAAACAGTCTACGCTTTGATCGTTCCCTGGGAGTCCAGTAGTAGATTCCGATGCACATCTGTACGCAATCTGTAATCCTTGGACCTTCAAAGTGTTGATGAAACACAGACATTGCCTCGGGATTGAATACAACAGTCAGCATGCGCACTTTCCTCCATGGGAGTAATGTCTCAAACAGTCTACGCTTTGATCGTTCGCTGTAAGACCAGTAGTAGTTTCCGATGCACATCTGGAGGCATTCTGTAATCTGTGGACTATCAGAGTGTTGATGAAACACGGAAATTGCATCTGGATTAAATACAACTGTCACCTAGCACACTCTCCTCCATGGGAATAGTGTCTCAAAGTGTCTACGATTTGATCGTTCCCAGGAAAACCAGTAGTAGTTTCCGATGCACATCGGGGGGCATTCTGTAATCTGTGGACTATCTGAGTGTTGATGTAACACAGAAATTGCATCGGGATTGAATACAACAGTCGCCATGCACACTTTCCTCCATGGTAGTAATATCTCAAACAGTCTAAGCAATGATCGTTCCCTGGAAGACCAGTAGCAGTTTCCGATGCACATCTGAAGGCATTCTGTAATCTGTGGACTATCACAGTGTTGATGAAACACGGAAATTGCATCGGGATTGAATACAACAGTCACCAGGCGCTATTTCCTCCATGTTAGTAATGTCTCTAACAGTCTACGCTTTGATCGTTCCCTGGAAGACAAGTAGTAGTTTCCGATGCACATCCGGAGACATTCTGTAATCCTCGGACCTTCAATGTGTTGATGAAACACAGAAATTGCCTCAGGATAGAATACAACAGTCACCATGCGCACTTTCCTCCATGGGAGTAGTGTCTCAAACAGTATACGCTTTGATCGTTCCCTGGAAGACCAGTAGTAGTTTCCGATGCACATCTGGAGGCATTCTGTAATCTGTGGACTATCAGAGTGTTGATGAAACACAGAAATTGCATCGGGATTAAATACAACAGTCACCATCGGCACTTTCCTCCATGGGAGTAATTTCTCAAACAGTTTACGCTTTGATCGTTTCCTGGAAGACCAGTAGTAGTTTCCGATGCACATCTGGAGGCATTCTGGAATCTGTGGACTATCAGAGTGTTGATGAAACACAGAAGTTGCATCGGGATTCAATACAACAGTCACCATGCGCACATTCCTCCATGGGAGTAATGCCTCAAACAGTCTACACTTTGATCGTTTCCTGGAACTCCAGTAGTAGTTTCTGAGGCTCATCTGGAGGCATTCTGTAATCTGTGGACTATCAGAGTGTTGATGAAACACAGTAATTGCATCGGGATTGAATACAACAGTCACCATGCGCACTTTCCTCCATGGGAGTAATGTCTCAGACAGTCTACGCTTTGATCGTTCCCTGGAAGACCAGTAGAAGTTTCCGATGCACATCTGGAGGCTTTCTGTAATCTGAGGACTATCAGAGTGTTGATGAAACACTGTAATTGCATCGGGATTCAATACAACAGTCACCATGCGCACTTTCCGCCATGGGAGTAATGTCTCAAACAGTCTACGATTTGATCGTTCCCTAGAAGACTAGTAGTAGTTTCCGATGCACATCTACAGGCATTCTGCAATCTGTGGACCATCAGAGTGTTGATGAAACACAGTAATTGCATCGGGATTGAAAACAACAGTCACCATGCGCACTTTCTGCCATGGGAGTAATGTCTCAAACAGTCTACGCTTTGATCGTTCCCTGGAAGACCAGTAGTAGTTTCCGATGCACATCTGGAGGCATTCTGTAATCTGAGGACTATCAGAGTGTTGATGAAACACTGTAATTGCATCAGGATTCAATACAACAGTCACCATGCGCACTTTCCGCCATGGGAGTAATGTCTCAAACAGTCTACGATTTGATCGTTCCCTAGAAGACTAGTAGTAGTTTCCGATGCACATCTGGAGGCATTCTGCAATCAGTGGACTATCAGAGTGTTGATGAAACACAGAAATTGCATCGGGATTGAATACAACAGTCACCATGCGCACTTTCTGCCATGGGAGTAATGTCTCAAACAGTCTACGCTTTGATCGTTCCCTGGAAGACCAGTAGTAGTTTCCGATTCACATCTGGAGGCATTCCGAAATCTGTGGACTATCAGAGTGTTGATGAAACACAGGAATTGCATCGGGATTGAATTAGAAAGTCACCATGCGCACTTACCTCCATGGGAGTAATGTCTCAGACAGTCTACGCTTTGATCGTTACCTGGAAGACCAGTAGAAGTTTCCGATGCACATCTGGAGGCACTCTGTAATCTGAGGACTATCAGAGTGTTGATGAAACACTGTAATTGCATCGGGATTGAATACAACAGTCACCATGCTCACTTTCCGCCATGGGAGTAATGTCTCAAACAGTCTACGATTTGATAGTTCCCTAGAAGACTAGTAGTAGTTTCCGATGCACATCTGGAGGCATTCTGCAATCAGTGGACTATCAGAGTGTTGATGAAACACAGAAATTGCATCGGGATTGAATACAACAGTCACCATGCGCACTTTCTGCCATGGGAGTAATGTCTCAAACAGTCTAAGCTTTGATCGTTCCCTGGAAGACCAGTAGTATTTTCCGATGCACATCCGAAGGCATTCTGTAATCTGTGGTCTATCAGAGTGTTGATGAAACACAGATATTGCATCGGGATTGAATACAACAGTCACCAGGCTCTATTTCCTCCATGGGAGTAATGTCTCAAACAGCCTACGCTTTAATCGTTCCCTGGAAGACCAGTAGTAGTTTCCGATGCACATCTGGAGGCATTCTGTACTCCTTGGACCTTCAAAGTGTTGATGAAACACGGAAATTGCCTTGGGATTGAATACAACAGTCATCATGCGCACTTTCCTCCATGGGAGTAATGTCTCAAACAGTCTACGCTTTGATCGTTCCCTGGAAGACCAGTAGTAGTATCCGAAGCACATCTGGAGGCATTCTGTAATCCTTGGACCTTCAAAGTGTTGATTAAACACAGAAATTGATTCGGGATTGAATACAACAGTCACGATACGCACTTTCCTCCATGGGAGTAATGTCTCAAACAGTCTACGCTTTGATCGTTTCCTGGAAGAGCAGTAGTAGTTTCCGATGCACATCAGGAGGCATTCTGTAATCTGTGGACCATCAGAGTGTTGATGAAACACAGTAATTGCATCGGGATTGAATACAACAGTCACCATGCGCACTTTCCTCCATGGGAGTAATGTCTCAGACAGTCTACACTTTGATCGTTCCCTGGAAGACCAGTAGTAGTTTCCGATTCGCATGTGGAGGCATTCTGTAATCGGTGGACTATCAGAGTATTGATGAAACACAGAAATTGCATCGGGATTGAATACAACAGTCACTATGCGCACTCTCCTTAATGGGAGTAATGTCTCAAACAGTCTACGCTTTGATCGTTCCCAGGAAGACCAGTAGTAGTTTCCGATGCACATCTGGTGGCATTCTGTAATCTGTGGACTCTCTGAGTGTTGATGAAACAGAGAAATTGCATCGGGATTGAATACAATAGTCACCATGCGCACTTTCCTCCATGGGAGTAATTTCTCAAACAGTCTAACCTTTGATCATTCCCTGGAAGACCAGTAGTAGTTTCCGATGCACATCCGAAGGCATTCTGTAATCTGTGGTCTATCAGAGTGTTGATGAAACACAGAAATTGCATCAAGATTGAATACAACAGTCACCAGACGCTATTTCGTCCATGGGAGTAATGTCATAAACAGTCTACGCTTTGATCGTTCCCTGGAAGACCAGTAGTAGTTTCCGATGGACATCTAGAGGCATTCTGTAATCTATGGACCTTCAAATTGTTGATGAAACACAGAAATTGCCTCCGGATTGAATACAATATTCACCATGCGCACTTTCCTCCATGGGAGTAATGTCTCAAACAGTCTACGCTTTGATCGTTCGCTGGAAGACCAGTAGTAGTTTCCGATGCACATCTGGAGGCATTCTGTAATCTGTGGACTATCAGAGTGTTGATGAAACACAGAAATTGCATCGGGATTGAATACAACAGTCACCATCGCCACTTTCCTCCATGGGATTAATTTCTCAAACAGTCTACGCTTTTATCGTTTCCTGGAAGACCAGTAGTAGTTCCTGATGCACATCTGGAGGCATTCTGTAATCTGTGGACTATCAGAGTGTTGATGAAACACAGTTATTGCAGCGGGATTGAATACAACAGTCCCCATGCGCACTTTCCTCCATGGGAGTAATGTATCAGACAGTCTACGCTTTGTTCGTTCACTGGAAGACCAGTAGTAGTTTCCGATGCACATCTGGAGGCATTCTGTAATCTGTGGACTATCAGAGTGTTGATGAAACACAGAAATTGCATCGGGATTGAATACGACAGTCACCATCGCCACTTTCCTCCATGGGAGAAATGTCTCAAACAGTCTAAGCTTTGATCGTTCCCTGGAAGACCAGTAGTAGTTTCCGATGCACATCTGGAGGCATTCTGTAATCTGTGGACTATCAGAGTGTTGATGAAACACAGAAATTGCATTTGGACTGAAAACAACAGTCACCAGGCGCTACTTCCTCAATGGGAGTAATGTCTCAAACAGTCTACGCTTTGATCGTTCCCTGGGAGTCCAGTAGTAGTTTCCGATGCACATCTGTACGCAATCTGTAATCCTTGGACCTTCAAAGTGTTGATGAAACACAGACATTGCCTCGGGATTGAATACAACAGTCAGCATGCGCACTTTCCTCCATGGGAGTAATGTCTCAAACAGTCTACGCTTTGATCGTTCGCTGTAAGACCAGTAGTAGTTTCCGATGCACATCTGGAGGCATTCTGTAATCTGTGGACTATCAGAGTGTTGATGAAACACGGAAATTTCATCTGGATTAAATACAACTGTCACCTAGCACACTCTCCTCCATGGGAATAATGTCTCAAAGTGTCTACGATTTGATCGTTCCCAGGAAAACCAGTAGTAGTTTCCGATGCACATCGGGGGGCATTCTGTAATCTGTGGACTATCTGAGTGTTGATGTAACACAGAAATTGCATCGGGATTGAATACAACAGTCGCCATGCGCACTTTCCTCCATGGTAGTAATATCTCAAACAGTCTAAGCTTTGATCGTTCCCTGGAAGACCAGTAGTAGTTTCCGATGCACATCTGAAGGCATTCTGTAATCTGTGGACTATCACAGTGTTGATGAAACACGGAAATTGCATCGGGATTGAATACAACAGTCACCAGGCGCTATTTCCTCCATGGGAGTAATGTCTCTAACAGTCTACGCTTTGATCGTTCCCTGGAAGACCAGTAGTAGTTTCCGATGCACATCTGGAGGCATTCTGTAATCCTTGGACCTTCAATGTGTTGATGAAACACAGAAATTGCCTCAGGATAGAATACAACAGTCACCATGCGCACTTTCCTCCATGGGAGTAATGTCTCAAACAGTATACGCTTTGATCGTTCCCTGGAAGACCAGTAGTAGTTTCCGATGCACATCTGGAGGCATTCTGTAATCTGTGGACTATCAGAGTGTTCATGAAACACAGAAATTGCATCGGGATTGAATACAACAGTCACCATCGGCACTTTCCTCCATGGGAGTAATTTCTCAAACAGTTTACGCTTTGATCGTTTCCTGGAAGGCCAGTAGTAGTTTCCGATGCACATCTGGAGGCATTCTGGAATCTGTGGACTATCAGAGTGTTGATGAAACACAGAAGTTGCATCGGGATTCAATACAACAGTCACCATGCGCACATTCCTCCATGGGAGTAATGTCTCAAACAGTCTACGCTTTGATCGTTCCCTGGAAGACCAGTAGTAGTTTCCGATGCACATCTGGAGGCATTCTGTAATCTGAGGACTATCAGATTGTTGATGAAACACTGTAATTGCATCGGGATTCAATACAACAGTCACCATGCGCACTTTCCGCCATGGGAGTAATATCTCAAACAGTCTACGATTTGATCGTTCCCTAGAAGACTAGTAGTAGTTTCCGATGCACAACTGGAGGCATTCTGCAATCAGTGGACTATCAGAGTGTTGATGAAACACAGAAATTGCATCGGGATTGAATACAACAGTCACCATGCTCACTTTCTGCCATGGGAGTAATGTCTCAAACAGTCTACGCTTTGATCGTTCCCTGGAAGACCAGTAGTAGTTTCCGATTCACATCTGGAGGCATTCCGAAATCTGTGGACTATCAGAGTGTTGATGAAACACAGAAATTGCATCGGGATTGAATTAGAAAGTCACCATACGCACTTACCTCCATGGGAGTAATGTCTCAGACAGTCTACGCTTTGATCGTTACCTGGAAGACCAGTAGAAGTTTCCGATGCACATCTGGAGGCATTCTGTAATCTGAGGACTATCAGAGTGTTGATGAAACACTGTAATTGCATCGGGATTGAATACAACAGTCACCATGCGCACTTTCCGCCATGGGAGTAATGTCTCAAACAGTCTACGATTTGATCGTTCCCTAGAAGACTAGTAGTAGTTTCCGATGCACATCTGGAGGCATTCTGCAATCAGTGGACTATCAGAGTGTTGATGAAACACAGATATTGCATCGGGATTGAATACAACAGTCACCATGCGCACTTTCTGCCATGGGAGTAATGTCTCAAACAGTCTAAGCTTTGATCGTTCCCTGGAAGACCAGTAGTAGTTTCCGATGCACATCCGAAGGCATTCTGTAATCTGTGGTCTATCAGAGTGTTGATGAAACACAGAAATTGCATCGGGATTGAATACAACAGTCACCAGGCTCTATTTCCTCCATGGGAGTAATGTCTCAAACAGTCTACGCTTTAATCGTTCCCTGGAAGACCAGTAGTAGTTTCCGATGCACATCTGGAGGCATTCTGTACTCCTTGGACCTTCAAAGTGTTGATGAAACACGGAAATTGCCTTGGGATTGAATACAACAGTCATCATGCGCACTTTCCTCCATGGGAGTAATGTCTCAAACAGTCTACGCTTTGATCGTTCCCTGGAAGACCAGTAGTAGTCTCCGATGCACATCTGGAGGCATTCTGTAATCCTTGGACCTTCAAAGTGTTGATTAAACACAGAAATTGATTCGGGATTGAATACAACAGTCACCATACGCACTTTCCTCCATGGGAGTAATGTCTCAAACAGTCTACGCTTTGATCGTTCCCAAAAAGACCAGTAGTAGTTTCCGATGCACATCTGGAGGCATTCTGTAATCTGAGGACTATCAGAGTGTTGATGAAACACTGTAATTGCATCGGGATTGAATACAACAGTCACCATGCGCACTTTCCGCCATGGGAGTAATGTCTCAAACAGTCTACGATTTGATCGTTCCCTAGAAGACTAGTAGTAGTTTCCGATGCACATCTGGAGGCATTCTGCAAGCTGTGGACTATCAGAGTATTGATGAAACACAGAAATTGCATCGGGATTGAATACAACAGTCACCATGCGCACTCTCCTCCATGGGAGTAATGTCTCAAACAGTCTACGCTTTGATCGTTCCCAAAAAGACCAGTAGTAGTTTCCGATGCACATCTGGAGGCATTCTGTAATCTGTGGACTATCTCAGTGTTGATGAAACACAGAAATTGCATCGGGATTGAATACAATAGTCACCATGCGCACTTTCCTCCATGGGAGTAATTTCTCAAACAGTCTAAGCTTTGATCGTTCCCTGGAAGACCAGTAGTAGTTTCCGATGCACATCCGAAGGCATTCTCTAATCTGTGGACTATCAGAGTGTTGATGAAACACAGAAATTGCATCGGGATTGAATACAACAGTCACCAGCCGCTATTTCCTCCATGCGAGTAATGTCTCAAACAGTCTAAGCTTTAATCGTTCCCTGGATGACCAGTAGTAGTTTCCGATGCACATCCGAAGGCATTCTGTAATCTGTGGTCTATCAGAGTGTTGATGAAACACAGAAATTGCATCGGGATTGAATACAAGAGTCACCAGGCACTATTTCCTCCATGGGAGTAATGTCTCAAACAGTCTACGCTTTAATCGTTCCCTGGAAGACCAGTAGTAGTTTCCGATGCACATCTGGAGGCATTCTGTACTCCTTGGACCTTCAAAGTGTTGATGAAACACGGAAATTGCCTTGGGATTGAATACAACAGTCATCATGCGCACTTTCCTCCATGGGAGTAATGTCTCAAACAGTCTACGCTTTGATCGTTCCCTGGAAGACCAGTAGTAGTTTCCGATGCACATCTGGAGGCATTCTGTAATCCTTGGACCTTCAAAGTGTTGATTAAACACAGAAATTGATTCGGGATTGAATACAACAGTCACGATACGCACTTTCCTCCATGGGAGTAATGTCTCAAACAGTCTACGCTTTGATCGTTTCCTGGAAGAGCAGTAGTAGTTTCCGATGCACATCAGGAGGCATTCTGTAATCTGTGGACCATCAGAGTGTTGATGAAACACAGTAATTGCATCGGGATTGAATACAACAGTCACCATGCGCACTTTCCTCCATGGGAGTAATGTCTCAGACAGTCTACACTTTGATCGTTCCCTGGAAGACCAGTAGTAGTTTCCGATGCGCATGTGGAGGCATTCTGTAATCGGTGGACTATCAGAGTATTGATGAAACACAGAAATTGCATCGGGATTGAATACAACAGTCACTATGCGCACTCTCCTTAATGGGAGTAATGTCTCAAACAGTCTACGCTTTGATCGTTCCCAGGAAGACCAGTAGTAGTTTCCGATGCACATCTGGTGGCATTCTGTAATCTGTGGACTCTCTGAGTGTTGATGAAACAGAGAAATTGCATCGGGATTGAATACAATAGTCACCATGCGCACTTTCCTCCATGGGAGTAATTTCTCAAACAGTCTAACCTTTGATCATTCCCTGGAAGACCAGTAGTAGTTTCCGATGCACATCCGAAGGCATTCTGTAATCTGTGGTCTATCAGAGTGTTGATGAAACACAGAAATTGCATCAAGATTGAATACAACAGTCACCAGACGCTATTTCGTCCATGGGAGTAATGTCATAAACAGTCTACGCTTTGATCGTTCCCTGGAAGACCAGTAGTAGTTTCCGATGGACATCTAGAGGCATTCTGTAATCTATGGACCTTCAAATTGTTGATGAAACACAGAAATTGCCTCCGGATTGAATACAATATTCACCATGCGCACTTTCCTCCATGGGAGTAATGTCTCAAACAGTCTACGCTTTGATCGTTCGCTGGAAGACCAGTAGTAGTTTCCGATGCACATCTGGAGGCATTCTGTAATCTGTGGACTATCAGAGTGTTGATGAAACACAGAAATTGCATCGGGATTGAATACAACAGTCACCATCGCCACTTTCCTCCATGGGATTAATTTCTCAAACAGTCTACGCTTTTATCGTTTCCTGGAAGACCAGTAGTAGTTCCTGATGCACATCTGGAGGCATTCTGTAATCTGTGGACTATCAGAGTGTTGATGAAACACAGTTATTGCAGCGGAATTGAATACAACAGTCCCCATGCGCACTTTCCTCCATGGGAGTAATGTATCAGACAGTCTACGCTTTGTTCGTTCACTGGAAGACCAGTAGTAGTTTCCGATGCACATCTGGAGGCATTCTGTAATCTGTGGACTATCAGAGTGTTGATGAAACACAGAAATTGCATCGGGATTGAATACGACAGTCACCATCGCCACTTTCCTCCATGGGAGAAATGTCTCAAACAGTCTAAGCTTTGATCGTTCCCTGGAAGACCAGTAGTAGTTTCCGATGCACATCTGGAGGCATTCTGTAATCTGTGGACTATCAGAGTGTTGATGAAACACAGAAATTGCATTTGGACTGAAAACAACAGTCACCAGGCGCTACTTCCTCAATGGGAGTAATGTCTCAAACAGTCTACGCTTTGATCGTTCCCTGGGAGTCCAGTAGTAGTTTCCGATGCACATCTGTACGCAATCTGTAATCCTTGGACCTTCAAAGTGTTGATGAAACACAGACATTGCCTCGGGATTGAATACAACAGTCAGCATGCGCACTTTCCTCCATGGGAGTAATGTCTCAAACAGTCTACGCTTTGATCGTTCGCTGTAAGACCAGTAGTAGTTTCCGATGCACATCTGGAGGCATTCTGTAATCTGTGGACTATCAGAGTGTTGATGAAACACGGAAATTTCATCTGGATTAAATACAACTGTCACCTAGCACACTCTCCTCCATGGGAATAATGTCTCAAAGTGTCTACGATTTGATCGTTCCCAGGAAAACCAGTAGTAGTTTCCGATGCACATCGGGGGGCATTCTGTAATCTGTGGACTATCTGAGTGTTGATGTAACACAGAAATTGCATCGGGATTGAATACAACAGTCGCCATGCGCACTTTCCTCCATGGTAGTAATATCTCAAACAGTCTAAGCTTTGATCGTTCCCTGGAAGACCAGTAGTAGTTTCCGATGCACATCTGAAGGCATTCTGTAATCTGTGGACTATCACAGTGTTGATGAAACACGGAAATTGCATCGGGATTGAATACAACAGTCACCAGGCGCTATTTCCTCCATGGGAGTAATGTCTCTAACAGTCTACGCTTTGATCGTTCCCTGGAAGACCAGTAGTAGTTTCCGATGCACATCTGGAGGCATTCTGTAATCCTTGGACCTTCAATGTGTTGATGAAACACAGAAATTGCCTCAGGATAGAATACAACAGTCACCATGCGCACTTTCCTCCATGGGAGTAATGTCTCAAACAGTATACGCTTTGATCGTTCCCTGGAGGACCAGTAGTAGTTTCCGATGCACATCTGGAGGCATTCTGTAATCTGTGGACTATCAGAGTGTTCATGAAACACAGAAATTGCATCGGGATTGAATACAACAGTCACCATCGGCACTTTCCTCCATGGGAGTAATTTCTCAAACAGTTTACGCTTTGATCGTTTCCTGGAAGGCCAGTAGTAGTTTCCGATGCACATCTGGAGGCATTCTGGAATCTGTGGACTATCAGAGTGTTGATGAAACACAGAAGTTGCATCGGGATTCAATACAACAGTCACCATGCGCACATTCCTCCATGGGAGTAATGTCTCAAACAGTCTACGCTTTGATCGTTCCCTGGAAGACCAGTAGTAGTTTCCGATGCACATCTGGAGGCATTCTGTAATCTGAGGACTATCAGATTGTTGATGAAACACTGTAATTGCATCGGGATTCAATACAACAGTCACCATGCGCACTTTCCGCCATGGGAGTAATATCTCAAACAGTCTACGATTTGATCGTTCCCTAGAAGACTAGTAGTAGTTTCCGATGCACAACTGGAGGCATTCTGCAATCAGTGGACTATCAGAGTGTTGATGAAACACAGAAATTGCATCGGGATTGAATACAACAGTCACCATGCTCACTTTCTGCCATGGGAGTAATGTCTCAAACAGTCTACGCTTTGATCGTTCCCTGGAAGACCAGTAGTAGTTTCCGATTCACATCTGGAGGCATTCCGAAATCTGTGGACTATCAGAGTGTTGATGAAACACAGAAATTGCATCGGGATTGAATTAGAAAGTCACCATACGCACTTACCTCCATGGGAGTAATGTCTCAGACAGTCTACGCTTTGATCGTTACCTGGAAGACCAGTAGAAGTTTCCGATGCACATCTGGAGGCATTCTGTAATCTGAGGACTATCAGAGTGTTGATGAAACACTGTAATTGCATCGGGATTGAATACAACAGTCACCATGCGCACTTTCCGCCATGGGAGTAATGTCTCAAACAGTCTACGATTTGATCGTTCCCTAGAAGACTAGTAGTAGTTTCCGATGCACATCTGGAGGCATTCTGCAATCAGTGGACTATCAGAGTGTTGATGAAACACAGATATTGCATCGGGATTGAATACAACAGTCACCATGCGCACTTTCTGCCATGGGAGTAATGTCTCAAACAGTCTAAGCTTTGATCGTTCCCTGGAAGACCAGTAGTAGTTTCCGATGCACATCCGAAGGCATTCTGTAATCTGTGGTCTATCAGAGTGTTGATGAAACACAGAAATTGCATCGGGATTGAATACAACAGTCACCAGGCTCTATTTCCTCCATGGGAGTAATGTCTCAAACAGTCTACGCTTTAATCGTTCCCTGGAAGACCAGTAGTAGTTTCCGATGCACATCTGGAGGCATTCTGTACTCCTTGGACCTTCAAAGTGTTGATGAAACACGGAAATTGCCTTGGGATTGAATACAACAGTCATCATGCGCACTTTCCTCCATGGGAGTAATGTCTCAAACAGTCTACGCTTTGATCGTTCCCTGGAAGACCAGTAGTAGTTTCCGATGCACATCTGGAGGCATTCTGTAATCCTTGGACCTTCAAAGTGTTGATTAAACACAGAAATTGATTCGGTATTGAATACAACAGTCACCATACGCACTTTCCTCCATGGGAGTAATGTCTCAAACAGTCTACTCTTTGATCGTTCCCAAAAAGACCAGTATTAGTTTCCGATGCACATCTGGAGGCATTCTGTAATCTGAGGACTATCAGAGTGTTGATGAAACACTGTAATTGCATCGGGATTGAATACAACAGTCACCATGCGCACTTTCCGCCATGGGAGTAATGTCTCAAACAGTCTACGATTTGATCGTTCCCTAGAAGACTAGTAGTAGTTTCCGATGCACATCTGGAGGCATTCTGCAATCTGTGGACTATCAGAGTATTGATGAAACACAGAAATTGCATCGGGATTGAATACAACAGTCACCATGCGCACTCTCCTCCATGGGAGTAATGTCTCAAACAGTCTACGCTTTGATCGTTCCCAAAAAGACCAGTAGTAGTTTCCGATGGACATTTGGAAGCATTCTGTAATCCTTGGACCTTCAAATTGTTGATGAAACACAGAAATTGCCTCGGGATTGAATACAATAGTCACCATGCGCACTTTCCTCCATGGGAGTAATGTCTCAAAGAGTCTACGCTTTGATCGTTCCCTGGAAGACCAGTAGTAGTTTCCGACGTACATCTGGAGGCATTCTGTAATCTGTGGACTATCAGAGTGTTGATGAAACACAGAAATTGCAGCGGGATTGAATACAACAGTCACCATCGCCACTTTCCTCCATGTGATTAATTTCTCAAACAGTCTACGCCTTGATCGTTTCCTGGAAGACCAGTAGTAGTTCCCGATGCACATCTGGAGGCATTCTGTAATCTGTGGACTATCAGAGTGTTGATGAAACACAGTTATTGCATCGGGATTGAATACAACAGTCCCCATGCGCACTTTCCTCAATGGGAGTAATGTATCAGACAGTCTACGCTTTGTTCGTTCCCTGGAAGACCAGTAGTAGTTTCCGATGCACATCTTGAGGCATTCCGTAATCTGTGGACTATCAGCGTGTTGATGAAACACAGAAATTGCATTAGGATTGAATACAACAGTCACCAGGCGCTACTTCCTCAATGGGAGTAATATCTCAAACAGTCTACGCTTTGATCGTTCCCTGGGAGTCCAGTAGTAGTTTCCGATGCACATCCGAAGGCATTCTGTAATCTTTGGACTATCAGAGTGTTGATGAAACACAGAAATTGCAGCGGGATTGAATACAACAGTCACCATCGCCACTTTCCCCCATGTGATTAATTTCTCAAACAGTCTACGCCTTGATCGTTTCCTGGAAGACCAGTAGTAGTTTCCGATGCACATGTGGAGGCACTCTGTAATCGGTGGACTATCAGAGTATTGATGAAACACAGAAATTGCATCGGGATTGAATACAACAGTCACTATGCGCACTCTCCTCTATGGGAGTAATGTCTCAAACAGTCTACGCTTTGATCGTTCCCAGGAAGACCAGTAGTAGTTTCCGATGCACATCTGGTGGCATTCTGTAATCTGTGGACTCTCTGAGTGTTGATGAAACAGAGAAATTGCATCGGGATTGAATACAATAGTCACCATGCGCACTTTCCTCCATGGGAGTAATTTCTCAAACAGTCTAACCTTTGATCATTCCCTGGAAGACCAGTAGTAGTTTCCGATGCACATCCGAAGGCATTCTGTAATCTGTGGTCTATCAGAGTGTTGATGAAACACAGAAATTGCATCGGGATTGAATACAACAGTCACCAGACGCTATTTCGTCCATGGGAGTAATGTCATAAACAGTCTACGATTTGATCGTTCCCTGGAAGACCAGTAGCAGTTTCCGATGGACATCTAGAGGCATTCTGTAATCTATGGACCTTCAAATTGTTGATGAAACACAGAAATTGCCTCCGGATTGAATACAATATTCACCATGCGCACTTTCCTCCATGGGAGTAATGTCTCAAACAGTCTACGCTTTGATCGTTCGCTGGAAGACCAGTAGTAGTTTCCGATGCACATCTGGAGGCATTCTGTAATCTGTGGACTATCAGAGTGTTGATGAAACACAGAAATTGCATCGGGATTGAATACAATAGTCACCATGCGCACTTTCCTCCATGGGATTAATTTCTCAAACAGTCTACGCTTTTATCGTTTCATGGAAGACCAGTAGTAGTTCCTGATGCACATCTGGAGGCATTCTGTAATCTGTGGACTATCAGAGTGTTGATGAAACACAGTTATTGCAGCGGGATTGAATACAACAGTCCCCATGCGCACTTTCCTCCATGGGAGTAATGTATCAGACAGTCTACGCTTTGTTCGTTCCCTGGAAGACCAGTAGTAGTTTCCGATGCACATCTGGAGGCATTCTGTAATCTGTGGACTATCAGAGTGTTGATGAAACACAGAAATTGCATCGGGATTGAATACAACAGTCACCATCGCCACTTTCCTCCATGGGAGAAATGTCTCAAACAGTCTAAGCTTTGATCGTTCCCTGGAAGACCAGTAGTAGTTTCCGATGCACATCTGGAGGCATTCTGTAATCTGTGGACTATCAGAGTGTTGATGAAACACAGAAATTGCATTTGGACTGAAAACAACAGTCACCAGGCGCTACTTCCTCAATGGGAGTAATGTCTCAAACAGTCTACGCTTTGATCGTTCCCTGGGAGTCCAGTAGTAGTTTCCGATGCACATCTGTACGCAATCTGTAATCCTTGGACCTTCAAAGTGTTGATGAAACACAGACATTGCCTCGGGATTGAATACAACAGTCAGCATGCGCACTTTCCTCCATGGGAGTAATGTCTCAAACAGTCTACGCTTTGATCGTTCGCTGTAAGACCAGTAGTAGTTTCCGATGCACATCTGGATGCATTCTGTAATCTGTGGACTATCAGAGTGTTGATGAAACACGGAAATTGCATCTGGATTAAATACAACTGTCACCTAGCACACTCTCCTCCATGGGAATAATGTCTCAAAGTGTCTACGATTTGATCGTTCCCAGGAAAACCAGTAGTAGTTTCCGATGCACATCGGGGGGCATTCTGTAATCTGTGGACTATCTGAGTGTTGATGTAACACAGAAATTGCATCGGGATTGAATACAACAGTCGCCATGCGCACTTTCCTCCATGGTAGTAATATCTCAAACAGTCTAAGCTTTGATCGTTCCCTGGAAGACCAGTAGTAGTTTCCGATGCACATCTGAAGGCATTCTGTAATCTGTGGACTATCACAGTGTTGATGAAACACGGAAATTGCATCGGGATTGAATACAACAGTCACCAGGCGCTATTTCCTCCATGGGAGTAATGTCTCTAACAGTCTACGCTTTGATCGTTCCCTGGAAGACCAGTAGTAGTTTCCGATGCACATCTGGAGGCATTCTGTAATCCTTGGACCTTCAATGTGTTGATGAAACACAGAAATTGCCTCAGGATAGAATACAACAGTCACCATGCGCACTTTCCTCCATGGGAGTAATGTCTCAAACAGTATACGCTTTGATCGTTCCCTGGAAGACCAGTAGTAGTTTCCGATGCACATCTGGAGGCATTCTGTAATCTGTGGACTATCAGAGTGTTGATGAAACACAGAAATTGCATCGGGATTGAATACAACAGTCACCATCGGCACTTTCCTCCATGGGAGTAATTTCTCAAACAGTTTACGCTTTGATCGTTTTCCTGGAAGACCAGTAGTAGTTTCCGATGCACATCTGGAGGCATTCTGGAATCTGTGGACTATCAGAGTGTTGATGAAACACAGAAGTTGCATCGGGATTCAATACAACAGTCACCATGCGCACATTCCTCCATGGGAGTAATGTCTCAAACAGTCTACGCTTTGATCGTTCCCTGGAAGACCAGTAGTAGTTTCCGATGCACATCTGGAGGCATTCTGTTATCTGAGGACTATCAGATTGTTGATGAAACACTGTAATTGCATCGGGATTCAATACAACAGTCACCATGCGCACTTTCCGCCATGGGAGTAATGTCTCAAACAGTCTACGATTTGATCGTTCCCTAGAAGACTAGTAGTAGTTTCCGATGCACATGTGGAGGCATTCTGCAATCAGTGGACTATCAGAGTGTTGATGAAACACAGAAATTGCATCGGGATTGAATACAACAGTCACCATGCTCACTTTCTGCCATGGGAGTAATGTCTCAAACAGTCTACGCTTTGATCGTTCCCTGGAAGACCAGTAGTAGTTTCCGATTCACATCTGGAGGCATTCCGAAATCTGTGGACTATCAGAGTGTTGATGAAACACAGAAATTGCATCGGCATTGAATTAGAAAGTCACCATGCGCACTTACCTCCATGGGAGTAATGTCTCAGACAGTCTACGCTTTGATCGTTACCTGGAAGACCAGTAGAAGTTTCCGATGCACATCTGGAGGCATTCTGTAATCTGAGGACTATCAGAGTGTTGATGAAACACTGTAATTGCATCGGGATTGAATACAACAGTCACCATGCGCACTTTCCGCCATGGGAGTAATGTCTCAAACAGTCTACGATTTGATCGTTCCCTAGAAGACTAGTAGTAGTTTCCGATGCACATCTGGAGGCATTCTGCAATCAGTGGACTATCAGAGTGTTGATGAAACACAGATATTGCATCGGGATTGAATACAACAGTCACCATGCGCACTTTCTGCCATGGGAGTAATGTCTCAAACAGTCTAAGCTTTGATCGTTCCCTGGAAGACCAGTAGTAGTTTCCGATGCACATCCGAAGGCATTCTGTAATCTGTGGTCTATCAGAGTGTTGATGAAACACAGAAATTGCATCGGGATTGAATACAACAGTCACCAGGCTCTATTTCCTCCATGGGAGTAATGTCTCAAACAGTCTACGCTTTAATCGTTCCCTGGAAGACCAGTAGTAGTTTCCGATGCACATCTGGAGGCATTCTGTACTCCTTGGACCTTCAAAGTGTTGATGAAACACGGAAATTGCCTTGGGATTGAATACAACAGTCATCATGCGCACTTTCCTCCATGGGAGTAATGTCTCAAACAGTCTACGCTTTGATCGTTCCCTGGAAGACCAGTAGTAGTTTCCGATGCACATCTGGAGGCATTCTGTAATCCTTGGACCTTCAAAGTGTTGATTAAACACAGAAATTGATTCGGGATTGAATACAACAGTCACCATACGCACTTTCCTCCATGGGAGTAATGTCTCAAACAGTCTACGCTTTGATCGTTCCCAAAAAGACCAGTAGTAGTTTCCGATGCACATCTGGAGGCATTCTGTAATCTGAGGACTATCAGAGTGTTGATGAAACACTGTAATTGCATCGGGATTGAATGCAACAGTCACCATGCGCACTTTCCGCCATGGGAGTAATGTCTCAAACAGTCTACGATTTGATCGTTCCCTAGAAGACTAGTAGTAGTTTCCGATGCACATCTGGAGGCATTCTGCAATCTGTGGACTATCAGAGTATTGATGAAACACAGAAATTGCATCGGGATTGAATACAACAGTCACCATGCGCACTCTCCTCCATGGGAGTAATGTCTCAAACAGTCTACGCTTTGATCGTTCCCAAAAAGACCAGTAGTAGTTTCCGATGCACATCTGGAGGCATTCTGTAATCTGTGGACTATCTCAGTGTTGATGAAACACAGAAATTGCATCGGGATTGAATACAATAGTCACCATGCGCACTTTCCTCCATGGGAGTAATTTCTCAAACAGTCTACGCTTTGATCGTTCCCTGGAAGACCAGTAGTAGTTTCCGATGCACATCCGAAGGCATTCTCTAATCTGTGGACTATCAGAGTGTTGATGAAACACAGAAATTGCATCGGGATTGAATACAACAGTCACCAGCCGCTATTTCCTCCATGGGAGTAATGTCTCAAACAGTCTACGCTTTGATCGTTCCCTGGAAGACCAGTAGTAGTTTCCGATGGACATCTGGAAGCATTCTGTAATCCTTGGACCTTCAAATTGTTGATGAAACACAGAAATTGCCTCGGGATTGAATACAATAGTCACCATGCGCACTTTCCTCCATGGGAGTAATGTCTCAAAGAGTCTACGCTTTGATCGTTCCCTGGAAGACCAGTAGTAGTTTCCGACGCACATCTGGAGGCATTCTGTAATCTGTGGACTATCAGAGTGTTGATGAAACACAGAAATTGCAGCGGGATTGAATACAACAGTCACCATCGCCACTTTCCTCCATGTGATTAATTTCTCAAACAGTCTACGCCTTGATCATTTCCTGGAAGACCAGTAGTAGTTCCCGATGCACATCTGGAGGCATTCTGTAATCTGTGGACTATCAGAGTATTGATGAAACACAGTTATTGCATCGGGATTGAATACAACAGTCCCCATGCGCACTTTCCTCAATGGGAGTAATGTATCAGACAGTCTACGCTTTGTTCGTTCCCTGGAAGACCAGTAGTAGTTTCCGATGCACATCTTGAGGCATTCCGTAATCTGTGGACTATCAGCGTGTTGATGAAACACAGAAATTGCATTAGGATTGAATACAACAGTCACCAGGCGCTACTTCCTCAATGGGAGTAATATCTCAAACAGTCTACGCTTTGATCGTTCCCTGGGAGTCCAGTAGTAGTTTCCGATGCACATCTGTACGCGATCTGAAATCCTTGGACCTTCAAAGTGTTGATGAAAGACAGAAATTGCCTCGGGATTGAATACAACAGTCACCATGCGCACTTTCCTCCATGGGAGTAATGTCTCAAACAGTCTACGTTTTGATCGTTCCCTGGAAGACCAGTAGTAGTTTCCGATGCACATCTGGAGGCATTCTGTAATCCTTGGACCTTCAAAGTGTTGATTAAACACAGAAATTGATTCGGGATTGAATACAACAGTCACCATACGCACTTTCCTCCATGGGAGTAATGTCTCAAACAGTCTACGTTTTGATCGTTTCCTGGAAGAGCAGTAGTAGTTTCCGATGCACATCAGGAGGCATTCTGTAATCTGTGGACTATCAGAGTGTTGATGAAACACAGAAGTTGCATCGGGATTCAATACAACAGTCACCATGCGCACATTCCTCCATGGAAGTAATGCCTCAAACAGTCTACACTTTGATCGTTTCCTGGAACTCCAGTAGTAGTTTCTGAGGCTCATCTGGAGGCATTCTGTAATCTGTGGACTATCAGAGTGTTGATGAAACACAGTAATTGCATCGGGATTGAATACAACAGTCACCATGCGCACTTTCCTCCATGGGAGTAATGTCTCAGACAGTCTACGCTTTGATCGTTCCCTGGAAGACCAGTAGAAGTTTCCGATGCACATCTGGAGGCATTCTGTAATCTGAGGACTATCAGAGTGTTGATGAAACACTGTAATTGCATCGGGATTCAATACAACAGTCACCATGCGCACTTTCCGCCATGCGAGTAATGTCTCAAACAGTCTACGATTTGATCGTTCACTAGAAGACTAGTAGTAGGTTCCGATGCACATCTAGAGGCATTCTGCAATCTGTGGACTATCAGAGTGTTGATGAAACACAGTAATTGCATCGGGATTGAATACAACAGTCACCATGCGCACTTTCTGCCATGGGAGTAATGTCTCAAACAGACTACGCTTTGATCGTTCCCTGGAAGACCAGTAGTAGTTTCCGATGCACATCTGGAGGCATTCTGTAATCTGAGGACTATCAGAGTGTTGATGAAACACTGTAATTGCATCGGGATTCAATACAACAGTCACCATGCGCACTTTCCGCCATGGGAGTAATGTCTCAAACAGTCTACGATTTGATCGTTCCCTAGAAGACTAGTAGTAGTTTCCGATGCTTATCTGGAGGCATTCTGCAATCAGTGGACTATCAGAGTGTTGATGAAACACAGAAATTGCATCGGGATTGAATACAACAGTCACCATGCGCACTTTCTGCCATGGGAGTAATGTCTCAAACAGTCTACGCTTTGATCGTTCCCTGGAAGACCAGTAGTAGTTTCCGATTCACATCTGGAGGCATTCCGAAATCTGTGGACTATCAGAGTGTTGATGAAACACAGAAATTGCATCGGGATTGAATTAGAAAGTCACCATGCGCACTTACCTCCATGGGAGTAATGTCTCAGACAGTCTACGCTTTGATCGTTACCTGGAAGACCAGTAGAAGTTTCCGATGCACATCTGGAGGCATTCTGTAATCTGAGGACTATCAGAGTGTTGATGAAACACTGTAATTGCATCGGGATTGAATACAACAGTCACCATGCGCACTTTCCGCCATGGGAGTAATGTCTCAAACAGTCTACGATTTGATCGTTCGCTAGAAGACTAGTAGTAGTTTCCGATGCACATCTGGAGGCATTCTGCAATCAGTGGACTATCAGAGTGTTGATGAAACACAGAAATTGCATCGGGATTGAATACAACAGTCACCATGCGCACTTTCTGCCATGGGAGTAATGTCTCAAACAGTCTAAGTTTTGATCGTTCCCTGGAAGACCAGTAGTAGTTTCCGATGCACATCCGAAGGCATTCTGTAATCTGTGGTCTATCAGAGTGTTGATGAAACACAGAAATTGCATCGGGATTGAATACAACAGTCACCAGGCTCTATTTCCTCCATGGGAGTAATGTCTCAAACAGTCTACGCTTTAATCGTTCCCTGGAAGACCAGTAGTAGTTTCCGATGCACATCTGGAGGCATTCTGTAATCCTTGGACCTTCAAAGTGTTGATTAAACACAGAAATTGATTCGGGATTGAATACAACAGTCACCATACGCACTTTCCTCCATGGGAGTAATGTCTCAAACAGTCTACGCTTTGATCGTTCCCAAAAAGACCAGTAGTAGTTTCCGATGCACATCTGGACGCATTCTGTAATCTGAGGACTATCAGAGTGTTGATGAAACACTGCAATTGCATCGGGATTGAATACAACAGTCACCATGCGCACTTTCCGCCATGGGAGTAATGTCTCAAACAGTCTACGATTTGATCGTTCCCTAGAAGACTAGTAGTAGTTTCCGATGCACATCTGGAGGCATTCTGCAGTCTGTGGACTATCAGAGTATTGATGAAACACAGAAATTGCATCGGGATTGAATACAACAGTCACCATGCGCACTCTCCTCCATGGGAGTAATGTCTCAAACAGTCTACGATTTGATCGTTCCCAAAAAGACCAGTAGTAGTTTCCGATGCACATCTGGAGGCATTCTGTAATCTGTGGACTATCTCAGTGTTGATGAAACACAGAAATTGCATCGGGATTGAATACAATAGTCACCATGCGCACTTTCCTCCATGGGAGTAATTTCTCAAACAGTCTAAGCTTTGATCGTTCCCTGGAAGACCAGTAGTAGTTTCCGATGCACATCCGAAGGCATTCTCTAATCTGTGGACTATCAGAGTGTTGATGAAACACAGAAATTGCATCGGGATTGAATACAACAGTCACCAGCCGCTATTTCCTCCATGGGAGTAATGTCTCAAAGAGTCTACGCTTTGATCGTTCCCTGGAAGACCAGTAGTAGTTTCCGACGCACATCTGGAGGCATTCTGTAATCTGTGGACTATCGGAGTGTTGATGAAACACAGAAATTGCAGCGGGATTGAATACAACAGTCACCATCGCCACTTTCCTCCATGTGATTAGTTTCTCAAACAGTCTACGCCTTGATCGTTTCCTGGAAGACCAGTAGTAGTTCCCGATGCACATCTGGAGGCATTCTGTAATCTGTGGACTATCAGAGTGTTGATGAAACACAGTTATTGCATCGGGATTGAATACAACAGTCCCCTTGCGCACTTTCCTCAATGGGAGTAATGTATCAGACAGCCTACGCTCTGTTCGTTCCCTGGAAGACCAGTAGTAGTTTCCGATGCACATCTTGAGGCATTCCGTAATCTGTGTACTATCAGCGTGTTGATGAAACACAGAAATTGCATTAGGATTGAATACAACAGTCACCAGGCGCTACTTCCTCAATGGGAGTAATGTCTCAAACAGTCTACGCTTTGATCGTTCCCTGGGAGTCCAGTAGTAGTTTCCGATGCACATCTGTACGCGATCTGAAATCCTTGGACCTTCAAAGTGTTGATGAAACACAGAAATTGCCTCGGGATTGAATACAACAGTCACCATGCGCACTTTCCTCCATGGGAGTAATGTCTCAAACAGTCTACGCTTTAATCGTTCCCTGGAAGACCAGTAGTAGTTTCCGATGCACATCTGGAGGCATTCTGTAATCCTTGGACCTTCAATGTGTTGATTAAACACAGAAATTGATTCGGGATTGAATACAACAGTCACCATACGCACTTTCCTCCATGGGAGTAATGTCTCATACAGTCTACGTTTTGATCGTTTCCTGGAAGAGCAGTAGTAGTTTCCGATGCACATCAGGAGGCATTCTGTAATCTGTGGACCATCAGAGTGTTGATGAAACACAGTAATTGCATCGGGATTGAATACAACAGTCACCATGCGCACTTTCCTCCATGGGAGTAATGTCTCAGACAGTCTACACTTTGATCGTTCCCTGAAAGACCAGTAGTAGTTTCCGATGCACATGTGGAGGCATTCTGTAAACGGTGGACTATCAGAGTATTGATGAAACACAGAAATTGCATCGGGATTGAATACAACAGTCACTATGCGCACTCTCCTCTATGGGAGTAATGTCTCAAACTGCTTACGCTTTGATCGTTCCCAGGAAGACCAGTAGTAGTTTCCGATGCACATCTGGTGGCATTCTGTAATCTGTGGACTCTCTGAGTGTTGATGAAACAGAGAAATTGCATCGGGATTGAATACAATAGTCACCATGCGCACTTTCCTCCATGGGAGTAATTTCTCAAACAGTCTAACCTTTGATCATTCCCTGGAAGACCAGTAGTAGTTTCCGATGCACATCCGAAGGCATTCTGTAATCTGTGGTCTATCAGAGTGTTGATGAAACACAGAAATTGCATCGGGATTGAATACAACAGTCACCAGACGCTATTTCCTCCATGGGAGTAATGTCATAAACAGTCTACGCTTTGATCGTTCCCTGGAAGACCAGTAGTAGTTTCCGATGGACATCTAGAGGCATTCTGTAATCTATGGACCTTCAAATTGTTGATGAAACACAGAAATTGCCTCCGGATTGAATACAATATTCACCATGCGCACTTTCCTCCATGGGAGTAATGTCTCAAACAGTCTACGCTTTGATCGTTCGCTGGAAGACCAGTAGTAGTTTCCGATGCACATCTGGAGGCATTCTGTAATCTGTGGACTATCAGAGTGTTGATGATACACAGAAATTGCATCGGGATTGAATACAACAGTCACCATCGCCACTTTCCTCCATGCGATTAATTTCTCAAACAGTCTACGCTTTTATCGTTTCCTGGAAGACCAGTAGTAGTTCCTGATGCACATCTGGAGGCATTCTGTAATCTGTGGACTATCAGAGTGTTGATGAAACACAGTTATTGCAGCGGGATTGAATACAACAGTCCCCATGCGCACTTTCCTCCATGGGAGTAATGTATCAGACAGTCTACGCTTTGTTCGTTCCCTGGAAGACCAGTAGTAGTTTCCGATGCACATCTGGAGGCATTCTGTAATCTGTGGACTATCAGAGTGTTGATGAAACACAGAAATTGCATCGGGATTGAATACAACAGTCACCATCGCCACTTTCCTCCATGGGAGTAATGTCTCAAACAGTCTAAGCTTTGATCGTTCCCTGGAAGACCAGTAGTAGTTTCCGATGCACATCTGGAGGCATTCTGTAATCTGTGGACTATCAGAGTGTTGATGAAACACAGAAATTGCATTTGGACTGAATACAACAGTCACCAGGCGCTACTTCCTCAATGGGAGTAATGTCTCAAACAGTCTACGCTTTGATCGTTCCCTGGGAGTCCAGTAGTAGTTTCCGAAGCACATCTGTACGCAATCTGTAATCCTTGGACCTTCAAAGTGTTGATGAAACACAGCAATTGCCTCGGGATTGAATACAACAGTCAGCATGCGCAGTTTCCTCCATGGGAGTAATGTCTCAAACAGTCTACGCTTTGATCGTTCGCTGTAAGACCAGTAGTAGTTTCCGATGCACATCTGGAGGCATTCTGTAATCTGTGGACTATCAGAGTGTTGATGAAACACAGAAATTGCATCGGGATTGAATACAACAGTCACCATCGGCACTTTCCTCCATGGGAGTAATTTCTCAAACAGTTTACGCTTTGATCGTTTCCTGGAAGACCAGTAGTAGTTTCCGATGCACATCTGGAGGCATTCTGGAATCTGTGGACTATCAGAGTGTTGATGAAACACAGAAGTTGCATCGGGATACAATACAACAGTCACCATGCGCACATTCCTCCATGGGAGTAATGCCTCAAACAGTCTACACTTGATCGTTTCCTGGAACTCCAGTAGTAGTTTCTGAGGCTCATCTGGAGGCATTCTGTAATCTGTGGACTATCAGAGTGTTGATGAAACACAGTAATTGCATCGGGATTGAATACAACAGTCACCATGCGCTCTTTCCTCCATGGGAGTAATGTCTCAGACAGTCTACGCTTTGATCGTTCCCTGGAAGACCAGTAGAAGTTTCCGATGCACATCTGGAGGCATTCTGTAATCTGAGGACTATCAGAGTGTTGATGAAACACTGTAATTGCATCGGGATTCAATACAACAGTCACCTTGCGCACTTTCCGCCATGGGAGTAATGTCTCAAACAGTCTACGATTTGATCGTTCCCTAGAAGACTAGTAGTAGTTTCCGATGCACATCTGGAGGCATTCTGCAATCAGTGGACTATCAGAGTGTTGATGAAACACAGAAATTGCATCGGGATTGAATACAACAGTCACCATGCGCACTTTCTGCCATGGGAGTAATGTCTCAAACAGTCTACGCTTTGATCGTTCCCTGGAAGACCAGTAGTAGTTTCCGATGCACATCTGGAGGCATTCTGTAATCTGAGGACTATCAGAGTGTTGATGAAACACTGTAATTGCATCGGGATTCAATACAACAGTCACCATGCGCACTTTCCGCCATGGGAGTAATGTCTCAAACAGTCTACGATTTGATCGTTCCCTAGAAGACTAGTAGTAGTTTCCGATGCACATCTGGAGGCATTCTGCAATCAGTGGACTATCAGAGTGTTTATGAAACACAGAAATTGCATCGGGATTGAATACAACAGTCACCATGCGCACTTTCTGCCATGGGAGTAATGTCTCAAACAGTCTACGCTTTGATCGTTCCCTGGAAGACCAGTAGTAGTTTCCGATTCACATCTGGAGGCATTCCGAAATCTGTGGACTATCAGAGTGTTGATGAAACACAGAAATTGCATCGGGATTGAATTAGAAAGTCACCATGCGCACTTACCTCCATGGGAGTAATGTCTCAGACAGTCTACGCTTTGATCGTTACCTGGAAGACCAGTAGTAGTTTCCGATGCACATCTGGAGGCATTCTGTATTCTGTGGACTATCAGAGTGTTGATGAAACACAGAAATGGCATCGGGATTGAATACAACAGTCACCATCCGCACTTTCCTCCATGGTAGTAATGTCTCAAACAGGCTACGCTTTGATCGTTCCCTGCAAGACCAGTAGTAGTTTCCGATGCACATCTGGAGGCATTCTGTAATCCTTGGACCTTCAAAGTGTTGATGAAACACAGAAATTGCATCGGGATTGAATACAACAGTCACCATGCGCACTTTCTTCCATGGAAGTAATGTCTCAAACAGTCTACGCTTTGATCGGTCCCTGGAAGACCAGTAGTAGTTTCCGATGCACATCTGGAGGCATTCCGTAATCTGTGGACTATCAGAGTGTTGATGAAACACAGAAATTGCATCGATATTGAATACAACAGTCACCATGCGCAGTTTCCTCATTGGGAGTAATGTCTCAAACAGTCTACGCTTTGATCGTTTCCTGGAAGAGCAGTAGTAGTTTCCGATGCACATCTGGAGGCATTCTGTAATCTGTGGACTATCAGAGTATTAATGAAACACTGATATTGCTTCGGGATTGAATACAACAGTCACCATGCACACTTACCTCCATGGGAGTAATGTCTCAAACAGTTTACTCTTTGATCGTTCCCTGGAAGACCAGTAGTAGTTTCCGATGCACATCTGGAGGCATTCTATAATCTGTGGACTATCAGAGTGTTGATGAAACACAGAAATTGCATCGGGATTGAATACAACAGTCACCATCAACACATTCCTCCATGGGAGTAATTTCTCAAACAGTCTACGCTTTGAACGTTCCAAGGAAGACCAGTAGTAGTTTCCGATGCACATCTGGAGGCATTCTGTAATCTGTGGACTATCAGAGTGTTGATGAAACACAGAAATTGCTTCGGGATTGGATACAACACTCACCATGCGCACTTTCCCCCATGGGAGTAGTGTCTCAAACAGTTTACGTTTTTGATCGTTAGCTCGAAGACCAGTAGTAGTTTCCGATGCACATCTGGAGGCATTCTGTAATCTGTGGACTATCAGAGTGTCGATGAAACAAAGAAATTGCATCGGGATTGAATACAACAGTCACCATGCGCACTTACCTCCATGGGCGTAATGTCTCAAAAAGTCTACGCTTTGATCGTTTCCTGGAAGACCAGTAGTAGTTTCCGATGCACATCTGGAGCCATACTGTAATCTGTGGACTCTCAGAGTGTAGATGAAACCAAAATTGCATCGGATTGATTACAACAGTCACCATGCGCACTTTCCTCCATGGGAGTAATGTCTCAAACAGTCTACGCTTTAATTGTTCCCTGGAAGACCAGTAGTAGTTTCCGATGCACATCTGGAGGCATTCTGTACTCCTTGGACCTTCAAAGAGTTGATGAAACACGGAAATTGCCTCGGGATTGAATACAACAGTCATCATGCGCACTTTCCTCCATGGGAGTAATGTCTCAAACAGTCTATGCTTTGATCGTTCCCTGGAAGACCAGTAGTAGTTTCCGATGCACATCTGGAGGCATTCTGTAATCTGTGGACTATCAGAGTGTTGATGAAACACAGAAATTGCATCGGGATTGAATACAACAGTCACCATCAACACATTCCTCCATGGGAGTAATTTCTCAAACAGTCTACGCTTTGATCGTGTCCTGGAAGACCAGTAGTAGTTTCCGATGCACATCTGGAGGCATTCTGTAATCTGAGGACTATCAGAGTGTTTATGAAACACAGAAATGGCATCGGCATTGAATACAACAGTCACCATGCGCACATTCCTCCATGGGAGTAATGTCTCAGACAGTCTACATTTTGATCGTTCCGTGGAAGACCAGTAGTAGTTTCCGATGCACATCTGGAGGCATTCTGTAATCTGTGGACTATCAGAGTGTTGATGAAACACAGAAATTGCATCGGGATTGAATACAACAGTCACCAGCCGCTATTTCCTCCATGGGAGTAATGTCTCAAAGAGTCTACGCTTTGATCGTTCCCTGGAAGACCAGTAGTAGTTTCCGATGGATATCTGGAAGCATTCTGTAATCCTTGGACCTTCAAATTGTTGATGAAACACAGAAATTGCCTCGGGATTGAATACAATAGTCACCATGCGCACTTTCCTCCATGGGAGTAATGTCTCAAAGAGTCTACGCTTTGATCGTTCCCTGGAAGACCAGTAGTAGTTTCCGATGCACATCTGGAGGCATTCTGTAATCTGTGGACTATCAGAGTGTTGATGAAACACAGAAATTGCAGCGGGATTGAATACAACAGTCACCATCGCCACTTTCCTCCATGTGATTAATTTCTCAAACAGTCTACGCCTTGATCGTTTCCTGGAAGACCAGTAGTAGTTCCCGATGCACATCTGGAGGCATTCTGTAATCTGTGGACTATCAGAGTGTTGATGAAACACAGAAATTGCAGCGGGATTGAATACAACAGTCACCATCGCCACTTTCCTCCATGTGATTAATTTCTCAAACAGTCTACGCCTTGATCGTTTCCTGGAAGACCAGTAGTAGTTCCCGATGCACATCTGGAGGCATTCTGTAATCTGTGGACTATCAGAGTGTTGATGAAACACAGTAATTGCATCGGCATTGAATACAACAGTCACCATGCGCACTTTCCTCCATGGGAGTAATGGCTGAAAGAGTCTACGCTTTGTTCGTTCCCTGGAAGACCAGTAGTAGTTTCCGATGCACATCTTGAGGCATTCTGCAATCTGTGGACTATCAGCGTGTTGATGAAACACAGAAATTGCATTAGGATTAAATACAACAGTCACCAGGCGCTACTTCCTCAATGGGAGTAATGTCTGAAACAGTCTACGCTTTGATCGTTCCCTGGGAGTCCAGTAGTAGTTTCCGATGCACATCTGTACGCGATCTGAAATCCTTGGACCTTCAAAGTGTTGATGAAACACAGAAATTGCCTCGGGATTGAATACAACAGTCACCATGCGCACTTTCCTCCATGGGAGTAATGTCTCAAACAGTCTACGCTTTGATCGTTCGCTGGAAGACCAGTAGTAGTTTCCGATGCACATCTGGAGGCATTCTGTAATCCTTGGACCTTCAAAGTGTTGATTAAACACAGAAATTGATTCGGGATTGAATACAACAGTCACCATACGCACTTTCCTCCATGGGAGTAATGTGTCAAACAGTCTACGTTTTGATCGTTTCCTGGAAGAGCAGTAGTAGTTTCCGATGCACATCAGGAGGCATTCTGTAATCTGTGGACCATCAGAGTGTTGATGAAACACAGTAATTGCATCGGGATTGAATACAGCAGTCACCATGCGCTTTTTCCTCCATGGGAGTAATGTCTCAGACAGTCTACACTTTGATCGTTCCCTGGAAGACCAGTAGTAGTTTCCGATGCGCATGTGGAAGCATTCTGTAATCGGTGGACTATCAGAGTATTGATGAAACACAGAAATTGCATCGGGATTGAATACAACAGTCACTATGCGCACTCTCCTCTATGGGAGTAATGTCTCAAACAGTCTACGCTTTGACCGTTCCCAGGAGGACCAGTAGTAGTTTCCGATGCACATCTGGTGGCATTCTGTAATCTGTGGACTCTCTGAGTGTTGATGAAACAGAGAAATTGCATCGGGATTGAATACAATAGTCACCATGCGCACTTTCCTCCATGGGAGTAATTTCTCAAACAGTCTAACCTTTGATCATTCCCTGGAAGACCAGTAGTAGTTTCCGATGCACATCCGAAGGCATTCTGTAATCTGTGGTCTATCAGAGTGTTGATGAAACACAGAAATTGCATCGGGATTGAATGCAACAGTCACCAGACGCTATTTCCTCCATGGGAGTAATGTCATGAACAGTATACGCTTTGATCGTTCCCTGGAAGACCAGTAGTAGTTTCCGATGGACATCTAGAGGCATTCTGTAATCTATGGACCTTCAAATTGTTGATGAAACACAGAAATTGCCTCCGGATTGAATACAATATTCACCATGCGCACTTTCCTCCATGGGAGTAATGTCTCAAACAGTCTACGCTTTGATCGTTCGCTGGAAGACCAGTAGTAGTTTCCGATGCACATCTGGAGGCATTCTGTAATCTGTGGACTATCAGAGTGTTGATGAAACACAGAAATTGCATCGGGATTGAATACAACAGTCACCATCGCCACTTTCCTCCATGGGATTAATTTCTCAAACAGTCTACGCTTTGATCGTTTCCTGGAAGACCAGTAGTAGTTCCTGATGCACATCTGGAGGCATTCTGTAATCTGTGGACTATCAGAGTGTTGATGAAACACAGTTATTGCAGCGGGATTGAATACAACACTCCCCATGCGCTCTTTCCTCCATGGGAGTAATGTATCAGACAGTCTACGCTTTGTTCGTTCCCTGGAAGACCAGTAGTAGTTTCCGATGCACATCTGGAGGCATTCTGTAATCTGTGGACTATCAGAGTGTTGATGAAACACAGAAATTGCATCGGGATTGAATACAACAGTCACCATCGCCACTTTCCTCCATGGGGGTAATGTCTCAAACAGTCTAAGCTTTGATCGTTCCCTGGAAGACCAGTAGTAGTTTCCGATGCACATCTGGAGGTATTCTGTAATCTGTGGACTATCAGAGTGTTGATGAAACACAGAAATTGCATTTGGACTGAATACAACAGTCACCAGGCGCTACTTCCTCAATGGGAGTAATGTCTCAAACAGTCTACGCTTTGATCGTTCCCTGGGAGTCCAGTAGTAGTTTCCGATGCACATCTGTACGCAATCTGTAATCCTTGGACCTTCAAAGTGTTGATGAAACACAGAAATTGCCTCGGGATTGAATACAACAGTCAGCATGCGCACTTTCCTCCATGGGAGTAATGTCTCAAACAGTCTACGCTTTGATCGTTCGCTGTAAGACCAGTAGTAGTTTCCGATGCACATCTGGAGGCATTCTGTAATCTGTGGACTATCAGAGTGTTGATGAAACACCGAAATTGCATCTGGATTAAATACAACTGTCACCTAGCACACTCTCCTCCATGGGAATAATGTCTCAAAGTGTCTACGCTTTGATCGTTCCCAGGAAAACCAGTAGTAGTTTCCGATGCACATCGGGGGGCATTCTGTAATCTGTGGACTATCTGAGTGTTGATGTAACACAGAAATTGCATCGGGATTGAATACAACATTCGCCATGTGCACTTTCCTCCATGGTAGTAATATCTCAAACAGTCTAAGCTTTGATCGTTCCCTGGAAGACCAGTAGTAGTTTCCGATGCACATCTGAAGGCATTCTGTAATCTGTGGACTATCACAGTGTTGATGAAACACGGAAATTGCATCGGGATTGAATACAACAGTCACCAGGCGCTATTTCCTCCATGGGAGTAATGTCTCTAACAGTCTACGCTTTGATCGTTCCCTGGAAGACCAGTAGTAGTTTCCGATGCACATCTGGAGGCATTCTGTAATCCTTGGACCTTCAATGTGTTGATGAAACACAGAAATTGCCTCAGGATAGAATACAACAGCCACCATGCGCACTTTCCTCCATGGGAGTAATGTCTCAAACAGTATACGCTTTGATCGTTCCCTGGAAGACCAGTAGTAGTTTCCGATGCACATCTGGAGGCATTCTGTAATCTGTGGACTATCAGAGTGTTGATGAAACACAGTAATTGCATCGGGATTGAATACAACAGTCACCATGCGCACTTTCCTTCATGGGAGTAATGTGTCAAACAGTCTAAGCTTTGATCGTTACCTGGAAGACCAGTAGTAGTTTCCGATGCACATCTGGAGGCATTCTGTAATCTCCGGACTATCAGAGTGTTGATGAAACACTGTAATTGCATCGGGATTGAATACAAGTCACCATGCGCACTTTCCGCCATGGGAGTAATGTCTCAAACAGTCTACGCTTTGATCGTTCCCTGGAAGCCCAGTAGTAGTTTTCGATGCACATCTGGACGCATTCTGTAATCTGTGGACTATCAGAGTGTTGATGAAACACAGAAGTTGCCTCGGGATTCAATACAACAGCCACCATGCGCACATTCCTCCATGAGAGTAATGCCTCAAACAGTCTACGGTTTGATCGTTTCCTGGAAATCCAGTAGTAGTTTTCGATGCACATCTGGAGGCATTCTGTAATCTGTGGACTATCAGAGTGTTGATGAAACACAGTAATTGCATCGGGAATGAATACAACAGTCACCATGCGCACTTTCCTCCATGGGAGTAATGTCTCAGACAGTCTACGATTTGATCGTTCCCTGGAAGACCAGTAGTAGTTTCCGATGCACATCTGGAGGCATTCTGTAATCTGTGGACTATCAGAGTGTTGATGAAACACAGACATTGCATCTTGATTGAATACAAAAGTCACCATGCGCACTTTCCTCCATGGGATTAATGGCTCAAACAGTCTACGCTTTGATCGTTTCCTGGAAGACCAGTAGTAGTTTCCGATGCACATCTGGAGGCATTCTGTAATCTGTGGACTATCTGCGTGTTGATGAAACACAGAAATTGCATCGGGATTGAATACAACAGTCACCATGCGCACTTTCCTCCATGGGAGTAATGTCTCAAACAGTCTAAGCTTTGATCGTTACCTGGACGACCAGTAGTAGTTTCCGATGCACATCTGGAGGCATTCTGTATTCTGTGGACTATCTGAGTGTTGATGAAACACAGTAATTGCATCGGGATTGAATACAACAGTCACCATGCGCACTTTCCTCCATGGAAGTAATGTCTCAAAAAGTCTACGCTTTGATCTTTCTCTGGAAGACCAGTAGTAGTTTCCGATGCACATCTGGAGGAATTCCGTAATCTGTGGACTATCAGAGTGTTGATGAAACACAGAAATTGCATCGGGATTGAATACAACATTCACCATGCGCACTTACCTCCATGGGAGTAATGTCTCAAACAGTCTACGGTTTGATCGTTCCCTGGAAGACCAGTAGTAGTTTCCGATGCACATCTGGAGGCATTCCGTAATCTGAGGACTATCAGAGTGTTGATGAAACACTGTAATTGCATCGGGATTCAATACAACAGTCACCATGCGCACATTCCGCCATGGGAGTAATGTCTCAAACAGTCTACGATTTGATCGTTCCCTAGAAGACTAGTAGTAGTTTCCGATGCACATCTGGAGGCATTCTGCAATCAGTGGACTATCAGAGTGTTGATGAAACACGGAAATTGCATCGGGATTGAATACAACAGTCACCATGCGCACTTTCTGCCATGGGAGTAATGTCTCAAACAGTCTACGCTTTGATCGTTCCCTGGAAGACCAGTTGTAGTTTCTGATTCACATCTGGAGGCATTCTGAAATCTGTGGACTATCAGAGTGTTGATGAAACCCAGAAATTGCATCGGGATTGAATTAGAAAGTCACCATGCGCACTTACCTCCATGGGAGTAATGTCTCAGACAGTCTACGCTTTGATCGTTTCCTGGAAGACCAGTAGTAGTTTCCGATGCACATCTAGAGGCATTCCGTAATCTGTGGACTATCAGAGTGTTGATGAAACACAGAAATTGCATCGGGTTTGAATACAACAGTCACCATGCCCAGTTTCGTCCATGGGACTAATGTCTCAAACAGTCTACGCTTTGATCGTTACCTGGAAGACCAGTAGTAGTTTCGATCCACATCTGAAGGCATTCTGTAATCTGTGGACTATCAGAGTGTTGATGAAACACTGATATTGTATCGGGATTGAATACAACAGTCACCATGCGCACTTACCTCCATGGGAGTAATGTCTGAAACAGTTTACTCTTTGATCGTTTCCTGGAAGACCAGTAGTAGTTTCCGATGCACAACTGGAAGCATTCTGTAATCTGTGGACTATCAGAGTGTTGATGAAACACAGAAATGAATCGGGATGGAATACAACAGTCACCATGCGCACTTTCCTCCATGGGAGTAATGTCTCAAACAGTCTACGCTTTGATCGTTCCCTGGAAAACCAATAGTGGTTTCCGATGCACATCTGAAGGCATTCTGTAATCTGTGGACTATCAAATTGTTGATGGAACACAGAAATTGCATCGGGATTGAATGCAACAGTCACCAGGCGCACTTTCCTAATTGGGAGTTGTGTCTCAAACAGTCTACGCTTTGATCGTTTCCTGGAAGGCCAGTAGCAGTTTCCGATGCACAACTGGAGGCATTCTGTATTCTGTGCACTATCAGAGTGTTGATGAAACACAGTAATTGCATCGGGATTGAATACAACAGTCACCATGCAAACTTTCCACCATGGGAGTAATGTCTCAAACAGTCTACGCTTTGATCGTTCCCTGGAAGACCAGTAGTAGTTTCCGATGCACATCTGGAGGCATTCTGTAATCCTTGGACCATCAGAGTGTTGATGAAACACAGAAATTGCATCGGGATTGCATACAACAGTCACCATGCGCACTTTCCGCCATGGGAGTAATGTCTCAAACAGTCTACGATTTGATCGTTCCCTAGAAGACCAGTATTAGTTTTCGATGCACATCTGGAGGCATTCTAGAATCAGTGGACTATCAGAGTGTTGATGAAACACAGAAATTGCATTGGGTTTGAATACAACAGTCACCATGCGCACTTTCCGCCATGCGAGTAATGTCTCAAACTGTCTACGCTTTGATCGTTCCCTGGAAGACCAGTAGTAGTTTCCGATTCACATCTGGAGGCATTCTGAAGTCTGTGGACTATCTGAGTGTTGATGAAACACAGAAATTGCATCGGGATTGTATTACACAGTCACCATGCGCACTTACCTCCATGGGAGTAATGTCTCAAACAGTCTACGCTTTGATCGTTTCCTTGAAGACCAGTAGTAGTTTCCGATACACATCTGGAGGCATTCTGTAATCTGTGGACTATCAGAGTGTTGATGAAACACAGAAATTGCATCGGGATTCAATACAACAGCCACCATGCGCACTTTCCTCCATGGGAGTAATGTCTCAAACAGTCTACGCTTTGATCGTTCCCAGGAAGACCAGTAGTAGTTTCAGATGCACATCTGGAGGTATTCTGTAATCTCCGGACTATCAGAGTGTTGATGAAACACTGTAATTGCATCGGGATTGAATACAACAGTCACCATGCGTACTTTCCCCCAAGGGAGTAATGTCTCAAACAGTCTACGCTTTGATCGTTCACTGGAAGACCAGTAGTAGTTTACGATGCACATCTGGAGGCATTCTGTAATCTGTGGACTATCTGAGTGTTGATGAAACTCAGAAATTGCATCGCGATTGAATACAACAGTCACCATGCGCACTTTCCTCCACGGGAATATTGTCTCAAACAGTCTACCCTTTGATCATTAGCTGGAACACCAGTAGTAGTTTCCGATGCACATCTGGAGGCATTCTGTAATCTGTGGACTATCAGAGTGTTGATGAAACACAGAAATTGCATCGGGATTTAATACAACAGTAGCCATGCGCACTTTCCTCCATGGGAGTAATGCCTCAAACAGTCTATGGTTTGATCGTTTCCTGGAAGTCCAGTAGTAGTTTCCGATGCACATCTGGAGGCATCCTGTAATCTGTGGACTATCAGACTGTTGATGAAACACAGAAATTGCATCGGGGTTGAATACAACAGTCACCATGCGCACTTACCTCCATGGGAGTAATGCCTCAGACAGTCTACGTTTTGATCGTTCCCTGAAAGACCAGTAATAGTTTCCGATGCACATCTGAAGGCATTCTGTAATCTGTGGACTACCACAGTGTTGATGAAACACAGAAATTGCATCGGGGCTTGAATACAACAGTCACCATGCGCACTTTCCTCCATGGGAGTAATTTCTCAAACAGTCTACGCTTTGACCGTGTCCTGGAAGACCAGTAGTAGTTCCCGATGCACATCTGGAGGCATTCTGTAATCTGTGGACTATCAGAGTGTTGATGAAACACAGATATTGCATCGGGATTGAATACAACAGACCCCATGCGCACTTTCCTCCATGGGAGTAATGTATCAGACAGTCTACGCTTTGATCGTTCCCTGGAAGACAAGTAGTAGTTTCCGATGCACATCTGGAGGCATTCTGTAATCTGTGGACTATCAGAGTGTTTATGAAACACAGAAATTGCAACGGGATTGAATACAACAGTCACCATGCGCACTTTCCTCCATGGGAGTAATGTCTCAGACAGTCTACACTTTGATCGTTCCCTGGAAGACCAGTAGTAGTTTCCGATGCACATCTGGAGGCATTCTGTAATCTGTGGACTATCAGAGTATTGATGAAACACAGAAATTGCATCGGGATTGAATACAACAGGCACCATGCGCACTCTCCTCCATGGGACTAATGTCTCAAACAGTCTACGCTTTGATCGTTCCCAGGAAGACCAGTAGTAGTTTCCGATGCACATCTGGAGGCATTCTGTAATCTGTGGACTATCTGAGTGTTGATGAAACTCAGAAATTGCATCGGGATTGAATACAACAGTCACCATGCGCTATTTTCTCCATGGGAGTAATTTCTCAAACAGTCTAAGTTTTCATCGTTCCCTGGAAGACCAGTAGTAGTTTCCGATGCACATCCGAAGGCATTCTGTAATCTGTGGACTATCACAGTGTTGATGAAACACAGAAATTGCATCGGGATTGAATACAACAGTCACCAGCCGCTATTTCCTCGATGGGAGTAATGTCTCAAACGGTCTAAGATTTGATCGTTCCCTGGAAGGCCATTAGTAGTTTCCGATGGACATCTCGAGGCATTCTGTAATCCTTGGACCTTCAAATTGTTGATGAAACACAGAAATTGAATGGGGATTGAATACTACAGTCACCATGCGCACTTACCTCCATGGGAGTAATGTCTCAAACAGACTACGCTTTGATCGTTCCCTGGAAGACCAGTAGTAGTTTCCGATGCACATCTAGAGGCATTCTGTAATCTGTGGACTATCAAAGTGTTGATGAAACACAGAAATTGCATCGGGATTGAATACAACAGTCACCATCGCCACTTTCCTCCATGGGATTCATTTCTCAAACAGTCTACGCTTTGATCGTTTCCTGGAAGACCAGTAGTAGTTCCCGATGCACATCTGAAGGCATTCTGTAATCTGTGGACTATCAGAGTGTTGATGAAACACAGTTGTTGCATCGGGATTGAATACAACAGTCCCAATGCGCACTTTCCTCCATCGGAGTAAAGTATCAAACTGTCTACGCTTTGTTCGTTCCCTGGAAGACCAGTAGTAGTTTCCGATGCACATCTGGAGGCATTCTGTAATCTGTGGACTATCAGAGTGTTGATGAAACACAGAAATTGCATCGGGATTGAATACAACAGTCACCATGCGCACTTACCTCCATGGGAGTAATGTCTCAATCAGTCTACGCTTTGATCGTTCCCTGGAAGACCAGTAGTAGTTCCGTTGCACATCTGGAGGCATTCTGTAATCTGTGGACTATCAGAGTGTTGATGAAACACAGAAATTGCATCGTGATTGAATACAACAGTCACCATTCGCACTTCCCTCCATGGGAGTAATGTCTCAAACAGTCTAAGCTTTGATCGTTCCCTGGAAGACCAGTAGTAGTTTCCGATGAACATCTGGAGGCATTCTGTAATCTGTGGACTATCAGAGTGTTGATGAAATACAGAAATTTTAGTAGGATTGAATACAACAGTCACCTTGCGCACTTTCCTCCCTGGGAGTAATGTCTCAAACAGTCTACGCTTTGATCGTTCCCTGGGAGTCAGGTAGTAGTTTCCGATGCACATCTGAACGCAATCTGTAATCCTTGGACTTTCAAAGTGTTGATGAAACACAGAAATTGCCTCGGGATTGAATACAACAATCACCATGCGCACTTTCCTCCATGGGAGTAATGTCTCAATCAGTCTACGCTTTGATCGTTCCCTGGAAGACCAGTAGTAGTTCCGATGCACATCTGGAGGCATTCTGTAATCTATGGACTATCTGAGTGTTGAAGAAACACAGAAATTGCATCGGGATTGAGTACAACTGTCACCATGCGCACTTTCTTCAATGGGAGTAATGTTTCAAAGAGTCTACGCTTTGCTCGGTCCCTGGAAGACCAGTAGTAGTTTCCGATGCACATCTGGAGGCAATCTGTAATCTGTGGACTATCAGAGTGTTGATGAAACACAGAAATTGCATCGGGATTGAATACAACAGTCACCATGCGCACTTACCTTCATGGGAGTAATGTCTCAAACAGTTTACCCTTTGATCGTTCCCTGGAAGACCAGTAGTAGTTTCCGATGCACATCTGGAGGCATTCTGTAATCTGTGGACTATCAGAGTGTTGATGAAACACAGAAATTGTATCGGGATTGAATACAACAGTCACCATGCGCATTTACCACCATGGGAGTAATGTGTCA
The DNA here is from genome assembly GCF_023897955.1 of Schistocerca gregaria. Lineage (NCBI taxonomy): Eukaryota > Metazoa > Arthropoda > Insecta > Orthoptera > Acrididae > Schistocerca > Schistocerca gregaria. The sequence continues at coordinate 54,352,196 of NC_064929.1, forward strand.
AACAGTCTACGCTTTGATCGCTTCCTGGAAGACCAGTAGTAGCTTCCGATGCACATCTGGAACCATTCTGTAATCTGTGGACTATCAGAGTGTTGATGAAACCAAAATTGCATCGGGATTGAATACAACAGTCACCATGCACACTTTCCTCCATTGGAGTAATATCTCAAACAGTCTACGTTTTGATCGTTCGGTGGAACACCAGTAGTAGTTTCCGATGCACATCTGGAGGCATTCTGTAATCTGTGGACTATCAGAGTGTTGATGAAACACAGAAATTGCATCGGGATTGAATACAACAGTCGCCATGCGCACTTTCCTCCATGGGAGTAATATCTCAAACAGTCTAAGCTTTTATCGTTCCCTGGAAGGCCAGTAGTAGTTTCCGATGCACATCTGAAGGCATTCTGTAATCTGTAAACTATCACAGTATTGATGAAACACAGAAATTGCATCGGGATTGAATACAACAGTCACCAGGCGCTATTTCTTCCATGGGTGTAATGTCTCAAACAGTCTACGCATTGATCGTTCCCTGGAAGACCAGTAGTAGTTTCCGATGCACATCTGGGGGCATTCTGTAATCTGTGGACTATCTGAGTGTTGATGAAATACAGAAATTGCATCGGGATTGAATACAACAGTTACCATGCGCACTTTCCTCCATGGGAGTAATATCTCAAACAGTCTAAGTTTGATCGTTCCCTGGAAGACCAGTAGTAGTTTCCGATGCACATCAGAAGGCATTCTGTAATCTGTGGACTATCAGAGTGTTGATGAAACACAGAAACTGCAGCGGGATTGAATACAACAGTCACCAGGCGCTATTTCCTCCATGGGAGTTATGTCTCAAACAGTCTACGTTTTGATCGTTCCCTGGAAGACCAGTAGTAGTTTCCGATACACATCTGGAGGCATTCTGTAATCCTTATACCTTCAAAGTGTTGATGAAACACAGAAGTTGCCTCGGGATAGAATACAACAGTCACCATGCGCACTTTCCTTAATGGGAGTAATGTCTCAAACAGTCAACGCTTTGATCGTTCCCTGGAAGACCGGTAGTAGTTTCCGATGCACATCTGGAGGCATTCTGTAATCTGTGGACTATCAGAGTGTTGATGAAACACAGAAATTGCATCGTAATTGAATACAACAGTTACCATCGGCACTTTCCTCCATGGGAGTAATGTCTCAAACAGTCTACGCTTTGATCGTTTCCTGGAAGGCTAGTAGTAGTTTCCGATGCACATCTGGAGGCATTCTGTAATCTGTGGACTATCAGAGTGTTGATGAAACACAGTAATTGCATCGGGATTGAATACAACAGTCCCCATGCGCACTTTCCTCCATCGGAGTAATGTCTCAGACAGTCTACGATTTGATTGTTCATTGGAAGACCAGTAGTAGTTTCCGATGCACATCTGGAGGAATTCTGTAATGAGTGGACTATCAGAGTGTTGATGAAACACAGGAATTGCATCGGGATTGAATACAACATTCACCATGCGCACTTTCCTCCATTGGAGTTATGTCTCAAACAGTCTACGCTTTGAACGTTCCCTGGAAGACCAGTAGTAGTTTCCGATGCACATCTGGAGGCATTCTGTAATCTGTGGACTATCAGAGTGTTGATGAAACTCTGTAATTGCATCGGGTTTGAATACAACAGTCACCATGCGCACTTTCCGCCATGGGAGTAATGTCTCAAACAGTCTACGCTGTGATCGTTCCCTGGAAGACCAGTAGTAGTTTCCGATGCACATCTGGAGGCATTCTGTAATCTGTGGACTATCAGAGTGTTGATGAAACACAGACATTGCATCTTGATTGAATACAAAAGTCACCATGCGCACTTTCCTCCATGGGATTAATGGCTCAAACAGTCTACGCTTTGATCGTTTCCTGGAAGACCAGTAGTAGTTTCCGATGCACATCTGGAGGCATTCTGTAATCTGTGGACTATCTGCGTGTTGATGAAACACAGAAATTGCATCGGGATTGAATTCAACAGTCACCATGCGCACTTTCCTCCATGGGAGTAATGTCTCAAACAGTCTAAGCTTTGATCGTTACCTGGACGACCAGTAGTAGTTTCCGATGCACATCTGGAGGCATTCTGTATTCTGTGGACTATCTGAGTGTTGATGAAACACAGTAATTGCATCGGGATTGAATACAACAGTCACCATGCGCACTTTCCTCCATGGAAGTAATGTCTCAAAAAGTCTACGCTTTGATCTTTCTCTGGAAGACCAGTAGTAGTTTCCGATGCACATCTGGAGGAATTCCGTAATCTGTGGACTATCAGAGTGTTGATGAAACACAGAAATTGCATCGGGATTGAATACAACATTCACCATGCGCACTTACCTCCATGGGAGTAATGTCTCAAACAGTCTACGGTTTGATCGTTCCCTGGAAGACCAGTAGTAGTTTCCGATGCACATCTGGAGGCATTCCGTAATCTGAGGACTATCAGAGTGTTGATGAAACACTGTAATTGCATCGGGATTCAATACAACAGTCACCATGCGCACATTCCGCCATGGGAGTAATGTCTCAAACAGTCTACGATTTCATCGTTCCCTAGAAGACTAGTAGTAGTTTCCGATGCACATCTGGAGGCATTCTGCAATCAGTGGACTATCAGAGTGTTGATGAAACACGGAAATTGCATCGGGATTGAATACAACAGTCACCATGCGCACTTTCTGCCATGGGAGTAATGTCTCAAACAGTCTACGCTTTGATCGTTCCCTGGAAGACCAGTTGTAGTTTCTGATTCACATCTGGAGGCATTCTGAAATCTGTGGACTATCAGAGTGTTGATGAAACCCAGAAATTGCATCGGGATTGAATTAGAAAGTCACCATGCGCACTTACCTCCATGGGAGTAATGTCTCAGACAGTCTACGCTTTGATCGTTTCCTGGAAGACCAGTAGTAGTTTCCGATGCACATCTAGAGGCATTCCGTAATCTGTGGACTATCAGAGTGTTGATGAAACACAGAAATTGCATCGGGTTTGAATACAACAGTCACCATGCCCAGTTTCGTCCATGGGACTAATGTCTCAAACAGTCTACGCTTTGATCGTTACCTGGAAGACCAGTAGTAGTTTCGATCCACATCTGAAGGCATTCTGTAATCTGTGGACTATCAGAGTGTTGATGAAACACTGATATTGTATCGGGATTGAATACAACAGTCACCATGCGCACTTACCTCCATGGGAGTAATGTCTGAAACAGTTTACTCTTTGATCGTTTCCTGGAAGACCAGTAGTAGTTTCCGATGCACAACTGGAAGCATTCTGTAATCTGTGGACTATCAGAGTGTTGATGAAACACAGAAATGAATCGGGATGGAATACAACAGTCACCATGCGCACTTTCCTCCATGGGAGTAATGTCTCAAACAGTCTACGCTTTGATCGTTCCCTGGAAAACCAATAGTGGTTTCCGATGCACATCTGAAGGCATTCTGTAATCTGTGGACTATCAAATTGTTGATGGAACACAGAAATTGCATCGGGATTGAATGCAACAGTCACCAGGCGCACTTTCCTAATTGGGAGTTGTGTCTCAAACAGTCTACGCTTTGATCGTTTCCTGGAAGGCCAGTAGCAGTTTCCGATGCACAACTGGAGGCATTCTGTATTCTGTGCACTATCAGAGTGTTGATGAAACACAGTAATTGCATCGGGATTGAATACAACAGTCACCATGCAAACTTTCCACCATGGGAGTAATGTCTCAAACAGTCTACGCTTTGATCGTTCCCTGGAAGACCAGTAGTAGTTTCCGATGCACATCTGGAGGCATTCTGTAATCCTTGGACCATCAGAGTGTTGATGAAACACAGAAATTGCATCGGGATTGCATACAACAGTCACCATGCGCACTTTCCGCCATGGGAGTAATGTCTCAAACAGTCTACGATTTGATCGTTCCCTAGAAGACCAGTATTAGTTTTCGATGCACATCTGGAGGCATTCTAGAATCAGTGGACTATCAGAGTGTTGATGAAACACAGAAATTGCATTGGGTTTGAATACAACAGTCACCATGCGCACTTTCCGCCATGCGAGTAATGTCTCAAACTGTCTACGCTTTGATCGTTCCCTGGAAGACCAGTAGTAGTTTCCGATTCACATCTGGAGGCATTCTGAAGTCTGTGGACTATCTGAGTGTTGATGAAACACAGAAATTGCAACGGGATTGTATTACACAGTCACCATGCGCACTTACCTCCATGGGAGTAATGTCTCAAACAGTCTACGCTTTGATCGTTTCCTGGAAGACCAGTAGTAGTTTCCGATACACATCTGGAGGCATTCTGTAATCTGTGGACTATCAGAGTGTTGATGAAACACAGAAATTGCATCGGGATTCAATACAACAGCCACCATGCGCACTTTCCTCCATGGGAGTAATGTCTCAAACAGTCTACGCTTTCATCGTTCCCAGGAAGACCAGTAGTAGTTTCAGATGCACATCTGGAGGTATTCTGTAATCTCCGGACTATCAGAGTGTTGATGAAACACTGTAATTGCATCGGGATTGAATACAACAGTCACCATGCATACTTTCCCCCAAGGGAGTAATGTCTCAAACAGTCTACGCTTTGATCGTTCACTGGAAGACCAGTAGTAGTTTACGATGCACATCTGGAGGCATTCTGTAATCTGTGGACTATCTGAGTGTTGATGAAACTCAGAAATTGCATCGCGATTGAATACAACAGTCACCATGCGCACTTTCCTCCACGGGAATATTGTCTCAAACAGTCTACCCTTTGATCATTAGCTGGAACACCAGTAGTAGTTTCCGATGCACATCTGGAGGCATTCTGTAATCTGTGGACTATCAGAGTGTTGATGAAACACAGAAATTGCATCGGGATTTAATACAACAGTAGCCATGCGCACTTTCCTCCATGGGAGTAATGCCTCAAACAGTCTACGGTTTGATCGTTTCCTGGAAGTCCAGTAGTAGTTTCCGATGCACATCTGGAGGCATCCTGTAATCTGTGGACTATCAGACTGTTGATGAAACACAGAAATTGCATCGGGGGTTGAATACAACAGTCACCATGCGCACTTACCTCCATGGGAGTAATGTCTCAGACAGTCTACGTTTTGATCGTTCCCTGAAAGACCAGTAATAGTTTCCGATGCACATCTGAAGGCATTCTGTAATCTGTGGACTACCACAGTGTTGATGAAACACAGAAATTGCATCGGGGCTTGAATACAACAGTCACCATGCGCACTTTCCTCCATGGGAGTAATTTCTCAAACAGTCTACGCTTTGACCGTGTCCTGGAAGACCAGTAGTAGTTCCCGATGCACATCTGGAGGCATTCTGTAATCTGTGGACTATCAGAGTGTTGATGAAACACAGATATTGCATCGGGATTGAATACAACAGACCCCATGCGCACTTTCCTCCATGGGAGTAATGTATCAGACAGTCTACGCTTTGATCGTTCCCTGGAAGACAAGTAGCAGTTTCCGATGCACATCTGGAGGCATTCTGTAATCTGTGGACTATCAGAGTGTTTATGAAACACAGAAATTGCAACGGGATTGAATACAACAGTCACCATGCGCACTTTCCTCCATGGGAGTAATGTCTCAGACAGTCTACACTTTGATCGTTCCCTGGAAGACCAGTAGTAGTTTCCGATGCACATCTGGAGGCATTCTGTAATCTGTGGACTATCAGAGTATTGATGAAACACAGAAATTGCATCGGGATTGAATACAACAGGCACCATGCGCACTCTCCTCCATGGGACTAATGTCTCAAACAGTCTACGCTTTGATCGTTCCCAGGAAGACCAGTAGTAGTTTCCGATGCACATCTGGAGGCATTCTGCAATCAGTGGACTATCAGAGTGTTGAAGAAACACAGAAATTGCATCGGGATTGAGTACAACTGTCACCATGCGCACTTTCTTCAATGGGAGTAATGTTTCAAAGAGTCTACGCTTTGATCGGTCCCTGGAAGACCAGTAGTAGTTCCCGATGCACATCTGGAGGCAATCTGTAATCTGTGGACTATCAGAGTGTTGATGAAACACAGAAATTGCATCGGGATTGAATACAACAGTCACCATGCGCACTTACCTTCATGGGAGTAATGTCTCAAACAGTTTACCCTTTGATCGTTCCCAGGAAGACCAGTAGTAGTTTCCGATGCACATCTGGAGGCATTCTGTAATCTGTGGACTATCAGAGTGTTGATGAAACACAGAAATTGTATCGGGATTGAATACAACAGTCACCATGCGCATTTACCACCATGGGAGTAATGTGTCAAACAGTCTACGCTTTGATCGCTTCCTGGAAGACCAGTAGTAGCTTCCGATGCACATCTGGAACCATTCTGTAATCTGTGGACTATCAGAGTGTTGATGAAACCAAAATTGCATCGGGATTGAATACAACAGTCACCATGCACACTTTCCTCCATTGGAGTAATATCTCAAACAGTCTACGTTTTGATCGTTCGGTGGAACACCAGTAGTAGTTTCCGATGCACATCTGGAGGCATTCTGTAATCTGTGGACTATCAGAGTGTTGATGAAACACAGAAATTGCATCGGGATTGAATACAACAGTCGCCATGCGCACTTTCCTCCATGGGAGTAATATCTCAAACAGTCTAAGCTTTTATCGTTCCCTGGAAGGCCAGTAGTAGTTTCCGATGCACATCTGAAGGCATTCTGTAATCTGTAAACTATCACAGTATTGATGAAACACAGAAATTGCATCGGGATTGAATACAACAGTCACCAGGCGCTATTTCTTCCATGGGTGTAATGTCTCAAACAGTCTACGCATTGATCGTTCCCTGGAAGACCAGTAGTAGTTTCCGATGCACATCTGGGGGCATTCTGTAATCTGTGGACTATCTGAGTGTTGATGAAATACAGAAATTGCATCGGGATTGAATACAACAGTTACCATGCGCACTTTCCTCCATGGGAGTAATATCTCAAACAGTCTAAGTTTGATCGTTCCCTGGAAGACCAGTAGTAGTTTCCGATGCACATCAGAAGGCATTCTGTAATCTGTGGACTATCAGAGTGTTGATGAAACACAGAAACTGCAGCGGGATTGAATACAACAGTCACCAGGCGCTATTTCCTCCATGGGAGTTATGTCTCAAACAGTCTACGTTTTGATCGTTCCCTGGAAGACCAGTAGTAGTTTCCGATACACATCTGGAGGCATTCTGTAATCCTTATACCTTCAAAGTGTTGATGAAACACAGAAGTTGCCTCGGGATAGAATACAACAGTCACCATGCGCACTTTCCTTAATGGGAGTAATGTCTCTAACAGTCAACACTTTGATCGTTCCCTGGAAGACCGGTAGTAGTTTCCGATGCACATCTGGAGGCATTCTGTAATCTGTGGACTATCAGAGTGTTGATGAAACACAGAAATTGCATCGTAATTGAATACAACAGTTACCATCGGCACTTTCCTCCATGGGAGTAATGTCTCAAACAGTCTACGCTTTGATCGTTTCCTGGAAGGCTAGTAGTAGTTTCCGATGCACATCTGGAGGCATTCTGTAATCTGTGGACTATCAGAGTGTTGATGAAACACAGTAATTGCATCGGGATTGAATACAACAGTCCCCATGCGCACTTTCCTCCATCGGAGTAATGTCTCAGACAGTCTACGATTTGATTGTTCTTTGGAAGACCAGTAGTAGTTTCCGATGCACATCTGGAGGCATTCTGTAATGAGTGGACTATCAGAGTGTTGATGAAACACAGGAATTGCATCGGGATTGAATACAACATTCACCATGCGCACTTTCCTCCATTGGAGTTATGTCTCAAACAGTCTACGCTTTGAACGTTCCCTGGAAGACCAGTAGTAGTTTCCGATGCACATCTGGAGGCATTCTGTAATCTGTGGACTATCAGAGTGTTGATGAAACTCTGTAATTGCATCGGGTTTGAATACAACAGTCACCATGCGCACTTTCCGCCATGGGAGTAATGTCTCAAACAGTCTACGCTGTGATCGTTCCCTGGAAGACCAGTAGTAGTTTCCGATGCACATCTGGAGGCATTCTGTAATCTGTGGACTATCAGAGTGTTGATGAAACACAGAAGTTGAATCGGGATTCAATACAACAGTCACCATGCGCACTTACCTCCATGGGAGTAATGCCTCAAACAGACTACGGTTTGATCGATTCCTGGAACTCCAGTAGTAGTTTCCGTTGCACATCTGGAGGCATTCTGTAATCTGTGGACTATCAGTGTGTTGATGAAACACAGAAATTGCATCGGGATTGAATACAACAGTCACCATGCGCAGTTTCCTCCATGGGAGTAATGGCTCAAACAGTCTACGCTTTGATCGTTCCCTGGGAGTCAGGTAGTAGTTTCCGATGCACATCTGAACGCAATCTGTAATCCTTGGACTTTCAAAGTGTTGATGAAACACAGAAATTGCCTCGGGATTGAATACAACAATCACCATGCGCACTTTCCTCCATGGGAGTAATGTCTCAATCAGTCTAAGCTTTGATCGTTCCCTGGAAGACCAGTAGTAGTTCCGATGCACATCTGGAGGCATTCTGTAATCTGTGGACTATCTGAGTGTTGAAGAAACACAGAAATTGCATCGGGATTGAGTACAACTGTCACCATGCGCACTTTCTTCAATGGGAGTAATGTCTCAAAGAGTCTACGCTTTGATCGTTCCCTGGAAGACCAGTAGTAGTTTCCGATGCACATCTGGAGGCAATCTGTAATCTGTGGACTATCAGAGTGTTGATGAAACACAGAAATTGCATCGGGATTGAATACAACAGTCACCATGCGCACTTACCTTCATGGGAGTAATGTCTCAAACAGTTTACCCTTTGATCGTTCCCTGGAAGACCAGTAGTAGTTTCCGATGCACATCTGGAGGCATTCTGTAATCTGTGGACTATCAGAGTGTTGATGAAACACAGAAATTGTATCGGGATTGAATACAACAGTCATTATGCGCAATTACCACCATGGGAGTAATGTCTCAAACAGTCTAAGCTTTGATCGCTTCCTGGAAGACCAGTAGTAGCTTCCGATGCACATCTGGAAGCATTCTGTAATCTGTGGACTATCAGAGTGTTGATGAAACCAAAATTGCATCGGGATTGAATACAACAGTCACCATGCACACTTTCCTCCATTGGAGTAATATCTCAACAGTCTACGTTTTGATCGTTCGGTGGAACACCAGTAGTAGTTTTCGATGCACATCTGGAGGCATTCTGTAATCTGTGGACTATCAGAGTGTTGATGAAACACAGAAATTGCATCGGGATTGAATACAACAGTCACCATGCGCACTCTCCTCCATGGGACTAATGTCTCAAACAGTCTACGCTTTGATCGTTCCCAGGAAAACCAGTAGTAGTTTCCGATGCACATCTGGGGTGATTCTGTAATCTGTGGACTATCTGAGTGTTGATGAAACAGAGAAATTGCATCGGGATTGAATACAACAGTCGCCATGCGCACTTTCCTCCATGGGAGTAATATCTCAAACAGTCTAAGCTTTTATCGTCCCCTGGAAGGCCAGTAGTAGTTTCCGATGCACATCTGAAGGCATTCTGTAATCTGTAAACTATCACAGTATTGATGAAACACAGAAATTGCATCGGGATTGAATACAACAGTCACCAGGCGCTATTTCTTCCATGGGTGTAATGTCTCAAACAGTCTACGCATTGATCGTTCCCTGGAAGACCAGTAGTAGTTTCCGATGCACATCTGGGGGCGTTCTGTAATCTGTGGACTATCTGAGTGTTGATGAAACACAGAAATTGCATCCGGATTGAATACAACAGTCACCAGGCGCTATTTCCTCCATGGGAGTGATGTCTCAAACAGTCTACGCTTTGATCGTTCCCTGGGAGACCAGTAGTAGTTTTCGATGCACATCTGGAGGCATTCTGTAATCCTTGGACCGTCAAAGTGGATGAAACACAGAAATTGATTCGGGATTGAATACAACAGTCACCGTGCGCACTTTCCTCCATGGGAGTAATGTCTCAAACAGTCTACACTTTGATCGTTCCCTGGAACACCAGTAGTAGTTTCCAATGCACATCTGGAGGCATTCTGTAATCTGTGGACTATCAGAGTGTTGATGAAACACAGAAATTGCATCGGGATTGAATACAACAGCCACTATGCGCACTCTCCTCCATGGGAGTAATATCTCAAACAGTCTACGCTTTGATCGTTCCCAGGAAGTCCAGTAGTAGTTTCCGATGCATATCTGGGCGCATTCTGTAATCTGTGGACTATCTGAGTGTTGATGAAATACAGAAATTGCATCGGGATTGAATACAACAGTTACCATGCGCACTTTCCTCCATGGGAGTAATATCTCAAACAGTCTAAGTTTGATCGTTCCCTGGAAGACCAGTAGTAGTTTCCGATGCACATCAGAAGGCATTCTGTAATCTGTGGACTATCAGTGTGTTGATGAAACACAGAAACTACAGCGGGATTGAATACAACAGTCACCAGGCGCTATTTCCTCCATGGGAGTTATGTCTCAAACAGTCTACGTTTTGATCGTTCCCTGGAAGACCAGTAGTAGTTTCCGATGCACATCTGGAGGCATTCTGTAATCTGTGGACTATCAGAGTGTTGATGAAACACAGAAATTGCATCGGGATTAAATACAACAGTCACCATCGGCACTTTCCTCCATGGGAGTAATGTCTCAAACAGTCTACGCTTTGATCGTTTCCTGGAAGACTAGTAGTAGTTTCCGATGCACATCTGGAGGCATTCTGTAATCTGTGGACTATCAGAGTGTTGATGAAACACAGTAATTGCATCGGGATTGAATACAACAGTCCCCATGCGCGCTTTCCTCCATCGGAGTAATGTCTCAGACAGTCTACGATTTGATTGTTCTTTGGAAGACCAGTAGTAGTTTCCGATGCACATCTGGAGGCATTCTGTAATCCTTGGGCCCTCAAAGTGGATGAAACACAGAAATTGATTCGGGATTGAATACAACAGTCACCGTGCGCACTTTCCTCCATGGGAGTAATGTCTCAAACAGTCTACACTTTGATCGTTCCCTGGAACACCAGTAGTAGTTTCCGATGCACATCTGGAGGCATTCTGTAAACTGTGGACTATCAGAGTGTTGATGAAACACAGAAATTGCATCGGGATTGAATACAACAGTCACTATGCGCACTCTCCCCCATGGGAGTAATATCTCAAACAGTCTACGCTTTGATCGTTCCCAGGAAGTCCAGTAGTAGTTTCCGATGCATATCTGGGGGCATTCTGTAATCTGTGGACTATCTGAGTGTTGATGAAATACAGAAATTGCATCGGGATTGAATACAACAGTTACCATGCGCACTTTCCTCCATGGGAGTAATATCTCAAACAGTCTAAGTTTGATCGTTCCCTGGAAGACCAGTAGTAGTTTCCGATGCACATCAGAAGGCATTCTGTAATCTGTGGACTATCAGAGTGTTGATGAAACACAGAAACTGCAGCGGGATTGAATACAACAGTCACCAGGCGCTATTTCCTCCATGGGAGTTATGTCTCAAACAGTCTACGTTTTGATCGTTCCCTGGAAGACCAGTAGTAGTTTCCGATACACATCTGGAGGCATTCTGTAATCCTTATACCTTCAAAGTGTTGATGAAACACAGAAGTTGCCTCGGGATAGAATACAACAGTCACCATGCGCACTTTCCTTAATGGGAGTAATGTCTCAAACAGTCAACGCTTTGATCGTTCCCTGGAAGACCAGTAGTAGTTTCCGATGCATATCTGGAGGCATTCTGTAATCTGTGGACTATCAGAGTGTTGATGAAACACAGAAATTGCATCGTAATTGAATACAACAGTCACCATCAGCACTTTCCTCCATGGGAGTAATGTCTCAAACAGTCTACGCTTTGATCGTTTCCTGGAAGACTAGTAGTAGTTTCCGATGCACATCTGGAGGCATTCTGTAATCTGTGGACTATCAGAGTGTTGATGAAACACAGTAATTGCATCGGGATTGAATACAACAGTCCCCATGCGCACGTTCCTCCATCGGAGTAATGTCTCAGACAGTCTACGATTTGATTGTTCTTTGGAAGACCAGTAGTAGTTTCCGATGCACATCTGGAGGCATTCTGTAATCTGTGGACTATCAGAGTGTTGATGAAACACAGAAATTGCATCGGGATTGAATACAACATTCACCATGCGCACTTTCCTCCATTGGAGTTATGTCTCAAACAGTCCATGCTTTGAACGTTCCCTGGAAGACCAGTAGTAGTTTCCGATGCACATCTGGAGGCATTCTGTAATCTGCGGACTATCAGAGTGTTGATGAAACTCTGTAATTGCATCGGGTTTGAATACAACAGTCACCATGCGCACTTTCCGCCATGGGAGTAATGTCTCAAACAGTCTACGGTGTGATCGTTCCCTGGAAGACCAGTAGTAGCTTCCGATGCACATCTGGAGGCATTCTGTAATCTGTGGACTATCAGAGTGTTGATGAAACACAGAAGTTGAATCGGGATTCAATACAACAGTCACCATGCGCACTTACCTCCATGGGAGTAATGCCTCAAACAGTCTACGGTTTGATCGATTCCTGGAACTCCAGTAGTAGTTTCCGTTGCACATCTGGAGGCATTCTGTAATCTGTGGACTATCAGAGTGTTGATGAAACACAGAAATTGCATCGGGATTGAATATAACAGTCACCATGCGCAGTTTCCTCCATGGGAGTAATGGCTCAAACAGTCTACGCTTTGATCGTTCCCTGGAAGACCACTAGTAGTTTCCGATGCACATCTGGAGGCATTCTGTTATCTATGGACTATCTGAGTGTTGATGAAACAGAGAAATTGCATCGGGAATGAATACAACAGTCACCATGCGAACTTTCCACCATGGGAGTAATGTCTCAAACAGTCTAAGCTTTGATCGTTACCTGGAAGACCAGTCGTAGTTTCCGATGCACATCTGGAGGCATTCTGTATTCTGTGGACTATCAGAGTGTTGATGAAACACAGAAATTGCATCGGGATTGAATACAACAGTCACCATCGGCACTTTCCTCCATGGGAGTAATGTCTCAAACAGTCTACGCTTTGATCGTTCCCTGAAAGACCAGTTGTAGTTTCCGATGCACATCTGGAGGCATTCTGTAATCCTTGGACCGTCAAAGTGGATGAAACACAGAAATTGATTCGGGATTGAATACAACAGTCACCGTGCGCACTTTCCTCCATGGGAGTAATGTCTCAAACAGTCTACACTTTGATCGTTCCCTGGAACACCAGTAGTAGTTTCCGATGCACATCTGGAGGCATTCTGTAATCTGTGGACTATCAGAGTGTTGATGAAACACAGAAATTGCATCGGGATTGAATACAACAGCCACTATGCGCACTCTCCTCCATGGGAGTAATATCTCAAACAGTCTACGCTTTGATCGTTCCCAGGAAGTCCAGTAGTAGTTTCCGATGCATATCTGGGCGCATTCTGTAATCTGTGGACTATCTGAGTGTTGATGAAATACAGAAATTGCATCGGGATTGAATACAACAGTTACCATGCGCACTTTCCTCCATGGGAGTAATATCTCAAACAGTCTAAGTTTGATCGTTCCCTGGAAGACCAGTAGTAGTTTCCGATGCACATCAGAAGGCATTCTGTAATCTGTGGACTATCAGTGTGTTGATGAAACACAGAAACTACAGCGGGATTGAATACAACAGTCACCAGGCGCTATTTCCTCCATGGGAGTTATGTCTCAAACAGTCTACGTTTTGATCGTTCCCTGGAAGACCAGTAGTAGTTTCCGATGCACATCTGGAGGCATTCTGTAATCTGTGGACTATCAGAGTGTTGATGAAACACAGAAATTGCATCGGGATTTAATACAACAGTCACCATCGGCACTTTCCTCCATGGGAGTAATGTCTCAAACAGTCTACGCTTTGATCGTTTCCTGGAAGACTAGTAGTAGTTTCCGATGCACATCTGGAGGCATTCTGTAATCTGTGGACTATCAGAGTGTTGATGAAACACAGTAATTGCATCGGGATTGAATACAACAGTCCCCATGCGCGCTTTCCTCCATCGGAGTAATGTCTCAGACAGTCTACGATTTGATTGTTCTTTGGAAGACCAGTAGTAGTTTCCGATGCACATCTGGAGGCATTCTGTAATCCTTGGGCCCTCAAAGTGGATGAAACACAGAAATTGATTCGGGATTGAATACAACAGTCACCGTGCGCACTTTCCTCCATGGGAGTAATGTCTCAAACAGTCTACACTTTGATCGTTCCCTGGAACACCAGTATTAGTTTCCGATGCACATCTGGAGGCATTCTGTAATCTGTGGACTATCAGAGTGTTGATGAAACACAGAAATTGCATCGGGATTGAATACAACAGTCACTATGCGCACTCTCCCCCATGGGAGTAATATCTCAAACAGTCTACGCTTTGATCGTTCCCAGGAAGTCCAGTAGTAGTTTCCGATGCATATCTGGGGGCATTCTGTAATCTGTGGACTATCTGAGTGTTGATGAAATACAGAAATTGCATCGGGATTGAATACAACAGTTACCATGCGCACTTTCCTCCATGGGAGTAATATCTCAAACAGTCTAAGTTTGATCGTTCCCTGGAAGACCAGTAGTAGTTTCCGATGCACATCAGAAGGCATTCTGTAATCTGTGGACTATCAGAGTGTTGATGAAACACAGAAACTGCAGCGGGATTGAATACAACAGTCACCAGGCGCTATTTCCTCCATGGGAGTTATGTCTCAAACAGTCTACGTTTTGATCGTTCCCTGGAAGACCAGTAGTAGTTTCCGATACACATCTGGAGGCATTCTGTAATCCTTATACCTTCAAAGTGTTGATGAAACACAGAAGTTGCCTCGGGATAGAATACAACAGTCACCATGCGCACTTTCCTTAATGGGAGTAATGTCTCAAACAGTCAACGCTTTGATCGTTCCCTGGAAGACCAGTAGTAGTTTCCGATGCATATCTGGAGGCATTCTGTATTCTGTGGACTATCAGAGTGTTGATGAAACACAGAAATTGCATCGTAATTGAATACAACAGTCACCATCAGCACTTTCCTCCATGGGAGTAATGTCTCAAACAGTCTACGCTTTGATCGTTTCCTGGAAGACTAGTAGTAGTTTCCGATGCACATCTGGAGGCATTCTGTAATCTGTGGACTATCAGAGTGTTGATGAAACACAGTAATTGCATCGGGATTGAATACAACAGTCCCCATGCGCACGTTCCTCCATCGGAGTAATGTCTCAGACAGTCTACGATTTGATTGTTCTTTGGAAGACCAGTAGTAGTTTCCGATGCACATCTGGAGGCATTCTGTAATCTGTGGACTATCAGAGTGTTGATGAAACACAGAAATTGCATCGGGATTGAATACAACATTCACCATGCGCACTTTCCTCCATTGGAGTTATGTCTCAAACAGTCCATGCTTTGAACGTTCCCTGGAAGACCAGTAGTAGTTTCCGATGCACATCTGGAGGCATTCTGTAATCTGCGGACAATCAGAGTGTTGATGAAACTCTGTAATTGCATCGGGTTTGAATACAACAGTCACCATGCGCACTTTCCGCCATGGGAGTAATGTCTCAAACAGTCTACGGTGTGATCGTTCCCTGGAAGACCAGTAGTAGCTTCCGATGCACATCTGGAGGCATTCTGTAATCTGTGGACTATCAGAGTGTTGATGAAACACAGAAGTTGAATCGGGATTCAATACAACAGTCACCATGGGCACTTACCTCCATGGGAGTAATGCCTCAAACAGTCTACGGTTTGATCGATTCCTGGAACTCCAGTAGTAGTTTCCGTTGCACATCTGGAGGCATTCTGTAATCTGTGGACTATCAGAGTGTTGATGAAACACAGAAATTGCATCGGGATTGAATATAACAGTCACCATGCGCAGTTTCCTCCATGGGAGTAATGGCTCAAACAGTCTACGCTTTGATCGTTCCCTGGAAGACCACTAGTAGTTTCCGATGCACATCTGGAGGCATTCTGTTATCTATGGACTATCTGAGTGTTGATGAAACAGAGTAATTGCATCGGGAATGAATACAACAGTCACCATGCGCACTTTCCACCATGGGAGTAATGTCTCAAACAGTCTAAGATTTGATCGTTACCTGGAAGACCAGTCGTAGTTTCCGATGCACATCTGGAGGCATTCTGTATTCTGTGGACTATCAGAGTGTTGATGAAACACAGAAATTGCATCGGGATTGAATACAACAGTCACCATCGGCACTTTCCTCCATGGGAGTAATGTCTCAAACAGTCTACGCTTTGATCGTTCCCTGAAAGACCAGTTGTAGTTTCCGATGCACATCTGTAGGCATTCTGTAATCCTTGGACCTTCAAAGTGTTGATGAAGCACAGAAATTGTATCGGGATTGAATACAACAGTCACCATGCGCACTTTCCTCCATGGGAGTAATGTCTCAAACAGTCTACGCTTTGATCGTTCCCTGGAAGACCAGTAGTAGTTTCCGATGCACATCTGGAGGCATTGTCTAATCTGTGGACTATCAGAGTATTGATAAAACACTGATATTGCATTGGGATTGAATACAACAGTCACCATGCGCACTTACCTCCATGGGAGTAATGTCTCAAACACTTTACTCTTTGATCGATCCCTGGAAGACCAGTAGTAATTTCCGATGCTCATCTGGATGCATTCTGTAATCTGTGGACTATCAGAGTGTTGATGAAACAAAGAAATTGCATCGGGATTGAATACAACAGTCACCATGCGCACTTACCTCCATGGGACTAATATCTCAAACAGTCTACGCTTTGATCGTTCCCAGGAAGACCAGTAGTAGTTTCCGATGCACATCTGGAGGCATTCTGTAATGTGTGGACTATCTGAGTGTTGATGAAGCACAGAAATTGCATCGGGATTGAATACAACAGTCCCCATGCGCACTACCTCCATGGGAGTAATTTCTCAAACAGTCTAAGTTTTGATCGTTCCCTGGAAGACCAGTAGTAGTTTCCGATGCACATCCGAAGGCATTCTGTAATCTGTGGACTATCAGAGTGTTGATGAAACACAGAAATTGCATCGGGATTGAATACAACAGTCACCATGCGCACTTTCCTCCATGGGAGTAATGTCTCAAACAGTCTAAGCTATGATCGTTCCCTGGAAGACCAGTAGTAGTTTCCGATGCACATCTGGAGGCATTCTGTAATCTGTGGACTATCAGAGTGTTGATGAAAAACTGATATTGTATTCGGATAGAATACAACAGTCACCTTGCGCACTTTCCTCCATGGGAGTAATGTCTCATACAGTCTACGCTTTGATCGTTCCCTGGGAGTCCAGTAGTAGTTTCCGATGCACATCTGAACGCAATCTGTAATCCTTGGACCTTCAAAGTGTTGATGAAACACAGAAATTGCCTCGGGATTGAATACAACAGTCACCATGCGCACTGTCCTCCATGGGAGTAATGTCTCAATCAGTCTACGCTTTGATCGTTCCCTGGAAGACCAGTAGTAGTTCCGATGCACATCTGGAGGCATTCTTTAATCTGTGGACTATCTGAGTGTTGATGAAACACAGAATTTGCATCGGGATTGAATACAACAGTCACCATGCCCACTTTCTTCTATGGGAGTAATGTCTCGAAAAGTTTTCTCTTTGATCGTTCCCTGGAAGACCAGTAGTAGTTCCCGATGCACATCTGGAGGCATTCTGTAATCTGTGGACTATCAGAGTGTTGATGAAACACAGAAATTGCATCAGGATTGAATACATCATTCACCATGCGCACTTACCTCCATGGGAGTAATGTCTCAATCAGTCCACGCTTTGATCGTTCCCTGGAAGACCAGTAGTAGTTTCCGATGCACATCTGGAGGCATTCTGTAATCTGTGGACTATCAGAGTGTTGATGAAACACAGAAATTGTATTAGGATTGAATACAACAGTCAACATGCGCACTTACCTCCATGGGACTAATATCTCAAACAGTCTACGCTTTGATCGTTCCCAGGAAGACCAGTAGTAGTTTCCGATGCACATCTGGAGGCATTCTGTAATGTGTGGACTATCTGAGTGTTGATGAAGCACAGAAATTGCATCGGGATTGAATACAACATTCCCCATGCGCACTTCCTCCATGGGAGTAATCTCTCAAACAGTCTAAGTTTTGATCGTTCCCTGGAAGACCAGTAGTAGTTTCCGATGCACATCCGAAGGCATTCTGTAATCTGTGGACTATCAGAGTGTTGATGAAACACGGAAATTGCATCAGGATTGAATACAACAGTCACCAGCCGCTATTTCCTCCATGGGAGTAATGTCTCAAACAGTTTACGCTTTGATCGTTCCCTGGAAGACCAGTAGTAGTTTCCGATGGCCATCTGGAGGCATTCTGTAATCCTTGGAAGTTCAAATTGCTGATGAAACACAGAAATTGCCTGGGGATTGAATACAACAGTCACCATGCGCTCTTTCCTCCATGGGAGTAATGTCTCAAACAGTCTAAGCTTTGATCGTTCCCTGGAAGAACAGTAGTAGTTTCCGATGCACATCTGGAGGCATTCTGTAATCTGTGGACTATCAGAGTGTTGATGAAACACAGTTATTGCATCTGGATTGAGTACAACAGTCCCCATGCGCACTTTCCTCCATGGGAGTAATGTATCAGACAGTCTACGCTTTGTTCGTTCCCTGGAAGACCAGTAGTAGTTTCCGATGCACATCTGGAGGCACTCTGTAACCTGTGGACTATCAGAGTGTTGATGAAACACAGAAATTGCATCGGGATGAATACAACAGTCACCATGCGCACTTACCTCCATGGGAGTAATGTCTCAAACAGTCTAAGCTTTGATCGTTCCCTGGAAGACAAGTAGTAGTTTCCGATGCACATCTGGAGGCATTCTGTAATCTGTGGACTATCAGAGTGTTGATGAAACACAGATATTGTATTCGGATTGAATACAACAGTCACCTTGCGCACTTTCCTCCATGGGAGAAATGTCTCATACATTCTACGCTTTGATCGTTCCCTGGGAGCCAGTCGTAGTTTCCGATGCACATCTGAACGCAATCTGTAATCCTTGGACCTTCAAAGTGTTGATGAAACACAGAAATTGCCTCGGGATTGAATACAACAGTCACCATGCGCACTTTCCTCCATGGGAGTAATGTCTCAATCAGTCTACGCTTTGATCGTTACCTGGAAGACCAGTAGTAGTTTCCGATGCACATCTGGAGGCATTCTGTAATCTGTGGACTATCAGAGTGGTGATGCAACACAGAAATTGCATCGTAATTGAATACAACAGTCACCATCGGCACTTTCCTCCCTGGGATTAATGTCTCAAACAGTCTACGCTTTGATCGTTTCCTGGAAGACCAGTAGTAGTTTCCGATGCACATCTGGAGGCATTCTGTAATCTGTGGACTATCAGAGTGTTGATTAAACACAGTAATTGCATCGGGATTGAATACAACAGTCCCCATGCGCACTTTCCTCCATCGGAGTAATGTCTCAGACAGTCTACGATTTGATTGTTCTTTGGAAGACCAGTAGTAGTTTCCGATGTACATCTGGAGGCATTCTGTAATCTGTGGACTATCAGAGTGTTGATGAAACACAGAAATTGCATCGGGATTGAATACAACATTCACCATGCGCACTTTCCTCCATTGGAGTTATGTCTCAAACAGTCTACGCTTTGAACGTTCCCTGGAAGACCAGTAGTAGTTTCCAATGCACATCTGGAGGCATTCTGTAATCTGCGGACTATCAGGGTGTTGATGAAACTCTGTAATTGCATCGGGTTTGAATACAACAGTCACCATGCGCAGTTTCCGCCATGGGAGTAATGTCTCAAACAGTCTACGCTGTGATCGTTCCCTGGAAGACCAGTAGTAGTTTCCGATGCACATCTGGAGGCATTCTGTAATCTGTGGACTATCAGAGTGTTGATGAAACACAGAATTTGAATCGGGATTCAATACAACAGTCACCATGCGCACTTTCCTCCATGGGAGTAATGCCTCAAACAGTCTAAGGTTTGATCGATTCCTGGAACTCCAGTAGTAGTTTCCGTTTCACATCTGGAGGCATTCTGTAATCTCTGGACTATCAGAGTGTTGATGAAACACAGAAATTGCATCGGGATTGAATACAACAGTCACCATGCGCAGTTTCCTCCATGGGAGAAATGGCTCAAACAGTCTACGCTTTGATCGTTCCCTGGAAGACCAGTAGTAGTTTCCGATGCACATCTGGAGGCATTCTGTTATCTATGGACTATCTGAGTGTTGATGAAACAGAGAAATTGCATCGGGAATGAATACAACAGTCACCATGCGCACTTTCCACCATAGGAGTAATGTCTCAAACAGTCTAAGCTTTGATCGTTACCTGGAAGACCAGTCGTAGTTTCCGATGCACATCTGGATGCATTCTGTAATCTGTGGACTATCAGAGTGTTGATGAAACAAAGAAATTGCATCGGGATTGATTACAACAGTCACCATGCGCACTTACCTCCATGGGACTAATATCTCAAACAGTCTACGCTTTGATCGTTCCCAGGAAGACCAGTAGTAGTTTCCGATGCACATCTGGAGGCATTCTGTAATGTGTGGACTATCTGAGTGTTGATGAAGCACAGAAATTGCATCGGGATTGAATACAACAGTCACCAGCCGCTATTTCCTCCATGGGAGTAATGTCTCAAACAGTTTACGCTTTGATCGTTCCCTGGAAGACCAGTAGTAGTTTCCGATGGACATCTGGAGGCATTCTGTAATCCTTGGAAGTTCAAATTGCTGATGAAACACAGAAATTGCCTGGGGATTGAATACAACAGTCACCATGCGCTCTTTAATCCATGGGAGTAATGTCTCAAACAGTCTACGCTTTGATCGTTCCCTGGAAGACCAGTAGTAGTTTCCGATGCACATCTGGAGGCATTCTGTAATCTGTGGACTATCAGAGTGTTGATGAAACACAGAAATTGCATCGGGATTGAATACAACAGTCACCATCGCCACTTTCCTCCATGTGATTAATTTCTCAAACAGTCTACGCTTTGATCGTTTCCTGGAAGACCAGTAGTAGTTTCCGATGGACATCTGGAGGCATTCTGTAATCCTTGGAAGTTCAAATTGCTGATGAAACACAGAAATTGCCTGGGGATTGAATACAACAGTCACCATGCGCTCTTTCCTCCATGGGAGTAATGTCTCAAACAGTCTACGCTTTGATCGTTCCCTGGAAGACCAGTAGTAGTTTCTGATGCACATCTGGAGGCATTCTGTAATCTGTGGACTATCAGAGTGTTGATGAAACACAGTTATTGCATCTGGATTGAATACAACAGTCCCCACGCGCACTTTCCTCCATGGGAGTAATGTATCAGACAGTCTACGCTTTGTTCGTTCCCTGGAAGACCAGTAGTAGTTTCCGATGCACATCTGGAGGCATTCTGTAATCTGTGGACTATCAGAGTGTTGATGAAACACAAAAATTGCATCAGGATTGAATACAACAGTCACCAGCCGCTGTTTCCTCCATGGGAGTAATGTCTCAAACAGTTTACGCTTTGATCGTTCAATGGAAGACCAGTAGTAGTTTCCGATGGACATCTGGAGGCATTCTGTAATCCTTGGAAGTTCAAATTGATGATGAAACACAGAAATTGCCTGGGGATTGAATACAACAGTCACCATGCGCTCTTTCCTCCATGGGAGTAATGTCTCAAACAGTCTACGCTTTGATCGTTCCCTGGAAGACCAGTAGTAGTTTCCGATGCACATCTGGAGGCATTCTGTAATTTGTGGACTATCAGAGTGTTGATGAAACACAGTTATTGCATCTGGATTGAATACAACAGTCCCCACGCGCACTTTCCTCCATGGGAGTAATGTATCAGACAGTCTACGCTTGGTTCGTTCCCTGGAAGACCAGTAGTAGTTTCCGATGCACATCTGGAGGCACTCTGTAATCTGTGGATTATCAGAGTGTTGATAAAACACAGAAATTGCATCGGGATTGAATACAACAGTCACCATGCGCACTTTCCTCCATGGGAGTAATGTCTCAAACAGTCTAAGCTTTGATCGTTCCCTGGAAGACCAGTAGTAGTTTCCGATGCACATCTGGAGGCATTCTGTAATCTGTGGACTATCAGAGTGTTGATGAAACACTGATATTGTATTCGGATTGAATACAACAGTCACCTTGCGCACTTTCCTCCATGGGAGTAATGTCTCATACAGTCTACGCTTTGATCGTTCCCTGGGAGTCCAGTAGTAGTTTCCGATGCACATCTGAACGCAATCTGTAATCCTTGGACCTTCAAAGTGTTGATGAAACACAGAAATTGCCTCGGGATTGAATACAACAAGTAGTTCCGATGCACATCTGGAGGCATTCTGTAATCTGTGGACTATCTGAGTGTTGATGAAACACAGAATTTGCATCGGGATTTAATACAACAGTCACCATGCCCACTTTCTTCTATGGGAGTAATGTCTCGAACAGTTTTCTCTTTGATCGTTCCCTGGAAGACCAGTAGTAGTTTCCGATGCACATCTGGAGGCATTCTGTAATCTGTGGACTATCAGAGTGTTGATGAAACACAGAAATTGCATCAGGATTGAATACAACATTCACCATGCGCACTTACCTCCATGGGAGTAATGTCTCAATCAGTCCACGCTTTGATCGTTCCCTGGGAGAAAAGTAGTAGTTTCCGATGCACATCTGGAGGCATTCTGTAATCTGTGGACTATCAGAGTGTTGATGAAACACAGAAATTGTATTAGGATTGAATACAACAGTCACCATGCGCACTTACCTCCATGGGAGTAATATCTCAAACAGTCTACGTTTTGATCGTTCCCAGGAAGACCAGTAGTAGTTTCCGATGCACATCTGGAGGCATTCTGTAATCTGTGGACTATCTGAGTGTTGATGAAGCACAGAAATTGCATCGGGATTGAATACAACAGTCCCCATGCGCACTTCCTCCATGGGAGTAATTTCTCAAACAGTCTAAGTTTTGATCGTTCCCTGGAAGACCAGTAGTAGTTTCCGATGCACATCTGGAGGCATTCTGTAATCTGTGGACTATCAGAGTGTTGATGAAACACAGAATTTGCATCGGGATTGAACACAACAGTCACCATCGCCACTTTTCTCCATGTGATTAATTTCTCAAACAGTCTACGCTTTGATCGTTTCCTGGAAGACCAGTAGTAGTTCCCGATGCACATCTGGAGGCATTCTGTAATCTGTGGACTATCAGAGTGTTGATGAAACACAGTTATTGCATCTGGATTGAATACAACAGTCCCCACGCGCACTTTCCTCCATGGGAGTAAATTATCAGACAGTCTACGCTTTGTTCGTTCCCTGGAAGACCAGTAGTAGTTTCCGATGCACATCTGGAGGCACTCTGTAATCTGTGGACTATCAGAGTGTTGATGAAACACAGAAATTGCATCGGGATTGAATACAACAGTCACCATGCGCACTTTCCTCCATGGGAGTAATGTCTCAAACAGTCTAAGCTTTGATCGTTCCCTGGAAGACAAGTAGTAGTTTCCGATGCACATCTGGAGGCATTCTGTAATCTGTGGACTATCAGAGTGTTGATGAAACACTGATATTGTATTCGGATTGAATACAACAGTCACCTTGCGCACTTTCCTCCATGGGAGTAATGGCTCATACAGTCTACGCTTTGATCGTTCCCTGGGAGTCCAGTAGTAGTTTCCGATGCACATCTGAACGCAATCTGTAATCCTTGGACCTTCAAAGTGTTGATGAAACACAGAAATTGCCTCGGGATTGAATACAACAGTCACCATGCGCACTTTCCTCCATGGGAGTAATGTCTCAATCAGTCTACGCTTTGATCGTTCCCTGGAAGACCAGTAGTAGTTCCGATGCACATCTGGAGGCATTCAGTTATCTGTGGACTATCTGAGTGTTGATGAAACACAGAATTTGCATCGGGATTGAATACAACAGTCACCATGCCCACTTTCTTCTATGGGAGTAATGTCTCGAACAGTTTTCTCTTTGATCGTTCCCCGGAAGACCAGTAGTAGTTTCCGATGCACATCTGGAGGCATTCTGTAATCTGTGGACTATCAGATTGTTGATGAAACACAGAAATTTCATCAGGATTGAATACAACATTCACCATGCGCACTTACCTCCATGGGAGTAATGTCTCAATCAGTCCACGCTTTGATCGTTCCCTGGAAGACCAGTAGTAGTTTCCGATGCACATCTGGAGGAATTCTGTAATCTGTGGACTATCAGAGTGTTGATGAAACACAGAAATTGTATTAGGATTGAATACAACAGTCACCATGCGCACTTACCTCCATGGGACTAATATCTCAAACAGTCTACGCTTTGATCGTTCCCAGGAAGACCAGTAGTAGTTTCCGATGCACATCTGGAGGCATTCTGTAATCTGTGGACTATCTGAATGTTGATGAAACACAGAAATTGCATCAGGATTGAATACAACAGTCACCAGCCGCTATTTCCTCCATGGGAGTAATGTCTCAAACAGTTTACGCTTTGATCGTTCCCTGGAAGACCAGTACTAGTTTCCGATGGACATCTGGAGGCATTCTGTAATCCTTGGAAGTTCAAATTGCTGATGAAACACAGAAATTGCCTGGGGATTGAATACAACAGTCACCATGCGCTCTTTCCTCCATGGGAGCAATGTCTCAAACAGTCTACGCTTTGATCGTTCCCTGGAAGACCAGTAGTAGTTTCCGATGCACATCTGGAGGCATTCTGTAATCTGTGGACTATCAGAGTGTTGATGAAACACAGAAATTGCATCGGGATTGAATACAACAGTCACCATCGCCACTTTCCTCCATGTGATTAATTTCTCAAACAGTCTACGCTTAGATCGTTTCCTGGAAGACCAGTAGTAGTTCCCGATGCACATCTGGAGACATTCTGTAATCTGTGGACTATCAGAGTGTTGATGAAACACAGTTATTGCATCTGGATTGAATACAACAGTCCCCACGCGCACTTTCCTCCATGGGAGTAAATTATCAGACAGTCTACGCTTTGTTCGTTCCCTGGAAGACCAGTAGTAGTTTCCGATGCACATCTGGAGGCACTCTGTAATCTGTGGACTATCAGAGTGTTGATGAAACACAGAAATTGCATCGGGATTGAATACAACAGTCACCATGCGCACTTTCCTCCATGGGAGTAATGTCTCAAACAGTCTAAGCTTTGATCGTTCCCTGGAAGACAAGTAGTAGTTTCCGATGCACATCTGGAGGCATTCTGTAATCTGTGGACTATCAGAGTGTTGATGAAACACTGATATTGTATTCGGATTGAATACAACAGTCACCTTGCGCACTTTCCTCCATGGGAGTAATGTCTCATACAGTCTACGCTTTGATCGTTCCCTGGGAGTCCAGTAGTAGTTTCCGATGCACATCTGAACGCAATCTGTAATCCTTGGACCTTCAAAGTGTTGATGAAACACAGAAATTGCCTCGGGATTGAATACAACAAGTAGTTCCGATGCACATCTGGAGGCATTCTGTAATCTGTGGACTATCTGAGTGTTGATGAAACACAGAATTTGCATCGGGATTTAATACAACAGTCACCATGCCCACTTTCTTCTATGGGAGTAATGTCTCGAACAGTTTTCTCTTTGATCGTTCCCTGGAAGACCAGTAGTAGTTTCCGATGCACATCTGGAGGCATTCTGTAATCTGTGGACTATCAGAGTGTTGATGAAACACAGAAATTGCATCAGGATAGAATACAACATTCACCATGCGCACTTACCTCCATGGGAGTAATGTCTCAATCAGTCCACGCTTTGATCGTTCCCTGGGAGAAAAGTAGTAGTTTCCGATGCACATCTGGAGGCATTCTGTAATCTGTGGACTATCAGAGTGTTGATGAAACACAGAAATTGTATTAGGATTGAATACAACAGTCACCATGCGCACTTACCTCCATGGGACTAATATCTCAAACAGTCTACGCTTTGATCGTTCCCAGGAAGACCAGTAGTAGTTTCCGATGCACATCTGGAGGCATTCTGTAATCTGTGGACTATCTGAGTGTTGATGAAGCACAGAAATTGCATCGGGATTGAATACAACAGTCCCCATGCGCACTTCCTCCATGGGAGTAATTTCTCAAACAGTCTAAGTTTTGATCGTTCCCTGGAAGACCAGTAGTAGTTTCCGATGCACATCCGAAGGCATTCTGTAATCTGTGGACTATCAGAGTGTTGATGAAACACAGAAATTGCATCAGGATTGAATACAACAGTCACCATGCGCTCTTTCCTCCATGGGAGTAATGTATCAAACAGTCTACGCCTTGATCGTTCCCTGGAAGACCAGTAGTAGTTTCCGATGCACATCTTTAGGCATTCTGTAATCTGTGGACTATCAGAGTGTTGATGAAACACAGATATTGTATTCGGATTGAATACAACAGTCACCTTGCTCACTTTCCTCCATGGGAGAAATGTCTCATACAGTCTACGCTTTGATCGTTCCCTGGGAGTCCAGTAGTAGTTTCCGATGCACATCTGAACGCAATCTGTAATCCTTGGACCTTCAAAGTGTTGATGAAACACAGAAATTGCCTCGGGATTGAATACAAGAGTCACCATGCGCACTTTCCTACATGGGAGTAATGTCTCAATCAGTCTACGCTTTGATCGTTCCCTGGAAGACCAGTAGTAGTTCCGATGCACATCTGGAGGCATTCTGTAATCTGTGGACTATCTGAGTGTTGATGAAACACAGAAGTTGCATCAAGATTGAATACAACAGTCACCATGCCCACTTTCTTCTATGGGAGTAATGTCTTGAACAGTTTTCTCTTTGATCGTTCCCTGGAAGACCAGTAGTAGTTTCCGATGCACATCTGGAGGCATTCTGTAATCTGTGGACTATCAGAGTGTTGATGAAAAACAGAAATTGCATCAGGATTGAATACAACATTCACCATGCGCACTTACCTCCATGGGAGTAATGTGTCAATCAGACCACGCTTTGATCGTTCCCTGGAAGACCAGTAGTAGTTCCGATGCACATCTGGAGGCATTCTGTAATCTGTGGACTATCAGAGTGTTGATGAAACACAGAAATTGCCTCGGGATTGAAATCAACAGTCACCATGCGCACTTTCCTCCATGGGAGTAATGTCTCAATCAGTCTACGCTTTGATCGTTCCCTGGAAGATCAGTAGTAGTTCCGATGCACATCTGGAGGCATTCTGTAATCTGTGGACTATCTGAGTGTTGATGAAACACAGAAGTTGCATCGGGATTGAATACAACACTCACCATGCCCACTTTCTTCTATGGGAGTAATGTCTTGAACAGTTTTCTCTTTGATCGTTCCCTGGAAGACCAGTAGTAGTTTCCGATGCACATCTGGAGGCATTCTGTAATCTGTGGACTATCAGAGTGTTGATGAAAAACAGAAATTGCATCAGGATTGAATACAACATTCACCATGCGCACTTACCTCCATGGGAGTAATGTGTCAATCAAACCACGCTTTGATGGTTCCCTGGAAGACCAGTAGTAGTTCCGATGCACATCTGGAGGCATTCTGTAATCTGTGGACTATCAGAGTGTTGATGAAACACAGAAATTGCATCGTAATTGAATACAACAGTCACCATCGGCACTTTCCTCCATGGGAGTAATGTCTCAAACAGTCTACGCTTTGATCGTTTCCTGGAAGACCAGTAGTAGTTTCCGATGCACATCTGGAGGCATTCTGTAATCTGTGGACTATCAGAGTGTTGATGAAACACAGTAATTGCATCGGGATTGATTACAACAGTCCCCATGCGCACTTTCCTCCATCGGAGTAATGTCTCAGACAGTCTACGATTTGATTGATCTTTGGAAGACCAGTAGTAGTTTCCGATGCACATCTGGAGGCATTCTGTAATCTGTGGACTATCAGAGTGTTGATGAAAAACAGAAATTGCATCGGGATTGAATACAACATTCACCATGCGCACTTTCCTCCATTGGAGTTATGTCTCAAACAGTCTACGCTATGAACGTTCCCTGGAAGACCAGTAGTAGTTTCCGATGCACATCTGGAGGCATTCTGTAATCTGTGGACTATCAGAGTGTTGATGAAACAAAGAAATTGCATCGGGATTGAATACAACAGTCAACATGCGCACTTACCTCCATGGGACTAATATCTCAAACAGTCTACGCTTTGATCGTTCCCAGGAAGACCGGTAGTAGTTTCCGATGCACATCTGGAGGCATTCTGTAATGTGTGGACTATCTGAGTGTTGATGAAGCACAGAAATTGCATCGGGATTGAATACAACAGTCCCCATGCGCACTTCCTCCATGGGAGTAATTTCTCAAACAGTCTAAGTTTTGATCGTTCCCTGGAAGACCAGTAGTAGTTTCCGATGCACATCTGGGGGCATTCTGTAATCTGTGGACTATCAGAGAGTTGATGAAACACAGAAATTGCATCAGGATTGAATACAACAGTCACCAGCCGCTATTTCCTCCATGGGAGTAATGTCTCAAACAGTTTACGCTTTGATCGTTCCCTGGAAGACCAGTAGTAGTTTCCGATGGACATCTGGAGGCATTCTGTAATCCTTGGAAGTTCAAATTGCTGATGAAACACAGAAATTGCCTGGGGATTGAATACAACAGTCACCATGCGCTCTTTCCTCCATGGGAGTAATGTCTCAAACAGTCTACGCTTTGATCGTTCCCTGGTAGACCAGTAGTAGTTTCCGATGCACATCTGGAGGCATTCTGTAATCTGTGGACTATCAGAGTGTTGATGAAACACAGAATTTGCATCGGGATTGAACACAACAGTCACCATCGCCACTTTCCTCCATGTGATTAATTTCTCAAACAGTCTACGCTTTGATCGTTTCCTGGAAGACCAGTAGTAGTTCCCGATGCACATCTGGAGGCATTCTGTAATCTGTGGACTATCAGAGTGTTGATGAAACACAGTTATTGCATCTGGATTGAATACAACAGTCCCCACGCGCACTTTCCTCCATGGGAGTAAATTATCAGACAGTCTACGCTTTGTTCGTTCCCTGGAAGACCAGTAGTAGTTTCCGATGCACATCTGGAGGCACTCTGTAATCTGTGGACTATCAGAGTGTTGATGAAACACAGAAATTGCATCGGGATTGAATACAACAGTCACCATGCGCACTTTCCTCCATGGGAGTAATGTCTCAAACAGTCTAAGCTTTGATCGTTCCCTGGAAGACAAGTAGTAGTTTCCGATGCACATCTGGAGGCATTCTGTAATCTGTGGACTATCAGAGTGTTGATGAAACACTGATATTGTATTCGGATTGAATACAACAGTCACCTTGCGCACTTTCCTCCATGGGAGTAATGTCTCATACAGTCTACGCTTTGATCGTTCCCTGGGAGTCCAGTAGTAGTTTCCGATGCACATCTGAACGCAATCTGTAATCCTTGGACCTTCAAAGTGTTGATGAAACACAGAAATTGCCTCGGGATTGAATACAACAGTCACCATGCGCACTTTCCTCCATGGGAGTAATGTCTCAATCAGTCTACGCTTTGATCGTTCCCTGGAAGACCAGTAGTAGTTCCGATGCACATCTGGAGGCATTCTGTAATCTGTGGACTATCTGAGTGTTGATGAAACACAGAATTTGCATCGGGATTGAATACAACAGTCACCATGCCCACTTTCTTCTATGGGAGTAATGTCTCGAACAGTTTTCTCTTTGATCGTTCCCCGGAAGACCAGTAGTAGTTTCCGATGCACATCTGGAGGCATTCTGTAATCTGTGGACTATCAGAGTGTTGATGAAACACAGAAATTTCATCAGGATTGAATACAACATTCACCATGCGCACTTACCTCCATGGGAGTAATGTCTCCATCAGTCCACGCTTTGATCGTTCCCTGGAAGACCAGTAGTAGTTTCCGATGCACATCTGGAGGAATTCTGTAATCTGTGGACTATCAGAGTGTTGATGAAACACAGAAATTGTATTAGGATTGAATACAACAGTCACCATGCGCACTTACCTCCATGGGACTAATATCTCAAACAGTCTACGCTTTGATCGTTCCCAGGAAGACCAGTAGTAGTTTCCGATGCACATCTGGAGGCATTCTGTAATCTGTGGACTATCTGAGTGTTGATGAAACACAGAAATTGCATCAGGATTGAATACAACAGTCACCAGCTGCTATTTCCTCCATGGGAGTAATGTCTCAAACAGTTTACGCTTTGATCGTTCCCTGGAAGACCAGTAGTAGTTTCCGATGGACATCTGGAGGCATTCTGTAATCCTTGGAAGTTCAAATTGCTGATGAAACACAGAAATTGCCTGGGGATTGAATACAACAGTCACCATGCGCTCTTTCCTCCATGGGAGCAATGTCTCAAACAGTCTACGCTTTGATCGTTCCCTGGAAGACCAGTAGTAGTTTCCGATGCACATCTGGAGGCATTCTGTAATCTGTGGACTATCAGAGTGTTGATGAAACACAGAATTTGCATCGGGATTGAACACAACAGTCACCATCGCCACTTTCCTCCATGTGATTAATTTCTCAAACAGTCTACGCTTTGATCGTTTCCTGGAAGACCAGTAGTAGTTCCCGATGCACATCTGGAGGCATTCTGTAATCTGTGGACTATCAGAGTGTTGATGAAACACAGTTATTGCATCTGGATTGAATACAACAGTCCCCACGCGCACTTTCCTCCATGGGAGTAAATTATCAGACAGTCTACGCTTTGTTCGTTCCCTGGAAGACCAGTAGTAGTTTCCGATGCACATCTGGAGGCACTCTGTAATCTGTGGACTATCAGAGTGTTGATGAAACACAGAAATTGCATCGGGATTGAATACAACAGTCACCATGCGCACTTTCCTCCATGGGAGTAATGTCTCAAACAGTCTAAGCTTTGATCGTTCCCTGGAAGACAAGTAGTAGTTTCCGATGCACATCTGGAGGCATTCTGTAATCTGTGGACTATCAGAGTGTTGATGAAACACTGATATTGTATTCGGATTGAATACAACAGTCACCTTGCGCACTTTCCTCCATGGGTGTAATGTCTCATACAGTCTACGCTTTGATCGTTCCCTGGGAGTCCAGTAGTAGTTTCCGATGCACATCTGAACGCAATCTGTAATCCTTGGACCTTCAAAGTGTTGATGAAACACAGAAATTGCCTCGGGATTGAATACAACAGTCACCATGCGCACTTTCCTCCATGGGAGTAATGTCTCAATCAGTCTACGCTTTGATCGTTCCCTGGAAGACCAGTAGTAGTTCCGATGCACATCTGGAGGCATTCTGTAATCTGTGGACTATCTGAGTGTTGATGAAACACAGAATTTGCATCGGGATTGAATACAACAGTCACCATGCCCACTTTCTTCTATGGGAGTAATGTCTCGAACAGTTTTCTCTTTGATCGTTCCCCGGAAGACCAGTAGTAGGTTCCGATGCACATCTGGAGGCATTCTGTAATCTGTGGACTATCAGAGTGTTGATGAAACACAGAAATTTCATCAGGATTGAATACAACATTCACCATGCGCACTTACCTCCATGGGAGTAATGTCTCCATCAGTCCACGCTTTGATCGTTCCCTGGAAGACCAGTAGTAGTTTCCGATGCACATCTGGAGGAATTCTGTAATCTGTGGACTATCAGAGTGTTGATGAAACACAGAAATTGTATTAGGATTGAATACAACAGTCACCATGCGCACTTACCTCCATGGGACTAATATCTCAAACAGTCTACGCTTTGATCGTTCCCAGGAAGACCAGTAGTAGTTTCCGATGCACATCTGGAGGCATTCTGTAATCTGTGGACTATCTGAGTGTTGATGAAACACAGAAATTGCATCAGGATTGAATACAACAATCACCAGCTGCTATTTCCTCCATGGGAGTAATGTCTCAAACAGTTTACGCTTTGATCGTTCCCTGGAAGACCAGTAGTAGTTTCCGATGGACATCTGGAGGCATTCTGTAATCCTTGGAAGTTCAAATTGCTGATGAAACACAGAAATTGCCTGGGGATTGAATACAACAGTCACCATGCGCTCTTTCCTCCATGGGAGCAATGTCTCAAACAGTCTACGCTTTGATCGTTCCCTGGAAGACCAGTAGTAGTTTCCGATGCACATCTGGAGGCATTCTGTAATCTGTGGACTATCAGAGTGTTGATGAAACACAGAAATTGCATCGGGATTGAATACAACAGTCACCATCGCCACTTTCCTCCATGTGATTAATTTCTCAAACAGTCTACGCTTAGATCGTTTCCTGGAAGACCAGTAGTAGTTCCCGATGCACATCTGGAGGCATTCTGTAATCTGTGGACTATCAGAGTGTTGATGAAACACAGTTATTGCATCTGGATTGAATAAAACAGTCCCCATGCGCACTTTCCTCCATGGGAGTAATGTATCAGACAGTCTACGCTTTGTTCGTTCCCTGGAAGACCAGTAGTAGTTTCCGATGCACATCTGGAGGCACTCTGTAATCTGTGGACTATCAGAGTGTTGATGAAACACAGAAATTGCATCGGGATTGAATACAACAGTCACCATGCGCACTTTCCTCCATGGGAGTAATGTCTCAAACAGTCTAAGCTTTGATCGTTCCCTGGAAGACCAGTAGTAGTTTCCGATGGACATCTGGAGGCATTCTGTAATCCTTGGAAGTTCAAATTGCTGATGAAACACAGAAATTGCCTGGGGATTGAATACAACAGTCACCATGCGCTCTTTCCTCCATGGGAGTAATGTCTCAAACAGTCTACGCTTTGATCGTTCCCTGGAAGACCAGTAGTAGTTTCCGATGCACATCTGGAGGCATTCTGTAATCTGTGGACTATCAGAGTGTTGATGAAACGCAGAATTTGCATCGGGATTGAACACAACAGTCACCATCGCCACTTTCCTCCATGTGATTAATTTCTCAAACAGTCTACGCTTTGATCGTTTCCTGGAAGACCAGTAGTAGTTCCCGATGCACATCTGGAGGCATTCTGTAATCTGTGGACTATCAGAGTGTTGATGAAACACAGTTATTGCATCTGGATTGAATACAACAGTCCCCACGCGCACTTTCCTCCATGGGAGTAAATTATCAGACAGTCTACGCTTTGTTCGTTCCCTGGAAGACCAGTAGTAGTTTCCGATGCACATCTGGAGGCACTCTGTAATCTGTGGACTATCAGAGTGTTGATGAAACACAGAAATTGCATCGGGATTGAATACAACAGTCACCATGCGCACTTTCCTCCATGGGAGTAATGTCTCAAACAGTCTAAGCTTTGATCGTTCCCTGGAAGACAAGTAGTAGTTTCCGATGCACATCTGGAGGCATTCTGTAATCTGTGGACTATCAGAGTATTGATGAAACACTGATATTGTATTCGGATTGAATACAACAGTCACCTTGCGCACTTTCCTCCATGGGAGTAATGTCTCATACAGTCTACGCTTTGATCGTTCCCTGGGAGTCCAGTAGTAGTTTCCGATGCACATCTGAACGCAATCTGTAATCCTTGGACCTTCAAAGTGTTGATGAAACACAGAAATTGCCTCGGGATTTAATACAACAGTCACCATGCGCACTTTCCTCCATGGGAGTAATGTCTCAATCAGTCTACGCTTTGATCGTTCCCTGGAAGACCAGTAGTAGTTCCGATGCACATCTGGAGGCATTCTGTAATCTGTGGACTATCTGAGTGTTGATGAAACACAGAATTTGCATCGGGATTGAATACAACAGTCACCATGCCCACTTTCTTCTATGGGAGTAATGTCTCGAACAGTTTTCTCTTTGATCGTTCCCCGGAAGACCAGTAGTAGTTTCCGATGCACATCTGGAGGCATTCTGTAATCTGTGGACTATCAGAGTGTTGATGAAACACAGAAATTTCATCAGGATTGAATACAACATTCACCATGCGCACTTACCTCCATGGGAGTAATGTCTCCATCAGTCCACGCTTTGATCGTTCCCTGGAAGACCAGTAGTAGTTTCCGATGCACATCTGGAGGAATTCTGTAATCTGTGGACTATCAGAGTGTTGATGAAACACAGAAATTGTATTAGGATTGAATACAACAGTCACCATGCGCACTTACCTCCATGGGACTAATATCTCAAACAGTCTACGCTTTGATCGTTCCCAGGAAGACCAGTAGTAGTTTCCGATGCACATCTGGAGGCATTCTGTAATCTGTGGACTAT
This sequence comes from Schistocerca gregaria, assembly GCF_023897955.1. Classification (NCBI taxonomy): domain Eukaryota; kingdom Metazoa; phylum Arthropoda; class Insecta; order Orthoptera; family Acrididae; genus Schistocerca; species Schistocerca gregaria. The sequence goes on from NC_064929.1 coordinate 54,386,631, forward strand.
CTGAGTGTTGATGAAACACAGAAATTGCATCAGGATTGAATACAACAGTCACCAGCTGCTATTTCCTCCATGGGAGTAATGTCTCAAACAGTTTACGCTTTGATCGTTCCCTGGAAGACCAGTAGTAGTTTCCGATGGACATCTGGAGGCATTCTGTAATCCTTGGAAGTTCAAATTGCTGATGAAACACAGAAATTGCCTGGGGATTGAATACAACAGTCACCATGCGCTCTATCCTCCATGGGAGCAATGTCTCAAACAGTCTACGCTTTGATCGTTCCCTGGAAGACCAGTAGTAGTTTCCGATGCACATCTGGAGGCATTCTGTAATCTGTGGACTATCAGAGTGTTGATGAAACACAGAAATTGCATCGGGATTGAATACAACAGTCACCATCGCCACTTTCCTCCATGTGATTAATTTCTCAAACAGTCTACGCTTAGATCGTTTCCTGGAAGACCAGTAGTAGTTCCCGATGCACATCTGGAGGCATTCTGTAATCTGTGGACTATCAGAGTGTTGATGAAACACAGTTATTGCATCTGGATTGAATAAAACAGTCCCCATGCGCACTTTCCTCCATGGGAGTAATGTATCAGACAGTCTACGCTTTGTTCGTTCCCTGGAAGACCAGTAGTAGTTTCCGATGCACATCTGGAGGCACTCTGTAATCTGTGGACTATCATAGTGTTGATGAAACACAGATATTGTGTTCGGATTGAATACAACAGTCACCTTGCGCACTTTCCTCCATGGGAGAAATGTCTCATACAGTCTACGCTTTGATCGTTCCCTGGGAGTCGAGTAGTAGTTTCCGATGCACATCTGAACGCAATCTGTAATCCTTGGACCTTCAAAGTGTTGATGAAACACACAAATTGCCTCGGGATTGAATACAACAGTCACCATGCGCACTTTCCTCCATAGGAGTAATGTCTCAATCAGTCTACGCTTTGATCGTTCCCTGGAAGACCAGTAGTAGTTCCGATGCACATCTGGAGGCATTCTGTAATCTGTGGACTATCTGAGTGTTGATGAAACACAGAATTTGCATCGGGATTGAATACAACAGTCACCATGCCCACTTTCTTCTATGGGAGTAATGTCTCGAACAGTTTTCTCTTTGATCGTTCCCTGGAAGACCAGTAGTAGTTTCCGATGCACATCTGGAGGCATTCTGTAATCTGTGGACTATCAGAGTGTTGATGAAAAACAGAAATTGCATCAGGATTGAATACAACATTCACCATGCGCACTTACCTCCATGGGAGTAATGTCTCAATCAGTCCACGCTTTGATCGTTCCCTGGAAGACCAGTAGTAGTTCCGATGCACATCTGGAGGCATTCTGTAATCTGTGGACTATCTGAGTGTTGATGAAACACAGAAGTTGCATCGGGATTGAATACAACAGTCACCATGCCCACTTTCTTCTATGGGAGTAATGTCTTGAACAGTTTTCTCTTTGATCGTTCCCTGGAAGACCAGTAGTAGTTTCCGATGCACATCTGGAGGCATTCTGTAATCTGTGGACTATCAGAGTGTTGATGAAAAACAGAAATTGCATCAGGATTGAATACAACATTCACCATGCGCACTTACCTCCATGGGAGTAATGTGTCAATCAGACCACGCTTTGATCGTTCCCTGGAAGACCAGTAGTAGTTCCGATGCACATCTGGAGGCATTCTGTAATCTGTGGACTATCAGAGTGTTGATGAAACACAGAAATTGCCTCGGGATTGAATACAACAGTCACCATGCGCACTTTCCTCCATGGGAGTAATGTCTCAATCAGTCTACGCTTTGATCGTTCCCTGGAAGATCAGTAGTAGTTCCGATGCACATCTGGAGGCATTCTGTAATCTGTGGACTATCTGAGTGTTGATGAAACACAGAAGTTGCATCGGGATTGAATACAACACTCACCATGCCCACTTTCTTCTATGGGAGTAATGTCTTGAACAGTTTTCTCTTTGATCGTTCCCTGGAAGACCAGTAGTAGTTTCCGATGCACATCTGGAGGCATTCTGTAATCTGTGGACTATCAGAGTGTTGATGAAAAACAGAAATTGCATCAGGATTGAATACAACATTCACCATGCGCACTTACCTCCATGGGAGTAATGTGTCAATCAAACCACGCTTTGATGGTTCCCTGGAAGACCAGTAGTAGTTCCGATGCACATCTGGAGGCATTCTGTAATCTGTGGACTATCAGAGTGTTGATGAAACACAGAAATTGCATCGTAATTGAATACAACAGTCACCATCGGCACTTTCCTCCATGGGAGTAATGTCTCAAACAGTCTACGCTTTGATCGTTTCCTGGAAGACCAGTAGTAGTTTCCGATGCACATCTGGAGGCATTCTGTAATCTGTGGACTATCAGAGTGTTGATGAAACACAGTAATTGCATCGGGATTGATTACAACAGTCCCCATGCGCACTTTCCTCCATCGGAGTAATGTCTCAGACAGTCTACGATTTGATTGATCTTTGGAAGACCAGTAGTAGTTTCCGATGCACATCTGGAGGCATTCTGTAATCTGTGGACTATCAGAGTGTTGATGATAAACAGAAATTGCATCGGGATTGAATACAACATTCACCATGCGCACTTTCCTCCATTGGAGTTATGTCTCAAACAGTCTACGCTATGAACGTTCCCTGGAAGACCAGTAGTAGTTTCCGATGCACATCTGGAGGCATTCTGTAATCTGCGGACTATCAGAGTGTTGATGAAACTCTGTAATTGCATCGGGTTTGAATACAACAGTCACCATGCGCACTTTCCGCCATGGGAGTAATGTCTCAAACAGTCTACGCTGTGATCGTTCCCTGGAAGACCAGTAGTAGTTTCCGATGCACATCTGGAGGCATTCTGTAATCTGTGGACTATCAGAGTGTTGATGAAGCACAGAAATTGCATCGGGATTGAATACAACAGTCCCCATGCGCACTTCCCCCATGGGAGTAATTTCTCAAACAGTCTAAGTTTTGATCGTTCCCTGGAAGACCAGTAGTAGTTTCCGATGCACATCTGGGGGCATTCTGTAATCTGTGGACTATCAGAGTGTTGATGAAACACAGAAATTGCATCAGGATTGAATACAACAGTCACCAGCCGCTATTTCCTCCATGGGAGTAATGTCTCAAACAGTTTACGCTTTGATCGTTCCCTGGAAGACCAGTAGTAGTTTCCGATGGACATCTGGAGGCATTCTGTAATCCTTGGAAGTTCAAATTGCTGATGAAACACAGAAATTGCCTGGGGATTGAATACAACAGTCACCATGCGCTCTTTCCTCCATGGGAGTAATGTCTCAAACAGTCTACGCTTTGATCGTTCCCTGGTAGACCAGTAGTAGTTTCCGATGCACATCTGGAGGCATTCTGTAATCTGTGGACTATCAGAGTGTTGATGAAACACAGAATTTGCATCGGGATTGAACACAACAGTCACCATCGCCACTTTCCTCCATGTGATTAATTTCTCAAACAGTCTACGCTTTGATCGTTTCCTGGAAGACCAGTAGTAGTTCCCGATGCACATCTGGAGGCATTCTGTAATCTGTGGACTATCAGAGTGTTGATGAAACACAGTTATTGCATCTGGATTGAATACAACAGTCCCCACGCGCACTTTCCTCCATGGGAGTAAATTATCAGACAGTCTACGCTTTGTTCGTTCCCTGGAAGACCAGTAGTAGTTTCCGATGCACATCTGGAGGCACTCTGTAATCTGTGGACTATCAGAGTGTTGATGAAACACAGAAATTGCATCGGGATTGAATACAACAGTCACCATGCGCACTTTCCTCCATGGGAGTAATGTCTCAAACAGTCTAAGCTTTGATCGTTCCCTGGAAGACAAGTAGTAGTTTCCGATGCACATCTGGAGGCATTCTGTAATCTGTGGACTATCAGAGTGTTGATGAAACACTGATATTGTATTCGGATTGAATACAACAGTCACCTTGCGCACTTTCCTCCATGGGAGTAATGTCAAATACAGTCTACGCTTTGATCGTTCCCTGGGAGTCCAGTAGTAGTTTCCGATGCACATCTGAACGCAATCTGTAATCCTTGGACCTTCAAAGTGTTGATGAAACACAGAAATTGCCTCGGGATTGAATACAACAGTCACCATGCGCACTTTCCTCCATGGGAGTAATGTCTCAATCAGTCTACGCTTTGATCGTTCCCTGGAAGACCAGTAGTAGTTCCGATGCACATCTGGAGGCATTCTGTAATCTGTGGACTATCTGAGTGTTGATGAAACACAGAATTTGCATCGGGATTGAATACAACAGTCACCATGCCCACTTTCTTCTATGGGAGTAATGTCTCGAACAGTTTTCTCTTTGATCGTTCCCCGGAAGACCAGTAGTAGTTTCCGATGCACATCTGGAGGCATTCTGTAATCTGTGGACTATCAGAGTGTTGATGAAACACAGAAATTTCATCAGGATTGAATACAACATTCACCATGCGCACTTACCTCCATGGGAGTAATGTCTCCATCAGTCCACGCTTTGATCGTTCCCTGGAAGACCAGTAGTAGTTTCCGATGCACATCTGGAGGAATTCTGTAATCTGTGGACTATCAGAGTGTTGATGAAACACAGAAATTGTATTAGGATTGAATACAACAGTCACCATGCGCACTTACCTCCATGGGACTAATATCTCAAACAGTCTACGCTTTGATCGTTCCCAGGAAGACCAGTAGTAGTTTCCGATGCACATCTGGAGGCATTCTGTAATCTGTGGACTATCTGAGTGTTGATGAAACACAGAAATTGCATCAGGATTGAATACAACAGTCACCAGCTGCTATTTCCTCCATGGGAGTAATGTCTCAAACAGTTTACGCTTTGATCGTTCCCTGGAAGACCAGTAGTAGTTTCCGATGGACATCTGGAGGCATTCTGTAATCCTTGGAAGTTCAAATTGCTGATGAAACACAGAAATTGCCTGGGGATTGAATACAACAGTCACCATGCGCTCTTTCCTCCATGGGAGCAATGTCTCAAACAGTCTACGCTTTGATCGTTCCCTGGAAGACCAGTAGTAGTTTCCGATGCACATCTGGAGGCATTCTGTAATCTGTGGACTATCAGAGTGTTGATGAAACACAGAAATTGCATCGGGATTGAATACAACAGTCACCATCGCCACTTTCCTCCATGTGATTAATTTCTCAAACAGTCTACGCTTAGATCGTTTCCTGGAAGACCAGTAGTAGTTCCCGATGCACATCTGGAGGCATTCTGTAATCTGTGGACTATCAGAGTGTTGATGAAACACAGTTATTGCATCTGGATTGAATAAAACAGTCCCCATGCGCACTTTCCCCCATGGGAGTAATGTATCAGACAGTCTACGCTTTGTTCGTTCCCTGGAAGACCAGTAGTAGTTTCCGATGCACATCTGGAGGCACTCTGTAATCTGTGGACTATCAGAGTGTTGATGAAACACAGAAATTGCATCGGGATTGAATACAACAGTCACCATGCGCACTTTCCTCCATGGGAGTAATGTCTCAAACAGTCTAAGCTTTGATCGTTCCCTGGAAGACCAGTAGTAGTTTCCGATGGACATCTGGAGGCATTCTGTAATCCTTGGAAGTTCAAATTGCTGATGAAACACAGAAATTGCCTGGGGATTGAATACAACAGTCACCATGCGCTCTTTCCTCCATGGGAGTAATGTCTCAAACAGTCTACGCTTTGATCGTTCCCTGGAAGACCAGTAGTAGTTTCCGATGCACATCTGGAGGCATTCTGTAATCTGTGGACTATCAGAGTGTTGATGAAACACAGAATTTGCATCGGGATTGAACACAACAGTCACCATCGCCACTTTCCTCCATGTGATTAATTTCTCAAACAGTCTACGCTTTGATCGTTTCCTGGAAGACCAGTAGTAGTTCCCGATGCACATCTGGAGGCATTCTGTAATCTGTGGACTATCAGAGTGTTGATGAAACACAGTTATTGCATCTGGATTGAATATAACAGTCCCCACGCGCACTTTCCTCCATGGGAGTAAATTATCAGACAGTCTACGCTTTGTTCGTTCCCTGGAAGACCAGTAGTAGTTTCCGATGCACATCTGGAGGCACTCTGTAATCTGTGGACTATCAGAGTGTTGATGAAACACAGAAATTGCATCGGGATTGAATACAACAGTCACCATGCGCACTTTCCTCCATGGGAGTAATGTCTCAAACAGTCTAAGCTTTGATCGTTCCCTGGAAGACAAGTAGTAGTTTCCGATGCACATCTGGAGGCATTCTGTAATCTGTGGACTATCAGAGTGTTGATGAAACACTGATATTGTATTCGGATTGAATACAACAGTCACCTTGCGCACTTTCCTCCATGGGAGTAATGTCTCATACAGTCTACGCTTTGATCGTTCCCTCGGAGTCCAGTAGTAGTTTCCGATGCACATCTGAACGCAATCTGTAATCCTTGGACCTTCAAAGTGTTGATGAAACACAGAAATTGCCTCGGGATTGAATACAACAGTCACCATGCGCACTTTCCTCCATGGGAGTAATGTCTCAATCAGTCTACGCTTTGATCGTTCCCTGGAAGACCAGTAGTAGTTCCGATGCACATCTGGAGGCATTCTGTAATCTGTGGACTATCTGAGTGTTGATGAAACACAGAATTTGCATCGGGATTGAATACAACAGTCACCATGCCCACTTTCTTCAATGGGAGTAATGTCTCGAACAGTTTTCTCTTTGATCGTTCCCCGGAAGACCAGTAGTAGGTTCCGATGCACATCTGGAGGCATTCTGTAATCTGTGGACTATCAGAGTGTTGATGAAACACAGAAATTTCATCAGGATTGAATACAACATTCACCATGCGCACTTACCTCCATGGGAGTAATGTCTCCATCAGTCCACGCTTTGATCGTTCCCTGGAAGACCAGTAGTAGTTTCCGATGCACATCTGGAGGAATTCTGTAATCTGTGGACTATCAGAGTGTTGATGAAACACAGAAATTGTATTAGGATTGAATACAACAGTCACCATGCGCACTTACCTCCATGGGACTAATATCTCAAACAGTCTACGCTTTGATCGTTCCCAGGAAGACCAGTAGTAGTTTCCGATGCACATCTGGAGGCATTCTGTAATCTGTGGACTATCTGAGTGTTGATGAAACACAGAAATTGCATCAGGATTGAATACAACAATCACCAGCTGCTATTTCCTCCATGGGAGTAATGTCTCAAACAGTTTACGCTTTGATCGTTCCCTGGAAGACCAGTAGTAGTTTCCGATGGACATCTGGAGGCATTCTGTAATCCTTGGAAGTTCAAATTGCTGATGAAACACAGAAATTGCCTGGGGATTGAATACAACAGTCACCATGCGCTCTTTCCTCCATGGGAGCAATGTCTCAAACAGTCTACGCTTTGATCGTTCCCTGGAAGACCAGTAGTAGTTTCCGATGCACATCTGGAGGCATTCTGTAATCTGTGGACTATCAGAGTGTTGATGAAACACAGAAATTGCATCGGGATTGAATACAACAGTCACCATCGCCACTTTCCTCCATGTGATTAATTTCTCAAATAGTCTACGCTTAGATCGTTTCCTGGAAGACCAGTAGTAGTTCCCGATGCACATCTGGAGGCATTCTGTAATCTGTGGACTATCAGAGTGTTGATGAAACACAGTTATTGCATCTGGATTGAATAAAACAGTCCCCATGCGCACTTTCCTCCATGGGAGTAATGTATCAGACAGTCTACGCTTTGTTCGTTCCCTGGAAGACCAGTAGTAGTTTCCGATGCACATCTGGAGGCACTCTGTAATCTGTGGACTATCAGAGTGTTGATGAAACACAGAAATTGCATCGGGATTGAATACAACAGTCACCATGCGCACTTTCCTCCATGGGAGTAATGTCTCAAACAGTCTAAGCTTTGATCGTTCCCTGGAAGACCAGTAGTAGTTTCCGATGGACATCTGGAGGCATTCTGTAATCCTTGGAAGTTCAAATTGCTGATGAAACACAGAAATTGCCTGGGGATTGAATACAACAGTCACCATGCGCTCTTTCCTCCATGGGAGTAATGTCTCAAACAGTCTACGCTTTGATCGTTCCCTGGAAGACCAGTAGTAGTTTCCGATGCACATCTGGAGGCATTCTGTAATCTGTGGACTATCAGAGTGTTGATGAAACGCAAAATTTGCATCGGGATTGAACACAACAGTCACCATCGCCACTTTCCTCCATGTGATTAATTTCTCAAACAGTCTACGCTTTGATCGTTTCCTGGAAGACCAGTAGTAGTTCCCGATGCACATCTGGAGGCATTCTGTAATCTGTGGACTATCAGAGTGTTGATGAAACACAGTTATTGCATCTGGATTGAATACAACAGTCCCCACGCGCACTTTCCTCCATGGGAGTAAATTATCAGACAGTCTACGCTTTGTTCGTTCCCTGGAAGACCAGTAGTAGTTTCCGATGCACATCTGGAGGCACTCTGTAATCTGTGGACTATCAGAGTGTTGATGAAACACAGAAATTGCATCGGGATTGAATACAACAGTCACCATGCGCACTTTCCTCCATGGGAGTAATGTCTCAAACAGTCTAAGCTTTGATCGTTCCCTGGAAGACAAGTAGTAGTTTCCGATGCACATCTGGAGGCATTCTGTAATCTGTGGACTATCAGAGTATTGATGAAACACTGATATTGTATTCGGATTGAATACAACAGTCACCTTGCGCACTTTCCTCCATGGGAGTAATGTCTCATACAGTCTACGCTTTGATCGTTCCCTGGGAGTCCAGTAGTAGTTTCCGATGCACATCTGAACGCAATCTGTAATCCTTGGACCTTCAAAGTGTTGATGAAACACAGAAATTGCCTCGGGATTGAATACAACAGTCACCATGCGCACTTTCCTCCATGGGAGTAATGTCTCAATCAGTCTACGCTTTGATCGTTCCCTGGAAGACCAGTAGTAGTTCCGATGCACATCTGGAGGCATTCTGTAATCTGTGGACTATCTGAGTGTTGATGAAACACAGAATTTGCATCGGGATTGAATACAACAGTCACCATGCCCACTTTCTTCTATGGGAGTAATGTCTCGAACAGTTTTCTCTTTGATCGTTCCCCGGAAGACCAGTAGTAGTTTCCGATGCACATCTGGAGGCATTCTGTAATCTGTGGACTATCAGAGTGTTGATGAAACACAGAAATTTCATCAGGATTGAATACAACATTCACCATGCGCACTTACCTCCATGGGAGTAATGTCTCCATCAGTCCACGCTTTGATCGTTCCCTGGAAGACCAGTAGTAGTTTCCGATGCACATCTGGAGGAATTCTGTAATCTGTGGACTATCAGAGTGTTGATGAAACACAGAAATTGTATTAGGATTGAATACAACAGTCACCATGCGCACTTACCTCCATGGGACTAATATCTCAAACAGTCTACGCTTTGATCGTTCCCAGGAAGACCAGTAGTAGTTTCCGATGCACATCTGGAGGCATTCTGTAATCTGTGGACTATCTGAGTGTTGATGAAACACAGAAATTGCATCAGGATTGAATACAACAGTCACCAGCTGCTATTTCCTCCATGGGAGTAATGTCTCAAACAGTTTACGCTTTGATCGTTCCCTGGAAGACCAGTAGTAGTTTCCGATGGACATCTGGAGGCATTCTGTAATCCTTGGAAGTTCAAATTGCTGATGAAACACAGAAATTGCCTGGGGATTGAATACAACAGTCACCATGCGCTCTTTCCTCCATGGGAGCAATGTCTCAAACAGTCTACGCTTTGATCGTTCCCTGGAAGACCAGTAGTAGTTTCCGATGCACATCTGGAGGCATTCTGTAATCTGTGGACTATCAGAGTGTTGATGAAACACAGAAATTGCATCGGGATTGAATACAACAGTCACCATCGCCACTTTCCTCCATGTGATTAATTTCTCAAACAGTCTACGCTTAGATCGTTTCCTGGAAGACCAGTAGTAGTTCCCGATGCACATCTGGAGGCATTCTGTAATCTGTGGACTATCAGAGTGTTGATGAAACACAGTTATTGCATCTGGATTGAATAAAACAGTCCCCATGCGCACTTTCCTCCATGGGAGTAATGTATCAGACAGTCTACGCTTTGTTCGTTCCCTGGAAGACCAGTAGTAGTTTCCGATGCACATCTGGAGGCACTCTGTAATCTGTGGACTATCATAGTGTTGATGAAACACAGATATTGTATTCGGATTGAATACAACAGTCACCTTGCGCACTTTCCTCCATGGGAGAAATGTCTCATACAGTCTACGCTTTGATCGTTCCCTGGGAGTCGAGTAGTAGTTTCCGATGCACATCTGAACGCAATCTGTAATCCTTGGACCTTCAAAGTGTTGATGAAACACACAAATTGCCTCGGGATTGAATACAACAGTCACCATGCGCACTTTCCTCCATAGGAGTAATGTCTCAATCAGTCTACGCTTTGATCGTTCCCTGGAAGACCAGTAGTAGTTCCGATGCACATCTGGAGGCATTCTGTAATCTGTGGACTATCTGAGTGTTGATGAAACACAGAATTTGCATCGGGATTGAATACAACAGTCACCATGCCCACTTTCTTCTATGGGAGTAATGTCTCGAACAGTTTTCTCTTTGATCGTTCCCTGGAAGACCAGTAGTAGTTTCCGATGCACATCTGGAGGCATTCTGTAATCTGTGGACTATCAGAGTGTTGATGAAAAACAGAAATTGCATCAGGATTGAATACAACATTCACCATGCGCACTTACCTCCATGGGAGTAATGTCTCAATCAGTCCACGCTTTGATCGTTCCCTGGAAGACCAGTAGTAGTTCCGATGCACATCTGGAGGCATTCTGTAATCTGTGGACTATCAGAGTGTTGATGAAACACAGAAATTGCATCGGGATTGAATACAACAGTCACCATGCGCACTTTCCTAGATGGGAGTAATGTCGCAAACAGTCTAAGCTTTGATCGTTACCTGGAAGACCAGTAGTAGTTTCCGATGCACATCTGGAGGCATTCTGTAATCTGTGGACTATCAGAGTGTTGATGAAACACAGAAATTGTATTAGGATTGAATACAACAGTCACCTTGCGCACTCTCCTCCATGGGAGTAATGTCTCAAACAGTCTACGCTTTGATCGTTCCCTGGGAGTCCAGTTGTACTTTCCGATGCACATCTGAACGCAATCTGTAATCTTTGGACCTTCAAAGTATTGATGAAACACAGAAATTGCATCGGGTTTGAATACAACAGTCACCATGCGCACTTTCCTCCATGGGAGTAATGTCTCAATCAGTCTACGCTTTGATCGTTCCCTGGAAGACCAGTAGTAGTTCCGATGCACACCTGTAATCTGTGGACTATCTGAGTGTTGATGAAACACAGAAATTGCATCGGGATTGAATACAACAGTCACCATGAGCACTTTCTTCCATGGGAGTAATGTCTCAAACAGTCTACGATTTGATCGGTTCCTGGAAGACCAGTAGTAGTTTCCGATGCACATCTGGAGGCAATCTGTAATCTGTGGACTATCAGAGTGTTGATGAAACACAGAAATTGCATCGGGATTGAATACAACAGTCACCATGCGCACTTACCTTCATGGGAGTAATGTCTCAAACAGTTTACTCTTTGATCGTTCCCTGGAAGACCAGTAGTAGTTTCCGATGCACATCTGGAGGCATCCTGTAATCTGTGGACTATCAGAGTGTTGATGAAACACAGAAATTGCATCGGGATTGAATACAACAGTCTCCATGCGCACTTACCTCCATGGGAGTAATGTCTCAAACAGTTTACGCTTTGATCGATTCCTGGAAGACCAGTAGTAGCTTCCGATGCACATCTGGAAGCATTCTGTAATCTGTGGACTATCAGAGTGTTGATGAAACCAAAATTGCATCGGGATTGAATGCAACAGTCACCATGCACACTTTCCTCCATGGGAGTAATGTCTCAAACAGTCTACGCTTTGATCGTTCGCTGGAAGACCAGTAGTAGTTTCCGATGCACATCTGGAGGCATTCTGTAATCTGTGGACTATCAGAGTGTTGATGAAACACAGAAATTACATCGGGATTGAATACAACTGTCACCATGCGCACTCTCCTATATGGGAGTAATGTCTCAAACAGTCTACGCTTTCATCGTTCCAAGGAAAACCAGTAGTAGTTTCCGATGCACATCTGGTTGCATTCTGTAATCTGTGGACTATCTGAGTGTTGATGAAACACAGAAATTGCATCGCGATTGAATACAACAGTCGCCATGCGCACTTTCCTCCATGGGAGTAATATCTCAAACAGTCTAAGCTTTGATCGTTCCCTGGAAGACCAGTAGTAGTTTCCGATGCACATCTGGAGGCATTCTGTAATCTGTGGACTATCAGAGTGTTGATGAAACGCAGAATTTGCATCGGGATTGAACACAACAGTCACCATCGCCACTTTCCTCCATGTGATTAATTTCTCAAACAGTCTACGCTTTGATCGTTTCCTGGAAGACCAGTAGTAGTTCCCGATGCACATCTGGAGGCATTCTGTAATCTGTGGACTATCAGAGTGTTGATGAAACACAGAAATTGCATCGGGATTGAATACAACAGTCACCATGCGCACTTTCCTCCATGGGAGTAATGTCTCAAACAGTCTAAGCTTTGATCGTTCCCTGGAAGACAAGTAGTAGTTTCCGATGCACATCTGGAGGCATTCTGTAATCTGTGGACTATCAGAGTATTGATGAAACACTGATATTGTATTCGGATTGAATACAACAGTCACCTTGCGCACTTTCCTCCATGGGAGTAATGTCTCATACAGTCTACGCTTTGATCGTTCCCTGGGAGTCCAGTAGTAGTTTCCGATGCACATCTGAACGCAATCTGTAATCCTTGGACCTTCAAAGTGTTGATGAAACACAGAAATTGCCTCGGGATTGAATACAACAGTCACCATGCGCACTTTCCTCCATGGGAGTAATGTCTCAATCAGTCTACGCTTTGATCGTTCCCTGGAAGACCAGTAGTAGTTCCGATGCACATCTGGAGGCATTCTGTAATCTGTGGACTATCTGAGTGTTGATGAAACACAGAATTTGAATCGGGATTGAATACAACAGTCACCATGCCCACTTTCTTCTATGGGAGTAATGTCTCGAACAGTTTTCTCTTTGATCGTTCCCCGGAAGACCAGTAGTAGTTTCCGATGCACATCTGGAGGCATTCTGTAATCTGTGGACTATCAGAGTGTTGATGAAACACAGAAATTTCATCAGGATTGAATACAACATTCACCATGCGCACTTACCTCCATGGGAGTAATGTCTCCATCAGTCCACGCTTTGATCGTTCCCTGGAAGACCAGTAGTAGTTTCCGATGCACATCTGGAGGAATTCTGTAATCTGTGGACTATCAGAGTGTTGATGAAACACAGAAATTGTATTAGGATTGAATACAACAGTCACCATGCGCACTTACCTCCATGGGACTAATATCTCAAACAGTCTACGCTTTGATCGTTCCCAGGAAGACCAGTAGTAGTTTCCGATGCACATCTGGAGGCATTCTGTAATCTGTGGACTATCTGAGTGTTGATGAAACACAGAAATTGCATCAGGATTGAATACAACAATCACCAGCTGCTATTTCCTCCATGGGAGTAATGTCTCAAACAGTTTACGCTTTGATCGTTCCCTGGAAGACCAGTAGTAGTTTCCGATGGACATCTGGAGGCATTCTGTAATCCTTGGAAGTTCAAATTGCTGATGAAACACAGAAATTGCCTGGGGATTGAATACAACAGTCACCATGCGCTCTTTCCTCCATGGGAGCAATGTCTCAAACAGTCTACGCTTTGATCGTTCCCTGGAAGACCAGTAGTAGTTTCCGATGCACATCTGGAGGCATTCTGTAATCTGTGGACTATCAGAGTGTTGATGAAACACAGAAATTGCATCGGGATTGAATACAACAGTCACCATCGCCACTTTCCTCCATGTGATTAATTTCTCAAACAGTCTACGCTTAGATCGTTTCCTGGAAGACCAGTAGTAGTTCCCGATGCACATCTGGAGGCATTCTGTAATCTGTGGACTATCAGAGTGTTGATGAAACACAGTTATTGCATCTGGATTGAATAAAACATCCCCATGCGCACTTTCCTCCATGGGAGTAATGTATCAGACAGTCTACGCTTTGTTCGTTCCCTGGAAGACCAGTAGTAGTTTCCGATGCACATCTGGAGGCACTCTGTAATCTGTGGACTATCATAGTGTTGATGAAACACAGATATTGTATTCGGATTGAATACAACAGTCACCTTGCGCACTTTCCTCCATGGGAGAAATGTCTCATACAGTCTACGCTTTGATCGTTCCCTGGGAGTCGAGTAGTAGTTTCCGATGCACATCTGAACGCAATCTGTAATCCTTGGACCTTCAAAGTGTTGATGAAACACACAAATTGCCTCGGGATTGAATACAACAGTCACCATGCGCACTTTCCTCCATAGGAGTAATGTCTCAATCAGTCTACGCTTTGATCGTTCCCTGGAAGACCAGTAGTAGTTCCGATGCACATCTGGAGGCATTCTGTAATCTGTGGACTATCTGAGTGTTGATGAAACACAGAATTTGCATCGGGATTGAATACAACAGTCACCATGCCCACTTTCTTCTATGGGAGTAATGTCTCGAACAGTTTTCTCTTTGATCGTTCCCTGGAAGACCAGTAGTAGTTTCCGATGCACATCTGGAGGCATTCTGTAATCTGTGGACTATCAGAGTGTTGATGAAAAACAGAAATTGCATCAGGATTGAATACAACATTCACCATGCGCACTTACCTCCATGGGAGTAATGTCTCAATCAGTCCACGCTTTGATCGTTCCCTGGAAGACCAGTAGTAGTTCCGATGCACATCTGGAGGCATTCTGTAATCTGTGGACTATCAGAGTGTTGATGAAACACAGAAATTGCATCGGGATTGAATACAACAGTCACCATGCGCACTTTCCTAGATGGGAGTAATGTCGCAAACAGTCTAAGCTTTGATCGTTACCTGGAAGACCAGTAGTAGTTTCCGATGCACATCTGGAGGCATTCTGTAATCTGTGGACTATCAGAGTGTTGATGAAACACAGAAATTGTATTAGGATTGAATACAACAGTCACCTTGCGCACTCTCCTCCATGGGAGTAATGTCTCAAACAGTCTACGCTTTGATCGTTCCCTGGGAGTCCAGTTGTACTTTCCGATGCACATCTGAACGCAATCTGTAATCTTTGGACCTTCAAAGTATTGATGAAACACAGAAATTGCATCGGGTTTGAATACAACAGTCACCATGCGCACTTTCCTCCATGGGAGTAATGTCTCAATCAGTCTACGCTTTGATCGTTCCCTGGAAGACCAGTAGTAGTTCCGATGCACACCTGTAATCTGTGGACTATCTGAGTGTTGATGAAACACAGAAATTGCATCGGGATTGAATACAACAGTCACCATGAGCACTTTCTTCCATGGGAGTAATGTCTCAAACAGTCTACGATTTGATCGGTTCCTGGAAGACCAGTAGTAGTTTCCGATGCACATCTGGAGGCAATCTGTAATCTGTGGACTATCAGAGTGTTGATGAAACACAGAAATTGCATCGGGATTGAATACAACAGTCACCATGCGCACTTACCTTCATGGGAGTAATGTCTCAAACAGTTTACTCTTTGATCGTTCCCTGGAAGACCAGTAGTAGTTTCCGATGCACATCTGGAGGCATCCTGTAATCTGTGGACTATCAGAGTGTTGATGAAACACAGAAATTGCATCGGGATTGAATACAACAGTCTCCATGCGCACTTACCTCCATGGGAGTAATGTCTCAAACAGTTTACGCTTTGATCGATTCCTGGAAGACCAGTAGTAGCTTCCGATGCACATCTGGAAGCATTCTGTAATCTGTGGACTATCAGAGTGTTGATGAAACCAAAATTGCATCGGGATTGAATGCAACAGTCACCATGCACACTTTCCTCCATGGGAGTAATGTCTCAAACAGTCTACGCTTTGATCGTTCGCTGGAAGACCAGTAGTAGTTTCCGATGCACATCTGGAGGCATTCTGTAATCTGTGGACTATCAGAGTGTTGATGAAACACAGAAATTACATCGGGATTGAATACAACTGTCACCATGCGCACTCTCCTATATGGGAGTAATGTCTCAAACAGTCTACGCTTTCATCGTTCCAAGGAAAACCAGTAGTAGTTTCCGATGCACATCTGGTTGCATTCTGTAATCTGTGGACTATCTGAGTGTTGATGAAACACAGAAATTGCATCGCGATTGAATACAACAGTCGCCATGCGCACTTTCCTCCATGGGAGTAATATCTCAAACAGTCTAAGCTTTGATCGTTCCCTGGAAGACCAGTAGTAGTTTCCGATGCACATCTGGAGGCATTCTGTAATCTGTGGACTATCAGAGTGTTGATGAAACACAGAAATTGTATTAGGATTGAATACAACAGTCACCTTGCGCACTTTCCTCCATGGGAGTAATGTCTCAAACAGTCTATGCTTTGATCGTTCCCTGGGAGTCCAGTAGTAGTTTCCGATGCACATCTGAACGCAATCTGTAATCCTTGGACCTTCAAAGTGTTGATGAAACACAGAAATTGCCTCGGGATTGAATACAACAGTCACCATGCGCACTTTCCTCCATGGGTGTAATGTCTCAATCAGTCTACGCTTTGATCGTTCCCTGGCAGACCAGTAGTAGTTCCGATGCACATCTGGAGGCTTTCTGTAATCTGTGGACTATCTGAGTGTTGATGAAACACAGAATTTGCATCGGGATTGAATACAACAGTCACCATGCGCACTTTCCTCCATGGGAGTAATGTCTCAAACAGTCTACGCTTTGATCGTTTCCTGGAAGACCAGTAGTAGTTTCCAATGCACATCTGGAGGCAATCTGTAATCTGTGGACTATCAGAGTGTTGATGAAACACAGAAACTGCATCGGGATTGAATACAACAGTCACCATGCGCACTTATCTTCATGGGAGTAATGTCTCAAACAGTTTTCTCTTTGATCGTTCCCTGGAAGACCAGCAGTAGTTTCCGATGCACATCTGGAGGCATTCTGTAATCTGTGGACTATCAGGGTGTTGATGAAACACAGAAATTGTATTAGGATTGAATACAACAGTCACCTTGCGCACTTTCCTCCATGGGAGTAATGTCTCAAACAGTCTACGCTTTGATCGATCCCTGGGAGTCCAGTAGTAGTTTCCGATGCACATCTGAACGCAATCCGTAATCCTGGGACCTTCAAAGTGTTGATGAAACACAGAAATTGCATCGGGATTGAATACAACAGTCACCATGCACACTTATCTTCATGGGAGTAATGTCTCAAACAGTTTTCTCTTTGATCGTTCCCTGGAAGACCAGCAGTAGTTTCCGATGCACATGTGGAGGCATTCTGTAATCTGTGGATTAGAAGAGTGTTGATGAAACACAGAAATTGCATCGGGATTGAATACAACAGTCACCATGCGAACTTTCTTCCATGGGAGTAATGTCTCAAACAGTCTACGCTTTGATCGTTTCCTGGAAGACCAGTAGTAGTTTCCAATGCACATCTGGAGGCAATCTGTAGTCTGTGGACTATCAGAGTGTTGATGAAACACTGAAATTGCATCGGGATTGAATACAACAGTCACCATGCGCACTTACCTTCATGGGAGTAATGTCTCAAACAGTTTTCTCTTTGATCGTTCCCTGGAAGACCAGTAGTAGTTTCCGATGCACATCTGGAGGCATTCTGTAATCTGTGGACTATCAGAGTGTTGATGAAACACAGAAATTGCATCAGGATTGAATACAACCGTCACCATGCGCACTTACCTCCATGGGAGTAATGTCTCAATCAGTCTACGCTTTGATCATTCCCTGGAAGACCAGTAGTAGTTCCGATGCACATCTGGAGGCATTCTGTAATCTGTGGACTATCAGAGTGTTGATGAAACACAGAAATTGCATCGGGATTGAACACAACTGTCACCATGCGCACTCTCCTCCATGGGAGTAATGTCTCAAACAGTCTACGCTTTGATCGTTCCCAGGAAAACCAGTAGTAGTTTCCGATGCACATCTGGGGGCATTCTGTAATCTGCGGACTATCTGAGTGTTGATGAAACACAGAAATTGCATCGGGATTGAATACAACAGTCACCATGCGCACTTTCTTCCATGGGAGTAATGTCTCAATCAGTCTACGCTTTGATCGTACCCTGGAAGACCAGTAGTAGTTCCGATGCACATCTGGAGGATTCTGTAATCTGTGGACTATCAGAGTGTAGATGAAACACAGAAATTGCATCGGGATTGAATACAACAGTCACCATGCGCACTTATCTTCATGGGAGTAATGTCTCAAACAGTTTTCTCTTTGATCGTTCCCTGGAAGACCAGCAGTAGTTACCGATGCACATGTGGAGGCATTCTGTAATCTGTGGACTATCAGAGTGTTGATGAAACACAGAAATTGCATCAGGATTGAATACAACCGTCACCATGCGCACTTACCTCCATGGGAGTAATGTCTCAATCAGTCTACGCTTTGATCGTTCCCTGGAGGACCAGTAGTAGTTCCGATGCACATCTGGAGGCATTCTGTAATCTGTGGACTATCAGAGTGTTGATGAAACACAGAAATTGCATCGGGATTGAACACAACTGTCACCATGCGCACTTTCCTCCATGGGAGTAATGTCTCAAACAGTCTACGCTTTGATCGATCCCTGGGAGTCCAGTAGTAGTTTCCGATGCACATCTGAACGCAATCTGTAATCCTGGGACCTTCAAAGTGTTGATGAAACACAGAAATTGCCTCGGGATTGAATACAACAGTCAGCATGCGCACTTTCCTCCATGGGTGTAATGTCTCAATCAGTCTACGCTTTGATCGTTCCCTGGCAGACCAGTAGTAGTTCCGATGCACATCTGAAGTCTTTCTGTAATCTGTGGACTATCTGAGTGTTGATGAAACACAGAAATTGCATCGGGATTAAATACAACAGTCACCATGCGCACTTTCTTCCATGGGAGTAATGTCTCAAACAGTCTACGCTTTGATCGTTTCCTGGAAGACCAGTAGTAGTTTCCAATGCACATCTGGAGGCAATCTGTAATCTGTGGACTATCAGAGTGTAGATGATACACAGAAATTGCATCGGGATTGAATACAACAGTCACCATGCGCACTTATCTTCATGGGAGTAATGTCTCAAACAGTTTTCTCTTTGATCGTTCCCTGGAAGACCAGTAGTAGTTTCCGATGCACATCTGGAGGCATTCTGTAATCTGTGGACTATCAGAGTGTTGATGAAACACAGAAATTGCATCAGGATTGAATACAACCGTCACCATGCGCACTTACCTCCATGGGAGTAATGTCTCAATCAGTCTACGCTTTGATCGTTCCCTGGAAGACCAGTAGTAGTTCCGATGCACATCTGGAGGCATTCTGTAATCTGTGGACTATCAGAGTGTTGATGAAACACAGAAATTGCATCGGGATTGAACACAACTGTCACCATGCGCACTCTCCTCCATGGGAGTAATGTCTCAAACAGTCTACGCTTTGATCGTTCCCAGGAAAACCAGTAGTAGTTTCCGATGCACATCTGGGGGCATTCTGTAATCTGCGGACTATCTGAGTGTTGATGAAACACAGAAATTGCATCGGGATTGAATACAACAGCCACCATGCGCACTTTCCTCCATGGGAGTAATATCTCAAACAGTCTAAGGTTTGATCGTTCCCTGGAAGACCAGTAGTAGTTTCCGATGCACATCTGAAGACATTCTGTAATCTGTAAACTATCACAGTGTTGATGAAACACAGATATTGCATCGGGATTTAATACAACAGTCACCAGGCGCTATTTCCTCCATGGGAGTAATGTCTCAAACAGTCTACGCATTGATCGTTCCCTGGAAGACCAGTAATAGTTTCCGATGCACATCTGGATGCATTCTGTAATCCTTGGACCTTCAAAGTGTTGATGAAACACAGAGAGTGATTAGGGATTGAATACAACAGTCACCATGCGCACTTTCCTCCATGGGAGTAATGTCTCAAACAGTCTAAGTTTTGATCGTTCCCTGGAAGACCAGTAGTACTTTCCGATGCACATCTGGAGGCATTCTGTAATCTGTGGACTATCAGAGTGTTGATGAAACACAGAAATTGTATTAGGATTGAATACAACAGTCACCTTGCGCACTTTTCTCCATGGGAGTAATGTCTCAAACAGTCTACGCTTTGATCGTTCCCTGGGAGTCCAGTAGTAGTTTCCGATGCACATCTGAACGCAATCTGTAATCCTTGGACCTTCAAAGTGTTGATGAAACACAGAAATTGCATCGGGATTGAATACAACAGTCACCATGCGCACTTACCTTCATGGGAGTAATGTCTCAAACAGTTTTCTCTTTGATCGTTCGCTGGAAGACCAGTAGTAGTTTCCGATGCACATCTGGAGGCATTCTGTAATCTGTGGACTATCAGAGTGTTGATGAAATACAGAAATTGCATCAGGATTGAATACAACAGTCACCATGCGCACTTACCTCCATGGGAGTAATGTCTCAATCAGTCTACGCTTTGATCGTTCCCTGGAAGACCAGTAGTAGTTCCGATCCACATCTGGAGGCATTCTGTAATCTGTGGACTATCAGAGTGTTGATGAAACACAGATATTGCATCGGGATTGAATACAACAGTCACCATGCGCACTTTCCTCCATGGGAGTAATGTCTCAAACAGTCAACGCTTTGATCGTTCCCTGGGAGTCCAATAGTAGTTTCCGATGCACATCTGAACGCAATCTGTAATCCTTGGACCTTCAAAGTATTGATGAAACACAGAAATTGCCTCGGGATTGAATACAACAGTCACCATGCGCACTTTCCTCCATGGGAGTAATGCCTCATACAGTCTACGCTTTGATCGTTCCCAGGAAGACAAGTAGTAGTTTCCGATGCACATCTGGGGGCATTCTGTAATCTGTGGAATATCTGAGTGTTGATGAAACACAGAAATTGCATCGGGATTGAAAACATTAGTCACCATGCGCACTTTACTCCATGGGAGTAATATCTCAAACAGTCTAAGCTTTGATCGTTCCCTGGAAGACCAGTAGTAGTTTCCAATGCACATCTGGAGGCAATCTGTAGTCTGTGGACTATCAGAGTGTTGATGAAACACTGAAATTGCATCGGGATTGAATACAACAGTCACCATGCGCACTTACCTTCATGGGAGTAATGTCTCAAACAGTTTTCTCTTTGATCGTTCCCTGGAAGACCAGTAGTAGTTTCCGATGCACATCTGGAGGCATTCTGTAATCTGTGGACTATCAGAGTGTTGATGAAACACAGAAATTGCATCAGGATTGAATACAACCGTCACCATGCGCACTTACCTCCATGGGAGTAATGTCTCAATCAGTCTACGCTTTGATCGTTCCCTGGAAGACCAGTAGTAGTTCCGATGCACATCTGGAGGCATTCTGTAATCTGTGGACTATCAGAGTGTTGATGAAACACAGAAATTGCATCGGGATTGAACACAACTGTCACCATGCGCACTCTCCTCCATGGGAGTAATGTCTCAAACAGTCTACGCTTTGATCGTTCCCAGGAAAACCAGTAGTAGTTTCCGATGCACATCTGGGGGCATTCTGTAATCTGCGGACTATCTGAGTGTTGATGAAACACAGAAATTGCATCGGGATTGAATACAACAGTCACCATGCGCACTTTCTTCCATGGGAGTAATGTCTCAATCAGTCTACGCTTTGATCGTACCCTGGAAGACCAGTAGTAGTTCCGATGCACATCTGGAGGATTCTGTAATCTGTGGACTATCAGAGTGTAGATGAAACACAGAAATTGCATCGGGATTGAATACAACAGTCACCATGCGCACTTATCTTCATGGGAGTAATGTCTCAAACAGTTTTCTCTTTGATCGTTCCCTGGAAGACCAGCAGTAGTTACCGATGCACATGTGGAGGCATTCTGTAATCTGTGGACTATCAGAGTGTTGATGAAACACAGAAATTGCATCAGGATTGAATACAACCGTCACCATGCGCACTTACCTCCATGGGAGTAATGTCTCAATCAGTCTACGCTTTGATCGTTCCCTGGAGGACCAGTAGTAGTTCCGATGCACATCTGGAGGCATTCTGTAATCTGTGGACTATCAGAGTGTTGATGAAACACAGAAATTGCATCGGGATTGAACACAACTGTCACCATGCGCACTTTCCTCCATGGGAGTAATGTCTCAAACAGTCTACGCTTTGATCGATCCCTGGGAGTCCAGTAGTAGTTTCCGATGCACATCTGAACGCAATCTGTAATCCTGGGACCTTCAAAGTGTTGATGAAACACAGAAATTGCCTCGGGATTGAATACAACAGTCAGCATGCGCACTTTCCTCCATGGGTGTAATGTCTCAATCAGTCTACGCTTTGATCGTTCCCTGGCAGACCAGTAGTAGTTCCGATGCACATCTGAAGTCTTTCTGTAATCTGTGGACTATCTGAGTGTTGATGAAACACAGAAATTGCATCGGGATTAAATACAACAGTCACCATGCGCACTTTCTTCCATGGGAGTAATGTCTCAAACAGTCTACGCTTTGATCGTTTCCTGGAAGACCAGTAGTAGTTTCCAATGCACATCTGGAGGCAATCTGTAATCTGTGGACTATCAGAGTGTAGATGATACACAGAAATTGCATCGGGATTGAATACAACAGTCACCATGCGCACTTATCTTCATGGGAGTAATGTCTCAAACAGTTTTCTCTTTGATCGTTCCCTGGAAGACCAGTAGTAGTTTCCGATGCACATCTATAGGCATTCTGTAATCTGTGGACTATCAGAGTGTTGATGAAACACAGAAATTGCATCAGGATTGAATACAACCGTCACCATGCGCACTTACCTCCATGGGAGTAATGTCTCAATCAGTCTACGCTTTGATCGTTCCCTGGAAGACCAGTAGTAGTTCCGATGCACATCTGGAGGCATTCTGTAATCTGTGGACTATCAGAGTGTTGATGAAACACAGAAATTGCATCGGGATTGAACACAACTGTCACCATGCGCACTCTCCTCCATGGGAGTAATGTCTCAAACAGTCTACGCTTTGATCGTTCCCAGGAAAACCAGTAGTAGTTTCCGATGCACATCTGGGGGCATTCTGTAATCTGCGGACTATCTGAGTGTTGATGAAACACAGAAATTGCATCGGGATTGAATACAACAGCCACCATGCGCACTTTCCTCCATGGGAGTAATATCTCAAACAGTCTAAGGTTTGATCGTTCCCTGGAAGACCAGTAGTAGTTTCCGATGCACATCTGAAGACATTCTGTAATCTGTAAACTATCACAGTGTTGATGAAACACAGATATTGCATCGGGATTTAATACAACAGTCACCAGGCGCTATTTCCTCCATGGGAGTAATGTCTCAAACAGTCTACGCATTGATCGTTCCCTGGAAGACCAGTAATAGTTTCCGATGCACATCTGGATGCATTCTGTAATCCTTGGACCTTCAAAGTGTTGATGAAACACAGAGAGTGATTAGGGATTGAATACAACAGTCACCATGCGCACTTTCCTCCATGGGAGTAATGTCTCAAACAGTCTACGTTTTGATCGTTCCCTGGAAGACCAGTAGTACTTTCCGATGCACATCTGGAGGCATTCTGTAATCTGTGGACTATCAGAGTGTTGATGAAACACAGAAATTGTATTAGGATTGAATACAACAGTCGCCTTGCGCACTTTTCTCCATGGGAGTAATGTCTCAAACAGTCTACGCTTTGATCGTTCCCTGGGAGTCCAGTAGTAGTTTCCGATGCACATCTGAACGCAATCTGTAATCCTTGGACCTTCAAAGTGTTGATGAAACACAGAAATTGCATCGGGATTGAATACAACAGTCACCATGCGCACTTACCTTCATGGGAGTAATGTCTCAAACAGTTTTCTCTTTGATCGTTCGCTGGAAGACCAGTAGTAGTTTCCGATGCACATCTGGAGGCATTCTGTAATCTGTGGACTATCAGAGTGTTGATGAAATACAGAAATTGCATCAGGATTGAATACAACAGTCACCATGCGCACTTACCTCCATGGGAGTAATGTCTCAATCAGTCTACGCTTTGATCGTTCCCTGGAAGACCAGTAGTAGTTCCGATCCACATCTGGAGGCATTCTGTAATCTGTGGACTATCAGAGTGTTGATGAAACACAGATATTGCATCGGGATTGAATACAACAGTCACCATGCGCACTTTCCTCCATGGGAGTAATGTCTCAAACAGTCAACGCTTTGATCGTTCCCTGGGAGTCCAATAGTAGTTTCCGATGCACATCTGAACGCAATCTGTAATCCTTGGACCTTCAAAGTATTGATGAAACACAGAAATTGCCTCGGGATTGAATACAACAGTCACCATGCGCACTTTCCTCCATGGGAGTAATGCCTCATACAGTCTACGCTTTGATCGTTCCCAGGAAGACAAGTAGTAGTTTCCGATGCACATCTGAGGGCATTCTGTAATCTGTGGAATATCTGAGTGTTGATGAAACACAGAAATTGCATCGGGATTAAAAACATTAGTCACCATGCGCACTTTACTCCATGGGAGTAATATCTCAAACAGTCTAAGCTTTGATCGTTCCCTGGAAGACCAGTAGTAGTTTGAGATGACATCTGAAGGCATTCTGTAATCTGTGGACTATCTGAGTGTTGATGAAACACAGAAATTGCATCGGGATTGAATACAACAGCCACCATGCGCACTTTCCTCCATGGGAGTAATATCTCAAACAGTCTAAGGTTTGATCGTTCCCTGGAAGACCAGTAGTAGTTTCCGATGCACATCTGAAGACATTCTGTAATCTGTAAACTATCACAGTGATGATGAAACACAGATATTGCATCGGGATTTAATACAACAGTCATCAGGCGCTATTTCCTCCATGGGAGTAATGTCTCAAACAGTCTACGCATTGATCGTTCCCTGGAAGACCAGTAATAGTTTCCGATGCACATCTGGATGCATTCTGTAATCCTTGGACCTTCAAAGTGTTGATGAAACACAGAGAGTGATTAGGGATTGAATACAACAGTCACCATGCGCACTTTCCTCCATGGGAGTAATGTCTCAAACAGTCTACGCTTTGATCGTTCCCTGGAAGACCAGTAGTACTTTCCGATGCACATCTGGAGGCATTCTGTAATCTGTGGACTATCAAAGTGTTGATGAAACACAGAAATTGTATTAGGATTGAATACAACAGTCACCTTGCGCACTTTCCTCCATGGGAGTAATGTCTCAAACAGTCTACGCTTTGATCGTTCCCTGGGAGTCCAGTAGTAGTTTCCGATGCACATCTGAACGCAATCTGCAATCCTTGGACCTTCAAAGTGTTGATGAAACACAGAAATTGCATCGGGATTGAATACAACAGTCACCATGCGCACTTACCTTCATGGGAGTAATGTCTCAAACAGTTTTCTCTTTGATCGTTCGCTGGAAGACCAGTAGTAGTTTCCGATGCACATCTGGAGGCATTCTGTAATCTGTGGACTATCAGAGTGTTGATGAAACACAGAAATTTCATCAGGATTGAATACAACAGTCACCATGCGCACTTACCTCCATGGGAGTAATGTCTCAATCAGCCTACGCTTTGATCGTTCCCTGGAAGACCAGTAGTAGTTCCGATGCACATCTGGAGGCATTCTGTAATCTGTGGACTATCAGAGTGTTGATGAAACACACATATTGCATCGGGATTGAATACAACAGTCACCATGCGCACTTTCCTCCATGGGAGTAATGTCTCAAACAGTCAACGCTTTGATCGTTCCCTGGGAGTCCAATAGTAGTTTCCGATGCACATCTGAACGCAATCTGTAATCCTTGGACCTTCAAAGTATTGATGAAACACAGAAATTGCCTCGGGATTGAATACAACAGTCACCATGCGCACTTTCCTCCATGGGAGTAATGCCTCATACAGTCTACGCTTTGATCGTTCCCAGGAAGACAAGTAGTAGTTTCCGATGCACATCTGGGGGCATTCTGTAATCTGTGGACTATCTGAGTGTTGATGAAACACAGAAATTGCATCGGGATTGAAAACATGAGTCACCATGCGCACTTTACTCCATGGGAGTAATATCTCAAACAGTCTAAGCTTTGATCGTTCCCTGGAAGACCAGTAGTAGTTTGAGATGACATCTGAAGGCATTCTGTAATCTGTGGACTATCAGAGTGTTGATGAAACACAGAAACTGCAGCGGGATTGAATACAACAGTCACCAGGCGCTATTTCCTCCATGGGAGTAATGTCACAAACAGTCTACGTTTTGATCGTTCCCTGGAAGACCAGTAGTAGCTTCCGATGCACATCTGGAGGCATTCTGTACTCCTTGGACCTTCAAAGTGTTGATGAAACACAGATATTGCCTCGGGATAGAATACAACAGTCACCTTGCGCACTTTCCGCCATGGGAGTAATGTCTCAAACAGTCAACGCTTTGATCGTTCCCTGGAAGACCAGTAGTAGTTTCCGATGCACATCTGGAGGCATTCTGTAATCTGTGGACTATCAGAGTGTTGATGAAACACAGAAATTGCATCGGGATTGAATACAACAGTCACCATGCGCACTTACCTTCATGGGAGTAATGTCTCAAACAGTTTACTATTTGATCGTTCCCTGGAAGACCAGTAGTAGTTTCCGATGCACATCTGGAGGCATTCTGTAATCTGTGGACTATCTGAGTGTTGATGAAACACAGAAATTGCATCGGGATTGAATACAACAGTCGCCATGCGCACTTTCCTCCATGGGAGTAATATCTCAAACAGTCTAAGCTTTGATCGTTCCCTGGAGGACCAGTAGTAGTTTCCGATGCACATCTGGAGGCATTCTGTAATCTGTGGACTATCAGAGTGTTGATGAAACACAGAAATTGCATCGGGATTGAAAACAACAGTCACCATGCGCACTTCCCTCCATGGGAGTAATATCTCAAACAGTCTAAGCTTTGATCGTTCCCTGGAAGACCAGTAGTAGTTTCCGATGCACATCTGAAGGCATTCTGTAATCTGTGGACTATCAGAGTGTTGATGAAACACAGAAATTGCATCGGGATTGAATACAACAGTCACCATGCGCACTTTCCTAGATGGGAGTAATGTCGCAAACAGTCTAAGCTTTGATCGTTACCTGGAAGACCAGTAGTAGCTTCCGATGCACATCTGGAGGCATTCTGTAATCCTTGGACCGTCAAAGTGTTGATGAAACACAGATATTGCCTCGGGATAGAATACAACAGTCACCATGCGCACATTCCCCCATGGGAGTAATGTCTCAAACAGTCAACGCTTTGATCGTTCCCTGGAAGACCAGTAGTAGTTTCCGATGCACATCTGGAGGCATTCTGTAATCTGTGGACTATCAGAGTGTTGATGAAACACAGAAACTGCAGCGGGATTGAATACAACAGTCACCAGGCGCTATTTCCTCCATGGGAGTAATGTCTCAAACAGTCTACGTTTTGATCGTTCCCTGGAATACCAGTAGTGGCTTCCGATGCACATCTGGAGGCATTCTGTAATCCTTTCACCTTCAAAGTGTTGTTGAAACACAGAAATTGCCTCGAGATAGAATACAACAGTCACCATGCGCACTTTCCGCAATGGGAGTAATGTCTCAAAAAGTCAACGCTTTGATCGTTCCCTGGAAGACCAGTAGTAGTTTCCGATGCACATCTGCAGGCATTCTGTAAACTGTGGACTATGAGATTGTTGATGAAACACAGAAGTTGCATCGGGATTCAATACAACAGTCACATGCGGACTTTCCTCCACGGGAGTAATACCTCAAACAGTCTACGGTTTGACCGTTTCCTGGAACTCCACTAGTAGTTTCCGATGCACATCTGGAGGCATTCTGTAATCTGTGGACTATCAGAGTGTTGATGAATTACAGTAATTGCATCGGGATTGAATATAACAGTCCCCATGCGCACTTTCCTCCATTGGAGTAATGTCTCAGACAGTCTACGATTTGATCGTCCCCTGGAAGACCAGTAGTAGTTTCCGATGCACATCTGGAGGCATTCTGTAATCCTTGGACCTTCAAAGTGTTGATGAAACACAGAAATTGCATCGGGACTGAATATAACAGTCACCATGCGCACTTTCCTCCATTGAAGTAATGTCTCAAACAGTCTACGCTTTGATCGGTCCCTGGAAGACCAGTAGTAGTTTCCGATGCACATCTGGTGTATTCTGTAATCTGTGGACTATCAGAGTGTTGAAGAAACACAGAAACTGCAGCGGGATTGAATACAACAGTCACCAGGCACTATTTCCTCCATGGGAGTAGTGTCACAAACAGTCTACGTTTTGATCGTTCCCTGGAAGAGCAGTAATAGTTTCCGATGCACATCTGGAGGCATTCTGTAATCCTTGGACCTTCAAAGTGTTGATGAAACACAGAAAGTGATTCGGGATTGAATACAACAGTCACCATGCGCACTTTCCTCCATGGGAGTAATGTCTCAAACAGTCTAAGCAATGATCGTTCCCTGAAAGACCAGTAGTAGTTTCCGATGCACATCTGGAGGCATTCTGTAATCTGTGGACTATCTGAGTGTTGATGAAACACAGAAATTGCATCGGGATTGAATACAACGGTCCCCATGCGCACTTCCTCCATGGGAGTAATTTCTCAAACAGTCTAAGTTTTGATCGTTCCCTGGAAGACCAGTAGTAGTTTCCGATGCACATCCGAAGGCATTCTGTAATCTGTGGACTATCAGAGTGTTGATGAAACACAGAAATTGCATCGGGATTGAATACAACAGTCAACAGCCGCTATTTCCTCCATGGGAGTAATGTCTCAAACAGTCTACGCTTTGATAGTTCCCTGGAAGACCAGTAGTAGTTTCCGATGCACATCTGGAGGCATTCTGTAATCTGTGGACTATCTGAGTGTTGATGAAACACAGAAATTGCATCGGGATTGAATACAACAGTCCCCATGCGCACGTCCTCCATGGGAGTAATTTCTCAAACTGTCTAAGTTTTGATCGTTCCCTGGAAGACCAGTAGTAGTTTCCGATGCACATCCGAAGGCATTCTGTAATCTGTGGACTATCAGAGTGTTGATGAAACACAGAAATTGCATCGGGATTGAATACAACAGTCACCAGCCGCTATTTCCTCCATGGGAGTAATGTCTCAAACAGTCTACGCTTTGATCGTTCCCTGGAAGACCAGTAGTAGTTTCCGATGGACATCTGGAGGCATTCTGTAATCCTTGGACCTTCAAATTGCTGATGAAACACTGTAATTGCCTGGGGATGGAATACAACAGTCACCATGCGCACTTTCCTCCATGGGAGTAATGTCTCAAACAGTCTACGCTTTGATCGTTCCCTGGAAGACCAGTAGTAGTTTCCTATGCACATCTGGAGGCATTCTGTAATCTGTCGACTATCAGAGTGTTGATGAAACACAGAAATTGCATCAGGATTGAATACAACAGTCACCTTGCGCGGTTTCCTTCATGGGAGTAATGTCTTAAACAGTCTAAGCTTTGATCGATCCCTGGAAGACCAGTAGTAGTTTCCGATGCACATCTGGAGGCATTCTGTAATCTGTGGACTGTCTGAGTGTTGATGAAACACAGAATTTGCATCGGGATTGAATACAAAGTCACCATGCGCACTTTCTTCCATGGGAGTAATGTCTCAAACAGTTTTCTCTTTGATCGTTCCCTGGAAGACCAGTGGTAGTTTCCGATGCACATCTGGTGGATTTCTGTATTCTGTGGACTATCAGAGTGTTGATGAAACACAGAAATTGCATCGGGATTGAATACAACAGTCACCATCGGCACTTTCCTCCATGGGAGTAATCTCTCAAAGAGTTTACGCTTTGATCGTTCCCTGCAAGACCAGTAGTAGTTTCCGATGCACATCTGGAGGCATCCTGTAATCCTTGGACCTTCAAAGTGTTGATGAAACACAGAAATTGCATCGGGATTGAATATAGCATTCACCATGCGCACTTTCCTCCATGGGAGTTATGTCTCAAACAGTCTACGCTTTGATCGGTCCCTGGAAGACCAGTAGTAGTTTCCGATGCACATCTGGTGTATTCTGTAATCTGTGGACTATCAGAGTGTTGAAGAAACACAGAAACTGCAGCGGGATTGAATACAACAGTCACCAGGCACTATTTCCTCCATGGGAGTAGTGTCACAAACAGTCTACGTTTTGATCGTTCCC
Source organism: Schistocerca gregaria (assembly GCF_023897955.1). Lineage (NCBI taxonomy): Eukaryota > Metazoa > Arthropoda > Insecta > Orthoptera > Acrididae > Schistocerca > Schistocerca gregaria. The sequence goes on from NC_064929.1 coordinate 54,417,113, forward strand.
TGGAAGAGCAGTAATAGTTTCCGATGCACATCTGGAGGCATTCTGTAATCCTTGGACCTTCAAAGTGTTGATGAAACACAGAAAGTGATTCGGGATTGAATACAACAGTCACCATGCGCACTTTCCTCCATGGGAGTAATGTCTCAAACAGTCTAAGCATTGATCGTTCCCTGAAAGACCAGTAGTAGTTTCCGATGCACATCTGGAGGCATCCTGTAATCCTTGGACCTTCAAAGTGTTGATGAAACACAGAAATTGCATCGGGATTGAATATAGCATTCACCATGCGCACTTTCCTCCATGGGAGTAATGTCTCAAACAGTCTACGTTTTGATCGTTCCCTGGAATACCAGTAGTGGCTTCCGATGCACATCTGGAGGCATTCTGTAATCCTTTCACCTTCAAAGTGTTGTTGAAACACAGAAATTGCCTCGAGATAGAATACAACAGTCACCATGCGCACTTTCCGCAATGGGAGTAATGTCTCAAAAAGTCAACGCTTTGATCGTTCCCTGGAAGACCAGTAGTAGTTTCCGATGCACATCTGGAGGCATTCTGTAATCTGTGGACTATCTGAGTGTTGATGAAACACAGAAATTTCATCGGGATTGATTACAACGGTCCCCATGCGCACTTCCTCCATGGGAGTAATTTCTCAAACAGTCTAAGTTTTGATCGTTCCCAGGAAGACCAGTAGTAGTTTTCGATGCACATCCGAAGGCATTCTGTAATCTGTGGACTATCAGAGTGTTGATGAAACACAGAAATTGCATCGGGATTGAATACAACAGTCAACAGCTGCTATTTCCTCCATGGGAGTAATGTCTCAAACAGTCTACGCTTTGATAGTTCCCTGGAAGACCACTAGTAGTTTCCGATGCACATCTGGAGGCATTCTGTAATCTGTGGACTTTCTGAGTGTTGATGAAACACAGAAATTGCATCGGGATTGAATACAACAGTCCCCATGCGCACGTCCTCCATGGGAGTAATTTCTCAAACTGTCTAAGTTTTGATCGTTCCCTGGAAGACCAGTAGTAGTTTCCGATGAACATCCGAAGGCATTCTGTAATCTGTGGACTATCAGAGTGTTGATGAAACACAGAAATTGCATTGGGATTGAATACAACAGTCACCATGCGCACTTTCCTCCATGGGAGTAATGTCTCAAACAGTCTACGCTTTGATCGTTCCCTGGAAGACCAGTAGTAGTTTCCGATGCACATCTGGAGGCATTCTGTAATCTGTGGACTATCAGAGTGTTGATGAAACATAGAAATTGCATCGGGATTGAATACAACAGTCACCATCGCCACTTTCCTCCATGTGATTAATTTCTCAAAGAGTCTACGCTTTGTTCGTTCCCTGGAAGACCAGTAGTAGTTTCCGATGCACATCTGGAGGCATTCTGTAATCTGTGGACTATCAGAGTGTTGATGAAACACAGAAATTGCATCGGGATTGAATACAACAGTCACCTTGCGCGGTTTCCTCCATGGGAGTAATGTCTCAAACAGTCTAAGTTTTGATCGATCCCTGGAAGACCAGTAGTAGTTTCCGATGCACATCTGGAGGCTTTCTGTAATCTGTGGACTGTCTGAGTGTTGATGAAACACAGAATTTGCATCGGGATTGAATACAACAGTCACCATGCGCACTTTCTTCCATGGGAGTAATGTCTCAAACAGTTTTCTCTTTGATCGTTCCCTGGAAGACCAGTAGTAGTTTCCGATGCACATCTGAAAGCAATCTGTAATCCTTGGACCTTCAAAGTGTTGATGAAACACAGAAATTGCCTCGGGATTGAATACAACAGTCACCATGCGCACTTTCCTCCATGGGAGTAATGTCTCAATCAGTCTACGCTTTGATCGTTCCCTGGAAGACCAGTAGTAGTTCCGATGCACATCTGGAGGCATTCTGTAATCTGTGGACTATCTGAGTGTTGATGAAACACAGAATTTGCATCGGGATTGAATACAACAGTCACCATGCGCACTTTCTTCCATGGGAGTAATGTCTCAAACAGTTTTCTCTTTGATCGTTCCCTGGAAGACCAGTAGTAGTTTCCGATGCACATCTGGAGGCATTCTGTAATCTGTGGACTATCAGAGTGTTGATGAAACACAGAAATTGCATCGGGATTGCATACAACAGTCACCATGCGCACTTTCCTCCATGGGAGTAATGTCTCAAACAGTCTAAGCTTTGATCGTTCCCTGGAAGACCAGTAGTAGTTTCCGATGCACATCTGGAGGCATTCTGTAATCTGTGGACTATCAGTGTGTTGATGAAACACAGAAATTGTACTAGGATTTAATACAACAGTCACCTTGCGCACTTTCCTCCATGGGAGTAATGTCTCAAACAGTCTACGCTTTGATCGTTCCCTAGGAGTTTAGTAGTACCTTCCGATGCACATCTGAACGCAATCCGTAATCCTTGGACCTTCAAAGTATTGATGAAACACAGAAATTGCATCGGGATTGAATACAACAGTCCCCATGCGCACTTTCCTCCATGGGAGTAATGTATCAGACAGTCTACGCTTTGCTCCTTCCCTGGAAGACCAGTAGTAGTTTCCGATGCACATCTGGAGGCATTCTGTAATCTGTGGACTATCAGAGTGTTGATGAAACACAGAATTTGCATCGGGATTGAATACAACAGTCACCATGCGCACTTTCCTCCATGGGAGTAATGTCTCAAACATTCTAAGCTTTGATCGTTCCTTGGAAGACCAGTAGTAGTTTCCGATGCACATCTGGAGGCATTCTGTAATCTGTGGACTATCAGAGTGTTGATGAAACACAGAAATTGTATTCGGATTGAATACAACAGTCACCTTGCGCACTTTCCTCCATGGGAGTAATGTCTCATACAGTCTACGTTTTGATCGTTCCTTGGGAGTCCAGTAGTAGTTTCCGATGCACATCTGAACGCAATCTGTAATCCTTGGACCTTCAAAGTGTTGATGAAACACAGAAATTGCATCGGGATAGAATACAACAGTCACCATGCGCACTTTCCTCCATGGGAGTAATGTCTCAATCAGTCTACGCTTTGATCGTTCCCTGGAAGACCAGTAGTAGTTCCGATGCACATCTGGAGGCATTCTGTAATCTGTGGACTATGTGAGTGTTGATGAAACACCGAATTTGCATCGGATTGAATACAACAGTCACCATGCGCACTTTCTTCCATGGGAGTAATGTCTCAAACAGTTTTCTCTTTGATCGTTCCCTGGAAGACCAGTAGTAGTTTCCGATGCACATCTGGAGGCATTCTGTAATCTGTGGACTATCAGAGTGTTGATGAAACACAGAAATTGCATCAGGATTAAATACAACATTCACCATGCGCTCTTACCTCCATGGGAGTAATGTCTCAATCAGTCTACGCTTTGATCGTTCCCTGGAAGACCAGTAGTAGTTCCGATGCACATCTGAACGCAATCTGTAATCCTTGGACCTTCAAAGTATTGATGAAACACAGAAATTGCCTCGGGATTGAATACAACAGTCACCATGCGCCCTTTCCTCCATGGGAGTAATGTCTCAATCAGTCTACGCTTTGATCTCTCCCTGGAAGACCAGTAGTAGTTCCGATGCACATCTGGAGACATTCTGTAATCTGTGGACTATCAGAGTGTTGATGAAACACAGAAATTGCATCGGGATTGAATACAACAGTCACCTTGCGCACTTTCCTCCATGGGAGTAATGTCTCAAATAGTCTACGCTTTGATCGTTCCCTGGGAGTCCAATAGTACTTTCCGATGCACATCTGAACGCAATCTGTAATCCTTGGACCTTCAAAGTATTGATGAAACACAGAAATTGCATCGGGAGTGAATACAACAGTCACCATGCGCACTTTCCTCCATTTTAGTAATGTCTCAATCAGTCTACGCTTTGATCGTTCCCTGGAAGACCAGTAGTAGTTCCGATGCACATCTGGAGGCATTCTGTATCCTGTGGACTATCTGAGTGTTGATGAAACACAGAAATTGCATCGGGATTGAATACAACAGTCACCATGCGCGCTTTCTTCCATGGGAGTAACGTCTCAAACTGTCTACGATTTGATCGGTTCCTGGAAGACCAGTAGTAGTTTCCGATGCACATCTGGAGGCAATTTGTAATCTGTGGACTATCAGAGTGTTGATGAAACCCAGAAATTGCATCGGGATTGAATACAACAGTCACCATGCGCACTTACCTTCATGGGAGTAATGTCTTAAACAGTTTACTCTTTGATCGTTCCCTGGCAGACCAGTAGTAGTTTCCGATGCACATCTGGAGGCATTCTGTAATCTGTGGACTATCAGAGTGTTGATGAAACACAGAAATTGCATCGGGATTGAATACAACAGTCTCCATGCGCACTTACCTCCATGGGAGTAATGTCTCAAACAGTCTACGCTTTGATCGTTCGGTGGAAGACCAGTAGTAGTTTCCGATGCACATCTGAACGCAATCTGTAATCCTTGGACCTTCAAAGTGTTGATGAAACACAGAAATTGCCTCGGGATTGAATACAACAGTCACCATGCGCACTTTCCTCCATGGGTGTAATGTCTCAATCAGTCTAAGCTTTGATCGTTCCCTGGCAGACCAGTAGTAGTTCCGATGCACATCTTGAGGCTTTCTGTAATCTCTGGACTATCAGAGTGTTGATGAAACACAGAATTTGCATCGGGATTGAATACAACAGTCACCATGCGCACTTTCTTCCATGGGAGTAATGTCTCAAACAGTCTACGCTTTGATCGTTTCCTGGAAGACCAGTAGTAGTTTCCGATGCACATCTGGAGGCAATCTGTAATCTGTGGACTATCAGAGTGTTGATGAAACACAGAAATTGCATCGGGATTGAATACAACAGTCACCATGCGCACATACCTTCATGGGAGTAATGTCTCAAACAGTTTTCTCTTTGATCGTTCCCTGGAAGACCAGTAGTAGTTTCCGATGCACATCTGGAGGCATTCTGTAATCTGTGGACTATCAGAGTGTTGATGAAACACAGAAATTGCATCAGGATTGAATACAACAGTCACCATGCGCACTTACCTCCATGGGAGTAATGTCTCAATCAGTCTACGCTTTGATCGTACTCTGGAAGACCAGTAGTAGTTCCTATGCACATCTGGAGGATTCTGTAATCTGTGGACTATCTGAGTGTTGATGAAACACAGAAATTGCATCGGGATTGAATACAACATCCGCCATGCGCACTTTCCTCCATGGGAGTAATATCTCAAACAGTCTAAGTTTTGATCGTTCCCTGGAAGACCAGTAGTAGTTTCCGATGCACATCCGAAGGCATTCTGTAATCTGTGGACTATCAGAGTGTTGATGAAACACAGAAATTGCATCGGGATTGAATACAACAGTCACCAGCCGCTATTTCCTCCATGGGAGTAATGTCTCAAACAGTCTACGCATTGATCGTTCCCTGGAAGACCAGTAGTAGTTTCCGATGCACATCTGGAGGCATTCTTTATTCTGTGGACTATCTGAGTGTTGATGAAACACAGAAATTGCATCGGGATTGAATACAACAGTCACCATGCGCACTCTCCTCCATTTGAGTAATGTCTCAAACAGTCTACGCTTTGATCGTTCCCAGGAAAACCAGTAGTAGTTTCCGATGCACATCTGAAGGCATTCTGTAATCTGTAAACTATCACAGTGTTGATAAAACACAGAAATTGCATCGGGATTTAATACAACAGTCACCAGGCGCTATTTCCTCCATGGGAGTAATGTCTCAAACAGTCTACGCATTGATCGTTCCCTGGAAGACCAGTAATAGTTTCCGATGCACATCTGGAGGCATTCTGTAATCCTTGGACCTTCAAAGTGTTGATGAAACACAGAAAGTGATTCGGGATTGAATACAACAGTCACCATGCGCACTTTCCTGCATGGGAGTAATGTCTCAAACAGTCTACGCTTTGATCGTTCCCTGGGAGTCCAGTAGTAGTTTCCGATGCACATCTGAACGCAATCTGTAATCCTTGGACCTTCAAAGTGTTGATGAAACACAGAAATTGCCTCGGGATTGAATACAAAAGTCAACATGCGCACTTTTCTCCATGGGTGTAATGTCTCAATCAGTCTACGCTTTGATCGTTCCCTGGCAGACCAGTAGTAGTTCCGATGCACATCTGGAGGCTTTCTGTAATCTGTGGACTATCTGAGTGTTGATGAAACACAGAATTTGCATCGGGATTGAATACAACAGTCACCATGCGCACTTTCTTCCATGGGAGTAATGTCTCAAACAGTCTATGCTTTGATCGTTTCCTGGAAGACCAGTAGTAGTTTCCGATGCACATCTGGAGGCAACCTGTAATCTGTGGACTATCAGAGTGTTGATGAAACACAGAAATTGCATCGGGATTGAATACAACTGTCACCACGCGCACTCTCCTCCATGGGAGTAATGTCTCAAACAGTATACGCTTTGATCGTTCCCAGGAAAACCAGTAGTAGTTTCCGATGCACATCTGGGGGCATTCTGTAATCTGTGGACTATCTGAGTGTTGATGAAACACAGAAATTGCATCGGGATTGAATACAACAGCCGCCATGCGCCCTTTCCTCCATGGGAGTAATATCTCAAACAGTCTAAGCTTTGATCGTTCCCTGGAAGACCAGTAGTAGTTTCCGATGCACATCCGAAGGCATTCTGTAATCTGTGGACTATCAGAGTGTTGATGATACACAGAAATTGCATCGGGATTGAATACAACAGTCACCAGCCGCTATTTCCTCCATGGGAGTAATGTCTCAAACAGTCTAAGCTTTGATCGTTCCCTGGAAGACCAGTAGTAGTTTCCGATGCACATCTGGAGGCATTCTGTAATCTGTGGACCATCAGAGTGTTGATGAAACACAGAATTTGGATTAGGATTGAATACAACAGTCACCTCGCGCACTTTCCTACATGGGAGTAATGTCTCAAACGGTCTACGCTTTGATCGTTCCCTGGGAGTCCGGTAGTAGTTTCCGATGCACATCTGAACGCAATCTGTAATCCTTGGACCTTCAAAGTGTTGATGAAACACAGAAATTGCATCGGGATTGAATACAACAGTCACCATGCGCACTTTCCTCCATGGGAGTAATGTCTCAATCAGTCTACGCTTTGATCGTTCCCTGGCAGACCAGTAGAAGTTCCGATGCACATCTGAAGTCTTTCTGTAATCTGTGGACTATCTGAGTGTTGATGAAACACCGAATTTGCATCGGGATTGAATACAACAGTCACCATGCGCACTTTCTTCAATGGGAGTAATGTCTCAAACAGTCTACGCTTTGATCGTTTCATGGAAGACCAGTAGTAGTTTAAAATGCACATCTGGAGGCAATCTGTAATCTGTGGACTATCAGAGTGTTGATGAAACACAGAAATTGAATCGGGATTGAATACAACAGTCACCATCCGCACTTACCTTCATGGGAGTAATGTCTCAAACAGTTTTCTCTTTGATCGTTCGCTGGAAGACCAGTAGTAGTTTCCGATGCACATCTGGAGGCATTCTGTAATCTGTGGACTATCAGAGTGTTGATGAAATACAGAAATTGCATCAGGATTGAATACAACAGTCACCATGCGCACTTACCTCCATGGGAGTAATGTCTCAATCAGTCTACGCTTTGATCGTTCCCTGGAAGACCAGTAGTAGTTCCGATGCACATCTGGAGGCATTCTGTAATCTGTGGACTATCAGAGTGTTGATGAAACACAAAAATTGCATCGGGATTGAATACAACAGTCACCATGCGCACTTTCCTGCATGGGAGTAATGTCTCAAACAGTGTACGCTTTGATCGTTCCCTGGGAGTCCAGTAGTAGTTTCCAATGCACATCTGAACGCAATCTGTAATCCTTGAACCTTCAAAGTATTGATGAAACACTGAAATTGCCTCGGGATTGAATACAACAGTCACCATGCGCACTTTCCTCCATGGGAGTATTGTCTCAAAGAGTCTACGCTTTGATCGTTCCCTGGGAGTCCGGTAGTAGTTTCCGATGCACATCTGAACGCAATCTGTAATCCTTGGACCTTCAAAGTGTTGATGAAACACAGAAATTGCATCGGGATTGAATACAACAGTCACCATGCGCACTTTCTTCCATGGGAGTAATGTCTCAAACAGTCTATGCTTTGATCGTTTCCTGGAAGACCAGTAGTAGTTTCCGATGCACATCTGGAGGCAACCTGTAATCTGTGGACTATCTGAGTGTTGATGAAACACAGAAATTGAATCGGGATTGAATACAACAGTCACTATCCGCACTTACCTTCATGGGAGTAATGTCTCAAACAATTTTCTCTTTGATCAATCGCTGGAAGACCTGTAGTAGTTTCCGATGCACATCTGGAGGCATTCTGTAATCTGTGGACTATCAGAGTGTTGATGAAAAACAGAAATTGCATCAGGATTGAATACAACAGTCACCATGCGCACTTACCTCCATGGGAGTAATGTCTCAATCAGTCTACGCTTTGATCGTTCCCTGGAAGACCAGTAGTAGTTCCGATGCACATCTGGAGGCATTCTGTAATCTGTGGACTATCAGAGTGTTGATGAAATACAGAAATTGCATCAGGATTGAATACAACAGTCACCATGCGCACTTACTTCCATGGGAGTAATGTCTCAATCAGTCTACGCTTTGATCGTTCCCTGGAAGACCAGTAGTAGTTTCCGATGCACATCTGGAGGCATTCTTTATTCTGTGGACTATCTGAGTGTTGATGAAACACAGAAATTACATCGGGATTGAATACAACAGTCACCATGCGCACTCTCCTCCATGGGAGTAATGTCTCTAACAGTATACGCTTTGATCGTTCCCAGGAAAACCAGTAGTAGTTTCCGATGCTCATCTGGGGGCATTCTGTAATCTGTGGACTATCTGAGTGTTGATGAAACACAGAAATTGCATCGGGATTGAATACAACATCCGCCATGCGCACTTTCCTCCATGGGAGTAATATCTCAAACAGTCTACGCATTGATCGTTCCCTGGAAGACCAGTAGTAGTTTCCGATGCACATCTGGAGGCATTCTTTATTCTGTGGACTATCTGAGTGTTGATGAAACACAGAAATTACATCGGGATTGAATACAACAGTCACCATGCGCACTCTCCTCCATGGGAGTAATGTCTCAAACAGTATACGCTTTGATCGTTCCCAGGAAAACCAGTAGTAGTTTCCGATGCACATCTGGGGGCATTCTGTAATCTGTGGACTATCTGAGTGTTGATGAAACACAGAAATTGCATCGGGATTGAATACAACAGCCGCCATGAGCACTTTCCTCCATGGGAGTAATATCTCAAACAGTCTAAGCTTTCATCGTTCCCTGGAAGACCAGTAGTAGTTTCCGATGCACATCCGAAGGCATTCTGTAATCTGTGGACTATCAGAGTGTTGATGAAACACAGAAATTGCATCGGGATTGAATACAACAGTCACCAGCCGCTATTTCCTCCATGGGAGTAATGTCTCAAACAGTCTACGCATTGATCGTTCCCTGGAAGACCAGTAATAGTTTCCGATGCACATCTGGAGGCATTCTGTAATCCTTGGACCTTCAAAGTGTTGATGAAACACAGAAAGTGATTCGGGATTGAATACAACAGTCACCATGCGCACTTTCCTGCATGGGAGTAATGTCTCAAACAGTCTACGCTTTGATCGTTCCCTGGGAGTCCAGTAGTAGTTTCCGATGCACATCTGAACGCAATCTGTAATCCTTGGACCTTCAAAGTGTTGATGAAACACAGAAATTGCCTCGGGATTGAATACAAAAGTCAACATGCGCACTTTCCTCCATGGGTGTAATGTCTCAATCAGTCTACGCTTTGATCGTTCCCTGGCAGACCAGTAGTAGTTCCGATGCACATCTGGAGGCTTTCTGTAAACTGTGGACTATCTGAGTGTTGACGAAACACAGAATTTGCATCGGGATTGAATACAACAGTCAACATGCGCACTTTCTTCCATGGGAGTAATGTCTTAAACAGTCTATGCTTTGATCGTTTCCTGGAAGACCAGTAGTAGTTTCCGATGCACATCTGGAGGCAACCTGTAATCTGTGGACTATCAGAGTGTTGATGAAACACAGAAATTGCATCGGGATTGAATACAACAGTCACCATGCGCACTTACCTTCATGGGAGTAATGTCTCAAACAGTTTTCTCTTTGATCGTTCCCTGGAAGACGAGTAGTAGTTTCCGATGCACATCTGGAGTCATTCTGTAATCTGTGGACTATCAGAGTGTTGATGAAACACAGAAATTGCATCAGGATTGAATACAACAGTCACCATGCGCACTTACCTCCATGGGAGTAATGTCTCAATCAGTCTACGCTTTGATCGTTCCCTGGAAGACCAGTAGTAGTTCCGATGCACATCTGGAGGCATTCTGTAATCTGTGGACTATCAGAGTGTTGATGAAACACAGAAATTGCATCGGGATTGAATACAACTGTCACCACGCGCACTCTCCTCCATGGGAGTAATGTCTCAAACAGTATACGCTTTGATCGTTCCCAGGAAAACCAGTAGTAGTTTCCGATGCACATCTGGGGGCATTCTGTAATCTGTGGACTATCTGAGTGTTGATGAAACACAGAAATTGCATCGGGATTGAATACAACAGCCGCCATGCGCACTTTCCTCCATGGGAGTAATATCTCAAACAGTCTAAGCTTTGATCGTTCATTGGAAGACCAGTAGTAGTTTCCGATGCACATCCGAAGGCATTCTGTAATCTGTGGACTATCAGAGTGTTGATGAAACACAGAAATTGCATCGGGATTGAATACAACAGTCACCAGCCGCTATTTCCTCCATGGGAGTAATGTCTCAAACAGTCTACGCATTGATCGTTCCCTGGAAGACCAGTAATAGTTTCCGATGCACATCTGGAGGCATTCTGTAATCATTGGACCTTCAAAGTATTGATGAAACACAGAAAGTGATTCGGGATTGAAAACAACAGTCACCATGCGCACTTTCCTCCATGGGAGTAATGTCTCAAACAGTCTAAGCTTTGATCGTTCCCTGGAAGACCAGTAGTAGTTTCCGATGCACATCTGGAGGCATTCTGTAATCTGTGGACCATCAGAGTGTTGATGAAACACAGAATTTGGATTAGGATTGAATACAACAGTCACCTTGCGCACTTTCCTACATGGGAGTAATGTCTCAAACGGTCTACGCTTTGATCGTTCCCTGGGAGTCCGGTAGTAGTTTCCGATGCACATCTGAACGCAATCTGTAATCCTAGGACCTTCAAAGTGTTGATGAAACACAGAAATTGCATCGGGATTGAATACAACAGTCACCATGCGCACTTTCCTCCATGGGAGTAATGTCTCAATCAGTCTACGCTTTGATCGTTCCCTAGAAGACCAGTAGTAGTTCCGATGCACATCTGGAGGCATTCTGTAATCTGTGGACTATCAGAGTGATGATGAATCACAGAAATTGCATCGGGATTGAATACAACAGTCACCATGCGCACTTTCCTCCATGGGAGTAATGTCTCAAACAGTCTACGCTTTGATCGTTCCCTGGGAGGCCAGTAGTAGTTTCCAATGCACATCTGAACGCAATCTGTAATCCTTGGACCTTCAAAGTATTGATGAAACACTGAAATTGCCTCGGGATTGAATACAACAGTCACCATGCGCACTTTCCTCCATGGGAGTATTGTCTCAAACAGTCTACGCTTTGATCGTTCCCTGGGAGTCCGGTAGTAGTTTCCGATGCACATCTGAACGCAATCTGTAATCCTTGGACCTTCAAAGTGTTGATGAAACACAGAAATTGCATCGGGATTGAATACAACAATCACCATGCGCACTTTCCTCCATGGGAGTAATGTCTCAATCAGTCTACGCTTTGATCTTTCCCTGGCAGACCAGTAGAAGTTCCGATGCACATCTGAAGTCTTTCTGTAATCTGTGGACTATCTGAGTGTTGATGAAACACAGAATTTGCATCGGGATTGAGTACAACAGTCACCATGCGCACTTTCTTCCATGGGAGTAATGTCTCAAACAGTCTACGCTTTGATCGTTTCCTGGAAGACCAGTAGTAGTTTAAAATGCACATCTGGAGGCAATCTGTAATCTGTGGACTATCAGAGTGTTGATGAAACACAGAAATTGAATCGGGATTGAATACAACTGTCACCATGCGCACTTACCTTCATGGGAGTAATGTCTCAAACAGTTTTCTCTTTGATCGTTCGCTGGAAGACCAGTAGTAGTTTCCGATGCACATCTGGAGGCATTCTGTAATCTGTGGACTATCAGAGTGTTGATGAAATACAGAAATTGCATCAGGATTGAATACAACAGTCACCATGCGCACTTACCTCCATGGGAGTAATGTCTCAATCAGTCTACGCTTTGATCGTTCCCTGGAAGACCAGTAGTAGTTTCCGATGCACATCTGGAGGCATTCTGTAATCTGTGGACCATCTAAGTGTTGATGAAACACAGAATTTGGATTAGGATTGAATACAACAGTCACCTTGCGCACTTTCCTACATGGGAGTAATGTCTCAAACAGTCTACGCTTTGATCGTTCCCTGGGAGTCCGGTAGTAGTTTCCGATGCACATCTGAACGCAATCTGTAATCCTTGGACCTTCAAAGTGTTGATGAAACACAGAAATTGCATCGGGATTGAATACAACAGTCACCATGCGCACTTTCCTCCATGGGAGTAATGTCTCAATCAGTCTACGCTTTGATCTTTCCCTGGCAGACCAGTAGAAGTTCCGATGCACATCTGAAGTCTTTCTGTAATCTGTGGACTATCTGAGTGTTGATGAAACACAGAATTTGCATCGGGATTGAATACAACAGTCACCATGCGCACTTTCTTCCATGGGAGTAATGTCTCAAACAGTCTACGCTTTGATCGTTTCCTGGAAGACCAGTAGTAGTTTAAAATGCACATCTGGAGGCAATCTGTAATCTGTGGACTATCAGAGTGTTGATGAAACACAGAAATTGAATCGGGATTGAATACAACAGTCACCATGCGCACTTACCTTCATGGGAGTAATGTCTCAAACAGTTTTCTCTTTGATCGTTCGCTGGAAGACCAGTAGTAGTTTCCGATGCACATCTGGAGGCATTCTGTAATCTGTGGACTATCAGAGTGTTGATGAAATACAGAAATTGCATCAGGATTGAATACAACAGTCACCATGCGCACTTACCTCCATGGGAGTCATGTCTCAATCAGTCTACGCTTTGATCGTTCCCTGGAAGACCAGTAGTAGTTCCGATGCACATCTGGAGGCATTCTGTAATCTGTGGACTATCTGAGTGTTGATGAAACACAGAAATTGCATCGGGATTGAATACAACAGTCACCATGCGCACTTTCTTCCATGGGAGTAATGTCTCAAACAGTCTACGATTTGATTGTTTCCTGGAAGACCAGTAGTAGTTTCCGATGCACATCTGGAGGCAATCTGTAATCTGTGGACTATCAGAGTGTTGATGAAACACAGAAATTGCATCGGGATTGAATACAACAGTCACCATGCGCACTTACCTTCATGGGAGTAATGTCTCAAACAGTTTACTATTTGATCGTTCCCTGGAAGACCATTAGTAGTTTCCGATGCACATCTTGAGGCATTCTGTAATCTGTGGACTATCAGAGTGTTGATGAAACACAGAAATTGCATCGGGATTGAATACAACATTCACCATGCGCACTTTCCTTCATGGGAGTTATGTCTCAAACAGTCTACGCTTTGATCGTTCCCTGGAAGACCAGTAGTAGTTTCCGATGCACATCTGGAGGCATTCTGTAATCTGCGGACTATCAGAGTGTTGATGAAACACTGTAATTGCATCGGGATTGAATACAACAGTCACCATGCGCACTTTCCGCCATGGGAGTAATGTCTCAAACATTCTACGCTTTGATCGTTCCCTGGAAGACCAGTAGTAGTTTCCGATGCACATCTGGAGGCATTCTGTAATCTGTGGACTATCAGAGTGTTGATGAAACACAGAAATTGCCTCCTGATAGAATACAACAGTCACCATGCGCACTCTCCTCCATGGGAGTAATGTCTCAAACAGTCAACGCTTTGATCGTTCCCTGGAAGACCAGTAGTAGTTTCCGATGCACATCTGGAGGCATTCTGTAATCTGTGGACTATCAGAGTGTTGATGAAACACAGAAATTGCATCGGGATTGAATACAACAGTCACCATGCGCACTTTCCTCCATGGGAGTAATGTCTCAATCAGTCTACGCTTTGATCTTTCCCTGGCAGACCAGTAGAAGTTCCGATGCACATCTGAAGTCTTTCTGTAATCTGTGGACTATCTGAGCGTTGATGAAACACAGAATTTGCATCGGGATTGAATACAACAGTCACCATGCGCACTTTCTTCCATGGGAGTAATGTCTCAAACAGTCTACGCTTTGATCGTTTCCTGGAAGACCAGTAGTAGTTTAAAATGCACATCTGGAGGCAATCTGTAATCTGTGGACTATCTGAGTGTTGATGAAACACAGAAATTGAATCGGGATTGAATACAACAGTCACCATGCGCACTTACATTCATGGGAGTAATGTCTCAAACAGTTTTCTCTTTGATCGTTCGCTGGAAGACCAGTAGTAGTTTCCGATGCACATCTGGAGGCATTCTGTAATCTGTGGACTATCTGAGTGTTGATGAAACACAGAAATTGCATCGGGATTGAATACAACAGTCACCATGCGCACTTTCTTCCATGGGAGTAATGACTCAAACAGTCTACGATTTGATTGTTTCCTGGAAGACCAGTAGTAGTTTTCGATGCACATCTGGAGGCAATCTGTAATCTGTGGACTATCAGAGTGTTGATGAAACACAGAAATTGCATCGGGATTGAATACAACAGTCACCATGCGCACTTACCTTCATGGGAGTAATGTCTCAAACAGTTTACTATTTGATCGTTCCCTGGAAGACCAGTAGTAGTTTCCGATGCACATCTTGAGGCATTCTGTAATCTGTGGACTATCTGAGTGTTGATGAAACACAGAAATTGCATCGGGATTGAATACAACAGTCACCATGCGCACTTTTCTCCACAGGAGTAATGTCTCAAACAGTCTACGCTTTGATCGTTCCCTGGAAGACCAGTAGTAGTTTCCGATGCACATCTGGAGGCATTCTGTAATCTGCGGACTATCAGAGTGTTGATGAAACACTGTCATTGCATCGGGATTGAATACAACAGTCACCATGCGCACTTTCCGCCATGGGAGTAATGTCTCAAACATTCTACGCTTTGATCGTTCCCTGGAAGACCAGTAGTAGTTTCCGATGCACATCTGGAGGCATTCTGTAATCTGTGGACTATTAGAGTGTTGATGAAACACAGAAATTGCCTCCTGATAGAATACAACAGTCACCATGCGCACTCTCCTCCATGGGAGTAATGTCTCAAACAGTCTACGCTGTGATCGTTCCCTGGAAGACCAGTAGTAGTTTCCGATGCACATCTGGAGGCATTCTGTAATCTGTGGACTATCAGAGTGTTGATGAAACACAGAAATTGCATCGGGATTGAATACAACAGTCACCATGCGCACTTTCCTCCATGGGAGTAATGTCTCAATCAGTCTACGCTTTGATCTTTCCCTGGCAGACCAGTAGAAGTTCCGATGCACATCTGAAGTCTTTCTGTAATCTGTGGACTATCTGAGTGTTGATGAAACACAGAATTTGCATCGGGATTGAATACAACAGTCACCATGCGCACTTTCTTCCATGGGAGTAATGTCTCAAACAGTCTACGCTTTGATCGTTTCCTGGAAGACCAGTAGTAGTTTAAAATGCACATCTGGAGGCAATCTGTAATCTGTGGACTATCAGAGTGTTGATGAAACACAGAAATTGAATCGGGATTGAATACAACAGTCACCATGCGCACTTACATTCATGGGAGTAATGTCTCAAACAGTTTTCTCTTTGATCGTTCGCTGGAAGACCAGTAGTAGTTTCCGATGCACATCTGGAGGCATTCTGTAATCTGTGGACTATCTGAGTGTTGATGAAACACAGAAATTGCATCGGGATTGAATACAACAGTCACCATGCGCACTTTCTTCCATGGGAGTAATGTCTCAAACAGTCTACGATTTGATTGTTTCCTGGAAGACCAGTAGTAGTTTCCGATGCACATCTGGAGGCAATCTGTAATCTGTGGACTATCAGAGTGTTGATGAAACACAGAAATTGCATCGGGATTGAATACAACAGTCACCATGCGCACTTACCTTCATGGGAGTAATGTCTCAAACAGTTTACTATTTGATCGTTCCCTGGAAGACCAGTAGTAGTTTCCGATGCACATCTTGAGGCATTCTGTAATCTGTGGACTATCTGAGTGTTGATGAAACACAGAAATTGCATCGGGATTGAATACAACAGTCGCCATGCGCACTTTCCCCCATGGGAGTAATATCTCAAACAGTCTAAGCTTTGATCGTTCCCTGGAAGACCAGTAGTAGTTTCCGATGCACATCTGGAGGCATTCTGTAATCTGTGGACTATCAGAGTGTTGATGAAACACAGAAATTGCATCGGGATTGAATACAACAGTCACCATGCGCACTCTCCTCCATGGGAGTAATGTCTCAAACAGTCTACGCTTTGATCGTTCCCAGGAAGACCAGTAGTAGTTTCCGATGCACATCTGGGGGCATTCTGTAATCTGTGGACTATCTGAGTGTTGATGAAACACAGAAATTGCATCGGGATTGAATACAACAGTCACCATGCGCACTTTCCTACATGGGAGTAATGTCTCA
Source organism: Schistocerca gregaria (assembly GCF_023897955.1). Lineage (NCBI taxonomy): Eukaryota > Metazoa > Arthropoda > Insecta > Orthoptera > Acrididae > Schistocerca > Schistocerca gregaria. Next base: position 54,433,994 of record NC_064929.1, read on the forward strand.
AACAGTCTAAGCTTTGATCGTTCCCTGGAAGACCAGTAGTAGTTTCCGATGCACATCTGAAGGCATTCTGTAATCTGTGGACTATCAGAGTGTTGATGAAACACAGAAACTGCAGCGGGATAGAATACAACAGTCACCAGGGGCTATTTCCTCCATGGGAGTAATGTCACAAACAGTCTACGTTTTGATCGTTCCCTGGAAGACCAGTAGTAGCTTCCGATGCACATCTGGAGGCATTCTGTAATCCTTGGACCTTCAAAGTGTTGATGAAACACAGAAATTGCCTCGGGATAGAATACAACAGTCACCATGCGCACTTTCCGCCATGGGAGTAATGTCTCAAACAGTCAACGATTTGATCGTTCCCTGGAAGACCAGTAGTAGTTTCCGATGCACATCTGGAGGCATTCTTTAATCTGTGGACTATCAGAGTGTTGATGAAACACAGAAATTGCATCGGGATGGAATACAACATTCACCATGCGCACTTTCCTTCATGGGAGTTATGTCTAAATCAGTCTACGCTTTGATCGTTCCCTGGAAGACCAGTAGTAGTTTCCGATGCACATCTGGAGGCATTCTGTAATCTGCGGACTATCAGAGTGTTGATGAAACACTGTAATTGCATCGGGATTGAATACAACAGTCACCATGCGCACTTTCCGCCATGGGAGTAATGTCTCAAACATTCTACGCTTTGATCGTTCCCTGGAAGACCAGTAGTAGTTTCTGATGCACATCTGGAGGCATTCTGTAATCTGTGGACTATCAGAGTGTTGATGAAACACAGAAATTGCATCGGGATTGAATACAACAGTCACCAACCGCTATTTCCTCCATGGGAGTAATGTCTCAAACAGTCTACGCTTTGATCGTTCCCTGGAAGACCAGTAGTAGTTTCCGATGCACATCTGGAGGCATTCTGTAATTTCCGGACTATCAGAGTGTTGATGAAACACAGAAATTGGATTAGGATTGAATACAACAGTCACCTTGCCCACTTTCCTCCATGGGAGTAATGTCTCAAACTGTCTACGCTTTGATTGTTCCCTGGGAGTCCAGTAGTAGTTTCCGATGCACATCTGAACGCAATCTGTAATCCTTGGACCTTCAAAGTGTTGATGAAACACAGAAATTGCCTCAGGATTGAATACAACAGTCACCATGCGCACTTTCCTCCATGGGAATAATGTCTCAATCAGTCTACGCTTTGATCGTCCCCTGCAGACCAGTAGTAGTTCCGATGCACATCTGAAGTCTTTCTGTAATCTGTGGACTGTCTGAGTGTTGATGAAACACAGAATTTGCATCGGGATTGAATACAACAGTCACCATGCGCACTTTCTTCCATGGGAGTAATGTCTCAAACAGTCTACGCTTTGATCGTTTCCTGGAAGACCAGTAGTAGTTTCCAATGCACATCTGGAGGCAATCTGTAATCTGTGGACTATCAGAGTGTTGATGAAACACAGAAATTGCATCGGGATTGAATACAACAGTCACCATGCGCACTTACCTTCATGGGAGTAATGTCTCAAACAGTTTTCTCTTTGATCGTTCGCTGGAAGACCAGTAGTAGTTTCCGATGCACATCTGGAGGCATTCTGTAATCTGTGGACTATCAGAGTGTTGATGAAATACAGAAATTGCATCAGGATTGAATAAAACAGTCACCATGCGCACTTACCTCCATGGGAGTAATGTCTCAATCAGTCTACGCTTTGATCGTTATCTGGAAGACCAGTAGTAGTTCCGATGCACATCTGGAGGCATTCTGTAATCTGTGGACTATCAGAGTGTTGATGAAACACAGAAATTGCATCGGGATTGAATACAACAGTCACCATGCGCACTTTCCTCCATTGGAGTAATGTCTCAAACAGTCTATGCTTTGATCGTTCCCTGGAAGACCAGTAGTAGTTTGCGATGCACATCTGGAGACATTCTGTAATCTGTGGACTATCTGAGTGTTGATGAAACACAGAATTTGTATCGGGATTGAATACAACATTCACCATGCGCACTTTCTTCCATGGGAGTAATGTCTCAAACAGTCTACACTTTGTTCGTTTCCTGGAAGACCAGTAGCAGTTTCCAATGCACATCTGGAGGCAATCTGTAATCTGTGGACTATCAGAGTGTTGATGAAACACAGAAATTGCATCGGGATTGAATACAACAGTCACCATGCACACTTACCTTCATGGGAGTAATGTCTCAAACAGTTTTCTCTTTGATCGTTCGCTGGAAGACCAGTAGTAGTTTCCGATGCACATCTGGAGGCATTCTGTAATCTGTGGACTATCAGAGTGTTGATGAAATACAGAAATTGCATCAGGATTGAATACAACAGTCACCATGCGCACTTACCTCCATGGGAGTAATGTCTCAATCAGTCTACGCTTTGATCGTTCCCTGGAAGACCAGTAGTAGTTCCGATGCACATCTGGAGGCATTCTGTAATCTGTGGACTATCAGAGTGTTGATGAAACACAGAAATTGCATCGGGATTGAATACAACAGTCACCATGCGCACTTTCCTCAATGGGAGTAATGGCTCAAACAGTCTACGGTTTGATCGTTCCCTGGAAGACCAGTAGTAGTTTCCGATGCACATCTGGAGGCATTCTGTAATCTGTGGACTATCTGAGTGTTGATGAAATACAGAAATTGCATCGGGATTGAATACAACTGTCACCTTGCGCACTTTCCTCCATGGGAGTAATGTCTCAAACAGTCGAAGCTTTGATCGTTACCTGGAAGACCAGTAGTAGTTTCCGATGCACATCTGGAGGCATTCTGTAATCTGTGGACTATCTGAGTGTTGATGAAACACAGATATTGCATCGGGATTGAATACAACAGTCACCATGCGCACTTTCTTCCATATGAGTAATGTCTCAAACAGTCTACTATTTGATCGTTTCCTGGAAGACCAGTAGTAGTTTGCGATGCACATCTGGAGGCAATCTGTAATCTGTGGACTATCAGAGTGTTGATGAAACACAGAAATTGCATCGGGATTGAATACAACAGTCACCATGCGCACTTTCCTCCATGGGAGTAATGTCTCAATCAGTCTACGCTTTGATCGTTCCCTGGAAGACCAGTAGTAGTTCCGATGCACATCTGGAGGCATTATGTAATCTGTGGACTATCTGAGTGTTGATGAAACACAGAAATTGCATCGGGATTGAATACAACAGTCACCATGCGCACTTTCTTCCATGGGAGTAATGTCTCAAACAGTCTACGATTTGATCGTTTCCTGGAAGACCAGTAGTAGTTTCCGATGCACATCTGGAGGCAATCTGTAATCTGTGGACTATCAGAGTGTTGATGAAACACAGAAATTGCATCGGGATTGAATACAACAGTCACCATGCGCACTTACCTTCATGGGAGTAATGTCTCAAACAGTTTACTACTTGATCGTTCCCTGGAAGACCAGTAGTAGTTTCCGATGCACATCTGGAGGCATTCTGTAATCTGTGGACTATCTGAGTGTTGATGAAACACAGAAATTGCATCGGGATTGAATACAACAGTCGCCATGCGCACTTTCCTCCATGGGAGTAATATCTCAAAGAGTCTAAGCTTTGATCGTTCCCTGGAAGACCAGTAGTAGTTTCCGATGCACATCTGGTGGCATTCTGTAATCTGTGGACTATCAGAGTGTTGATGAAACACAGAAATTGCATCGGGATTGAATACAACAGTCACCATGCGCACTCTCCTCCATGGGAGTAATGTCTCAAACAGTCTACGCTTTGATCGTTCCCAGGAAGACGAGTAGTAGTTTCCGACGCACATCTGGGGGCATTCTGTAATCCTTGACCTTCAAAGTGTTGATGAAACACAGAAATTGCCTCCTGATAGAATACAACAGTCACCATGCGCACTCTCCTCCATGGGAGTAATGTCTCAAACAGTCTACGCTTTGATCGTTCCCTGGAAGACCAGTAGTAGTTTCCGATGCACATCTGGAGGCATTCAGTAATCTGTGGACTATCAGAGTGTTGATGAAACACAGAAATTGCATCGGGATTGAATACAACAGTCACCATGCGCACTTTCCTCCATGGGAGTTATGTCTCAAACAGTCTACGCTTTGATCGTTCCCTGGAAGACCAGTAGTAGTTTCCGATGCACATCTGGAGGCAATCTGTTATCGTTGTACCTTCAAAGTGTTGATGAAACACAGAAATTGATTCGGGATTGAATACAAAAGTCACCATGCGCACTTTCCCCCATTTGAGTAATGTCTCAAACAGTCTACACTTTGATCGTTAGCTGGAATACCAGTAGTTGTTTCCGATGCACATATGGAGGCATTCTGTAATCCTTGGACCTTCAAAGTGTTGTTGAAACACAGAAATTGCCTCGGGATAGAATACAACAGTCACCATGCGCACTTTCCGCAATGGGAGTAATGTCTCAAACAGTCAACGCTTTGATCGTTCCCTGGAAGACCAGTAGTAGTTTCCGATGCACATCTGGAGGCATTCTGTAATCTGTGGACCATCAGAGTGTTGATGAAACACAGAAATTGCATCGGGATTGAATACAACATTCACCATGCGCACTTTCCTCCATGGGAGTTATGTCTCAAACAGTCTACGCTTTGATCGTTCCCTGGAAGACCAGTAGTAGTTTCCGATGCACATCTGGAGGCAATCTGTAATCTGTGGACTATCAGAGTGTTGATGAAACACAGAAATTGCATCGGGATTGAATACAACAGTCACCTTGCGCACTTTCCTCCATGGGAGTAATGTCTCAAACAGTCTAAGCTTTGATCGTTAGCTGGAAGACCAGTAGTTGTTTCCGATGCACATCTGGAGGCATTCTGTAATCTACGGACTATCAGAGTGTTGATGAAACACTGTAATTGCATCGGGATTGAATACAACAGTCACCATGCGCACTTTCCGCCATGGGAGTAATGTCTCAAACAGTCTACGCTTTGATCGTTCCCTGGAAGACCAGTAGTAGTTTCCGATGCACTTCTGGAGGCATTCTGTAATCTGTGGACCATCAGAGTGTTGATGAAACACAGAAATTGCCTCAGGATTGAATACAACAGTCACCATGCGCACTTTCCTCCATGGGAATAATGTCTCAATCAGTCTACGCTTTGATCGTCCCCTGCAGACCAGTAGTAGTTCCGATGCACATCTGAAGTCTTTCTGTAATCTGTGGACTGTCTGAGTGTTGATGAAACACAGAATTTGCATCGGGATTGAATACAACAGTCACCATGCGCACTTTCTTCCATGGGAGTAATGTCTCAAACAGTCTACGCTTTGATCGTTTCCTGGAAGACCAGTAGTAGTTTCCAATGCACATCTGGAGGCAATCTGTAATCTGTGGACTATCAGAGTGTTGATGAAACACAGAAATTGCATCGGGATTGAATACAACAGCCACCATGCGCACTTACCTTCATGGGAGTAATGTCTCAAACAGTTTTCTCTTTGATCGTTCGCTGGAAGACCAGTAGTAGTTTCAGATGCACATCTGGAGGCATTCTGTAATCTGTGGACTATCAGAGTGTTGATGAAATACAGAAATTGCATCAGGATTGAATAAAACAGTCACCATGCGCACTTACCTCCATGGGAGTAATGTCTCAATCAGTCTACGCTTTGATCGTTATCTGGAAGACCAGTAGTAGTTCCGATGCACATCTGGAGGCATTCTGTAATCTGTGGACTATCAGGGTGTTGATGAAACACAGAAATTGCATCGGGATTGAATACAACAGTCACCATGCGCACTTTCCTCCATTGGAGTAATGTCTCAAACAGTCTATGCTTTGATCGTTCCCTGGAAGACCAGTAGTAGTTTGCGATGCACATCTGGAGACATTCTGTAATCTGTGGACTATCTGAGTGTTGATGAAACACAGAATTTGTATCGGGATTGAATACAACATTCACCATGCGCACTTTCTTCCATGGGAGTAATGTCTCAAACAGTCTACACTTTGTTCGTTTCCTGGAAGACCAGTAGCAGTTTCCAATGCACATCTGGAGGCAATCTGTAATCTGTGGACTATCAGAGTGTTGATGAGACACAGAAATTGCATCGGGATTGAATACAACAGTCACCATGCACACTTACCTTCATGGGAGTAATGTCTCAAACAGTTTTCTCTTTGATCGTTCGCTGGAAGACCAGTAGTAGTTTCCGATGCACATCTGGAGGCATTCTGTAATCTGTGGACTATCAGAGTGTTGATGAAATACAGAAATTGCATCAGGATTGAATACAACAGTCACCATGCGCACTTACCTCCATGGGAGTAATGTCTCAATCAGTCTACGCTTTGATCGTTCCCTGGAAGACCAGTAGTAGTTCCGATGCACATCTGGAGGCATTCTGTAATCTGTGGACTATCAGAGTGTTGATGAAACACAGAAATTGCATCGGGATTGAATACAACAGTCACCATGCGCACTTTCCTCAATGGGAGTAATGGCTCAAACAGTCTTCGGTTTGATCGTTCCCTGGAAGACCAGTAGTAGTTTCCGATGCACATCTGGAGGCATTCTGTAATCTGTGGACTATCTGAGTGTTGATGAAACACAGAAATTGCATCGGGATTGAATACAACTGTCACCTTGCGCACTTTCCTCCATGGGAGTAATGTCTCAAACAGTCGAAGCTTTGATCGTTACCTGGAAGACCAGTAGTAGTTTCCGATGCACATCTGGAGGCATTCTGTAATCTGTGGACTATCTGAGTGTTGATGAAACACAGATATTGCATCGGGATTGAATACAACAGTCACCATGCGCACTTTCTTCCATATGAGTAATGTCTCAGACAGTCTACTATTTGATCGTTTCCTGGAAGACCAGTAGTAGTTTGCGATGCACATCTGGAGGCAATCTGTAATCTGTGGACTATCAGAGTGTTGATGAAACACAGAAATTGCATCGGGATTGAATACAACAGTCACCATGCGCACTTTCCTCCATGGGAGTAATGTCTCAATCAGTCTACGCTTTGATCGTTCCCTGGAAGACCAGTAGTAGTTCCGATGCACATCTGGAGGCATTATGTAATCTGTGGACTATCTGAGTGTTGATGAAACACAGAAATTGCATCGGGATTGAATACAACAGTCACCATGCGCACTTTCTTCCATGGGAGTAATGTCTCAAACAATCTACGATTTGATCGTTTCCTGGAAGACCAGTAGTAGTTTCCGATGCACATCTGGAGGCAATCTGTAATCTGTGGACTATCAGAGTGTTGATGAAACACAGAAATTGCATCGGGATTGAATACAACAGTCACCATGCGCACTTACCTTCATGGGAGTAATGTCTCAAACAGTTTACTACTTGATCGTTCCCTGGAAGACCAGTAGTAGTTTCCGATGCACATCTGGAGGCATTCTGTAATCTGTGGACTATCTGAGTGTTGATGAAACACAGAAATTGCATCGGGATTGAATACAACAGTCGCCATGCGCACTTTCCTCCATGGGAGTAATATCTCAAAGAGTCTAAGCTTTGATCGTTCCCTGGAAGACCAGTAGTAGTTTCCGATGCACATCTGGTGGCATTCTGTAATCTGTGGACTATCTGAGTGTTGATGAAACACAGATATTGCATCGGGATTGAATACAACAGTCACCATGCGCACTTTCTTCCATATGAGTAATGTCTCAAACAGTCTACTATTTGATCGTTACCTGGAAGACCAGTAGTAGTTTCCGATGCACATCTGGAGGCATTCTGTAATCTCCGGACTATCAGAGTGTTGATGAAACACTGTAATTTCATCGGGATTGAATACAACAGTCACCATGCGCACTTTCCGCCATGGGAGTAATGTCTCAAACAGTCTACGATTTGATCGTTTCCTGGAACTCCAGTAGTAGTTTCCGACGCACATCTGGAGGCATTCTGTAATCTGTGGACTATCAGAGTGTTGATGAAACACAGTAATTGCATCGGGATTGAATACAACAGTCACCATGCGCACTTTCCTCCATGGGAGTAATGTCTCAAACAGTCTACGCATTGATCGTTCCCTGGAGACCAGTAGTAGTTTCCGATGCACATCTGGAGGCATTCTGTTATCGTTGTACCTTCAAAGTGTTGATGAAACACAGAAATTGATTCGGGATTGAATACAAAAGTCACCATGCGCACTTTCCCCCATTTGAGTAATGTCTCAAACAGTCTACACTTTGATCGTTAGCTGGAAGACCAGTAGTTGTTTCCGATGCACATATGGAGGCATTCTGTAATCCTTGGACCTTCAAAGTGTTGTTGAAACACAGAAATTGCCTCGGGATAGAATACAACAGTCACCATGCGCACTTTCCGCAATGGGAGTAATGTCTCAAACAGTCAACGCTTTGATCGTTCCCTGGAAGACCAGTAGTAGTTTCCGATGCACATCTGGAGGCATTCTGTAATCTGTGGACCATCAGAGTGTTGATGAAACACAGAAATTGCATCGGGATTGAATACAACATTCACCATGCGCACTTTCCTCCATGGGAGTTATGTCTCAAACAGTCTACGCTTTGATCGTTCCCTGGAAGACCAGTAGTAGTTTCCGATGCACATCTGGAGGCAATCTGTAATCTGTGGACTATCAGAGTGTTGATGAAACACAGAAATTGCATCGGGATTGAATACAACAGTCACCTTGCGCACTTTCCTCCATGGGAGTAATGTCTCAAACAGTCTAAGCTTTGATCGTTAGCTGGAAGACCAGTAGTTGTTTCCGATGCACATCTGGAGGCATTCTGTAATCTACGGACTATCAGAGTGTTGATGAAACACTGTAATTGCTTCGGGATTGAATACAACAGTCACCATGCGCACTTTCCGCCATGGGAGTAATGTCTCAAACAGTCTACGCTTTGATCGTTCCCTGGAAGACCAGTAGTAGCTTCCGATGCACATCTGCAGGCATTCTGAAATCTGTGGACTATCAGAGTGTTGATGAAACACAAAAGTTGCATCGGGATTCAATACAACAGTCACCATGCGCACTTTCCTCCATGGGAGTAATGCCTCAAACAGTCTACGGTTTGACCGTTTCCTGGAACTCCAGTAATAGTTTTCGATGCACATCTGGAGGCATTCTGTAATCTGTGGACTATCAGAGTGTTGATGAAACACAGTAATTGCATCGGGATTGAATACAACAGTCACCATGCGCACTTTCTCCCATGGGAGTAACGTCTCAAACAGTCTACGCTTTGATCGTTCCCTGGAAGACCAGTAGTAGTTTCCGATGCACATCTGGAGGCATTCTGTAATCTGTGGACTATCAGAGTGTTGATGAAACACTGTAATTGCATCGGGATTGAATACAACAGTCACCATGCGCACTTTCCGCCATGGGAGTAATGTCTCAAACAGTCTACGCTTTGATCGTTCCCTGGAAGACCAGTAGTAGTTTCCGATTCACATGTGGAGGCATTCTGTAATCTGTGGACTATCAGAGTGTTGATGAAACACAGAAGTTGCATCGGTATTCAATACAACAGTCACCATGCGCACTTTCCTCCATGGGAGTAATGCCCCAAACAGTCTACGGTTTGATCGTTATCTGGAAGACCAGTAGTAGTTTCCGATGCACATCTGGTGGATTTCTGTATTCTGTGGACTATCAGAGTGTTGATGACACACAGAAATTGCATCGGGATTGAATACAACAGTCACCATCGGCACTTTCCTCCATGGGGGTAATGTCTCAAACAGTTTACGCTTTGATCGTTCCCTGCAAGACCAGTAGTAGTTTCCGATGCACATCTGGGAGGATCCTGTAACCCTTGGACCTTCAAAGTGTTGATTAAACACAGAAATTGTATCGGGATTGAATATAACAGTCACCATGCGCACTATCCTCCATTGAAGTAGTGTCTCAAACAGTCTACGCTTTGATCGTTCCCTGGAAGACCAGTAGTAGTTTCCGATGCACATCTGGAGGCATTCTGTAATCTGTGGACTATCTGAGTGTTGATGAAACACAGAAATTGCATCGGGATTGAATACAACAGTCACCATGCGCACTTTCCTCCATGGGAGTAATGTCTCAAACAGTCTAAGCTTTGATCGTTACCTGGAAGACCAGTAGTAGTTTCCGATGCACATCTGGTGGATTTCTGTATTCTGTGGACTATCAGAGTGTTGATGAAACACAGAAATTGAATCGGGATTGAATACAACAGTCACCTTCGGCACTTTCCTCCATGGGAGTAATGTCTCAAACAGTCTACGCTTTGATCGTTTCCTGGAAGACCAGTAGTAGTTTCCGATGCACATCTGGAGGCATTCTGTAATCTGTGGACTATCAGATTATTGATGAAACACTGATATTGCATCGGGATTGAATACGTCACCACGCGCACTTACCTCCATGGGAGTAATGTCTCAAACAGTCTACGCTTTGATCGTTTCCTGGAAGACCAGTAGTAGTTTCCGATGCACATCTGGAGGCATTCTGTAATCTGTGGACTATCAGAGTGTTGATGAAACACAGAAATGGCATCGGGATTGAATACAACAGTCACCTTGCGCACTTTCCTCTATGGGAGTAACGTCTCAAACAGTCTAAGCTTTGATCGTTACCTGGAAGACCAGTAGTAGTTTCCGATGCACATCTGGAGGCATTCTGTAATCTCCGGACTATCAGAGTGTTGATGAAATACTGTAATTGCATCGGGATTGACTACAACAGTCACCATGCGCACTTTCCGATATGGGCGTAATGTCTCAAACAGTCTACGCTTAGATCGTTCCCTGGAAGACCAGTAGTAGTTTCCGATTCACATCTGGAGTTATTCTGTAATCTGTGGACTATCAGAGTGTTGATGAAACACAGAAGTTGCATCGGGATTCAATACAACAGTCACCATGCGCACTTTCCTCCATGGGAGTAATGCCTCAAACAGTCTACGGTTTGATCGTTTCCTGGAACTCCAGTAGTAGTTTCCGATGCACATCTGGAGGCATTCTGTAATCTGTGGACTATCAGAGTGTTGATGAAACACAGTAATTGCATCGGAATTGAATACAACAGTCACCATGCGCACTTTCCTCCATGGGAGTAATGTCTCAGGCAGTCTACGATTTGATCGTTCCCTGGAAGACCAGTGGTAGTTTCCGATGCGCATCTGGAGGCATTCTGTAATCTGTGGACTATCAGAGTGTTGATGAAACACAGAAATTGCATCGGGATTGAATACAACAGTCACCATGCGCACTTTCCTCCATGGGAGTAATGTCTCAAACAGTCTACGCTTTGATCGCTATCTGGAAGACCAGTAGTAGTTTCCGATGCACATCTGGAGGCATTCTGTAATCTGTGGACTATCTGAGTGTTGATGAAACACAGAAATTGCATCGGGATTGAATACAACAGTCACCATGCGCACTTTCCTCCATGGGAGTAATGTCTCAAACAGTCTAAGCTTTGATCGTTACCTGGAAGACCAGTAGTAGCTTCCGATGCACATCTGGTGGATTTCTGTACTCTGTGGACTATCAGAGTGTTGATGAAACACAGAAATTGAATCGGGATTGAATACAACAGTCACCATCGGCACTTTCCTCCATGGGAGTAATGTCTCAAACAGTTTACGCTTTGATCGTTCCCTGCAAGACCAGTAGTAGTTTCCGATGCACGTCTGGAGGCATCCTGTAATCCTTGGACCTTCAAAGTGTTGATGAAACACAGAAATTGCATCGGGATTGAACATAACAGTCACCATGCGCACTTTCCTCCATTGAAGTAATGTCTCATACAGTCTACGCTTTGATCGGTCCCTGGAAGACCAGTAGTAGTTTCCGATGCACATCTGGAGGCATTCCGTAATCTGTGGACTATCAGAGTGTTGATGAAACACAAAAATTGCATCAGGATTGAATACAACAGTCACCATGCGCAGTTTCCTCCATGGGAGTAATGTCTCAAAGAGTCTACGCTTTGATCGTTTCCTGGAAGACCAGTAGTAGTTTCCGATGCACATCTGGAGGCATTCTGTAATCTGTGGACTATCAGAGTGTTGTTGAAACACGGTAATTGCATCGCGATTGAATACAACAGTCATCATGCGCACTTTCCTCCATGGGAGAAATGTCTCATACAGTCTACGATTTGATCGATCCCAGGAAGACCAGTAGTAGTTTCCGATGCACATCTGGAGGCATTCTGTAATCTGTGGACTATCAGAGTGTTGATGAAACACAGAAATGGCATTGGGATTGAATACAACAGTCACCTTGCGCACTTTCCTCTATGGGAGTAACGTCTCAAACAGTCTAAGCTTTGATCGTTACCTGGAAGACCAGTAGTAGTTTCCGATGCACATCTGGAGGCATTCTGTAATCTCCGGACTATCAGATTGTTGATGAAATACTGTAATTGCATCGGGATTGACTACAACAGTCACCATGCGCACTTTCCGATATGGGCGTAATGTCTCAAACAGTCTACGCTTTGATCGTTCCCTGGAAGACCAGTAGTAGTTTCCGATTCACATCTGGAGTTATTCTGTAATCTGTGGACTATCAGGGTGTTGATGAAACACTGAAGTTGCATCGGGATTCAATACAACAGTCACCATGCGCACTTTCCTCCATGGGAGTAATGGCTCAAACAGTCTACGGTTTGATCGTTTCCTGGAACTCCAGTAGTAGTTTCCGATGCACATCTTGAGGCATTCTGTAATCGGTGGACTATCAGAGTGTTGATGAAACACAGTAATTGCATCGGGATTGAATACAACAGTCACCATGCGCACTTTCCTCCATGGGAGTAATGTCTCAGACAGTCTACGATTTGATCGATCCCTGGAAGACCAGTGGTAGTTTCCGATGCACATCTGGAGGCATTCTGTAATCTGTGGACTATCTGAGTGTTGATGAAACACAGAAATTGCATCGGGATTGAATACAACAGTCACCATGCGCACTTTCCTCCATGGGAGTAAAGTCTCAAACAGTCTACGCTTTGATCGTTCCCTGGAAGACCAGTAGTAGTTTCCGATGCACATCTGGAGGCATTCTGTAATCTGTGGACTATCTGAGTGTTGATGAAACACAGAAATTGCATCGGGATTGAATACAACAGTCACCATGCGCACTTTCCTCCATGGGAATAATGTCTCAAACAGTCTAAGCTTTGATCGTTACCTGGAAGACCAGGAGTAGTTTCCGATGCACATCTGGTGGATTTCTGTACTCTGTGGACTATCAGAGTGTTGATGAAACACAGAAATTGAATCGGGATTGAATACAACAGTCACCATCAGCACTTTCCTCCATGGGAGTAATGTCTCAAACAGTTTACGCTTTGATCGTTCCCTGCAAGACCAGTAGTAGTTTCCGATGCACATCTGGAGGCATCCTGTAATCCTTGGACCTTCAAAGTGTTGATGAAACACAGTAATTGCATCGGGATTGAATACAACAGTCACCATGCGCAGTTCCCTCCATGGGAGTAATGTCTCAAACAGTCTACGCTTTGATCGTTTCCTGGAAGACCAGTAGTAGTTTCCGATGCACATCTGGAGGCATTCTGTAATCTGTGGACTATCAGATTATTGATGAAACACTGATATTGCATCGGGATTGAATACGTCACCATGCGCACTTACCTCCATGGGAGTAATGTCTCAAACAGATTACTCTTTGATCGTTCCCTGGAAGACCAGTAGTAGTTTCCGATGCACATCTGGAGGCATTCTGTAATCTGTGGACTATCAGAGTGTTGATGAAACAAAGAATTTGCATCGGGATTGAATACAACAGTCACAATGCGCACTTACCTCCATGGGAGTAATGTCTCAAACAGTCTACGCTTTGATCGTTTCCTGGAACTCCAGTAGTAGTTTCCGATGCACATCTGGAGGCATTCTGTAATCTGTGGACTATCAGAGTGTTGATGAAACACAGTAATTGCATCGGGATTGAACACAACAGTCACCATGCGCACTTTCCTCCATGGGAGTAATGTCTCAGACAGTCTACGACTTGATCGTTCCCTGGAAGACCAGTAGTAGTTTCTGATGCACATCTGGAGGCATTCTGTAATCTGTGGACTATCAGAGTGTTGATGAAACACAGAAATTGCATAGGGATTGAATACAACAGTCACCATGCGCACTTTCCTCCATGGGAGTAATGTCTCAAACAGTCTACGCTTTGATCGTTCCCTGGATACCAGTAGTAGTTTCCGATGCACATCTGGAGGCATTCTGTAATCTGTGGACTATCAGAGTGTTGATGAAGCACAAAAATTGCACCGGGATTGAATACAACAGTCACCATGCGCAGTTTCCTCCATGGGAGTAATGTCTCAAACAGTCTACGCTTTGATCGTTTCCTGGAAGACCAGTAGTAGTTTCCGATTCACATCTGGAGGCATTCTGTAATCTGTGGACTATCAGATTATTGATGAAACACTGATATTGCATCGGGATTGAATACGTCACCATGCGCACTTACCTCCATGAGAGTAATGTCTCAAACAGTTTACTCTTTGATCGTTAGCTGGAAGACCAGTAGTAGTTTCCGATGCACATCGGGAGGCATTCTGTAATCTGTGGACTATCAGAGTGTTGATGAAACAAAGAAATTGCGTCGGGATTGAATACAACAGTCACAATGCGCACTTACCTCCATGGGAGTAAAGTCTCAAACAGTCTACGCTTTGATCGTTTCCTGGAAGACCAGTAGTAGTTTCCGATGCACATCTGGAGGCATTCTGTAATCTGTGGACTATCAGAGTGTTGATTCAACCAAAATTGCATCGTATTGTTTACAACAGTCACCATGCGCACTTTCCTCCATGGGAGTAATGTCTCAAACAGTCTACGCTTTGATCGTTCCAAGGAAGACCGGTTGTAGCTTCCGATGCACATCTGGAGCCGTTCTGTAATCTGTGGACTATCAGAGTGTTGATGAAAAGCAGAAATTGCTTCGGGATTTGATACAACACTCACCATGCGCACTTACCTTCGTGGGAGTAGTGTCTCAAACAGTTTACGTTTTTGATCGTTAGCTCGAAGACCAGTAGTAGTTTCCGATGCACATCTGGAGGCATTCTGTAATCTGCAGACTATCAGAGTGTTGTTGAAACTTAGTAATTGCATCGGGATTGAATACAACAGTCATTATGCGCACTTTCCTCCATTGGAGTAATGTTTTAGACAGTCTACACTTTGATCGTTCCCTGGAAGACCAGTAGTAGTTTCCGATGCACATCTGGATGCATTCTGTAATCTGTGGACTATCAGAGTGTTGATGAAACACAGAAATTGCATCGGGATTGCATACAACAGTCACCATGCACACTCTTCTCCATGGGAGTAATGTCTCAAACAGTCTACGCTTTGATCGACCCCAGGAAGACCAGTAGTAGTTTCCGATGCACATCTGGAGTCATTCTGTAATCTGTGGACTATCTGAGTGTTGATGAAACACAGAAATTGCATCGGGATTGAATACAATAGACACCATGCGCACTTTCCTCCATGGGAGTAATGTATCAAACAGTCTAAGCTTTGGTCGTTCCCTGGAAGACCAGTAGTAGTTTCTGATGCACATCTGGAGGCATTCTGTAATCTGTGGACTATCAGAGTGATGATGAAACACAGAAATTGCATCGGGATTGAATACAACAGTCACCAGGCTCTATTTCCTCCATGGGAGTAATGTCTCAAACAGTCTACGGTTTGATCGTTCCCTGGAAGACCAGTAGTAGTTTCCGATGCACATCTGGAGGCATTCTGTACTCCTTGGACCTTCAAAGTGTTGAACTAACACAGAAATTGCCTGGGGATTGAATACAACAGTCACCATGCGCACTTTCCTCCATGGGAGTAATGTCTCAAACAGTCTAAGCTTTGATCGTTACCTGGAAGACCAGTAGTAGTTTCCGATGCACATCTGGAGGCATTCTGTAATAATAGGACCTTCAAAGTGTTGATGAAACACAGAAATTGCATCGGGATTGAATACAACAGTCACCATGCGCACTTTCCTCCATGGAAGTAATGTCTCAAAGAGTCTACGCTTTGATTGGTCCCTGGAAGACCAGTAGTAGTTTCCGATGCACATCTGGAGGCATTCCGTAATCTGTGGACTATCAGAGTGTTGATGAAACACAGAAATTGCATCGGGATTGAATACAACAGTCACCATGCGCAGTTTCCTCCATGGGAGTAATGTCTCAAACAGTCTACGCTTTGATCGTTTCCTGGAAGAGCAGTAGTAGTTTCCGATGCACATCTGGAGGCATTCTGTAATCTGTGGACTATCAGAGTATTGATGAAACACTGATATTGCATCGGGATTGAATACAACAGTCACCATGCTCACTTACCTCCATGGGAGTAATGTCTCAAACAATTTACTCTTTGATCGTTCATTGGAAGACCAATAGTAGTTTCCGATGCACATCTGGAGGCATTCTGTAATCTGTGGACTATCAGAGTGTTGATGAAACACAGAAGTTGCATCGGGATTGAATACAACAGTCACCATGCGCAGTTACGTCCATGGGAGTAATGTCTCAAACAGTCTACGCTTTGATCGTTCCCTGGAAGACCAGTAGTAGTTTCCGATGCACATCCGAAAGCATTCTGTAATCTGTGGACTATCAGAGTATTGATGAAACACAAAAATTGCACCGGGATTGTATACAACAGTCACCATGCGCAGTTTCCTCCATGGGAGTAATGTCTCAAACAGTTTACTCTTTGATCGTTCCCTGGAAGACCAGTAGTAGTTTCCGATGCACACCTGGAGGCATTCTGTAATCTGTGGACTATCAGAGTGTTGATGAAACAAAGAAATTGCATCGGGATTGAATACAACAGTAACCATGCGCACTTACCTCCATGGGAGTAATGTCTCAAACAGTCTACGCTTTGATCGTTTCCTGGAAGACCAGTAGTAGTTTCCGATGCACATCTGGAGCCATTCTGTAATCTGTGGACTATCTGAGTGTTGATGAAACACAGAAATTGCATCGGGATTGAATACAACAGTCACCATGCGCACTTTCCTCCATGGAAATAATGTCTCAAACAGTCTACGCTTTGATCGGTCCCTGGAAGACCAGTAGTAGTTTCCGATGAACATCCGGAGGCATTCCGTAAACTGTGGACTATCAGAGTGTTGATGAAACACAGAAATTGCATCGGGATTGAATACAACAGTCACCATGCGCAGTTACGTCCATGGGAGTAATGTCTCAAACAGTCTACGCTTTGATCGTTCCCTGGAAGACCAGTAGTAGTTTCCGATGCACATCCGAAGGCATTCTGTAATCTGTGGACTATCAGAGTATTGATGAAACACTGATATTGCATCGGGATTGAATACAACAGTCACCATGCACACTTACCTCCATGGGAGTAATGTCTCAAACAGTTTACTCTTTGATCGTTCCCTGGAAGACCAGTAGTACTTTCCGATGCACACCTGGAGGCATTCTGTAATCTGTGGAGTATCAGAGTGTTGATGAAACAAAGAAATTGCATCGGAATTGAATACAACAGTAACCATGCGCACTTACCTCCATGGGAGTAATGTCTCAAACAGTCTACGCTTTGATCGTTTCCTGGAAGACCAGTAGTAGTTTCCGATGCACATCTGGAGCCATTCTGTAATCTGTGGACTATCAGAGTGTTGATGAAACCAAAATTGCATCGGATTGATTACAACAGTCACCATGCGCACTTTCCTCCATGGGAGTAATGTCTCAAACAGTCTGCGCTTTGATCGTTCCAAGGAAGACCAGTAGTAGTTTCCGATGCACATCTGGAGCCGTTCTGTAATCTGTGGACTATCAGAGTGTTGATGAAACACAGAAATTGCTTCGGGATTGTATACAACACTCACCATGCGCGCTTACCTTCATGGGAGTAGTGTCTCAAACAGTTTTCGTTTTTGATCGTTAGCTCGAAGACCAGTAGTAGTTTCCGAAGCACATCTGGAGGCATTCTGTAATCTGCGGTCTATCAGAGTGCTGTTGAAACACAGTAATTGCATCTCGATTGAATACTACAGTCACCATGCGCACTTTCCCCCATTGGAGTAATGTCTCAGACAGTCAACAACTTGATCGTTCCCTGGAAGACCAGTAGTAGTTTCCGATGCACATCTGGAGGCATTCTGTAATCTGTGGACTATCAGAGTGTTGATGAAACACAGAAATTGCATTTGGATTGAATACAACAGTCACCATGCGCTCTCTTCTCCATGGGAGTAATGTATCAAACAGTCTAAGCTTTGATCGTTCCCTGGAAGACCAGTAGTAGTTTCCGATGCACATCTGGAGGCATTCTGTAATCTGTGGACTATCAGAGTGTTGATGAAACACAGAAATTGCATCGGGATTGAATACAACAAACACCAGGCTCTATTTCCTCCATGGGAGTAATGTCTCAAACAGTCTACGTTTTGATCGTTCCCTGCAAGACCAGTAGTAGTTTCCGATGCACATCTGGAGGCATTCTGTAATCCTTGGACCTTCAAAGTGTTGATGAAACACGGAAATTGCATCGGGATTGAATACAACAGTCACCATGCGCACTTTCCTCCATGGAAATAATGTCTCAAACAGTCTACGCTTTGATCGGTCCCTGGAAGACCAGTAGTAGTTTCCGATGCACATCTGGAGGCATTCTGTAATCTGTGGACTATCAGAGTGTTGATGAAACACAGAAATTGCATCGGGATTGAATACAACAGTCACCATGCGCACTTCCCTCCATGGGAGTAATGTCTCAAACAGTCTACGCTTTGATCGTTCCCTGGAAGACCAGTAGTAGTTTCCGATGCACATCTGGAGGCATTCTGTAATCTGTGGACTATCAGAGTGTTGATGAAACACAGAAATTGCATCGGAATTGAGTACAACAGTCACCATGCGCACTTTCCTCCATGGAAATAATGTCTCAAACAGTCTACGCTTTTATCGGTCCCTGGAAGACCAGTAGTAGTTTCCGATGCACATCTGGAGTCATTCTGTAATCTGTGGACTATCAGAGTGTTGATGAAACAGAGAAATTGCATCGGGATTGAATACAACAGTCACCATGCGCACTTTCCTCCATGGGAGTAATGTCTCAAACAGTCTACGCTTTGATCGTTCCCTGGAAGACCAGTAGTACTTTCCGATGCACACCTGGAGGCATTCTGTAATCTGTGGACTATCAGAGTGTTGATGAAACGAAGAAATTGCATCGGAATTGAATACAACAGTAACCATGCGCACTTACCTCCATGGGAGTAATGTCTCAAACAGTCTACGCTTTGATCGTTTCCTGGAAGACCAGTAGTAGTTTCCGATGCACATCTGGAGCCATTCTGTAATCTGTGGACTATCAGAGTGTTGATGAAACCAAAATTGCATCGGATTGATTACAACAGTCACCATGCGCACTTTCCTCCATGGGAGTAATGTCTCAAACAGTCTGCGCTTTGATCGTTCCAAGGAAGACCAGTAGTAGTTTCCGATGCACATCTGGAGCCGTTCTGTAATCTGTGGACTATCAGAGTGTTGATGAAACACAGAAATTGCTTCGGGATTGTATACAACACTCACCATGCGCGCTTACCTTCATGGGAGTAGTGTCTCAAACAGTTTTCGTTTTTGATCGTTAGCTCGAAGACCAGTAGTAGTTTCCGATGCACATCTGGAGGCATTCTGTAATCTGTGGACTATCAGAGTGTTGATGAAACACAGAAATTGCATTTGGATTGAATACAACAGTCACCATGCGCACTCTTCTCCATGGGAGTAATGTATCAAACAGTCTAAGCTTTGATCGTTCCCTGGAAGACCAGTAGTAGTTTCCGATGCACATCTGGAGGCATTCTGTAATCTGTGGACTATCAGAGTGTTGATGAAACACAGAAATTGCATCGGGATTGAATACAACAAACACCAGGCTCTATTTCCTCCATGGGAGTAATGTCTCAAACAGTCTACGCTTTGATCGTTCCCTGCAAGACCAGTAGTAGTTTCCGATGCACATCTGGAGGCATTCTGTAATCCTTGGACCTTCAAAGTGTTGATGAAACACGGAAATTGCATCGGGATTGAATACAACAGTCACCATGCGCACTTTCCTCCATGGAAATAATGTCTCAAACAGTCTACGCTTTGATCGGTCCCTGGAAGACCAGTAGTAGTTTCCGATGCACATCTGGAGGCATTCTGTAATCTGTGGACTATCAGAGTGTTGATGAAACACAGAAATTGCATCGGGATTGAATACAACAGTCACCATGCGCACTTCCCTCCATGGGAGTAATGTCTCAAACAGTCTACGCTTTGATCGTTCCCTGGAAGACCAGTAGTAGTTTCCGATGCACATCTGGAGGCATTCTGTAATCTGTGGACTATCAGAGTGTTGATGAAACACAGAAATTGCATCGGAATTGAGTACAACAGTCACCATGCGCACTTTCCTCCATGGAAATAATGTCTCAAACAGTCTACGCTTTGATCGGTCCCTGGAAGACCAGTAGTAGTTTCCGATGCACATCTGGAGTCATTCTGTAATCTGTGGACTATCAGAGTGTTGATGAAACACAGAAATTGCATCGGGATTGAATACAACAGTCACCATGCGCACTTTCCTCCATGGGAGTAATGTCTCAAACAGTCTACGCTTTGATCGTTCCCTGGAAGACCAGTAGTAGTTTCCGATGCACATCTGGAGGCATTCTGTAATCTGTGGACTATCAGAGTGTTGATGAAACAAAGAAATTGCATCGGGATTGAATACAACAGTCACAATGCGCACTTACCTCCATTGGAGTAATGTCTCAAACAGTCTACGCTTTGATCGTTTCCTGGAACTCCAGTAGTAGTTTCCGATGCACATCTGGAGGCATTCTCTAATCTGTGGACTATCAGAGTGTTGATGAAACACAGTAATTGCATCGGGATTGAACACAACAGTCACCATGCGCACTTTCCTCCATGGGAGTAATGTCTCAGACAGTCTACGACTTGATCGTTCCCTGTAAGACCAGTAGTTGTTTCCGATGCACATCTGGAGGCATTCTGTAATCTGTGGACTATCAGAGTGTTGACGAAACACAGAAATTGCATCGGGATTGAATACAACAGTCACCATGCGCACTTTCCTCCATGGGAGTAATGTCTCAAACAGTCTACGCTTTGATCGCTCCCTGGAAGACCAGTAGTAGTTTCCGATGCACATCTGGAGGCAATCTGTAATCTCTGGACTATCAGAGTGTTGATGAAACACAAAAATTGCATCGGGATTGAATACAACAGTCACCATGCGCAGTTTCCTCCATGGGAGTAATGTCTCAAACAGTCTACGCTGTGATCGTTTCCTGGAAGACCAGTAGTAGTTTCCGATGCACATCTGGAGGCATTCTGTAATCTGTGGACTATCAGATTATTGATGAAACACTGATATTGCATCGGGATTGAATACGTCACCATGCGCACTTACCTCCATGGGAGTAGTGTCTCAAACAGTCTACGCTTTGATCGTTCCAAGGAAGACCAGTTGTAGCTTCCGATGCACATCTGGAGCCGTTCTGTAATCTGTGGACTATCAGAGTGTTGATGAAAAGCAGAAATTGCTTCGGGATTGGATACAACACTCACCATGCGCACTTACCTTCATGGGAGTAGTGTCTCAAACAGTTTAAGTCTTTGATCGTTAGCTCGAAGACCAGTAGTAGTTTCCGATGCACATCTGGAGGCATTCTGTAATCTGCGGACTATCAGAGTGTTGTTGAAACTTAGTAATTGCATCGGGATTGAATACAACAGTCACCATGCGCACTTTCACCCATTGGAGTAATGTCTCAGACAGTCTACACTTTGATCGTTCCCTGGAAGACCAGTAGTAGTTTCCAATGCACATCTGGATGCATTCTGTAATCTGTGGACTATCAGAGTGTTGATGTAACACAGAAATTGCATCGGGATTGAATACAACAGTCACCATGCACACTCTTCTCCATGGGAGTAATGTCTCAAACAGTCTACGCTTTGATCGACCCCAGGAAGACCAGTAGTAGTTTCCGATGCACATCTGGAGCCATTCTGTAATCTGTGGACTATCTGAGTGTTGATGAAACACAGAAATTGCATCGGGATTGAATACAATAGTCACCATGCGCACTTTCCTCCATGGGAGTAATGTATCAAACAGTCTAAGCTTTGGTCGTTCCCTGGAAGACCAGTAGTAGTTTCTGATGCACATCTGGAGGCATTCTGTAATCTGTGGATTATCAGAGTGTTGATGAAACACAGAAATTGCATCGGGATTGAATACAACAGTCACCAGGCTCTATTTCCTCCATGGGAGTAATGTCTCAAACAGTCTACGCTTTGATCGTTCCCTGGAAGACCAGTAGTAGTTTCCGATGCACATCTGGAGGCATTCTGTACTCCTTGGACCTTCAAAGTGTTGAACTAACACAGAAATTGCCTGGGGATTGAATACAACAGTCACCATGCGCACTTTCCTCCATGGGAGTAATGTCTCAAACAGTCTACGCTTTGATCGTTCCCTGCAAGACCAGTAGTAGTTTCCGATGCACATCTGGAGGCATTCTGTAATCCTTGGACCTTCAAAGTGTTGATGAAACACAGAAATTGCATCGGGATTGAATACAACAGTCACCATGCGCACTTTCCTCCATGGAAGTAATGTCTCAAACAGTCTACGCTTTGATCGGTCCCTGGAAGACCAGTAGTAGTTTCCGATGCACATCTGGAGGCATTCCGTAATCTGTGGACTATCAGAGTGTTGATGAAACACAGAAATTGCATCGGGATTGTATACAACAGTCACCATGCGCACTTTCCTCCATGGAAATAATGTCTCAAACAGTCTACGCTTTGATCGGTCCCTGGAAGACCAGTAGTAGTTTCCGATGCACATCTGGAGGCATTCCGTAATCTGTGGACTATAAGAGTGTTGATGAAACACAGAAATTGCATCGGGTTTGAATACAACAGTCACTATGCGCAGTTTCCTCCATGGGAGTAAAGTCTCCAACAGTCTACGCTTTGATCGTTTCCTGGAAGAGCAGTAGTAGTTTCCGATGCACATCTGGAGGCATTCTGTAATCCTTGGACCTTCAAAGTGTTGATGAAACAAAGAAATTGCATCGGGATTGAATACAACAGTCACCATGCGCACTTACCTCCATGGGAGTAATGTCTCAAACAGTCTACGCTTTGATCGTTTCCTGGAAGATTAGTAGTAGTTTACGATGCACATCTGGAGCCATTCTGTAATCTGTGGACTATCTGAGTGTTGATGAAACACAGAAATTGCATCGGGATTGAATACAGTAGTCACCATGCGCACTTTCCTCCATGGGAGTAATGTCTCAAACAGTCTAAGCTTTGATCGTTCCCTGGAAGACCAGTAGTAGTTTCCGATGCACATCCGAAGGCATTCTGTAATCTGTGGACTATCAGAGTGTTGATGAAACACAGAAATTGCATCGGGATTGAATACAACAGACACCAGGCTCTATTTCCTCCATGGGAGTAATGTCTCAAACAGTCTACGCTTTGATCGTTCCCTGCAAGACCAGTAGTAGTTTCCGATGCACATCTGGAGGCATTCTGTAATCCTTGGACCTTCAAAGTGTTGATGAAACAAAGAAATTGCATCGGGATTGAATACAACAGTCACCATGCGACCTTTCCTTTATGGAAATAATGTCTCAAACAGTCTACGCTTTGATCGGTCCCTGGAAGACCAGTAGTAGTTTCCGATGCACATCCGGAGGCATTCCGTAAACTGTGGACTATCAGAGTGTCGATGAAACACAGAAATTGCATCGGGATTGAATACAAGAGTCACCATGCGCAGTTACCTCCATGGGAGTAATGTCTCAAACAGTCTACGCTTTGATCGTTTCCTGGAAGACCAGTAGTAGTTTCCGATGCACATCTGGAGCCATTCTGTAATCTGTGGACTATCAGAGTGTTGATGAAACAAAGAAATTGCATCGGGATTGAATACAACAGTAACCATGCGCACTTACCTCCATGGGAGTAATGTCTCAAACAGTCTACGCTTTGATCGTTCCAAGGAAGACCAGTAGTAGTTTCCGATGCACATCTGGAGCCGTTCTGTAATCTGTGGACTATCAGAGTGTTGATGAAACACAGAAATTGCTTCGGGATTGTATACAACACACACCATGCGCGCTTACCTTCATGGGAGTAGTGTCTCAAACAGTTTTCGTTTTTGATCGTTAGCTCGAAGACCAGTAGTAGTTTCCGAAGCACATCTGGAGGCATTCTGTAATCTGCGGACTATCAGAGTGTTGTTGAAACACAGTAATTGCATCTCGATTGAATACTACAGTCACCATGCGCACTTTCCTCCATTGGAGTAATGTCTCAGACAGTCTAAGTTTTGATCGTTACCTGGAAGACCAGTAGTAGTTTCCGATGCACATCTGGAGGCATTCTGTATTCTGTGGACTATCAGAGTGTTGATGAAACACAGAAATGGCATCGGGATTGAATACAACAGTCACCATCCGCACTTTCCTCCAAGGGAGTAATGTCTCAAACAGTCTACGCTTTGATCGTTCCCTGCAAGACCAGTAGTAGTTTCCGATGCACATCTGGAGGCATTCTGTAATCCTTGGACCTTCAAAGTGTTGATGAAACACAGAAATTGCATCGGGATTGAATACAACAGTCACCATGCGCACTTTCCTCCATGGAAGTAATGTCTCAAACAGTCTACGCTTTGATCGGTCCCTGGAAGACCAGTAGTAGTTTCCGATGCACATCTGGAGGCATTCCGTAATCTGTGGACTATCAGAGTGTTGATGAAACACAGAAATTGCATCGGGATTGTATACAACAGTCACCATGCGCACTTTCCTCCATGGAAATAATGTCTCAAACAGTCTACGCTTTGATCGGTCCCTGGAAGACCAGTAGTAGTTTCCGATGCACATCCGGAGGCATTCCGTAAACTGTGGACTATCAGGGTGTTGATGAAACACAGAAATTGCGTCGGGATTGAATACAACAGACACCATGCGCAGTTACCTCCATGGGAGTAATGTATCAAACAGTCTAAGCTTTGGTCGTTCCCTGGAAGACCAGTAGTAGTTTCTGATGCACATCTGGAGGCATTCTGTAATCTGTGGATTATCAGAGTGTTGATGAAACACAGAAATTGCATCGGGATTGAATACAACAGTCACCAGGCTCTATTTCCTCCATGGGAGTAATGTCTCAAACAGTCTACGCTTTGATCGTTCCCTGGAAGACCAGTAGTAGTTTCCGATGCACATCTGGAGGCATTCTGTACTCCTTGGACCTTCAAAGTGTTGAACTAACACAGAAATTGCCTGGGGATTGAATACAACAGTCACCATGCGCACTTTCCTCCATGGGAGTAATGTCTCAAACAGTCTACGCTTTGATCGTTCCCTGCAAGACCAGTAGTAGTTTCCGATGCACATCTGGAGGCATTCTGTAATCCTTGGACCTTCAAAGTGTTGATGAAACACAGAAATTGCATCGGGATTGAATACAACAGTCACCATGCGCACTTTCCTCCATGGAAGTAATGTCTCAAACAGTCTACGCTTTGATCGGTCCCTGGAAGACCAGTAGTAGTTTCCGATGCACATCTGGAGGCATTCCGTAATCTGTGGACTATCAGAGTGTTGATGAAACACAGAAATTGCATCGGGATTGTATACAACAGTCACCATGCGCACTTTCCTCCATGGAAATAATGTCTCAAACAGTCTACGCTTTGATCGGTCCCTGGAAGACCAGTAGTAGTTTCCGATGCACATCTGGAGGCATTCCGTAATCTGTGGACTATAAGAGTGTTAATGAAACACAGAAATTGCATCGGGTTTGAATACAACAGTCACTATGCGCAGTTTCCTCCATGGGAGTAAAGTCTCCAACAGTCTACGCTTTGATCGTTTCCTGGAAGAGCAGTAGTAGTTTCCGATGCACATCTGGAGGCATTCTGTAATCCTTGGACCTTCAAAGTGTTGATGAAACAAAGAAATTGCATCGGGATTGAATACAACAGTCACCATGCGCACTTACCTCCATGGGAGTAATGTCTCAAACAGTCTACGCTTTGATCGTTTCCTGGAAGATTAGTAGTAGTTTACGATGCACATCTGGAGCCATTCTGTAATCTGTGGACTATCTGAGTGTTGATGAAACACAGAAATTGCATCGGGATTGAATACAGTAGTCACCATGCGCACTTTCCTCCATGGGAGTAATGTCTCAAACAGTCTAAGC
The DNA here is from genome assembly GCF_023897955.1 of Schistocerca gregaria. Lineage (NCBI taxonomy): Eukaryota > Metazoa > Arthropoda > Insecta > Orthoptera > Acrididae > Schistocerca > Schistocerca gregaria. Next base: position 54,460,307 of record NC_064929.1, read on the forward strand.
TTTGATCGTTCCCTGGAAGACCAGTAGTAGTTTCCGATGCACATCCGAAGGCATTCTGTAATCTGTGGACTATCAGAGTGTTGATGAAACACAGAAATTGCATCGGGATTGAATACAACAGACACCAGGCTCTATTTCCTCCATGGGAGTAATGTCTCAAACAGTCTACGCTTTGATCGTTCCCTGCAAGACCAGTAGTAGTTTCCGATGCACATCTGGAGGCATTCTGTAATCCTTGGACCTTCAAAGTGTTGATGAAACAAAGAAATTGCATCGGGATTGAATACAACAGTCACCATGCGACCTTTCCTTTATGGAAATAATGTCTCAAACAGTCTACGCTTTGATCGGTCCCTGGAAGACCAGTAGTAGTTTCCGATGCACATCCGGAGGCATTCCGTAAACTGTGGACTATCAGAGTGTCGATGAAACACAGAAATTGCATCGGGATTGAATACAAGAGTCACCATGCGCAGTTACCTCCATGGGAGTAATGTCTCAAACAGTCTACGCTTTGATCGTTTCCTGGAAGACCAGTAGTAGTTTCCGATGCACATCTGGAGCCATTCTGTAATCTGTGGACTATCAGAGTGTTGATGAAACAAAGAAATTGCATCGGGATTGAATACAACAGTAACCATGCGCACTTACCTCCATGGGAGTAATGTCTCAAACAGTCTACGCTTTGATCGTTCCAAGGAAGACCAGTAGTAGTTTCCGATGCACATCTGGAGCCGTTCTGTAATCTGTGGACTATCAGAGTGTTGATGAAACACAGAAATTGCTTCGGGATTGTATACAACACACACCATGCGCGCTTACCTTCATGGGAGTAGTGTCTCAAACAGTTTTCGTTTTTGATCGTTAGCTCGAAGACCAGTAGTAGTTTCCGAAGCACATCTGGAGGCATTCTGTAATCTGCGGACTATCAGAGTGTTGTTGAAACACAGTAATTGCATCTCGATTGAATACTACAGTCACCATGCGCACTTTCCTCCATTGGAGTAATGTCTCAGACAGTCTAAGTTTTGATCGTTACCTGGAAGACCAGTAGTAGTTTCCGATGCACATCTGGAGGCATTCTGTATTCTGTGGACTATCAGAGTGTTGATGAAACACAGAAATGGCATCGGGATTGAATACAACAGTCACCATCCGCACTTTCCTCCAAGGGAGTAATGTCTCAAACAGTCTACGCTTTGATCGTTCCCTGCAAGACCAGTAGTAGTTTCCGATGCACATCTGGAGGCATTCTGTAATCCTTGGACCTTCAAAGTGTTGATGAAACACAGAAATTGCATCGGGATTGAATACAACAGTCACCATGCGCACTTTCCTCCATGGAAGTAATGTCTCAAACAGTCTACGCTTTGATCGGTCCCTGGAAGACCAGTAGTAGTTTCCGATGCACATCTGGAGGCATTCCGTAATCTGTGGACTATCAGAGTGTTGATGAAACACAGAAATTGCATCGGGATTGTATACAACAGTCACCATGCGCACTTTCCTCCATGGAAATAATGTCTCAAACAGTCTACGCTTTGATCGGTCCCTGGAAGACCAGTAGTAGTTTCCGATGCACATCCGGAGGCATTCCGTAAACTGTGGACTATCAGGGTGTTGATGAAACACAGAAATTGCGTCGGGATTGAATACAACAGACACCATGCGCAGTTACCTCCATGGGAGTAATGTCTCAAAGAGTCTACGCTTTGATCGTTTCCTGGAAGAGCAGTAGTAGTTTCCGACGCACATCTGGAGGCATTCTGTAATCTGTGGACTATCAGAGTATTGATGAAACACTGATATTGCATCGGGATTGAATACAACAGTCACCATACACACTTACCTCCATGGGAGTAATGTCTGAAACAGTTTACTCTTTGATCGTTCCCTGGAAGACCAGTAGTAGTTTCCGATGCACACCTGGAGGCCTTCTGTAATCTGTGGACTATCAGAGTGTTCATGAAACAAAGAAATTACATCGGGATTGAATACAACAGTAACCATGCTCACTTACCTCCATGGGAGTATTGTCTCAAACAGTCTACGCTTTGATCGTTTCCTGGAAGACCAGTAGTAGTTTCCGATGCACATCTGGAGCCATTCTGTAATCTGTGGACTATGAGAGTGTTGATGAAACCAAAATTGCATCGGATTGATTACAACAGTCACCATGCGCACTTTCCTCCATGGGCGTAATGTCTCAAACAGTCTGCGCTTTGATCGTTCCAAGGAAGACCAGTAGTAGTTTCCGATGCACATCTGGAGCCGTTCTGTAATCTGTGGACTATCAGAGTGTTGATGAAACACAGAAATTGCTTCGGGATTGTATACAACACTCACCATGCGCACTTACCTTCATGGGAGTAGTGTCTCAAACAGTTTTCGTTTTTGATCGTTAGCTCGAAGACCAGTAGTAGTTTCCGAAGCACATCTGGAGGCATTCTGTAATCTGCGGACTATCAGAGTGTTGTTGAAACACAGTAATTGCATCTCGATTGAATACTACAGTCACCATGCGCACTTTCCTCCATTGGAGTAATGTCTCAGACAGTCTACACCTTGATCGTTCCCTGGAAGACCAGTAGTAGTTTCCGATGCACATCTGGAGGTATTCTGTTATCTGTGGACTATCAGAGTGTTGATGAAACACAGAAATTGCATTTGGATTGAATACAACATTCACCATGCGCACTCTTCTCCATGGGAGTAATGTATCAAACAGTCTAAGCTTTGATCGTTCCCTGGAAGACCAGTAGTAGTTTCCGATGCACATCTGGAGGCATTCTGTAATCTGTGGACTATCAGAGTGTTGATGAAACACAGAAATTGCATCGGGATTGAATACAACAGTCACCAGGCTCTATTTCCTCCATGGGGGTAATGTCTCAAACAGTCTACGCTTTGATCGTTTCCTGGAAGAGCAGTAGTAGTTTCCGACGCACATCTGGAGGCATTCTGTAATCTGTGGACTATCAGAGTATTGATGAAACACTGATATTGCATCGGGATTGAATACAACAGTCACCATACACACTTACCTCCATGGGAGTAATGTCTGAAACAGTTTACTCTTTGATCGTTCCCTGGAAGACCAGTAGTAGTTTCCGATGCACACCTGGAGGCCTTCTGTAATCTGTGGACTATCAGAGTGTTCATGAAACAAAGAAATTACATCGGGATTGAATACAACAGTAACCATGCTCACTTACCTCCATGGGAGTATTGTCTCAAACAGTCTACGCTTTGATCGTTTCCTGGAAGACCAGTAGTAGTTTCCGATGCACATCTGGAGCCATTCTGTAATCTGTGGACTATGAGAGTGTTGATGAAACCAAAATTGCATCGGATTGATTACAACAGTCACCATGCGCACTTTCCTCCATGGGAGTAATGTCTCAAACAGTCTGCGCTTTGATCGTTCCAAGGAAGACCAGTAGTAGTTTCCGATGCACATCTGGAGCCGTTCTGTAATCTGTGGACTATCAGAGTGTTGATGAAACACAGAAATTGCTTCGGGATTGTATACAACACTCACCATGCGCACTTACCTTCATGGGAGTAGTGTCTCAAACAGTTTTCGTTTTTGATCGTTAGCTCGAAGACCAGTAGTAGTTTCCGAAGCACATCTGGAGGCATTCTGTAATCTGCGGACTATCAGAGTGTTGTTGAAACACAGTAATTGCATCTCGATTGAATACTACAGTCACCATGCGCACTTTCCTCCATTGGAGTAATGTCTCAGACAGTCTACACCTTGATCGTTCCCTGGAAGACCAGTAGTAGTTTCCGATGCACATCTGGAGGTATTCTGTTATCTGTGGACTATCAGAGTGTTGATGAAACACAGAAATTGCATTTGGATTGAATACAACAGTCACCATGCGCACTCTTCTCCATGGGAGTAATGTATCAAACAGTCTAAGCTTTGATCGTTCCCTGGAAGACCAGTAGTAGTTTCCGATGCACATCTGGAGGCATTCTGTAATCTGTGGACTATCAGAGTGTTGATGAAACACAGAAATTGCATCGGGATTGAATACAACAGTCACCAGGCTTTATTTCCTCCATGGGAGTAATGTCTCAAACAGTCTACGCTTTGATCGTTCCCTGGAAGACCAGTAGTAGTTTCCGATGCACATCTGGAGGCATTCTGTATTCCTTGGATCTTCAAAGTGTTGATGAAACTCAGAAATTGCCTGGGGATTGAATACAACAGTCACCATGCGCACTTTCCTCCATGGGAGTAATGTCTCAAACAGACTAAGCTTTGATCGTTACCTGGAAGACCAGTAGTAGTTTCCGATGCACATCTGGAGGCATTCTGTATTCTGTATACTATCAGAGTGTTGATGAAACATAGAAATGGCATCGGGATTGAATACAACAGTCACCATCCGCACTTTCCTCCATGGGAGTAATGTCTCAAACAGTCTACGCTTTGATCGTTCCCTGCAAGACCAGTAGTAGTTTCCGATGCACATCTGGAGGCATTCTGTAATCCTTGGACCTTCAAAGTGTTGATGAAACACAGAAATTGCATCGGGATTGAATACAACAGTCACCATGCGCACTTTCCTCCATGGAAGTAATGTCTCAAACAGTCTACGCTTTGATCGGTAACTGGAAGACCAGTAGTAGTTTCCGATGCACATCTGGAGGCATTCCGTAATCTGTGGACTATCAGAGTGTTGATGAAACACAGAAATTGCATCGGGATTGAATACAACAGTCACATTGCGCAGTTTCCTCCATGGGAGTAATGTCTCAAACAGTCTACGCTTTGATCGATTCCTGGAAGAGCAGTAGTAGTTTCCGATGCACACCTGGAAGCATTATGTAATCTGTGGACTATCAGAGTATTAATGAAACACTGATATTGCATCGGGATTGAATACAACAGTCACCATGCACACTTACCTCCATGGGAGTAATGTCTCAAACAGTTTACTCTTTGATCGTTCCCTGGAAGACCAGTAGTAGTTTCCGATGCACATCTGGAGGCATTCTATAATCTGTGGACTATCAGAGTGCCGATGAAACAAAGAAATTGCATCGGGATTGAATACAACAGTCACCATGCGCACTTACCTCCATGGGCGTAATGTCTCAAAAAGTCTACGCTTTGATCGTTTCCTGGAAGACCAGTAGTAGTTTCCGATGCACATCTGGAGCCATACTGTAATCTGTGGACTATCAGAGTGTAGATGAAAACAAAGAAATTGCATCGGGATTGATTACAACAGTCACCATGCGCACTTTCCTCGATGGGAGTAATGTCTCAAACAGTCTACGCTTTGATCGTTCCAAGGAAGACCAGTAGTAGTATCCGATGCACATCTGGAGCCGTTCTGTAACCTGTGGACTATCAGAGTGTTGATGAAACACAGAAATTGCTTGGGGATTGTATACAACACTCACCATGCGCGCTTACCTTCATGGGAGTAGTGTCTCAAACAGTTTTCGTTTTTGATCGTTAGGTCGAAGACCAGTAGTAGTTTCCGAAGCACATCTGGAGGCATTCTGTAATCTGCGGACTATCAGAGTGTTGTTGAAACACAGTAATTGCATCTCGATTGAATACAACAGTCACCATGCGCACTTTCCTCCATTGGATTAATGTCTCAGACAGTCTACACCTTGATCGATCCCTGGAAGACCAGTAGTAGTTTCCGATGCACATCTCGAGGCATTCTGTAATCTGTGGACTATCAGAGTGTTGATGAAACACAGAAATTGTATTTGGATTGAATACATCAGTCACCATGCGCACTCTTCTCCATGGGAGTAATGTCTCAAACAGTCTACGCTTTGATCGATCCCAGAAAGACCAGTAGTAGTTTCCGATGCACATCTGGAGGCATTCTGTAATCTGTGGACTATCTGAGTGTTGATGAAACACAGAAATTGCATCGGGATTGAATACAATAGTCACCATGCGCACTTTCCTCCATGGGAGTAATGTATCAAACAGTCTAAGTTCGATCGTTCCCTGGAAGACCAGTAGTAGTTTCCGATGCACATCTGGAGGCATTCTGTAATCCTTGGACCTTCAAAGTGTTGATGAAACACAGAAATTGCATCGGGATTGAATACAACAGTCACCATGCGCACTTTCCTCCATCGAAGTAATGTCTCAAACAGTCTACGCTTTGATTGGTCCCTGGAAGACCAGTAGTAGTTTCCGATGCACATCTCGAGGCATTCCGTAATCTGTGGACTAACAGAGTGTTGATGAATTACAGAAATTGCATCGGGGTGAATACAACAGTCACCAGGCTCTATTTCCTCCATGGGAGTAATGTCTCAAACAGTCTACGCTTTGATCGGTCCCTGGAAGACCAGTAGTAGTTTCCGATGCACATCTGGAGGCATTCTGTACTCCTTGGACCTTCAAAGTGTTGATGAAACACAGAAATTGCCTCGGGATTGAATACAACAGTCATCATGCGCACTTTCCTCCATGGGAGTAATGTCTCAAACAGTCTACACTTTGATCGTTCCCTGGAAGACCAGTAGTAGTTTCCGATGCACATCTGGAGGCATTCTGTAATCTGTGGATTATCAGAGTGTTGATGAAACACAGAAATTGCATCGGGATTGAATACAACAGTCACCATGCGCACTTTCCTCCATCGAAGTAATGTCTCAAACAGTCCACGCTTTGATCGTTTCCTGGAAGACCAGTAGTAGTTTCCGATGCACATCTGGAGCCATTCTGTAATCTGTGGACTATCAGAGTGTTGATGAAACCAAAATTGCATCGGATTGATTACAACAGTCACCATGCGCACTTTCCTCCATGGGAGTAATGTCTCAAACAGTCTACGCTTTGATCGTTCCCTGGAAGACCAGTAGTAGTTTCCGATGCACATCTGGAGGCATTCCGTAATCTGTGGACTATCAGAGTGTTGATGAATTACAGAAATTGCATCGGGATTGAATACAACAGTCACCATGCGCAGTTTCCTCCATGGGAGTAATGTCTCAAACAGTCTACACTTTGATCGTTTCCTGGAAGAGCAGTAGTAGTTTCCGATGCACATCTGGAGGCACTCTGTAATCTGTGGACTATCAGAGTATTAATGAAACACTGATATTGCATGGGGATTGAATACAACAGTCACCATGCACACTTACCTCCATGGGAGTAATGTCTCAAACAGTTTACTCTTTGATCGTTCCCTGGAAGACCAGTAGTAGTTTCCGATGCACATCTGGAGGCACTCTATAATCTGTGGACTATCAGAGTGTCGATGAAACAAAGAAATTGCATCGGGATTGAATACAACAGTCACCATGCGCACTTACCTCCATGGGCGTAATGTCTCAAAAAGTCTACGCTTTGATCGTTTCCTGGAAGACCAGAAGTAGTTTCCGATGCACATCTGGAGCCATACTGTAATCTGTGGACTATCAGAGTGTAGATGAAACAAAAATTGCATCGGATTGATTACAACAGTCACCATGCGCACTTTCCTCCATGGGAGTAATGTCTCAAACAGTCTACGCTTTGATCGTTCCAAGGAAGACCAGTAGTAGTTTCCGATGCACATCTGGAGGCATTCTGCAATCTGTGGACTATCAGAGTGTTGATGAAACACAGTAATTGCTTCGGGATTGGATACAACACTCACCATGCGCACTTTCCCCCATGGGAGTAGTGTCTCAAACAGTTTACGTTTTTGATCGTTAGCTCGAAGACCAGTAGTAGTTTCCGATGCACATCTGGTGGCATTCTGTAATCTGCGGACTATCAGAGTGTTGTTGAAACACGGTGATTGCATCGGGATTGAATACAACAGTCATCATGCGCACTTTCCTCCATGGGAGAAATGTCTCAAACAGTCTACGCTTTGATCGATCCCAGGAAGACCTGTAGTAGTTTCCGATGCACATCTGGAGGCATTCTGTTATCTGTGGACTATCTGAGTGTTGATGAAACACAGAAATTGCATCGGGATTGAATACAATAGTCACCATGCGCACTTTCCTCCATGGGAGTAATGTCTCAAACAGTCCAAGCTTTGATCGTTCCTAAAAGACCAGTAGTAGTTTCCGATGCACATCTGGAGGCATTCTGTAATCTGAGGTCTATCAGAGTGTTGATGAAACACAGAAATTGCATCGGGGTGAATACAACAGTCACCAGGCTCTATTTCCTCCATGGGAGTAATGTCTCAAACAGTCTACGCTTTGATCGGTCCCTGAATACCAGTAGTAGTTTCCGATGCACATCTGGAGGCATTCTGTACTCCTTGGACCTTCAAAGTGTTGATGAAACACAGAAATTGCCTCGGGATTGAATACAACAGTCATCATGCGCACTTTCCTCCATGGGAGTAATGTCTCAAACAGTCTACACTTTGATCGTACCCTGGAAGACCAGTAGTAGTTTCCGATGCAGATCTGGAGGCATTCTGTAATCTGTGGATTATCAGAGTGTTGATGAAACACAGAAATTGCATCGGGATTGAATACAACAGTCACCATCGGCACATTCCTCCATGGGAGTAATTTCTCAAACAGTCTACGCTTTGATCGTGTCCTGGAAGACCTGTAGTAGTTTCCGATGCACATCTGGAGGCATTCTGTAATCTGAGGACTATCAGAGTGTTTATGAAACACAGAAATGGCATCGGGATTGAATACAACAGTCACCATGCGCACATTCCTCCATGGGAGTAATGTCTCAGACAGTCTACACTTTGATCGTTCCCTGGAAGACCAGTAGTAGTTTCCGATGCACATCGGGAGGCATTCTGTAATCTGTGGACTATCAGAGTATTGATGAAACACAGATATTGCATCGGGATTGAATACAACAGTCACCATGCGCATTCTCTTCCATGGGAGTAATGTCTCAAACAGTCTACGCTTTGATCGTTCCCAAAAAGACCAGTAGTAGTTTCCGATGCACATCTGGAGGCATTCTGTAATCTGTGGACTATCAGAGTGTTGATGAATTACAGAAATTGCATCGGGATTGAATACAACAGTCACCATGCGCAGTTTCCTCCATGGGAGTAATGTCTCAAACAGTCTACACTTTGATCGTTTCCTGGAAGAGCAGTAGTAGTTTCCGATGCACATCTGGAGGCACTCTGTAATCTGTGGACTATCAGAGTATTAATGAAACACTGATATTGCATGGGGATTGAATACAACAGTCACCATGCACACTTACCTCCATGGGAGTAATGTCTCAAACAGTTTACTCTTTGATCGTTCCCTGGAAGACCAGTAGTAGTTTCCGATGCACATCTGGAGGCACTCTATAATCTGTGGACTATCAGAGTGTCGATGAAACAAAGAAATTGCATCGGGATTGAATACAACAGTCACCATGCGCACTTACCTCCATGGGCGTAATGTCTCAAAAAGTCTACGCTTTGATCGTTTCCTGGAAGACCAGAAGTAGTTTCCGATGCACATCTGGAGCCATACTGTAATCTGTGGACTATCAGAGTGTAGATGAAACAAAAATTGCATCGGATTGATTACAACAGTCACCATGCGCACTTTCCTCCATGGGAGTAATGTCTCAAACAGTCTACGCTTTGATCGTTCCAAGGAAGACCAGTAGTAGTTTCCGATGCACATCTGGAGGCATTCTGCAATCTGTGGACTATCAGAGTGTTGATGAAACACAGTAATTGCTTCGGGATTGGATACAACACTCACCATGCGCACTTTCCCCCATGGGAGTAGTGTCTCAAACAGTTTACGTTTTTGATCGTTAGCTCGAAGACCAGTAGTAGTTTCCGATGCACATCTGGTGGCATTCTGTAATCTGCGGACTATCAGAGTGTTGTTGAAACACGGTGATTGCATCGGGATTGAATACAACAGTCATCATGCGCACTTTCCTCCATGGGAGAAATGTCTCAAACAGTCTACGCTTTGATCGATCCCAGGAAGACCTGTAGTAGTTTCCGATGCACATCTGGAGGCATTCTGTTATCTGTGGACTATCTGAGTGTTGATGAAACACAGAAATTGCATCGGGATTGAATACAATAGTCACCATGCGCACTTTCCTCCATGGGAGTAATGTCTCAAACAGTCCAAGCTTTGATCGTTCCTAAAAGACCAGTAGTAGTTTCCGATGCACATCTGGAGGCATTCTGTAATCTGAGGTCTATCAGAGTGTTGATGAAACACAGAAATTGCATCGGGGTGAATACAACAGTCACCAGGCTCTATTTCCTCCATGGGAGTAATGTCTCAAACAGTCTACGCTTTGATCGGTCCCTGAATACCAGTAGTAGTTTCCGATGCACATCTGGAGGCATTCTGTACTCCTTGGACCTTCAAAGTGTTGATGAAACACAGAAATTGCCTCGGGATTGAATACAACAGTCATCATGCGCACTTTCCTCCATGGGAGTAATGTCTCAAACAGTCTACACTTTGATCGTACCCTGGAAGACCAGTAGTAGTTTCCGATGCAGATCTGGAGGCATTCTGTAATCTGTGGATTATCAGAGTGTTGATGAAACACAGAAATTGCATCGGGATTGAATACAACAGTCACCATCGGCACATTCCTCCATGGGAGTAATTTCTCAAACAGTCTACGCTTTGATCGTGTCCTGGAAGACCTGTAGTAGTTTCCGATGCACATCTGGAGGCATTCTGTAATCTGAGGACTATCAGAGTGTTTATGAAACACAGAAATGGCATCGGGATTGAATACAACAGTCACCATGCGCACATTCCTCCATGGGAGTAATGTCTCAGACAGTCTACACTTTGATCGTTCCCTGGAAGACCAGTAGTAGTTTCCGATGCACATCGGGAGGCATTCTGTAATCTGTGGACTATCAGAGTATTGATGAAACACAGAAATTGCATCGGGATTGAATACAACAGTCACCATGCGCATTCTCTTCCATGGGAGTAATGTCTCAAACAGTCTACGCTTTGATCGTTCCCAAAAAGACCAGTAGTAGTTTCCGATGCACATCTGGAGGCATTCTGTAATCTGTGGACTATCTGAGTGTTGATGAAACACAGAAATTGCATCGGGATTGAATACAATAGTCACCATGCGCACTTTCCTCCATGGGAGTAATTTGTCAAACAGTCTAAGCTTTGATCGTTCTCTGGAAGACCAGTAGTAGTTTCCGATGCACATCCGAAGGCATTCTGTAATCTGTGGACTATCAGAGTGTTGATGAAACACAGAAATTGCATCGGGATTGAATACAACAGTCACCAGCCGCTATTATCTCCATGGGAGTAATGTCTCAAACAGTCTACGCTTTGATCGTTCCCTGGAAGACCAGTAGTAGTTTCCGAAGGACATCTGGAAGCATTCTGTAATCCTTCGACCTTCAAATTGTTGATGAAACACAGAAATTGCCTCGGGATTGAATACAATAGTCACCATGCGCACTTTCCTCCATGGGAGTAATGTCTCAAAGAGTCTACGCTTTGATCGTTCCCTGGAAGACCAGTAGTAGTTTCCGACGGACATCTGGAGGCATTCTGTAATCTGTGGACTATCAGCGTGTTGATGAAACACAGAAATTGCATTAGGATTGAATACAACAGTCATCAGGCGCTACTTCCTCAATGGGAGTAATGTCTCAAACAGTCTACGCTTTGATCGTTCCCTGGGAGTCCAGTAGTTGTTTCCGATGCACATCTGTACGCGATCTGTAATCCTTGGACCTTCAAAGTGGTGATGAAACACAGAAGTTGCCTCGGGATTGAATACAACAGTCACCATGCGCACTTTCCTCCATGGAAGTAATGTCTCAAACAGTCTACGTTTTGATCGTTCCCTGGAAGACCAGTAGTAGTTTCCGATGCACATCTGGAGGCATTCTATAATCTGTGGACTATCAGAGTGTTGATGAAACACAGTTATTGCATCGGGATTGAATACAACAGTCCCCATGCGCACTTTCCTCAATGGGAGTAATGTATCAGACAGTCTACGCTTTGTTCGTTCCCTGGAAGACCAGTAGTAGTTTCCGATGCACATCTGGACTCATTCTGTAATCTGTGGACTATCAGAGCATTGATGAAACACAGAAATTGCGTCGGGATTGAAAACAATAGTCACCATGCGCACTTTCCTCCATGGGAGTAATGTCTCAAACAGTCTAAGCTTTGATCGTTCCCTGGAAGACCAGTAGTAGTTTCCGATGCACATCTTGAGGCATTCTGTAATCTGTGGACTATCAGCGTGTTGATGAAACACAGAAATTGCATTAGGATTGAATACAACAGTCATCAGGCGCTACTTCCTCAATGGGAGTAATGTCTCAAACATTCTACGCTTTGATCGTTCCCTGGGAGTCCAGTAGTTGTTTCCGATGCACATCTGTACGCGATCTGTAATCCTTGGACCTTCAAAGTGTTGATGAAACACAGAAATTGCCTCGGGATTGAATACAACAGTCACCATGCGCACTTTCCTCCATGGGAGTAATGTCTCAAACAGTCTACGCTTTGATCGTTCGCTGTATTTACAGTAGTAGTTTCCGATGCACATCAGGAGGCATTCTGTAATCTGTGGACTATCAGAGTGTTGATGAAACACGGAAATTGCATCGGGATTGGATACAACAGTCACCATGCGCACTCTCCTCCATGGGGGTAATGTCTCAAACACTCTACGCTTTGATCGTTCCCAGGAAAACCAGTAGTAGTTTCCGACGCACATCTGGGGGCATTCTGTAATCTGTGGAATATCTGAGTGTTGATGAAACATAGAAATTGCATCGGGATTGAATACAACAGCCGCCATGCGCATTTTCCTCCATGGGAGTAATATCTCAAACAGTCTAAGATTTGATCGTTCTCTGGAACAGCAGTAGTAGTTTCCGATGCACATCTGAAATCATTCTGTAATCTGTGGACTATCACAGTGTTGATGAAAAACTTAAATTGCATCGGGATTGAATACAACAGTCACCAGGCGCTATTTCCTCCATGGGAGTAATGTCTCAAACAGTCTACGTTTTGATCGTTCCCTGGAAGACCAGTAGTAGTTTCCGATGCACATCTGGAGGCATTCTGTAATCCTTGGACCTTCAAAGTGTTGATTAAACACAGATATTGATTCGGGATTGAATACAACAGTCACCATACGCACTTTCCTCCATGGGAGTAATGTCTCAAACAGTCTACACTTTGATCGTTCCCTGGAACACCAGTAGTAGTTTCCGATGCACATCTGGAGGCATTCAGTAATCTGCGGACTATCAGAGTGTTGATGAAACACAGAAATTGCATCGGGATTGAATACAACAGTCACCATGCGCACTCTCTTCCATGGGAGTAATGTCTCAAACAGTCTACGCTTTGATCGTTCCCAGGAAGACCAGTAGTAGTTTCCGATGCACATCTGGGGGCATTCTGTAATCTGTGGACTATCTGAGTGTTGATGAAACACAGAAATTGCATCGGGATTGAATACAACAGTCACCATGAGCACTTTCCTCCATGGGAGTAAGATCTCAAACAGTCTAAGCTTTGATCGTTCCCTGTAAGACCAGAAGCGGTTTCCGATGCACATCTGAAGGCATTCTCTAATCTGTGGACTATCAGGGAGCTGATGAAACACAGAAGCTGCAGCGGGATTGAATACAACAGTCACCATGCGCACTCTCCTCCATGGGAGTAATGTCTCAAACAGTCTACGTTTTGATCGTTCCCTGGAAGACCAGTAGTAGTTTCCGATGCACATCTGGAGGCATTCTGTAATCCTTGGACCTTCAAAGTGTTGATCAAACACAGATATTGCCTCAGGATAGAATACAACAGTCACCATGCGCACTTTCCTCCATGGGAGTATTGTCTCAAACAGTCTACGCTTTGATCGTTCCCTGGAAGACCAGTAGTAGTTTCCGATGCATATCTGGAGTCATTCTGTAATCTGCGGACTATCAGAGTGTTGATGAAACACTGTAATTGCATCGGGATTGAATACAACATTCACCATGTGCACTTTCCGATATGGGAGTAATGTCTCAAACAGTCTACGCTTTGATCGTTCCCTGGAAGACCAGTAGTAGTTTCCGATGCACATCTGGAGGCATTCTGTAATCTGTGGACTATCAGAGTGTTCATGAAACACAGAAGTTGCATCGGGATTCAATACAACAGTCAACATGCGCACATTCCTCCATGAGAGTAATGCCTCAAACAGTCTACGGTTTGATCGTTTCCTGGAACTCCAGTAGTAGTTTCCGATGCACATCTGGAGGCATTCTGTAATCTGTGGACCATCAGAGTGTTGATGAATTACAGTAATTGCATCGGGATTGAATACAACAGTCACCATGCGCACTTTCCTCCATGGTGGTAATGTCTCGGACAGTCTACGATTTGATCGTTCCCTGGAAGACCAGTAGCAGTTTCCGATGCACATCTGGAGGCATTCTGTAACCCTTGGACCTTCAAAGTGTTGATGAAACACAGAAATTGATTCGGGATTGAATACAACAGTCACCATGCGCACTTTCCTCCATGGGTGTAATGTCTCAAACAGTCTACGCTTTGATCGTTCCCTGGAAGACCAGTAGTAGTTTCCGATGCACATCAGGAGCCATTCTGTAATCTGTGGACTATCAGAGTGTTGATGAAACACAGAAATTGCATCGGGATTGAATACAACATTCACCATCGGCACTTTCCTCCATGGGAGTTATGTCTCAAACAGTCTACACTTTGATCGTTCCTTGGAAGACCAGTAGTAGTTACCGATGCACGTCTGGAGGCATTCTGTAATCTGCGGACTATCAGAGTGTTGATGAAACACTGTAATTGCATCGGGATTGAATACAACAGTCACCATGCGCACTTTCCTCCATGGGAGTAATGTCTCAAACAGTCTAAGCTTTGATCGTTCCCTGGAAGACCAGTAGTAGTTTCCGATGCACATCTTGAGGCATTCTGTAATCTGTGGACTATCAGCGTGTTGATGAAACACAGAAATTGCATTAGGATTGAATACAACAGTCATCAGGCGCTACTTCCTCAATGGGAGTAATGTCTCAAACAGTCTACGCTTTGATCGTTCCCTGGGAGTCCAGTAGTAGTTTCCGATGCACATCTGTACGCGATCTGTAATCCTTGGACCTTCAAAGTGTTGATGAAACACAGAAATTGCCTCGGGATTGAATACAACAGTCACCATGCGCACTTTCCTCCATGGGAGTAATGTCTCAAACAGTCTACGCTTTGATCGTTCGCTGTATTTCCAGTAGTAGTTTCCGATGCACATCTGGAGGCATTCTGTAATCTGTGGACTATCAGAGTGTTGATGAAACACGGAAATTGCATCGGGATTGAATACAACAGTCACCATGCGCACTCTCCTCCATGGGGGTAATGTCTCAAACACTCTACGCTTTGATCGTTCCCAGGAAAACCAGTAGTAGTTTCCGACGCACATCTGGGGGCATTCTGTAATCTGTGGACTATCTGAGTGTTGATGAAACATAGAAATTGCATCGGGATTGAATACAACAGCCGCCATGCGCATTTTCCTCCATGGGAGTAATATCTCAAACAGTCTAAGATTTGATCGTTCTCTGGAACAGCAGTAGTAGTTTCCGATGCACATCTGAAATCATTCTGTAATCTGTGGACTATCACAGTGTTGATGAAAAACAGAAATTGCATCGGGATTGAATACAACAGCCACCAGGCGCTATTTCCTCCATGGGAGTAATGTCTCAAACAGTCTACGTTTTGATCGTTCCCTGGAAGACCAGTAGTAGTTTCCGATGCACATCTGGAGGCATTCTGTAATCCTTGGACCTTCAAAGTGTTGATTAAACACAGATATTGATTCGGGATTGAATACAACAGTCACCATACGCACATTCCTCGATGGGAGTAATGTCTCAAACAGTCTACGCTTTGATCGTTCCCTGGAACAACAGTAGTAGTTTCCGATGCACATCTGGAGGCATTCAGTAATCTGCGGACTATCAGAGTGTTGATGAAACACAGAAATTGCATCGGGATTGAATACAACAGTCACCATGCGCACTCTCTTCCATGGGAGTAATGTCTCAAACAGTCTACGCTTTGATCGTTCCCAGGAAGACCAGTAGTAGTTTCTGATGCACATCTGGGGGCATTCTGTAATCTGTGGACTATCTGAGTGTTGATGAAACACAGAAATTGCATCGGGATTGAATACAACAGTCACCATGAGCACTTTCCTCCATGGGAGTAAGATCTCAAACTGTCTAAGCTTTGATCGTTCCCTGTAAGACCAGAAGCGGTTTCCGATGCACATCTGAAGGCATTCTCTAATCTGTGGACTATCAGGGTGCTGATGAAACACAGAAACTGCAGCGGGATTGAATACAACAGTCACCATGTGCACCCTCCTCCATGGGAGTAATGTCTCAAACAGTCTACGTTTTGATCGTTCCCTGGAAGACCAGTAGTAGTTTCCGATGCACATCTGGAGGCATTCTGTAATCCTTGGACCTTCAAAGTGTTGATCAAACACAGATATTGCCTCGGGATAGAATACAACAGTCACCATGCGCACTTTCCTCCATGGGAGTAATGTCTCAAACAGTCTACGCTTTGATCGTTCCCTGGAAGACCAGTAGTAGTTTCCGATGCACATCTGGAGCCATTCTGTAATCAGTGGACTATCAGAGTGTTGATGAAACACAGAGATTGCATCGGGATTGAATACAACATTCACCATCGGCACTTTCCTCCATGGGAGTTATGTCTCAAACAGTCTAAGCTTTGATCGTTCCCTGGAAGACCAGTAGTAGTTTCCGATGCATATCTGGAGTCATTCTGTAATCTGCGGACTATCAGAGTGTTGATGAAACACTGTAATTGCATCGGGATTGAATACAACAGTCTCCATGTGCACTTTCCGCCATGGGAGTAATGTCTCAAACAGTCTACGCTTTGATCGTTCCCTGGAAGACCAGTAGTAGTTTCCGATGCACATCTGGAGGCATTCTGTAAGCTGTGGACTATCAGAGTGTTCATGAAAAACAGAAGTTGCATCGGGATTCAATACAACAGTCAACATGCGCACATTCCTCCATGAGAGTAATGCCTCAAACAGTCTACGGTTTGATCGTTTCCTGGAACTCCAGTAGTAGTTTCCGATGCACATCTGGAGGCATTCTGTAATCTGTGGACTATCAGAGTGTTGATGAATTACAGTAATTGCATCGGGATTGAATACAACAGTCACCATGCGCACTTTTCTCCATGGTGGTAATGTCTCAGACAGTCTACGCTTTGATCGTTCCCTGGAAGACCAGTAGCAGTTTCCGATGCACATCTGGAGGCATTCTGTAATCCTTGGACCTTCAAAGTGTTGATGAAACACAGAAATTGATTCGGGATTGAATACAACAGTCACCATGCGCACTTTCCTCCATGGGTGTAATGTCTCAAACAGTCTACGCTTTGATCGCTCCCTGGAAGACCAGTAGTAGTTTCCGATGCACATCTGGAGCCATTCTGTAATCTGTGGACTATCAGAGTGTTGATGAAACACAGAAATTGCATCGGGATTGAATACAACATTCACCATCGGCACTTTCCTCCATGGGAGTTATGTCTCAAACAGTCTACGCTTTGATCGTTCCCTGGAAGATCAGTAGTAGTTACCGATGCACATCTGGAGGCATTCTGTAATCTGCGGACTATCAGAGTGTTGATGAAACACTGTAATTGCATCGGGATTGAATACAACAGTCACCATGCGCACTTTCCGCCATGGGAGTAATGTCTCAAACAGTCTACGCTTTGATCGTTCCCTGGAAGACCAGTATTAGTTTCCAATGCACATCTGCAGGAATTCTGTAATCTGTGGACTATCAGAGTGTTGATGAAACACAGAAGTTGCATCGGGATTCAATACAACAGTCCACATCGCACATCCCTCCATGGGAGTAATGCCTCAAACAGTCTACGGTTTGATCGTTTCCTGGAACACCAGTAGTAGTCTCCGAAGCACATCTGGAGGCATTCTCTAATCTGTGGACCATCAGAGTGTTGATGAAACACAGTAATTGCATCGGGATTGAATACAACAGTCACCATGCGCACTTTCCTCCATGGGAGTAATGTCTCTGACAGTCTACACTTTGATCGTTCCCTCGAAGACCAGTAGTAGTTTCCGATGCACATGTGGAGGCATTCTGTAATCTGTGGACTATCAGAGTATTGATGAAACACAGAAATTGCATCGGGATTGAATACAACAGTCACTATGCGCACTCTCCTCTATGGGAGTAATGTCTCAAACAGTCTACGCTTTGATCGTTCCCAGGAAGACCAGTAGTAGTTTCCGATGCACATCTGGTGGCATTCTGTAATCTGTGGACTCTCTGAGTGTTGATGAAACACAGAAATTGCATCGGGATTGAATACAACAGTCACCAGGCTCTATTTCCTCCATGGGAGTAATGTCTCAAACAGTCTACGCTTTGATCGTTCCCTGGAAGACCAGTAGTAGTTTCCGATGCACATCTGGAGGCATTCTGTACCCCTTGGATCTTCAAAGTGTTGATGAAACACAGAAATTGCCTCGGGATTGAATACAACAGTCATCATGCGCACTTTCCTCCATGGGAGTAATGTCTCAAACAGTCTACGATTTGATCGTTCCATGGAAGACCAGTAGTAGTTTCCGATGCACATCAGGAGGCATTCTGTAATCTGTGGACTATCAGAGTGTTGATGAAACACAGAAATAGCATCGGGATTGAATACAACAGTCACCATCGGCACATTCCTCCATGGGAGTAATTTGTCAAACAGTCTACGCTTTGATCGTGACCTGGAAGACCAGTAGTAGTTTCCGATGCACATCTGGAGGCATTCTGTAATTCTTGGACCTTCAAAGTGTTGATCAAACACAGATATTGCCTCAGGATAGAATACAACAGTCACCATGCGCACTTTCCTCCATGGGAGTAATGTCTCAAACAGTCTACGCTTTGATCGTTCCCTGGAAGACCAGTAGTAGTTTCCGATGCACATCTGGAGCCATTCTGTAATCAGTGGACTATCAGAGTGTTGATGAAACACAGAGATTGCATCGGGATTGAATACAACATTCACCATCGGCACTTTCCTCCATGGGAGTTATGTCTCAAACAGTCTAAGCTTTGATCGTTCCCTGGAAGACCAGTAGTAGTTTCCGATGCACATCTGGAGGCATTCTGTAATCTGTGGACTATCAGAGTGTTCATGAAAAACAGAAGTTGCATCGGGATTCAATACAACAGTCAACATGCGCACATTCCTCCATGAGAGTAATGCCTCAAACAGTCTACGCTTTGATCGTTCCCTGGAAGACCAGTAGTAGTTTCCGATGCATATCTGGAGTCATTCTGTAATCTGCGGACTATCAGAGTGTTGATGAATTACAGTAATTGCATCGGGATTGAATACAACAGTCACCATGCGCACTTTTCTCCATGGTGGTAATGTCTCAGACAGTCTACGCTTTGATCGTTCCCTGGAAGACCAGTAGCAGTTTCCGATGCACATCTGGAGGCATTCTGTAATCCTTGGACCTTCAAAGTGTTGATGAAACACAGAAATTGATTCGGGATTGAATACAACAGTCACCATGCGCACTTTCCTCCATGGGTGTAATGTCTCAAACAGTCTACGCTTTGATCGTTCCCTGGAAGACCAGTAGTAGTTTCCGATGCACATCTGGAGCCATTCTGTAATCTGTGGACTATCAGAGTGTTGATGAAACACAGAAATTGCATCGGGATTGAATACAACATTCACCATCGGCACTTTCCTCCATGGGAGTTATGTCTCAAACAGTCTACGCTTTGATCGTTCCCTGGAAGATCAGTAGTAGTTACCGATGCACATCTGGAGGCATTCTGTAATCTGCGGACTATCAGAGTGTTGATGAAACACTGTAATTGCATCGGGATTGAATACAACAGTCACCATGCGCACTTTCCGCCATGGGAGTAATGTCTCAAACAGTCTACGCTTTGATCGTTCCCTGGAAGACCAGTATTAGTTTCCAATGCACATCTCAGGAATTCTGTAATCTGTGGACTATCAGAGTGTTGATGAAACACAGAAGTTGCATCGGGATTCAATACAACAGTCCACATCGCACATCCCTCCATGGGAGTAATGCCTCAAACAGTCTACGGTTTGATCGTTTCCTGGAACACCAGTAGTAGTCTCCGAAGCACATCTGGAGGCATTCTGTAATCTGTGGACCATCAGAGTGTTGATGAAACACAGTAATTGCATCGGGATTGAATACAACAGTCACCATGCGCACTTTCCTCCATGGGAGTAATGTCTCAGACAGTCTACACTTTGATCGTTCCCTGGAAGACCAGTAGTAGTTTCCGATGCACATGTGGAGGCATTCTGTAATCTGTGGACTATCAGAGTATTGATGAAACACAGAAATTGCATCGGGATTGAATACAACAGTCACTATGCGCACTCTCCTCTATGGGAGTAATGTCTCAAACAGTCTACGCTTTGATCGTTCCCAGGAAGACCAGTAGTAGTTTCCGATGCACATCTGGTGGCATTCTGTAATCTGTGGACTCTCTGAGTGTTGATGAAACACAGAAATTGCATCGGGATTGAATACAACAGTCACCAGGCTCTATTTCCTCCATGGGAGTGATGTCTCAAACAGTCTACGCTTTGATCGTTCCCTGGAAGACCAGTAGTAGTTTCCGATGCACATCTGGAGGCATTCTGTACCCCTTGGACCTTCAAAGTGTTGATGAAACACAGAAATTGCCTCGGGATTGAATACAACAGTCATCATGCGCACTTTCCTCCATGGAAGTAATGTCTCAAACAGTCTACGATTTGATCGTTCCATGGAAGACCAGTAGTAGTTTCCGATGCACATCAGGAGGCATTCTGTAATCTGTGGACTATCAGAGTGTTGATGAAACACACAAATAGCATCGGGTTTGAATACAACAGTCACCATCGGCACATTCCTCCATGGGAGTAATTTGTCAAACAGTCTACGCTTTGATCGTGACCTGGAAGACCAGTAGTAGTTTCCGATGCACATCTGGAGGCATTCTGTTATCTGAGGACTATCAGAGTGTTTATGAAACACAGAAATGGCATCGGGATTGAATACAACAGTCACCATGCGCACATTCCTCCATGGGAGTAATGTCTCAGACAGTCTACACTTTGATCGTTCCCTGGAAGACCAGTAGTAGTTTCCGATGCACATCTGGAGGCATTCTGTAATCTGTGGACTATCAGAGTATTGATGAAACACAGAAATTGCAAAGGGATTGAATACAACAGTCACCATGCGCACTCTCCTTCATGGGAGTAATGTCTCAAACAGTCTACGCTTTGATCGTTCCCAAAAAGACCAGTAGTAGTTTCCGATGCACATCTGGAGGCATTCTGTAATCTGTGGACTATATGAGTGTTGATGAAACACAGAAATTGCATCGGGATTGAATACAATAGTCACCATGCGCACTTTCCTCCATGGGAGTAATTTCTCAAACAGTCTAAGCTTTGATCGTTCCCTGGAAGACCAGTAGTAGTTTCCGATGCACATCCGAAGGCATTCTGTAATCTGATGACTATCAGAGTGTTGATGAAACACAGAAATTGCATTGGGATTGAATACAACAGTCACCAGCCGCAAATTCCTCCATGGGAGTAATGTCTCAAACAGTCTACGCTTTGATCGTTCCCTGGAAGACCAGTAGTAGTTTCCGATGGACATCTGGAAGCATTCTGTAATCCTTGGACCTTCAAATTGTTGATGAAACACAGAAATTGCATCGGGATTGAATACAATAGTCACCATGCGCACTTTCCTCCATGGGAGTAATGTCTCAAAGAGTCTACGTTTGATCGTTCCCTGGAAGACCAGTAGTAGATTCCGACGCACATCTGGAGGCATTCTGTATTCTGTGGACTATCAGAGGGTTGATGAAACACAGAAATTTCATCGGGATTGAATACAACAGTCACCATCGCCACTTTCCTCCATGTGATTAATTTCTCAAACAGTCTACGCCTTGATCGTTTCCTGGAAGACCTGTAGTAGTTCCCGATGCACATCTGGAGGCATTCTGTAATCTGTGGACTATCAGAGTGTTGATGAAACACAGTTATTGCATCGGGATTGAATACAACAGTCCCCATGCGCACTTTCCTCAATGGGAGTAATGTATCAGACAGTCTACGCTTTGTTCGTTCCCTGGAAGACCAGTAGTAGTTTCCGATGCACATCTGGAGGCATTCTGTAATCTGTGGACTATCAGAGTATTGATGAAACACAGAAATTGCATAGGGATTGAATACAACAATCACCATGCGCACTTTCCTCCATGGGAGTAATGTCTCAAACAGTCTACGCTTTGATCGTTCCCTGGAAGACCAGTAGCAGTTTCCGATGCACATCTGGAGGCATTCTGTAATCCTTGGACCTTCAAAGTGTTGATGAAACGCAGAAATTGATTCGGGATTGAATACAACATTCACCATCGGCACTTTCCTCCATGGGAGTTATGTCTCAAACAGTCTACGCTTTGATCGTTCCCTGGAAGACCAGTAGTAGTTACCGATGCACATCTGGAGGCATTCTGTAATCTGCGGACTATCAGAGTGTTGATGAAACACTGTAATTGCATCGGGATTGAATACAACAGTCACCATGCGCACTTTTCTCCATGGGAGTAATGTCTCAAACAGTCTAAGCTTTGATCGTTACCTGGAAGACAAGAAGTAGTTTCCGATGTACATCTGGAGGCATTCTGTATTCTGTGGACTATCAGAGTGTTGGTGAAACACAGAAATTGCATCGGGATTGAATACAACAGTCACCATCGGCACTTTCCTCCATGGGAGTAATGTCTCAAACAGTCTACGCTTTGATCGTTCTCTGGAAGACCAGTAGCAGTTTCCGATGCACATCTGGAGGCATTCTGTAATCCTTGGACCTTCAAAGTGTTGATGAAACGCAGAATTGATTCGGGATTGAATACAACAGTCACCATGCGCACTTTCCTCCATGGGAGTAATGTCTCAAACAGTCTACGCTTTAATCGTTCCCTGGAAGACCAGTAGTAGTTTCCGATGCACATCTGGAGCCATTCTGTAATCTGTGGACCATCAGAGTGTTGATGAAACACAGAAATTGCATCGGGATTGAATACAACATTCACCATCGGCACTTTCCTCCATGGGAGTTATGTCTCAAACAGTCGACGCTTTGATCGTTCCCTGGAAGACCAGTAGTAGTTACCGATGCACATCTGGAGGCATTCTGTAATCTGCGGACTATCAGAGTGTTGATGAAACACTGTAATTGCATCGGGATTGAATACAACAGTCACCATGCGCACTTTCCGCCATGGGAGTAATGTCTCAAACAGTCTACGCTTTGATCGTTCCCTGGAAAACCAGTATTAGTTTCCAATGCACATCTGGAGGAATTCTGTAATCTGTGGACTATCAGAGTGTTGATGAAACACAGAAGTTGCATCGGGATTCAATACAACAGTCCACATGCGCACTTTCCTCCATGGGAGTAATGCCTCAAACAGTCTACGGTTTGATCGTTTCCTGGAACTCCAGTAGTAGTTTCCGAAGCACATCTGGAGGCAGTCTGTAATCTGTGGACCATCTGAGTGTTGATGAAACATAGAAATTGCATCGGGATTGAATACAACAGCCGCCATGCGCATTTTCCTCCATGGGAGTAATATCTCAAACAGTCTAAGCTTTGATCGTTCTCTGGAACAGCAGTAGTAGTTTCCGATGCACATCTGAAGGCATTCTGTAATCTGTGGACTATCACAGTGTTGATGAAAAACAGAAATTGCATCGGGATTGAATACAACAGTCACCAGGCGCTATTTCCTCCATGGGAGTAATGTCTCAAACAGTCTACGTTTTGATCGTTCCCTGGAAGACCAGTAGTAGTTTCCGATGCACATCTGGAGGCATTCTGTAATCCTTGGACCTTCAAAGTGTTGATTAAACACAGAAATTGATTCGGGATTGAATACAACAGTCACCATACGCACTTTCCTCCATGGGAATAATGTCTCAAACAGTCTACACTTTGTTCGTTCCCTGGAACACCAGTAGTAGTTTCCGATGCACATCTGGAGGCATTCAGTAATCTGCGGACTATCAGAGTGTTGATGAAACACCGAAATTGCATCGGGATTGAATACAACAGTCACCATGCGCACTCTCTTCCATGGGAGTAATGTCTCAAACAGTCTAGGCTTTGATTGTTCCCTGGAAGACTAGTAGCAGTTTCCGATGCACATCTGGAGGCATTCTGTAATCTGTGGACTATCAGAGTGTTGATGAACCACAGAAGTTGCATCGGGATTCAATACAACAGTCAACATGCGCACATTCCTCCATGGGAGTAATGCCTCAAACAGTCTACGGTTTGATCGTTTCCTGGAACTCCAGTAGTAGTTTCCGATGCACATCTGGAGGCATTCTGTAATCTGTGGACCATCAGAGTGTTGATGAATTACAGTAATTGCATCGGGATTGAATACAACAGTCACCATGCGCACTTTCCTCCATGGGAGTAATGTCTCAGACAGTCTACGCTTTGATCGTTCCCTGGAAGACAAGTAGTAGTTTCCGATGCACATCTGGTGGCATTCTGTAATCTGTGGACTCTCTGATTGTTGATGAAACAGAGATATTGCATCGGGATTGAATACAATAGTCACCATGCGCACTTTCCTCCATGGGAGTAATTTCTCAAACAGTCTAAGTTTTGATCGTTCCCTGGAAGACCAGTAGTAGTTTCCGATGCACATCCGAAGGCATTCTGTAATCTGTGGTCTATCAGAGTGTTGATGAAACACAGAAATTGCATCGGGATTGAATACAACAGTCACCAGACGCTATTTCCTCCATGGGAGTAATGTCTCAAACAGTCAACGCTTTGATCGTTCCCTGGAAGACCAGTAGTAGTTTCCGATGGACATCTAGAGGCATTCTGTAATCTTTGGACCTTCAAATTGTTGATGAAACACAGAAATTGCCTCGGGATTGATTACAATATTCACCATGCGCACTTTCCTCCACGGGAGTAATGTCTCAAACAGTCTACGCTTTGATCGTTCGCTGGAAGACCAGTAGTAGTTTCCGATGCACATCTGGAGGCATTCTGTAATCTGTGGACTATCAGAGTGTTGATGAAACACAGAAATTGCATCAGGATTGAATACAACAGTCACCATCGCCACTTTCCTACATGGGATTAATTTGTCAAACAGTCTACGCTTTGATCGTTTCCTGGAAGACCAGTAGTAGTTCCTGACGCACATCTGGAGGCATTCTGTAATCAGTGGACTATCAGAGTGTTGATGAAACACAGTTATTGCATCGGGATTGAATACAACAGTCCCAATGCGCACTTTCCTCCATGGGAGTAATGTATCAGACATTCTACGCTTTGTTCGTTCCCTGGAAGATCAGTAGTAGTTTCCAATGCACATCTGGAGGCATTCTGTAATCTGTGGACTATCAGAGTGTTGACGAAACAAAGAAATTGCATCGGGATTGAATACAAGAGTCACCATCGCCACTTTCCTCCATGGGAGTAATGTCTCAAACAGTCTAAGCTTTGATCGTTCCCTGGAAGACCAGTAGTAGTTTCCGATGCACATCTGGAGGCATTCTGTAATCTGTGGACTATCAGAGTGTTGATGAAACACAGAAATTGGATTAGGACTGAATACAACAGTCACCAGGCGCTACTTCCTCAATGGGAGTAATGTCTCAAACAGTCTACGCTTTGATCGTTCCCTGGGAGTCCAGTAGTAGTTTCCGATGCACATCTGTACGCAATCTGTAATCCTTGGACTTCAAAGTGTTGATGAAACACAGAAATTGCCTCGGGATTGAATACAACAGTCACCATGCGCACTTTCCTCCATGGGAGTAATGTCTCAAACAGTCTACGTTTTGATCGTTCGCTGTAATTCCAGTAGTAGTTTCCGATGCACATCTGGAAGCATTCTGTAATCTGTGGACTATCAGAGTGTTGATGAAACACGGAAATTGCATCGGGATTGATTACAACAGTCACCATGCGCACTCTCTTCCATGGGAGTAATGTCTCAAACAGTCTACGATTTGATCGTTCCCAGGAAGACCAGTAGTAGTTTCCGATGCACATCTGGGGGCATTCTGTAATCTGTGGACTATCTGAGAGTTGATGAAACACAGAAATTGCATCGGGATTGGATACAACAGTCACCATGAGCACTTTCCTCCATGGGAGTAATATCTCTAAAAGTCTAAGCTTTCATCGTTCCCTGTAAGACCAATAGTAGTTTCCGATGCACATCTGAAAGCATTCTGTAATCTGTGGACTATCAGAGTGCTGATGAAACACAGAAACTGCAGCGGGATTGAATACAACAGTCACCATGCTCACTCTCCTCCATGGGAGTAATGTCTCAAACAGTCTACGTTTTGATCGTTCCCTGGAAGACCAGTAGTAGTTTCCGATGAACGTCTGGAGGCATTCTGTAATCCTTGGACCTTCAAAGTGTTGATCAAACACAGATATTGCCTCAGGATAGAATACAACAGTCACCATACACACTTTCCTCCATGGGAGTAATGTCTCAAACAGTCTACGCTTTGATCGTTCCCTGGAAGACCAGTAGTAGTTTCCGATGCACATCTGGAGCCATTCTGTAATCTGTGGACTATCAGAGTGTTGATGAAACACAGAAATTGCATCGGGATTGAATACAACATTCACCATCGGCACTTTCCTCCATGGGAGTTATGTCTCAAACAGTCTACACTTTGATCGTTCCCTGGAAGACCAGTAGTAGTTTCCGATGCATATCTGGAGGCATTCTGTAATCTGCGGACTATCAGAGTGTTGATGAAACACTGTAATTGCATCGGGATTGAATACAACAGTCACCATGTGCACTTTCCGCCATGGGAGTAATGTCTCAAACAGTCTACGCTTTGATTGTTCCCTGGAAGACCAGTAGCAGTTTCCGATGCACATCTGGAGGCATTCTGTAATCTGTGGACTATCAGAGTGTTGATGAACCACAGAAGTTGCATCGGGATTCAATACAACACTCAACATGCGCACATTCCTCCATGGGAGTAATGCCTCAAACAGTCTACGGTTTGATCGTTTCCTGGAACTCCAGTAGTAGTTTCCGATGCACATCTGGAGGCATTCTGTAATCTGTGGACCATCAGAGTGTTGATGAATTACAGTAATTGCATCGGGATTGAATACAACAGTCACCATGCGCACTTTCCTCCATGGGAGTAATGTCTCAGACAGTCTACGCTTTGATCGTTCCCTGGAAGACCAGTAGCAGTTTCCAATGCACATCTGGAGGCATTCTGTAATCCTTGGACCTTCAAAGTGTTGATGAAACACAGAAATTGCATCGGGATTGAATACAACAGTCACTATGCGCACTCTCCTCTATGGGAGTAATGTCTCAAACAGTCTACGCTTTGATCGTTCCCAGGAAGACCAGTAGTAGTTTCCGATGCACATCTGGTGGCATTCTGTAATCTGTGGACTCTCTGATTGTTGATGAAACAGAGAAATTGCATCGGGATTGAATACAATAGTCACCATGCGCACTTTCCTCCATGAAGGTAATTTCTCAAACAGTCTAAGTTTTGATCGTTCCCTGGAAGACCAGTAGTAGTTTCCGATGCACATCCGAAGGCATTCTGTAATCTGTGGTCTATCAGAGTGTTGATGAAACACAGAAATTGCATCGGAATTGAATACAACAGTCACCATGCGCACTTTCCTCCATGGGAGTAATGTCTCAAACAGTCTACGCTTTGATCGTTCGCTGTAATTCCAGTAGTAGTTTCCGATGCACATCTGGAAGCATTCTGTAATCTGTGGACTATCAGAGTGTTGATGAAACACGGAAATTGCATCGGGATTGATTACAACAGTCACCATGCGCACTCTCCTCCATGGGGGTAATGACTCAAACACTCTACGCTTTGATCGTTCCCAGGAAAACCAGTAGTAGTTTCCGACGCACATCTGGGGGCATTCTGTAATCTGTGGACTATCTGAGTGTTGATGAAACACAGTAATTGCATCGGGATTGAATAGTCACCATGCGCACTTTCCTCCATGGGAGTAATGTCTCAGACAGTCTACACTTTGATCGTTCCCTGGAAGAGCAGTAGTAGTTTCCGATGCACATCTGGACGCATTCTGTAATCTGTGGACTATCAGAGTGTTGATGAAACACAGAAGTTGCCTCGGGATTCAATACAACAGTCACCATGCGCACATTCCTCCATGAGGGTAATTCCTCAAACAGTCTACGGTTTGATCGTTTCCTGGAACTCCAGTAGTAGTTTTCGATGCACATCTGGTGGCATTCTGTAATCTGTGGACTATCAGAGTGTTGATGAAACACAGTAATTGCATCGGGATTGAATACAACAGTCACCATGCGCACTTTCCTCCATGGGAGTAATGTCTCAGACAGTCTACGATTTGATCGTTCCCTGGAAGACCAGTAGTAGTTTCCGATGCACATCTGGAGGCATTCTGTAATCTGTGGACTATCAGAGTGTTGATGAAACACAGAGATTGCATCTTGATTGAATACAACAGTCATCATGCGCACTTTCCTCCATGGGAGTAATGGCTCAAACAGTCTACGCTTTGATCGTTCCCTGGAAGATCAGTAGTAGTTTCCGATGCACATCTGGAGGCATTCTGTAATCTGTGGACTATCTGACTGTTGATGAAACACAGAAATTGCATCGGGATTGAATAAAACAGTCACCATGCGCACTTTTCTCCATGGGAGTAATGTCTCAAACAGTCTAAGCTTTGATCGTTACCTGGAAGACCAGAAGTAGTTTCCGATGTACATCTGGAGGCATTCTGTATTCTGTGGACTATCAGAGTGTTGGTGAAACACAGAAATTGCATCGGGATTGAATACAACAGTCACCATCGGCACTTTCCTCCATGGGAGTAATGTCTCAAACAGTCTACGCTTTGATCGTTCCCTGGAAGACCAGTAGCAGTTTCCGATGCACATCTGGAGGCATTCTGTAATCCTTGGACCTTCAAAGTGTTGATGAAACACAGAAATTGATTCGGGATTGAATACAACAGTCACCATGCGCACTTTCCTCCATGGGAGTAATGTCTCAAACAGTCTACGCTTTAATCGTTCCCTGGAAGACCAGTAGTAGTTTCCGATGCACATCTGGAGCCATTCTGTAATCTGTGGACCATCAGAGTGTTGATGAAACACAGAAATGGCATCGGGATTGAATACAACATTCACCATCGGCACTTTCCTCCATGGGAGTTATGTCTCAAACAGTCTACGCTTTGATCGTTCCCTGGAAGACCAGTAGTAGTTACCGATGCACATCTGGAGGCATTCTGTAATCTGCGGACTATCAGAGTGTTGATGAAACACTGTAATTGCATCGGGATTGAATACAACAGTCACCATGCGCACTTTCCGCCATGGGAGTAATGTCTCAAACAGTCTACGCTTTGATCGTTCCCTGGAAGACCAGTAGTAGTTTCCGATGAACGTCTGGAGGCATTCTGTAATCCTTGGACCTTCAAAGTGTTGATCAAACACAGATATTGCCTCAGGATAGAATACAACAGTCACCATACACACTTTCCTCCATGGGAGTAATGTCTCAAACAGTCTACGCTTTGATCGTTCCCTGGAAGACCAGTAGTAGTTTCCGATGCACATCTGGAGCCATTCTGTAATCTGTGGACTATCAGAGTGTTGATGAAACACAGAAATTGCATCGGGATTGAATACAACATTCACCATCGGCACTTTCCTCCATGGGAGTTATGTCTCAAACAGTCTACACTTTGATCGTTCCCTGGAAGACCAGTAGTAGTTTCCGATGCATATCTGGAGGCATTCTGTAATCTGCGGACTATCAGAGTGTTGATGACACACTGTAATTGCATCGGGATTGAATACAACAGTCACCATGTGCACTTTCCGCCATGGGAGTAATGTCTCAAACAGTCTACGCTTTGATTGTTCCCTGGAAGACCAGTAGCAGTTTCCGATGCACATCTGGAGGCATTCTGTAATCTGTGGACTATCAGAGTGTTGATGAACCACAGAAGTTGCATCGGGATTCAATACAACACTCAACATGCGCACATTCCTCCATGGGAGTAATGCCTCAAACAGTCTACGGTTTGATCGTTTCCTGGAACTCCAGTAGTAGTTTCCGATGCACATCTGGAGGCATTCTGTAATCTGTGGACCATCAGAGTGTTGATGAATTACAGTAATTGCATCGGGATTGAATACAACAGTCACCATGCGCACTTTCCTCCATGGGAGTAATGTCTCAGACAGTCTACGCTTTGATCGTTCCCTGGAAGACCAGTAGCAGTTTCCAATGCACATCTGGAGGCATTCTGTAATCCTTGGACCTTCAAAGTGTTGATGAAACACAGAAATTGCATCGGGATTGAATACAACAGTCACTATGCGCACTCTCCTCTATGGGAGTAATGTCTCAAACAGTCTACGCTTTGATCGTTCCCAGGAAGACCAGTAGTAGTTTCCGATGCACATCTGGTGGCATTCTGTAATCTGTGGACTCTCTGATTGTTGATGAAACAGAGAAATTGCATCGGGATTGAATACAATAGTCACCATGCGCACTTTCCTCCATGAAGGTAATTTCTCAAACAGTCTAAGTTTTGATCGTTCCCTGGAAGACCAGTAGTAGTTTCCGATGCACATCCGAAGGCATTCTGTAATCTGTGGTCTATCAGAGTGTTGATGAAACACAGAAATTGCATCGGAATTGAATACAACAGTCACCATGCGCACTTTCCTCCATGGGAGTAATGTCTCAAACAGTCTACGCTTTGATCGTTCGCTGTAATTCCAGTAGTAGTTTCCGATGCACATCTGGAAGCATTCTGTAATCTGTGGACTATCAGAGTGTTGATGAAACACGGAAATTGCATCGGGATTGATTACAACAGTCACCATGCGCACTCTCCTCCATGGGGGTAATGTCTCAAACACTCTACGCTTTGATCGTTCCCAGGAAAACCAGTAGTAGTTTCCGACGCACATCTGGGGGCATTCTGTAATCTGTGGACTATCTGAGTGTTGATGAAACACAGTAATTGCATCGGGATTGAATAGTCACCATGCGCACTTTCCTCCATGGGAGTAATGTCTCAGACAGTCTACACTTTGATCGTTCCCTGGAAGAGCAGTAGTAGTTTCCGATGCACATCTGGACGCATTCTGTAATCTGTGGACTATCAGAGTGTTGATGAAACACAGAAGTTGCCTCGGGATTCAATACAACAGTCACCATGCGCACATTCCTCCATGAGGGTAATGCCTCAAACAGTCTACGGTTTGATCGTTTCCTGGAACTCCAGTAGTAGTTTTCGATGCACATCTGGTGGCATTCTGTAATCTGTGGACTATCAGAGTGTTGATGAAACACAGTAATTGCATCGGGATTGAATACAACAGTCACCATGCGCACTTTCCTCCATGGGAGTAATGTCTCAGACAGTCTACGATTTGATCGTTCCCTGGAAGACCAGTAGTAGTTTCCGATGCACATCTGGAGGCATTCTGTAATCTGTGGCCTATCAGAGTGTTGATGAAACACAGAGATTGCATCTTGATTGAATACAACAGTCATCATGCGCACTTTCCTCCATGGGAGTAATGGCTCAAACAGTCTACGCTTTGATCGTTCCCTGGAAGATCAGTAGTAGTTTCCGATGCACATCTGGAGGCATTCTGTAATCTGTGGACTATCTGACTGTTGATGAAACACAGAAATTGCATCGGGATTGAATACAACAGTCACCATGCGCACTTTTCTCCATGGGAGTAATGTCTCAAACAGTCTAAGCTTTGATCGTTACCTGGAAGACCAGAAGTAGTTTCCGATGTACATCTGGAGGCATTCTGTATTCTGTGGACTATCAGAGTGTTGGTGAAACACAGAAATTGCATCGGGATTGAATACAACAGTCACCATCGGCACTTTCCTCCATGGGAGTAATGTCTCAAACAGTCTACGCTTTGATCGTTCCCTGGAAGACCAGTAGCAGTTTCCGATGCACATCTGGAGGCATTCTGTAATCCTTGGACCTTCAAAGTGTTGATGAAACACAGAAATTGATTCGGGATTGAATACAACAGTCACCATGCGCACTTTCCTCCATGGGAGTAATGTCTCAAACAGTCTACGCTTTAATCGTTCCCTGGAAGACCAGTAGTAGTTTCCGATGCACATCTGGAGCCATTCTGTAATCTGTGGACCATCAGAGTGTTGATGAAACACAGAAATGGCATCGGGATTGAATACAACATTCACCATCGGCACTTTCCTCCATGGGAGTTATGTCTCAAACAGTCTACGCTTTGATCGTTCCCTGGAAGACCAGTAGTAGTTACCGATGCACATCTGGAGGCATTCTGTAATCTGCGGACTATCAGAGTGTTGATGAAACACTGTAATTGCATCGGGATTGAATACAACAGTCACCATGCGCACTTTCCGCCATGGGAGTAATGTCTCAAACAGTCTACGCTTTGATCGTTCCCTGGAAAACCAGTATTAGTTTCCAATGCACATCTGGAGGAATTCTGTAATCTGTGGACTATCAGAGTGTTGATGAAACACAGAAGTTGCATCGGGATTGAATACAACAGTCACCATGTGCACTTTCCGCCATGGGAGTAATGTCTCAAACAGTCTACGCTTTGATTGTTCCCTGGAAGACCAGTAGCAGTTTCCGATGCACATCTGGAGGCATTCTGTAATCTGTGGACTATCAGAGTGTTGATGAACCACAGAAGTTGCATCGGGATTCAATACAACACTCAACATGCGCACATTCCTCCATGGGAGTAATGCCTCAAACAGTCTACGGTTTGATCGTTTCCTGGAACTCCAGTAGTAGTTTCCGATGCACATCTGGAGGCATTCTGTAATCTGTGGACCATCAGAGTGTTGATGAATTACAGTAATTGCATCGGGATTGAATACAACAGTCACCATGCGCACTTTCCTCCATGGGAGTAATGTCTCAGACAGTCTACGCTTTGATCGTTCCCTGGAAGACCAGTAGCAGTTTCCAATGCACATCTGGAGGCATTCTGTAATCCTTGGACCTTCAAAGTGTTGATGAAACACAGAAATTGCATCGGGATTGAATACATCAGTCACTATGCGCACTCTCCTCTATGGGAGTAATGTCTCAAACAGTCTACGCTTTGATCGTTCCCAGGAAGACCAGTAGTAGTTTCCGATGCACATCTGGTGGCATTCTGTAATCTGTGGACTCTCTGATTGTTGATGAAACAGAGAAATTGCATCGGGATTGAATACAATAGTCACCATGCGCACTTTCCTCCATGAAGGTAATTTCTCAAACAGTCTAAGTTTTGATCGTTCCCTGGAAGACCAGTAGTAGTTTCCGATGCACATCCGAAGGCATTCTGTAATCTGTGGTCTATCAGAGTGTTGATGAAACACAGAAATTGCATCGGGATTGAATACAACAGTCACCATGCGCACTTTCCTCCATGGGAGTAATGTCTCAAACAGTCTACGCTTTGATCGTTCGCTGTAATTCCAGTAGTAGTTTCCGATGCACATCTGGAAGCATTCTGTAATCTGTGGACTATCAGAGTGTTGATGAAACACGGAAATTGCATCGGGGTTGATTACAACAGTCACCATGCGCACTCTCCTCCATGGGGGTAATGTCTCAAACTCTCTACGCTTTGATCGTTCCCAGGAAAACCAGTAGTAGTTTCCGACGCACATCTGGGGGCATTCTGTAATCTGTGGACTATCTGAGTGTTGATGAAACACAGTAATTGCATCGGGATTGAATAGTCACCATGCGCACTTTCCTCCATGGGAGTAATGTCTCAGACAGTCTACACTTTGATCGTTCCCTGGAAGAGCAGTAGTAGTTTCCGATGCACATCTGGACGCATTCTGTAATCTGTGGACTATCAGAGTGTTGATGAAACACAGAAGTTGCCTCGGGATTCAATACAACAGTCACCATGCGCACATTCCTCCATGAGGGTAATGCCTCAAACAGTCTACGGTTTGATCGTTTCCTGGAACTCCAGTAGTAGTTTTCGATGCACATCTGGAGG
Source organism: Schistocerca gregaria (assembly GCF_023897955.1). NCBI lineage: Eukaryota > Metazoa > Arthropoda > Insecta > Orthoptera > Acrididae > Schistocerca > Schistocerca gregaria. Next base: position 54,494,521 of record NC_064929.1, read on the forward strand.
CATTCTGTAATCTGTGGACTATCAGAGTGTTGATGAAACACAGTAATTGCATCGGGATTGAATACAACAGTCACCATGCGCACTTTCCTCCATGGGAGTAATGTCTCAGACAGTCTACGATTTGATCGTTCCCTGGAAGACCAGTAGTAGTTTCCGATGCACATCTGGAGGCATTCTGTAATCTGTGGACTATCAGAGTGTTGATGAAACACAGAGATTGCATCTTGATTGAATACAACAGTCATCATGCGCACTTTCCTCCATGGGAGTAATGGCTCAAACAGTCTACGCTTTGATCGTTCCCTGGAAGATCAGTAGTAGTTTCCGATGCACATCTGGAGGCATTCTGTAATCTGTGGACTATCTGACTGTTGATGAAACACAGAAATTGCATCGGGATTGAATACAACAGTCACCATGCGCACTTTTCTCCATGGGAGTAATGTCTCAAACAGTCAAAGCTTTGATCGTTCCCTGGAAGACCAGTAGTAGTTTCCGATGCACATCTGGAGGCATTCTGTAATCAGTGGACTATCAGAGTGTTGATGAAACACAGAGATTGCATCTTGATTGAATACAACAGTCATCATGCGCACTTTCCTCCATGGGAGTAATGGCTCAAACAGTCTACGCTTTGATCGTTCCCTGGAAGATCAGTAGTAGTTTCCGATGCACATCTGGAGGCATTCTGTAATCTGTGGACTATCTGACTGTTGATGAAACACAGAAATTGCATCGGGATTGAATACAACAGTCACCATGCGCACTTTTCTCCATGGGAGTAATGTCTCAAACAGTCTAAGCTTTGATCGTTACCTGGAAGACCAGAAGTAGTTTCCGATGTACATCTGGAGGCATTCTGTATTCTGTGGACTATCAGAGTGTTGGTGAAACACAGAAATTGCATCGGGATTGAATACAACAGTCACCATCGGCACTTTCCTCCATGGGAGTAATGTCTCAAACAGTCTACGCTTTGATCGTTCCCTGGAAGACCAGTAGCAGTTTCCAATGCACATCTGGAGGCATTCTGTAATCCTTGGACCTTCAAAGTGTTGATGAAACACAGAAATTGCATCGGGATTGAATACAACAGTCACTATGCGCACTCTCCTCTATGGGAGTAATGTCTCAAACAGTCTACGCTTTGATCGTTCCCAGGAAGACCAGTAGTAGTTTCCGATGCACATCTGGTGGCATTCTGTAATCTGTGGACTCTCTGATTGTTGATGAAACAGAGAAATTGCATCGGGATTGAATACAATAGTCACCATGCGCACTTTCCTCCATGAAGGTAATTTCTCAAACAGTCTAAGTTTTGATCGTTCCCTGGAAGACCAGTAGTAGTTTCCGATGCACATCCGAAGGCATTCTGTAATCTGTGGTCTATCAGAGTGTTGATGAAACACAGAAATTGCATCGGAATTGAATACAACAGTCACCATGCGCACTTTCCTCCATGGGAGTAATGTCTCAAACAGTCTACGCTTTGATCGTTCGCTGTAATTCCAGTAGTAGTTTCCGATGCACATCTGGAAGCATTCTGTAATCTGTGGACTATCAGAGTGTTGATGAAACACGGAAATTGCATCGGGATTGATTACAACAGTCACCATGCGCACTCTCCTCCATGGGGGTAATGTCTCAAACACTCTACGCTTTGATCGTTCCCAGGAAAACCAGTAGTAGTTTCCGACGCACATCTGGGGGCATTCTGTAATCTGTGGACTATCTGAGTGTTGATGAAACACAGTAATTGCATCGGGATTGAATAGTCACCATGCGCACTTTCCTCCATGGGAGTAATGTCTCAGACAGTCTACGCTTTGATCGTTCCCTGGAAGAGCAGTAGTAGTTTCCGATGCACATCTGGACGCATTCTGTAATCTGTGGACTATCAGAGTGTTGATGAAACACAGAAGTTGCCTCGGGATTCAATACAACAGTCACCATGCGCACATTCCTCCATGAGGGTAATGCCTCAAACAGTCTACGGTTTGATCGTTTCCTGGAACTCCAGTAGTAGTTTTCGATGCACATCTGGTGGCATTCTGTAATCTGTGGACTATCAGAGTGTTGATGAAACACAGTAATTGCATCGGGATTGAATACAACAGTCACCATGCGCACTTTCCTCCATGGGAGTAATGTCTCAGACAGTCTACGATTTGATCGTTCCCTGGAAGACCAGTAGTAGTTTCCGATGCACATCTGGAGGCATTCTGTAATCTGTGGACTATCAGAGTGTTGATGAAACACAGAGATTGCATCTTGATTGAATACAACAGTCATCATGCGCACTTTCCTCCATGGGAGTAATGGCTCAAACAGTCTACGCTTTGATCGTTCCCTGGAAGATCAGTAGTAGTTTCCGATGCACATCTGGAGGCATTCTGTAATCTGTGGACTATCTGACTGTTGATGAAACACAGAAATTGCATCGGGATTGAATACAACAGTCACCATGCGCACTTTTCTCCATGGGAGTAATGTCTCAAACAGTCTAAGCTTTGATCGTTACCTGGAAGACCAGAAGTAGTTTCCGATGTACATCTGGAGGCATTCTGTATTCTGTGGACTATCAGAGTGTTGGTGAAACACAGAAATTGCATCGGGATTGAATACAACAGTCACCATCGGCACTTTCCTCCATGGGAGTAATGTCTCAAACAGTCTACGCTTTGATCGTTCCCTGGAAGACCAGTAGCAGTTTCCGATGCACATCTGGAGGCATTCTGTAATCCTTGGACCTTCAAAGTGTTGATGAAACACAGAAATTGATTCGGGATTGAATACAACAGTCACCATGCGCACTTTCCTCCATGGGAGTAATGTCTCAAACAGTCTACGCTTTAATCGTTCCCTGGAAGACCAGTAGTAGTTTCCGATGCACATCTGGAGCCATTCTGTAATCTGTGGACCATCAGAGTGTTGATGAAACACAGAAATGGCATCGGGATTGAATACAACATTCACCATCGGCACTTTCCTCCATGGGAGTTATGTCTCAAACAGTCTACGCTTTGATCGTTCCCTGGAAGACCAGTAGTAGTTACCGATGCACATCTGGAGGCATTCTGTAATCTGTGGACTATCAGAGTGTTGATGAACCACAGGAGTTGCATCGGGATTCAATACAACACTCAACATGCGCACATTCCTCCATGGGAGTAATGCCTCAAACAGTCTACGGTTTGATCGTTTCCTGGAACTCCGGTAGTAGTTTCCGATGCACATCTGGAGGCATTCTGTAATCTGTGGACCATCAGAGTGTTGATGAATTACAGTAATTGCATCGGGATTGAATACAACAGTCACCATGCGCACTTTCCTCCATGGGAGTAATGTCTCAGACAGTCTACGCTTTGATCGTTCCCTGGAAGACCAGTAGCAGTTTCCAATGCACATCTGGAGGCATTCTGTAATCCTTGGACCTTCAAAGTGTTGATGAAACACAGAAATTGCATCGGGATTGAATACATCAGTCACTATGCGCACTCTCCTCTATGGGAGTAATGTCTCAAACAGTCTACGCTTTGATCGTTCCCAGGAAGACCAGTAGTAGTTTCCGATGCACATCTGGTGGCATTCTGTAATCTGTGGACTCTCTGATTGTTGATGAAACAGAGAAATTGCATCGGGATTGAATACAATAGTCACCATGCGCACTTTCCTCCATGAAGGTAATTTCTCAAACAGTCTAAGTTTTGATCGTTCCCTGGAAGACCAGTAGTAGTTTCCGATGCACATCCGAAGGCATTCTGTAATCTGTGGTCTATCAGAGTGTTGATGAAACACAGAAATTGCATCGGGATTGAATACAACAGTCACCATGCGCACTTTCCTCCATGGGAGTAATGTCTCAAACAGTCTACGCTTTGATCGTTCGCTGTAATTCCAGTAGTAGTTTCCGATGCACATCTGGAAGCATTCTGTAATCTGTGGACTATCAGAGTGTTGATGAAACACGGAAATTGCATCGGGGTTGATTACAACAGTCACCATGCGCACTCTCCTCCATGGGGGTAATGTCTCAAACTCTCTACGCTTTGATCGTTCCCAGGAAAACCAGTAGTAGTTTCCGACGCACATCTGGGGGCATTCTGTAATCTGTGGACTATCTGAGTGTTGATGAAACACAGTAATTGCATCGGGATTGAATAGTCACCATGCGCACTTTCCTCCATGGGAGTAATGTCTCAGACAGTCTACACTTTGATCGTTCCCTGGAAGAGCAGTAGTAGTTTCCGATGCACATCTGGACGCATTCTGTAATCTGTGGACTATCAGAGTGTTGATGAAACACAGAAGTTGCCTCGGGATTCAATACAACAGTCACCATGCGCACATTCCTCCATGAGGGTAATGCCTCAAACAGTCTACGGTTTGATCGTTTCCTGGAACTCCAGTAGTAGTTTTCGATGCACATCTGGAGGCATTCTGTAATCTGTGGACTATCAGAGTGTTGATGAAACACAGTAATTGCATCGGGATTGAATACAACAGTCACCATGCGCACTTTCCTCCATGGGAGTAATGTCTCAGACAGTCTACGATTTGATCGTTCCCTGGAAGACCAGTAGTAGTTTCCGATGCACATCTGGAGGCATTCTGTAATCAGTGGACTATCAGAGTGTTGATGAAACACAGAGATTGCATCTTGATTGAATACAACAGTCATCATGCGCACTTTCCTCCATGGGAGTAATGGCTCAAACAGTCTACGCTTTGATCGTTCCCTGGAAGATCAGTAGTAGTTTCCGATGCACATCTGGAGGCATTCTGTAATCTGTGGACTATCTGACTGTTGATGAAACACAGAAATTGCATCGGGATTGAATACAACAGTCACCATGCGCACTTTTCTCCATGGGAGTAATGTCTCAAACAGTCTAAGCTTTGATCGTTACCTGGAAGACCAGAAGTAGTTTCCGATGTACATCTGGAGGCATTCTGTATTCTGTGGACTATCAGAGTGTTGGTGAAACACAGAAATTGCATCGGGATTGAATACAACAGTCACCATCGGCACTTTCCTCCATGGGAGTAATGTCTCAAACAGTCTACGCTTTGATCGTTCCCTGGAAGACCAGTAGCAGTTTCCGATGCACATCTGGAGGCATTCTGTAATCCTTGGACCTTCAAAGTGTTGATGAAACACAGAAATTGATTCGGGATTGAATACAACAGTCACCATGCGCACTTTCCTCCATGGGAGTAATGTCTCAAACAGTCTACGCTTTAATCGTTCCCTGGAAGACCAGTAGTAGTTTCCGATGCACATCTGGAGCCATTCTGTAATCTGTGGACCATCAGAGTGTTGATGAAACACAGAAATGGCATCGGGATTGAATACAACATTCACCATCGGCACTTTCCTCCATGGGAGTTATGTCTCAAACAGTCTACGCTTTGATCGTTCCCTGGAAGACCAGTAGTAGTTACCGATGCACATCTGGAGGCATTCTGTAATCTGCGGACTATCAGAGTGTTGATGAAACACTGTAATTGCATCGGGATTGAATACAACAGTCACCATGCGCACTTTCCGCCATGGGAGTAATGTCTCAAACAGTCTACGCTTTGATCGTTCCCTGGAAAACCAGTATTAGTTTCCAATGCACATCTGGAGGAATTCTGTAATCTGTGGACTATCAGAGTGTTGATGAAACACAGAAGTTGCATCGGGATTCAATACAACAGTCCACATGCGCACTTTCCTCCATGGGAGTAATGCCTCAAACAGTCTACGGTTTGATCGTTTCCTGGAACTCCAGTAGTAGTTTCCGAAGCACATCTGGAGGCATTCTGTAATCTGTGGACCATCTGAGTGTTGATGAAACATAGAAATTGCATCGGGATTGAATACAACAGCCGCCATGCGCACTTTCCTCCATGGGACTTATGTCTCAAACAGTCTACGTTTTGATCGTTCCCTGGAAGACCAGTAGTAGTTTCCGATGCACATCTGGAGGCATTCTGTAATCTGCGGACTATCAGAGTGTTGATGAAACACTGTAATTGCATCGGGATTGAATACAACAGTCAAAATGCGCACTTTCCGCCATGGGAGTAATGTCTCAAACTGTCTACGCTTTGATCGTTCCCTGGAAGACCAGTAGTAGTTTCCGATGCACATCTGGAGGCATTCTGTAATCTGTGGACTATCAGAGTGTTGATGAAACACAGAAATTGAATCCGGATTGAATACAACAGTCACCTTGCGCACTTTCCTCCATGGGAGTAATGTCTCAAACAGTCTAAGCTTTGATCGTTACCTGGAAGACCAGTAGTAGTTTCCGATGCACATCTGGAGGCATTCTGTAATCTCCGGACTATCAGAGTGTTGATGAAACACTGTAATTTCATCGGGATTGAATACAACAGTCACCATGCGCACTTTCCGCCATGGGAGTAATGTCTCAAACAGTCTACGCTTTGATCGTTCCCTGGAAGACCAGTAGTAGTTTCCGATGCACATCTGGAGGCATTCTGTAATCCTTGGACCTTCAAAGTGTTGATTAAACACAGAAATTGATTCGGGATTGAATACAACAGTCACCATACGCACTTTCCTCCATGGGAATAATGTCTCAAACAGTCCACACTTTGTTCGTTCCCTGGAACACCAGTAGTAGTTTCCGATGCACATCTGGAGGCATTCAGTAATCTGCGGACTATCAGAGTGTTGATGAAACACCGAAATTGCATCGGGATTGAATACAACAGTCACCATGCGCACTCTCTTCCATGGGAGTAATGTCTCAAACAGTCTACGATTTGATCGTTCCCAGGAAGACCAGTAGTAGTTTCCGATGCACATCTGGGGGCATTCTGTAATCTGTGGACTATCTGAGTGTTGATGAAACACAGAAATTGCATCGGGATTGGATACAACAGTCACCATGAGCACTTTCCTCCATGGGAGTAATATCTCTAAAAGTCTAAGCTTTGATCGTTCCCTGTAAGACCGGTAGTAGTTTCCGATGCACATCTGAAAGCATTCTGTAATCTGTGGACTATCAGAGTGCTGATGAAACACAGAAACTGCAGCGGGATTGAATACAACAGTCACCATGCTCACTCTCCTCCATGTGAGTAATGTCTCAAACAGTCTACGTTTTGATCGTTCCCTGGAAGACCAGTAGTAGTTTCCGATGAACATCTGGAGGCATTCTGTAATCCTTGGACCTTCAAAGTGTTGATCAAACACAGATATTGCCTCAGGATAGAATACAACAGTCACCATGCACACTTTCCTCCATGGGAGTAATGTCTCAAACAGTCTACGCTTTGATCGTTCCCTGGAAGACCAGTAGTAGTTTCCGAAGCACATCTGGAGCCATTCTGTAATCTGTATACTATCAGAGTGTTGATGAAACACAGAAATTGCATCGGGATTGAATACAACATTCACCATCGGCACTTTCCTCCATGGGAGTTATGTCTCAAACAGTCTACGCTTTGATCGTTCCCTGGAAGACCAGTAGTAGTTTCCGATGCATATCTGGAGGCATTCTGTAATCTGCGGACTATCAGAGTGTTGATGAAACACTGTAATTGCATCGGGATTGAATACAACAGTCACCATGTACACTTTCCGCCATGGGAGTAATGTCTCAAACAGTCTAGGCTTTGATTGTTCCCTGGAAGACTAGTAGCAGTTTCCGATGCACATCTGGAGGCATTCTGTAATCTGTGGACTATCAGAGTGTTGATGAACCACAGAAGTTGCATCGGGATTCAATACAACAGTCAACATGCGCACATTCCTCCATGAGAGTAATGCCTCAAACAGTCTACGGTTTGATCGTTTCCTGGAACTCCAGTAGTAGTTTCCGATGCACATCTGGAGGCATTCTGTAATCTGTGGACCATCAGAGTGTTGATGAATTACAGTAATTGCACCGGGATTGAATACAACAGTCACCATGCGCACTTTCCTCCATGGGAGTAATGTCTCAGACAGTCTACGCTTTGATCGTTCCCTGGAAGACCAGTAGCAGTTTCCAATGCACATCTGGAGGCATTCTGTAATCCTTGGACCTTCAAAGTGTTGATGAAACACAGAAATTGCATCGGGATTGAATACAACAGTCACTATGCGCACTCTCCTCTATGGGAGTAATGTCTCAAACAGTCTACGCTTTGATCGTTCCCAGGAAGACAAGTAGTAGTTTCCGATGCACATCTGGTGGCATTCTGTAATCTGTGGACTCTCTGATTGTTGATGAAACAGAGAAATTGCATCGGGATTGAATACAATAGTCACCATGCGCACTTTCCTCCATGGGAGTAATTTCTCAAACAGTCTAAGTTTTGATCGTTCCCTGGAAGACCCGTAGTAGTTTCCGATGCACATCCGAAGGCATTCTGTAATCTGTGGTCTATCAGAGTGTTGATGAAACACAGAAATGGCATCGGGATTGAATACAACAGTCACCAGACGCTATTTCCTCCATGGGAGTAATGTCTCAAACAGTCAACGCTTTGATCGTTCCCTGGAAGACCAGTAGTAGTTTCCGATGGACATCTAGAGGCATTCTGTAATCTTTGGACCTTCAAATTGTTGATGAAACACAGAAATTGCCTCGGGATTGAATACAATATTCACCATGCGCACTTTCCTCCACGGGAGTAATGTCTCAAACAGTCTACGCTTTTATCGTTCGCTGGAAGACCAGTAGTAGTTTCCGATGCACATCTGGAGGCATTCTGTAATCTGTGGACTATCAGAGTGTTGATGAAACACAGAAATTGCATCAGGATTGAATACAACAGTCACCATCGCCACTTTTCTACATGGGATTAATTTGTCAAACAGTCTACGCTTTGATCGTTTCCTGGAAGACCAGTAGTAGTTCCTGACGCACATCTGGAGGCATTCTGTAATCAGTGGACTATCAGAGTGTTGATGAAACACAGTTATTGCATCGGGATTGAATACAACAGTCCCAATGCGCACTTTCCTCCATGGGAGTAATGTATCAGACATTCTACGCTTTGTTCGTTCCCTGGAAGATCAGTAGTAGTTTCCAATGCACATCTGGAGGCATTCTGTAAGCTGTGGACTATCAGAGTGTTGACGAAACAAAGAAATTGCATCGGGATTGAATACAAGAGTCACCATCGCCACTTTCCTCCATGGGAGTAATGTCTCAAACAGTCTAAGCTTTGATCGTTCCCTGGAAGACCAGTAGTAGTTTCCGATGCACATCTGGAGGCATTCTGTAATCTGTGGACTATCAGAGTGTTGATGAAACACAGAAATTGGATTAGGACTGAATACAACAGTCACCAGGCGCTACTTCCTCAATGGGAGTAATGTCTCAAACAGTCTACGCTTTGATCGTTCCCTGGGAGTCCAGTAGTAGTTTCCGATGCACATCTGTACGCAATCTGTAATCCTTGGACTTCAAAGTGTTGATGAAACACAGAAATTGCCTCGGGATTGAATACAACAGTCACCATGCGCACTTTCCTCCATGGGAGTAATGTCACAAACAGTCTACGTTTTGATCGTTCGCTGTAATTCCAGTAGTAGTTTCCGATGCACATCTGGAAGCATTCTGTAATCTGTGGACTATCAGAGTGTTGATGAAACACGGAAATTGCATCGGGATTGATTACAACAGTCACCATGCGCACTCTCCTCCATGGGGGTAATGTCTCAAACACTCTACGCTTTGATCGTTCCCTGGAAGACCAGTAGTAGTTACCGATGCACATCTGGAGGCATTCTGTAATCTGTGGACTCTCTGATTGTTGATGAAACAGAGAAATTGCATCGGGATTGAATACAATAGTCACCATGCGCACTTTCCTCCATGGGAGTAATTTCTCAAACAGTCTAAGATTTGATCGTTCCCTGGAAGACCCGTAGTAGTTTCCGATGCACATCCGAAGGCATTCTGTAATCTGTGGTCTATCAGAGTGTTGATGAAACACAGAAATTGCATCGGGATTGAATACAACAGTCACCAGACGCTATTTCCTCCATGGGAGTAATGTCTCAAACAGTCAACGCTTTGATCGTTCCCTGGAAGACCAGTAGTAGTTTCCGATGGACATCTAGAGGCATTCTGTAATCTTTGGACCTTCAAATTGTTGATGAAACACAGAAATTGCCTCGGGATTGAATACAATATTCACCATGCGCACTTTCCTCCACGGGAGTAATGTCTCAAACAGTCTACGCTTTTATCGTTCGCTGGAAGACCAGTAGTAGTTTCCGATGCACATCTGGAGGCATTCTGTAATCTGTGGACTATCAGAGTGTTGATGAAACACAGAAATTGCATCAGGATTGAATACAACAGTCACCATCGCCACTTTCCTACATGGGATTAATTTGTCAAACAGTCTACGCTTTGATCGTTTCCTGGAAGACCAGTAGTAGTTCCTGACGCACATCTGGAGGCATTCTGTAATCAGTGGACTATCAGAGTGTTGATGAAACACAGTTATTGCATCGGGATTGAATACAACAGTCCCAATGCGCACTTTCCTCCATGGGAGTAATGTATCAGACATTCTACGCTTTGTTCGTTCCCTGGAAGATCAGTAGTAGTTTCCAATGCACATATGGAGGCATTCTGTAAGCTGTGGACTATCAGAGTGTTGACGAAACAAAGAAATTGCATCGGGATTGAATACAAGAGTCACCATCGCCACTTTCCTCCATGGGAGTAATGTCTCAAACAGTCTAAGCTTTGATCGTTCCCTGGAAGACCAGTAGTAGTTTCCGATGCACATCTGGAGGCATTCTGTAATCTGTGGACTATCAGAGTGTTGATGAAACACAGAAATTGGATTAGGACTGAATACAACAGTCACCAGGCGCCACTTCCTCAATGGGAGTAATGTCTCAAACAGTCTACGCTTTGATCGTTCCCTGGGAGTCCAGTAGTAGTTTCCGATGCACATCTGTACGCAATCTGTAATCCTTGGACTTCAAAGTGTTGATGAAACACAGAAATTGCCTCGGGATTGAATACAACAGTCACCATGCGCACTTTCCTCCATGGGAGTAATGTCACAAACAGTCTACGTTTTGATCGTTCGCTGTAATTCCAGTAGTAGTTTCCGATGCACATCTGGAAGCATTCTGTAATCTGTGGACTATCAGAGTGTTGATGAAACACGGAAATTGCATCGGGATTGATTACAACAGTCACCATGCGCACTCTCCTCCATGGGGGTAATGTCTCAAACACTCTACGCTTTGATCGTTCCCTGGAAGACCAGTAGTAGTTACCGATGCACATCTGGAGGCATTCTGTAATCTGCGGACTATCAGAGTGTTGATGAAACACTGTAATTGCATTGGGATTCAATACAACAGTCACCATGCGCACTCTCTTCCATGGGAGTAATGTCTCAAACAGTCTACGATTTGATCGTTCCCAGGAAGACCAGTAGTAGTTTCCGATGCACATCTGGGGGCATTCTGTAATCTGTGGACTATCTGAGAGTTGATGAAACAGAGAAATTGCATCGGGATTGGATACAACAGTCACCATGAGCACTTTCCTCCATGGGAGTAATATCTCTAAAAGTCTAAGCTTTGATCGTTCCCTGTAAGACCAGTAGTAGTTTCCGATGCACATCTGAAAGCATTCTGTAATCTGTGGACTATCAGAGTGCTGATGAAACACAGAAACTGCAGCGGGATTGAATACAACAGTCACCATGCTCACTCTCCTCCATGGGAGTAATGTCTCAAACAGTCTACGTTTTGATCGTTCCCTGGAAGACCAGTAGTAGTTTCCGATGAACATCTGGAGGCATTCTGTAATCCTTGGACCTTCAAAGTGTTGATCAAACACAGATATTGCCTCAGGATAGAATACAACAGTCACCATGCACACTTTCCTCCATGGGAGTAATGTCTCAAACAGTCTACGCTTTGATCGTTCCCTGGAAGACCAGTAGTAGTTTCCGATGCACATCTGGAGCCATTCTGTAATCTGTGGACTATCAGAGTGTTGATGAAACACAGAAATTGCATCGGGATTGAATACAACATTCACCATCGGCACTTTCCTCCATGGGAGTTATGTCTCAAACAGTCTACGCTTTGATCGTTCCCTGGAAGACCAGTAGTAGTTTCCGATGCATATCTGGAGGCATTCTGTAATCTGCGGACTATCAGAGTGTTGATGAAACACTGTAATTGCATCGGGATTGAATACAACAGTCACCATGTGCACTTTCCGCCATGGGAGTAATGTCTCAAACAGTCTACGCTTTGATTGTTCCCTGGAAGACCAGTAGCAGTTTCCGATGCACATCTGGAGGCATTCTGTAATCTGTGGACTATCAGAGTGTTGATGAACCACAGAAGTTGCATCGGGATTCAATACAACAGTCAACATGCGCACATTCCTCCATGGGAGTAATGCCTCAAACAGTCTACGGTTTGATCGTTTCCTGGAACTCCAGTAGTAGTTTCCGATGCACATCTGGAGGCATTCTGTAATCTGTGGACCATCAGAGTGTTGATGAATTACAGTAATTGCATCGGGATTGAATACAACAGTCACCATGCGCACTTTCCTCCATGGGAGTAATGTCTCAGACAGTCTACGCTTTGATCGTTCCCTGGAAGACCAGTAGCAGTTTCCAATGCACATCTGGAGGCATTCTGTAATCCTTGGACCTTCAAAGTGTTGATGAAACACAGAAATTGCATCGGGATTGAATACAACAGTCACTATGCGCACTCTCCTCTATGGGAGTAATGTCTCAAACAGTCTACGCTTTGCTTGTTCCCAGTAAGACCAGTAGTAGTTTCCGATGCACATCTGGTGGCATTCTGTAATCTGTGGACTCTCTGATTGTTGATGAAACAGAGAAATTGCATCGGGATTGAATACAATAGTCACCATGCGCACTTTCCTCCATGAAGGTAATTTCTCAAACAGTCTAAGTTTTGATCGTTCCCTGGAAGACCAGTAGTAGTTTCCGATGCATATCCGAAGGCATTCTGTAATCTGTGGTCTATCAGAGTGTTGATGAAACACAGAAATTACATCGGGATTGAATACAACAGTCACCAGACGCTATTTCCTCCATGGGAGTAATGTCTCAAACAGTCAACGCTTTGATCGTTCCCTGGAAGACCAGTAGTAGTTTCCGATGGACATCTAGAGGCATTCTGTAATCTTTGGACCTTCAAATTGTTGATGAAACACAGAAATTGCCTCGGGATTGAATACAATATTCACCATGCGCACTTTCCTCCACGGGAGTAATGTCTCAAACAGTCTACGCTTTGATCGTTCGCTGGAAGACCAGTAGTAGTTTCCGATGCACATCTGGAGGCATTCTGTAATCTGTGGACTATCAGAGTGTTGATGAAACACAGAAATTGCATCAGGATTGAATACAACAGTCACCATCGCCACTTTCCTACATGGGATTAATTTGTCAAACAGTCTACGCTTTGATCGTTTCCTGGAAGACCAGTAGTAGTTCCTGATGCACATCTGGAGGCATTCTGTAATCAGTGGACTATCAGAGTGTTGATGAAACACAGTTATTGCATCGGGATTGAATACAACAGTCCCCATGCGCACTTTCCTCCATGGGAGTAATGTATCAGACAGTCTACGCTTTGTTCGTTCCCTGGAAGACCAGTAGTAGTTTCCAATGCACATCTGGAGGCATTCTGTAATCTGTGGACTATCAGAGTGTTGATGAAACAAAGAAATTGCATCGGGATTGAATACAAGAGTCACCATCGCCACTTTCCTCCATGGGAGTAATGTCTCAAACAGTCTAAGCTTTGATCGTTCCCTGGAAGACCAGTAGTAGTTTCCGATGCACATCTGGAGGCATTCTGTAATCTGTGGACTATCAGAGTGTTGATGAAACACAGAAATTGGATTAGGACTGAATACAACAGTCACCAGGCGCTACTTCCTCAATGAGAGTAATGTCTCAAACAGTCTACGCTTTGATCGTTCCCTGGGAGTCCAGTAGTAGTTTCCGATGCACATCTGTACGCAATCTGTAATCCTTGGACTTCAAAGTGTTGATGAAACACAGAAATTGCCTCGGGATTGAATACAACAGTCACCATGCGCACTTTCCTCCATGGGAGTAATGTCTCAAACAGTCTACGTTTTGATCGTTCGCTGTAATTCCAGTAGTAGTTTCCGATGCACATCTGGAAGCATTCTGTAATCTGTGGACTATCAGAGTGTTGATGAAACACGGAAATTGCATCGGGATTGATTACAACAGTTACCATGCGCACTCTCCTCCATGGGGGTAATGTCTCAAACACTCTACGCTTTGATCGTTCCCAGGAAAACCAGTAGTAGTTTCCGACGCACATCTGGGGCATTCTGTAATCTGTGGACTATCTGAGTGTTGATGAAACACAGTAATTGCATCGGGATTGAATAGTCACCATGCGCACTTTCCTCCATGGGAGTAATGTCTCAGACAGTCTACACTTTGATCGTTCCCTGGAAGAGCAGTAGTAGTTTCCGATGCACATCTGAAGGCATTCTGTAATCTGTGGACTATCACAGTGTGGATGAAAAACAGAAATTGCATCGGGATTGAATACAACAGTCACCAGGCGCTATTTCCTCCATGGGAGTAATGTCTCAAACAGTCTACGTTTTGTTCGTTCCCTGGAAGACCAGTAGTAGTTTCCGATGCACATCTGGAGGCATTCTGTAACCCTTGGACCTTCAAAGTGTTGATTAAACACAGAAATTGATGCGGGATTGAATACAACAGTCACCATACGCACTTTCCTCCATGGGAGTAATGTCTCAAACAGTCTACACTTTGATCGTTCCCTGAAACACCAGTAGTAGTTTCCGATGCACATCTGGAGGCATTCAGTAATCTGCCGACTATCAGAGTGTTGATGAAACGCCGAAATTGCATCGGGATTCAATACAACAGTCACCATGCGCACTCTCTTCCATGGGAGTAATGTCTCAAACAGTCTACGATTTGATCGTTCCCAGGAAGACTAGTAGTAGTTTCCGATGCACATCTGGGGGCATTCTGTAATCTGTGGACTATCTGAGTGTTGATGAAACACAGAAATTGCATCGGGATTGAATACAACAGTCACCATGAGCACTTTCCTCCATGGGAGTAATATCTGAAACAGTCTAAGCTTTGATCGTTCCCTGTAAGACCAGTAGTAGTTTCCGATGCACATCTGAAAGCATTCTGTAATCTGTGGACTATCAGAGTGCTGATGAAACACAGAAACTGCAGCGGGATTGAATACAACAGTCACCATGCGCACTCTCCTCCATGGGAGTAATGTCTCAAACAGTCTACGTTTCGATCGTTCCCTGGAAGACCAGTAGTAGTTTCCGATGAACATCTGGAGGCATTCTGTAAGCCTTGGACCTTCAAACTGTTGATCAAACACAGATATTGCCTCAGGATAGAATACAACATTCACCATGCGCATTTTCCTCCATGGGAGTAATGTCTCAAACAGTCTACGCTTTGATCGTTCCCTGGAAGACCTGTAGTAGTTTCCGATGCACATCTGGAGCCATTCTGTAATCTGTGGACTATCAGAGTGTTGTTGAAACACGGTAATTGCATCGGGATTGAATACAACATTCACCATCGGCACTTTCCTCCATGGGAGTTATGTCTCAAACAGTCTACGCTTTGATCGTTCCCTGGAAGACCAGTAGTAGTTTCCGATGCATATCTGGAGAAATTCTGTAATCTGCGGACTATCAGAGTGTTGATGAAACACTGTAATTGCATCGGGATTGAATACAACAGTCACCATGTGCACTTTCCGCCATGGGAGTAATGTCTCAAACAGTCTACGCTTTGATCGTTCCCTGGAAGACCAGTAGTAGTTTCCGATGCACATCTGGAGGCATTCTGTAATCTGTGGACTATCAGAGTATTGATGAAACACAGAAATTGCATCGGGATTGAATACAACAGTCACCATGCGCAGTTTCCTCCATGGGAGTAATGTCTCAAACAGTCTAAGCTTTGATCGTTCCCTGGAAGACCAGTAGCAGTTTCCGATGCACATCTTGAGGCATTCTGTAATCTGTGCTCTATCAGCGTGTTGATGAAACACAGAAATTGCATTAGGATTGAATACAACAGTCACAAGGCGCAACTTCCACAACGGGAGTAATGTCTCAAACAGTCTACGCTTTGATCGTTCCCTGGGAGTCCAGTAGTAGTTTCCGATGCACATCTGTACGCGATCTGTAATCCTTGGACCTTCAAAGTGTTGATGAAACACAGAAATTGCCTCGGGATTGAATACAACAGTCACCATGCGCACTTTCCTCCATGGGAGTAATGTCTCAAACAGTCTACGCTTTGATCGTTCGCTGTAATTCCAGTAGTAGTTTCCGATGCACATCTGGAAGCATTCTGTAATCTGTGGACTATCAGAGTGTTGATGAAACACGGAAATTGCATCGGGATTGATTACACCAGTCACCATGCGCACTCTCCTCCATGGGGGTAATGTCTCAAACAATCTACGCTTTGATCGTTCCCAGGAAAACCAGTAGTAGTTTCCGACGCACATCTGGGGGCATTCTGTAATCTGTGGACTATCTGAGTGTTGATGAAACACAGTAATTGCATCGTGATTGAATACAACAGTCACCATGCGCACTTTCCTCTATGGGAGTAATGTCTCAGACAGTCTACACTTTGATCGTTCCCTGGAAGAGCAGTAGTAGTTTCCGATGCACATCTGGACGCATTCTGTAATCTGTGGACTATCAGAGTGTTGATGAAACACAGAAGTTGCCTCGGGATTCTATACAACAGTCACCATGCGCACATTCCTCCATGAGAGTAATGCCTCAAACAGTGTACGGTTTGATCGTTTCCTGGAACTCCAGTAGTAGTTTTCGATGCACATCTGGACGCATTCTGTAATCTGTGGACTATCAGAGTGTTGATGAAACACAGTAATTGCATCGGGATTGAATACAACAGTCACCATGCGCACTTTCCTCCATGGGAGTAATGTCTCAGACAGTCTACGATTTGATCGTTCCCTGGAAGACCAGAAGTAGTTTCCGATGTATATCTGGAGGCATTCTGTATTCTGTGGACTATCAGAGTGTTGGTGAAACACAGAAATTGCATCGGGATTGAATACAACAGTCACCATCGTCACTTTCCTCCATGGGAGTAATGTCTAAGACAGTCTACGCTTTGATCGTTCCCTGGAAGACCAGTAGCAGTTTCCGATGCACATCTGGAGGCATTCTGTAATCCTTGGACCTTCAAAGTGTTGATGAAACACAGAAATTAATTCGGGATTGAATACAACAGTCACCATGCGCACTTTCCTCCATGGGAGTAATGTCTCAAACAGTCTACGCTTTGATCGTTCCCTGGAAGACCAGTAGTAGTTTCCGATGCACATCTGGAGCCATTCTGTAATCTGTGGACCATCAGAGTGTTGATGAAACACAGAAATTGCATCGGGATTGAATACAACATTCACCATCGGCACTTTCCTCCGTGGGAGTTATGTCTCAAACAGTCTACGCTTTGATCGTTCCCTGGAAGACCAGTAGTAGTTACCGATGCACATCTGGAGGCATTCTGTATTCTGCGGACTATCAGAGTGTTGATGAAACACTGTAATTGCATCGGGATTGAATACAACAGTCACCATGCGCACTTTCCGCCATGGGAGTAATGTCTCAAACAGTCTACGCTTTGATCGTTCCCTGGAAAACCAGTATTAGTTTCCAATGCACATCTGGAGGAATTATGTAATCTGTGGACTATCAGAGTGTTGATGAAACACAGAAGTTGCATCGGGATTCAATACAACAGTCCACATGCGCACTTTCCTCCATGGGAGTAATGCCTCAAACAGTCTACGGTTTGATCGTTTCCTGGAACTCCAGTAGTAGTTTCCGAAGCACATCTGGAGGCATTCTGTAATCTGTGGACCATCTGAGTGTTGATGAAACATAGAAATTGCATCGGGATTGAATACAACAGCCGCCATGCGCATTTTCCTCCATGGGAGTACTATCTCAAACAGTCTAAGCTTTGATCGTTCTCTGGAACAGCAGTAGTAGTTTCCGATGCACATCTGAAGGCATTCTGTAATCTGTGGACTATCACAGTGTTGATGAAAAACAGAAATTGCATCGGGATTGAATACAACAGTCACCAGGCGCTATTTCCTCCATGGGAGTAATGTCTCAAACAGTCTACGTTTTGATCGTTCCCTGGAAGACCAGTAGTAGTTTCCGATGCACATCTGGAGGCATTCTGTAATCCTTGGAACTTCAAAGTGTTGATTAAACACAGAAATTGATTCGGGATTGAATACAACAGTCACCATACGCACTTTCCTCCATGGGAATAATGTCTCAAACAGTCTACACTTTGTTCGTTCCCTGGAACACCAGTAGTAGTTTCCGATGCACATCTGGAGGCATTCAGTAATCTGCGGACTATCAGAGTGTTGATGAAACAACGAAATTGCATCGGGATTGAATACAACAGTCACCATGCGCACTCTCTTCCATGGGAGTAATGTCTCAAACAGTCTACGATTTGATCGTTCCCAGGAAGACCAGTAGTAGTTTCCGATGCACATCTGGGGGCATTCTGTAATCTGTGGACTATCTGAGTGTTGATGAAACACAGAAATTGCATCGGGATTGGATACAACAGTCACCATGAGCACTTTCCTCCATGGGAGTAATATCTCTAACAGTCTAAGCTTTGATCGTTGCCTGTAAGACCAGTAGTAGTTTCCGATGCACATCTGAAAGCATTCTGTAATCTGTGGACTATCAGAGTGCTGATGAAACACAGAAACTGCAGCGGGATTGAATACAACAGTCACCATGCTCACTCTCCTCCATGGGAGTAATGTCTCAAACAGTCTACGTTTTGATCGTTCCCTGGAAGACCAGTAGTAGTTTCCGATGAACATCTGGAGGCATTCTGTAATCCTTGGAACTTCAAAGTGTTGATCAAACACAGATATTGCCTCAGGATAGAATACAACAGTCACCATGCACACTTTCCTCCATGGGAGTAATGTCTCAAACAGTCTACGCTTTGATCGTTCCCTGGAAGACCAGTAGTAGTTTCCGATCCACATCTGGAGACATTCTGTAATCTCTGGACTATCAGAGTGTTGATGAAACACAGAAATTGCATCGGGATTGAATACAACATTCACCATCGGCACTTTCCTCCATGGGAGTTATGTCTCAAACAGTCTACGCTTTGATCGTTCCCTGGAAGACCAGTATTAGTTTCCGATGCATATCTGGAGGCATTCTGTAATCTGCGGACTATCAGAGTGTTGATGAAACACTGTAATTGCATCGGGATTGAATACAACAGTCACCATGTGCACTTTCCGCCATGGGAGTAATGTCTCAAACAGTCTAAGCTTTGATCGTTCCCTGGAAGACCAGTAGTAGTTTCCGATGCATATCTGGAGGCATTCTGTAATCTGCGGACTATCAGAGTGTTGATGAAACACTGTAATTGCATCGGGATTGAATACAACAGTCACCATGTGCACTTTCCGCCATGGGAGTAATGTCTCAAACAGTCTACGCTTTGATCGTTCCCTGGAAGACCAGTAGTAGTTTCCGATGCACATCTGGAGGCATTCTGTAATCTGTGGACTATCAGAGTGTTGATGAACCACAGAAGTTGCATCGGGATTCAATACAACAGTCAACATGCGCACATTCCTCCATGGGAGTAATGCCTCAAACAGTCTACGGTTTGATCGTTTCCTGGAACTCCAGTAGTAGTTTCCGATGCACATCTGGAGGCATTCTGTAATATGTGGACCATCAGAGTGTTGATGAATTACAGTAATTGCATCGGGATTGAATACAACAGTCACCATGCGCACTTTCCTCCATGGGAGTAATGTCTCAGACAGTCTACGCTTTGATCGTTCCCAGGAAGACCAGTAGCAGTTTCCAATGCACATCTGGAGGCATTCTGTAATCTGTGGACTATCAGAGTGTTGATGAAACACAGAAATTGCATCGGGATTGAATACAACATTCACCATCGGCACTTTCCTCCATGGGAGTTATGTCTCAAACAGTCTACGCTTTGATCGTTCCCTGGAAGACCAGTATTAGTTTCCGATGCATATCTGGAGGCATTCTGTAATCTGCGGACTATCAGAGTGTTGATGAAACACTGTAATTGCATCGGGATTGAATACAACAGTCACCATGTGCACTTTCCGCCATGGGAGTAATGTCTCAAACAGTCTAAGCTTTGATCGTTCCCTGGAAGACCAGTAGTAGTTTCCGATGCATATCTGGAGGCATTCTGTAATCTGCGGACTATCAGAGTGTTGATGAAACACTGTAATTGCATCGGGATTGAATACAACAGTCACCATGTGCACTTTCCGCCATGGGAGTAATGTCTCAAACAGTCTACGCTTTGATCGTTCCCTGGAAGACCAGTAGTAGTTTCCGATGCACATCTGGAGGCATTCTGTAATCTGTGGACTATCAGAGTGTTGATGAACCACAGAAGTTGCATCGGGATTCAATACAACAGTCAACATGCGCACATTCCTCCATGGGAGTAATGCCTCAAACAGTCTACGGTTTGATCGTTTCCTGGAACTCCAGTAGGAGTTTCCGATGCACATCTGGAGGCATTCTGTAATATGTGGACCATCAGAGTGTTGATGAATTACAGTAATTGCATCGGGATTGAATACAACAGTCACCATGCGCACTTTCCTCCAAGGGAGTAATGTCTCAGACAGTCTACGCTTTGATCGTTCCCAGGAAGACCAGTAGCAGTTTCCAATGCACATCTGGAGGCATTCTGTAATCCTTGGACCTTCAAAGTGTTGATGAAACACAGAAATTGCATCGGGATTGAATACAACAGTCACTATGCGCACTCTCCTCAATGGGAGTTATGTCTCAAACAGTCTACGCTTTGATCGTTCCCAGGAAGACCAGTAGTAGTTTCCGATGCACATCTGGTGGCATTCTGTAATCTGTGGACTCTCTGATTGTTGATGAAACAGAGAAATTGCATCGGGATTGAATACAATAGTCACCATGCGCACTTTCCTCCATGGGAGTAATTTCTCAAACAGTCTAAGATTTGATCGTTCCCTGGAAGACCAGTAGTAGTTTCCGATGCATATCCGAAGGCATTCTGTAATCTGTGGTCTATCAGAGTGTTGATGAAACACAGAAATTGCATCGGGATTGAATACAACAGTCACCAGACGCTATTTCCTCCATGGGAGTAATGTCTCAAACAGTCAACGCTTTGATCGTTCCCTGGAAGACCAGTAGTAGTTTCCGATGGACATCTAGAGGCATTCTGTAATCTTTGGACCTTCAAATTGTTGATGAAACACAGAAATTGCCTCGGGATTGAATACAATATTCACCATGCGCATTTTCCTCCACGGGAGTAGTGTCTCAAAAAGTCTACGCTTTGATCGTTCGCTGGAAGACCAGTAGTAGTTTCCGATGCACATCTGGAGGCATTCTGTAATCTGTGGACTATCAGAGTGTTGATGAAACACAGAAATTGCATCAGGATTGAATACAACAGTCACCATCGCCACTTTCCTACATGGGATTAATTTGTCTAACAGTCTACGCTTTGATCGTTTCCTGGAAGACCAGTAGTAGTTCCTGATGCACATCTGGAGGCATTCTGTAATCAGTGGACTATCAGAGTGTTGATGAAACACAGTTATTGCATCGGGATTGAATACAACAGTCCCCATGCGCACTTTCCTCCATGGGAGTAATGTATCAGACAGTCTACGCTTTGTTCGTTCCCTGGAAGACCAGTAGTAGTTTCCAATGCACATCTGGAGGCATTCTGTAATCTGTGGACTATCAGAGTGTTGATGAAACAAAGAAATTGCATCGGGATTGAATACAAGAGTCACCATCGCCACTTTCCTCCATGGGAGTAATGTCTCAAACAGTCTAAGCTTTGACCGTTCCCTGGAAGACCAGTAGTAGTTTCCGATGCACATCTGGAGGCATTCTGTAATCTGTGGACTATCAGAGTGTTGATGAAACACAGAAATTGCATTAGGACTGAATACAACAGTCACCAGGCGCTACTTCCTGAATGGGAGTAATGTCTCAAACAGTCTACGCTTTGATCGTTCCCTGGGAGTCCAGTAGTAGTTTCCGATGCACATCTGTACGCAATCTGTAATCCTTGGACTTCAAAGTGTTGATGAAACACAGAAATTGCCCCGGGATTGAATACAACAGTCACCATGCGCACTTTCCTCCATGGGAGTAATGTCTCAAACAGTCTACGTTTTGATCGTTCGCTGGAAGACCTGTTGTAGTTTCCAATGCACATCTGAAGGCATTCTGTAATCTGTGGACTATCAGAGTGTTGATGAAACACGGAAATTGCATCTGGATTGAATACAACCGTCACCATGCGCACTCTCCTCCATGGGAATATTGTTCAAAGTGTCTACGCTTTGATCGTTCCCAGGAAAACCAGTAGTAGTTTCCGATGCACATCGGGGGGCATTCTGTAATCTGTGGACTATCTGAGTGTTGATGAAACACAGAAATTGCATCGGGATTGAATATAACAGTCGCCATGCGCACTTTCCTCCATGGTAGTAGTATCTCAAACAGTCTAAGCTTTGATCGTTCCCTGGAAGACCAGTAATAGTTTCCGATGCACATCTGAAGGCATTCTGTAATCTGTGGACTATCACAGTGTTGATGAAACACAGAAATTGCATCGGGATTGAATACAACAGTCACCAGGCGCTATTTCCTCCATGGGAGTAATGTCTCTAACAGTCTACGCTTTGATCGTTCCCTGGAAGACCAGTAGTAGTTTCCGAAAGCACCTCTGGAGGAATTCTGTAATCCTTGGACCTTCAAAGTGTTGATGAAACACAGAAATTGCCTCAGGATAGAATACAACAGTCACCATGCGCACTTTCCTCCATGGGAGTAATGTCTCATACAGTATACGGTTTGATCGTTCCCTGGAAGACCAGTAGTAGTTTCCGATGCACATCTGGAGGCATTCTGTAATCTGTGGACTATCAGAGTGTTGATGAAACACAGAAGTTTCATCGGGATTCAATACAACAGTGACCATGCGCACATCCCTCCATGGGAGTAATGCCTCAAACAGTCTACAGTCTGATCGTTCCCTGGAACGCCAGTAGTAGTTTCTGAGGCTCATCTGGAGGCATTCTGTAATCTGTGGACTATCAGAGTGTTGATGAAACACAGTAATTGCATCGGGATTGAATACAACAGTCACCATGCGCACTTTCCTCCATGGGTGTAATGTCTCAGACAGTCTACGCTTTGATCGTTCCCTGGAAGACCAGTAGAAGTTTCCGATGCACATCTGGAGGCATTCTGTAATCTGTGGACTATCAGAGTGTTGATGAAACACAGAAATTGCATCGGGATTGAATACAACAGTCACCATGCGCACTTTCCTCCATGGGAGTAATGGCAGAAACAGTCTACGATTTGATCGTTCCCTGGAAGACCAGTAGTAGTTTCCCATTCACATCTGGAGGGATTCTGTAATCTGTGGACTATCTGAGTGTTGATGAAACACAGAAATTGCATCGGGATTGAATACAACAGTCACCATACGCAATTTTCCTCCATTGGAGTAATGTGTCAAACAGTCTAAGCTTTGATCGTTACCTGGAAGACCAGTAGTAGTTTCCGATGCACATCTGGAGGCATTGTGTAATCTCCGGACTAAGAGAGTGTTGATGAAACACTGTAATTGCATCGGGATTGAATACAACAGTCACCATGCGCACTTTCCGCCATGGGAGTAATGTCTTAAACAGTCTACGCTTTGATCGTATCCTGGAAGACCAGTGGTAGTTTCCGATGCACATCTGGACGCATTCTGTAATCTGTGGACTATCAGAGTGTTGATGAAACACAGAAGTTGCCTCGGGATTCAATACAACAGTCACCATGCGCACATTCCTCCATGAGAGTAATGCCTCAAACAGTCTACGGTTTGATCGTTTCCTGGAACTCCAGTAGTAGTTTTCGATGCACATCTGGAGGCATTCTGTAATCTGTGGACTATCAGAGTGTTGATGAAACACAGTAATTGCATCGGGATTGAATACAACAGTCACCATGCGCACTTTCCTCCATGGGAGTAATGTCTCAGACAGTCTACGATTTGATCGTTCCCTGGAAGTCCAGTAGTAGTTTCCGATGCACATCCGGAGGCATTCTGTAATCTGTGGACTATCAGAGTGTTGATGAAACAAAGAAATTGCATCGGGATTGAATACAAGAGTCACCATCGCCACATTCCTCCATGGGAGTAATGTCTCAAACAGTCAACGCTTTGATCGTTCCCTGGAAGACCAGTAGTAGTTTCCGATGGACATCTAGAGGCATTCTGTAATCTTTGGACCTTCAAATTGTTGATGAAACACAGAAATTGCCTCGGGATTGAATACAATATTCACCATGCGCACTTTCCTCCATGGGAGTAATGTCTCAAACAGTCTACGCTTTGATCGTTCGCTGGAAAACCAGTAGTAGTTTCCGATGCACATCTGGAGGCATTCTGTAATCTGTGGACTATCAGAGTGTTGATGAAACACAGAAATTGCATCAGGATTGAATACAACAGTCACCATCGCCACTTTCCTACATGGGATTAATTTCTCAAACAGTCTACGCTTTGATCGTTTCCTGGAAGACCAGTAGTAGTTCCTGATGCACATCTGGAGGCATTCTGTAATCAGTGGACTATCAGAGTGTTGATGAAACACAGTTATTGCATCGGGATTGAATACAACAGTCCCCATGCGCACTTTCCTCCATGGGAGTAATGTATCAGACAGTCTACGCTTTGTTCGTTCCCTGGAAGACCAGTAGTAGTTTCCAATGCACATCTGGAGGCATTCTGTAATCTGTGGACTATCAGAGTGTTGATGAAACAAAGAAATTGCATCGGGATTGAATACAAGAGTCACCATCGCCACTTTCCTCCATGGGAGTAATGTCTCAAACAGTCTACGTTTTGATCGTTCGCTGGAAGACCAGTTGTAGTTTCCGATGCACATCTGGAGGCATTCTGTAATCTGTGGACTATCAGAGTGTTGATGAAACACGGAAATTGCATCTGGATTGAATACAACCGTCACCATGCGCACTCTCCTCCATGGGAATATTGTCTCAAAGTGTCTACGCTTTGATCGTTCCCAGGAAAACCAGTAGTAGTTTCCGCTGCACATCGGGGGGGCATTCTGTAATCTGTGGACTATCTGAGTGTTGATGAAACACAGAAATTGCATCGGGATCGAATATAACAGTCGCCATGCGCACTTTCCTCTATGGTAGTAATATCTCAAACAGTCTAAGCTTTGATCGTTCCCTGGAAGACCAGTAGTAGTTTCCGATGCACATCTGAAGGCATTCTGTAATCTGTGGACTATCACAGTGTTGATGAATCACAGAAATTGCATCGCGATTGAATACAACAGTCACCAGGCGCTATTTCCTCCATGGGAGTAATGTCTCTAACAGTCTACGCTTTGATCGTTCCCTGGAAGACCAGTAGTAGTTTCCGATGCACATCTGGAGGCATTCTGTAATCCTTGGACCTTCAAAGTGTTGATGAAACACAGAAATTGCCTCAGGATAGAATACAACAGTCACCATGCGCACTTTCCTCCATGGGAGTAATGTCTCAAACAGTATACGCTTTGATCGTTCCCTGGAAGACCAGTAGTAGTTTCCGATGCACATCTGGAGGGATTCTGTAATCTGTGGACTATCAGAGTGTTGATGAAACACAGATATTGCATCGGGATTGAATACAACAGTCACCATCGGCACTTTCCTCCATGGGAGTAATGTCTCAAACAGTTTACGCTTTGATCGTTTCCTGGAAGATCAGTAGTAGTTTCCGATGCACGTCTGGAGGCATTCTGTAATCTGTGGACTATCAGAGTGTTGATGAAACACAGAAATTGGATTAGGACTGAATACAACAGTCACCAGGCGCTACTTCCCCAATGGGAGTAATGTCTCAAACAGTCTACGCTTTGATCGTTCCCTGGGAGTCCAGTAGTAGTTTCCGATGCACATCTGTACGCAATCTGTAATCCTTGGACTTCAAAGTGTTGATGAAACACAGAAATTGCCTCGGGATTGAATACAACAGTCACCATGCGCACTTTCCTCCATGGGAGTAATGTCTCGAACAGTCTACGATTTGATCGTTCGCTGGAAGACCAGTTGTAGTTTCCGATGCACACCTGGAGGCATTCTGTAATCTGTGGACTATGAGAGTGTTGATGAAACACGGAAATTGCATCTGGATTGAATACAACCGTCACCATGCGCACTCTCCTCCATGGGAATATTGTCTCAAAGTGTCTACGCTTTGATCGTTCCCAGGAAAACCAGTAGTAGTTTCCGATGCACATCGGGGGGCATTCTGTAATCTGTGGACTATCTGAGTGTTGATGAAACACAGAAATTGCATCGGGATTGAATATAACAGTCGCCATGCGCACTTTCCTCCATGGTAGTAATATCTCAAACAGTCTAAGCTTTGATCGTTCCCTGGAAGACCAGTAGTAGTTTCCGATGCACATCTGAAGGCATTCTGTAATCTGTGGACTATCACAGTGTTGATGAAACACAGAAATTGCATCGGGATTGAATACAACAGTCACCAGGCGCTATTTCCTCCATGGGAGTAATGTCTCTAACAGTCTACGCTTTGATCGTTCCCTGGAAGACCAGTAGTAGTTTCCGATGCACATCTGGAGGCATTCTGTAATCCTTGGACCTTCAAAGTGTTGATGAAACACAGAAATTGCCTCAGGATAGAATACAACAGTCACCATGCGCACTTTCCTCCATGGGAGTAATGTCTCAAACAGTCTACGATTTGATCGTTCGCTGGAAGACCAGTTGTAGTTTCCAATGCACATCTGAAGGCATTCTGTAATCTGTGGACTATCAGAGTGTTGATGAAACACGGAAATTGCATCTGGATTGAATACAACCGTCACCATGCGCACTCTCCTCCATGGGAATATTGTTCAAAGTGTCTACGCTTTGATCGTTCCCAGGAAAACCAGTAGTAGTTTCCGATGCACATCGGGGGGCATTCTGTAATCTGTGGACTATCTGAGTGTTGATGAAACACAGAAATTGCATCGGGATTGAATATAACAGTCGCCATGCGCACTTTCCTCCATGGTAGTAGTATCTCAAACAGTCTAAGCTTTGATCGTTCCCTGGAAGACCAGTAGTAGTTCTGATGCACATCTGGATGCATTCTGTAATCTGTGGACTATCAGAGTGTTGATGAAACACAGTAATAGCATCGGGATTGAATACAACAGTCATCATGCGCACTTTTCTCCATGGGTGTAATGTCTCAGACAGTCTACGCTTTGATCGTTCCCTGGAAGACCAGTAGAAGTTTCCTATGCACATCTGGAGGCATTCTCTAATCTGTGGACTATCAGAGTGTTGATGAAACACAGAAATTGCATCGGGATTGAATACAACAGTCACCATGCGCACTTTCCTCCATGGGAGTAATGGCTGAAACAGTCTACGATTTGATCGTTCCCTGGAAGACCAGTAGTAGTTTCCCATGCACATCTGGAGGCATTCTGTAATCTGTGGACTATCTGAGTGTTGATGAAACACAGACATTGCATCGGGATTGAATACAACAGTCACCATACGCAATTTTCCTCCATGGGAGTAATGTGTCAAACAGTCTAAGCTTTGATCGTTACCTGGAAGACCAGTAGTAGTTTCCGATGCACATCTGGAGGCATTGTGTAATCTCCGGACTATCAGAGTGTTGACGAAAAACTGTAATTGCATCGGGATTGAATACAACAGTCACCAAGCGCACTTTCCGCCATGGGAGTAATGTCTCAAACAGTCTACGCTTTGATCGTTCCCTGGAAGACCAGTGGTAGTTTCCGATGCACATCTGGACGCATTCTGTAATCTGTGGACTATCAGAGTGTTGATGAAACACAGAAGTTGCCTCGGGATTCAATACAACAGTCACCATGCGCACATTCCTCCATGAGAGTAATGCCTCAAACAGTCTACGGTTTGATCGTTTCCTGGAACTCCAGTAGTAGTTTTCGACGCACATCTGGAGGCATTCTGTAATCTGTGGACTATCAGAGTGTTGATGAAACACAGTAATTGCATCGGGATTGAATACAACAGTCACCATGCGCACTTTCCTCCATGGGAGTAATGTCTCAGACAGTCTACGATTTGATCGTTCCCTGGAAGACCAGTAGTAGTTTCCGATGCACATCTGGAGGCATTCTGTAATCTGTGGACTATCAGAGTGTTGATGAAACACAGAGATTGCATCTTGATTGAATACAACAGTCACCATGCGCACTTTCCTCCATGGGAGTAATGGCTCAAACTGTCTACGCTTTGATCGTTCCCTGGAAGATCAGTAGTAGTTTCCGATGCACATCTGGAGGCATTCTGTAATCTGTGGACTATCTGAGTGTTGATGAAACACAGAAATTGCATCGGGATTGAATACAACAGTCACCATGCGCACTTTCCTCCATGGGAGTAATGTCTCAAACAGTCTAAGATTTGATCGTTACCTGGAAGACCAGAAGTAGTTTCCGATGTACATCTGGAGGCATTCTGTATTCTGCGGACTATCAGAGTGTTGATGAAACACAGAAATTGCATCGGGAGTGAATACAACATTCACCATCGGCACTTTCCTCCATGGGAGTTATGTCTCAAACAGTCTACGCTTTGATCGTTCCCTGGAAAACCAGTATTAGTTTCCAATGCACATCTGGAGGAATTCTGTAATCTGTGGACTATCCGAGTGTTGATGAAACAAAGAAATTGCATCAGGATTGAATACAACATTCACCATCGCCACTTTCCTACATGGGATTAATTTCTCAAACAGTCTACGCTTTGATCGTTTCCTGGAAGACCAGTAGTAGTTTCCGATGCACATCTGGAGGCATTCTGTAATCTGTGGACTATCAGAGTGTTGATGAAACACGGAAATTGCATCTGGATTGAATACAACCGTCACCATGCGCACTCTCCTCCATGGGAATATTGTCTCAAAGTGTCTACGCTTTGATCGTTCCCAGGAAAACCAGTAGTCGTTTCCGATGCACATCGGGGGGCATTCTGTAATCTGTGGACTATCTGAGTGTTGATGAAACACAGAAATTGCATCGGGATTGAATATAACAGTCGCCATGCGCACTTTTCTCCATGGTAGTAATATCTCAAACAGTCTAAGCTTTGATCGTTCCCTGGAAGACCAGTAGTAGTTTCCGATGCACATCTGAAGGCATTCTGTAATCTGTGGACTATCACAGTGTTGATGAAACACAGAAATTGCATCGGGATTGAATACAACAGTCACCATACGCAATTTTCCTCCATGGGAGTAATGTGTCAAACAGTCTAAGCTTTGATCGTTACCTGGAAGACCAGAAGTAGTTTCCGATGTACATCTGGAGGCAATCTGTATTCTGTGGACTATCAGAGTGTTGGTGAAACACAGAAATTGCATCGGGATTGAATACAACAGTCACCATCGGCACTTTCCTCCATGGGAGTAATGTCTCAGACAGTCTACGCTTTGATCGTTCCCTGGAAGACCAGTAGCAGTTTCCGATGCACATCTGGAGGCATTCTGTAATCCTTGGACCTTCAAAGTGTTGATGAAACACAGAAATTGATTCGGGATTGAATACAACAGTCACCATGCGCATTTTCCTCCATGGGAGTAATGTCTCAAACAGTCTACGCTTTGATCGTTCCCTGGAAGACCAGTAGTAGTTTCCGATGCACATCTGGAGCCATTCTGTAATCTGTGGACCATCAGAGTGTTGATGAAACACAGTAATTGCATCAGGATTGAATACAACATTCACCATCGGCACTTTCCTCCATGGGAGTTATGTCTCAAACAGTCTACGCTTTGATCGTTCCCTGGAAGACCAGTAGTAGTTACCGATGCACATCTGGAGGCATTCTGTAATCTGCGGACTATCAGAGTGTTGATGAAACACTGTAATTGCATCGGGATTGAATACAACAGTCACCATGCACACTTTCCGCCATGGGAGTAATGTCTCAAACAGTCTACGCTTTGATCGTTCCCTGGAAGACCAGTATTAGTTTCCAATGCACATCTGGAGGAATTCTGTAATCTGTGGACTATCAGAGTGTTGATGAAACACAGAAGTTGCATCGGCATTCAATACAACAGTCCACATGCGCACATTCCTCCATGGGAGTAATGCCTCAAACAGTCTACGCTTTGATCGTTTCCTGGTACTCCAGTAGTAGTTTCCGAAGCACATCTGGAGGCATTCAGTAATCTGTGGACCATCAGAGTCTTGATGAAACACATTAATTGCATCGGGATTGAATACAACAGTCACCATGCGCACTTTCCTCCATGGGAGTAATGTCTCAGACAGTCTACAATTTGATCGTTCCCTGGAAGAGCAGTAGTAGTTTCCGATGCACATGTGGAGGCATTCTGTAATCTGTGGACTATCAGAGTATTGATGAAACACAGAAATTGCATCGGGATTGAATACAACAGTCACTATGCGCACTCTCCTCTATGGGAGTAATGTCTCAAACAGTCTACGTTTTGATCGTTCCCAGGAAGACCAGTAGTAGTTTCCGATGCACATCTGGTGGCATTCTGTAATCTGTGGACTCTCTGAGTGTTGATGAAACAGAGAAATTGCATCGGGATTGAATACAAAAGTCACCATGCGCACTTTCCTCCATGGGAGTAATTTCTCAAACAGTCTAAGTTTGATCGTTCCCTGGAAGACCAGTATTAGTTTCCGATGCACATCCGAAGGCATTCTGTAATCTGTGGTCTATCAGAGTGGTGATGAAACACAGAAATTGCATCGGGATTGAATACAACAGTCACCAGACGCTATTTCCTCCATGGGAGTAATGTCTCAAACAGTCTACGCTTTGATCGTTCCCTGGAAGACCAGTAGTAGTTTCCGATGGACATCTAGAGGCATTCTGTAATCTTTGGACCTTCAAATTGTTGATGAAACACAGAAATTGCCTCGGGATTGAATACAATATTCACCATGCGCACTTTCCTCCATGGGAGTAATATCTCAAACAGTCTACGCTTTGATCGTTCGCTGGAAGACCAGTAGTAGTTTCCGATGCACATCTGGAGGCAATCTGTAATCTGTGGACTATCAGAGTGTTGATAAAACACAGAAATTGCATCAGGATTGAATACAACAGTCACCATCGCCACTTTCCTCCATGGGATTAATTTCTCAAACAGTCTACGCTTTGATCGTTTCCTGGAAGACCAGTAGTAGTTCCTGGCGCCATCTGGAGCCATTCTGTAATCTGTGGACTATCAGAGTGTTGATGAAACACAGTTATTGCATCGGGATTGAATACAACAGTCCCCATGCGCACTTTCCTCCATGGGAGTAATGTATCAGACAGTCTACGCTTTGTTCTTTCCCTGGAAGACCAGTAGTAGTTACCGATGCACATCTGGAGGCATAATGTAATCTGTGGACTATCAGAGTGTTGATGAAACACAGAAATTGCATCGGGATTAAATACAACAGTCACCATCGCCGCTTCCCTCCATGGGAGTAATGTCTCAAACAGTCTAAGCTTTGATTGTTCCCTGGAAGACCAGTAGTAGTTTCCGATGCACATCTGGAGGCATTCTGTAATCTGTGGACTATCAGAGTGTTGATGAAACACAGAAATTGGATTAGGACTGAATACAACAGTCACCAGGCGCTACTTCCTCAATGGGAGTAATGTCTCAAACAGTCTACGCTTTGATCGTTCCCTGGGAGTCCAGTAGTAGTTTCCGATGCACATCTGTACGCAATCTGTAATCCTTGGACCTTCAGAGTGTTGATGAAACACAGAAATTGCCTCGGGATTAAATACAACAGTCACCATGCGCACTTTCCTCCATGGGAGTAATGTCTCAAACAGTCTACGTTTTGATCGTTCGCTGGAAGACCAGTAGTAGTTTCCGATGCACATTCGGAGGCATTCTGTAGTCTGTGGACTATCAGAGTGTTGATGAAACACGGAAATTGCATCTGGATTGAATACAACCGTCACCATGCGCACTCTCCTCCATGGGAATATTGTCTCAAAGTGTCTACGCTTTGATCGTTCCCAGGAAAACCATTAGTAGTTTCCGATGCACATCTGGAGGCATTCTGTAATCTGCGGACTATCAGAGTGTTGATGAAACACAGATATTGCATCGGGATTGAATATAACAGTCGCCATGCGCACTTTCCTCCATGGTAGTAATATCTCAAACAGTCTAAGCTTTGATCGTTCCCTGGAAGACCAGTAGTAGTTTCCGATTCACATCTGAAGGCATTCTGTAATCTGTGGACTATCACAGTGTTGATGAAACACAGAAATTGCATCGGGATTGAATACAACAGTCACCAGGCGCTATTTCCTCCATGGGAGTAATGTCTCTAACAGTCTACGCTTTGATCGTTCCCTGGAAGACCAGTAGTAGTTTCCGATGCACATCTGGAGGCATTCTGTAATCTGTGGACTATCAGAGTGTTGATGAAACAAAAATTGCATCGGGATTGAATACAACAGTCACCATGCGCACTTTCCTCCATGGGAGTAATGTCTCAAACAGTATACGCTTTGATCGTTCAATGGAAGACCAGTAGTAGTTTCCGATGCACATCTGGAGGCATTCTGTAATCTGTGGACTATCAGAGTGTTGATGAAACACAGAAATTGCATCAGGATTGAATACAACAGTCACCATGCGCACTTTCCTCCATGGGTGTAATGTCTCAGACAGTCTACGCTTTGATCGTTCCCTGGAAGACCAGTAGAAGTTTCCGATGCACATCTGGAGGCATTCTGTAATCTGTGGACTATCAGAGTGTTGATGAAACACAGAAATTGCATCGGGATTGAATACAACAGTCACCATGCGCACTTTCCTCCATGGGAGTAATGGCTGAAACAGTCTACGCTTTGATCGTTCCCTTGAAGACCAGTAGTAGTTTCCCATGCACATCTGGAGGCATTCTGTAATCTGTGGACTATCTGAGTGTTGATGAAACACAGAAATTGCATCGGGATTGAATACAACAGTCACCATACGCAATTTTCCTCCATGGGAGTAATGTGTCAAACAGTCTAAGCTTTGATCGTTACCTGGAAGACTAGTAGTAGTTTCCGATGCACATCTGGAGGCATTCTGTAATCTCCGGACTATCAGAGTGTTGATGAAACACTGTAATTGCATCGGGATTGAACACAACAGTCACCATGCGCACTTTCCGCCATGGGAGTAATGTCTCAAACAGTCTACGCTTTGATCGTTCCCTAGAAGACCAGTAGTAGTTTCCGATGCACATCTGGACGCATTCTGTAATCTGTGGACTATCAGAGTGTTGATGAAACACAGAAGTTGCCTCGGGATTCAATACAACAGTCACCATGCGCACATTCCTCCATGAGAGTAATGCCTCAAACAGTCTACGGTTTTATCGTTTCCTGGAACTCCAGTAGTAGTTTTCGATGCACATCTGGAGGCATTCTGTAATCTGTGGACTATCAGAGTGTTGATGAAACACAGTAATTGCATCGGGATTGAATACAACAGTCACCATGCGCACTTTCCTCCATGGGAGTAATGTCTCAAACAGTCTAAGCTTTGATCGTTACCTGGAAGACCAGAAGTAGTTTCCGATGTACATCTGGAGGCGTTCTGTATTCTGTGGACTATCAGAGTGTTGGTGAAACACAGAAATTGCATCGGGATTGAATACAACAGTCACCATCGGCACTTTCCTCCATGGGAGTAATGTCTCAGACAGTCTACGCTTTGATCGTTCCCTGGAAGGCCAGTAGCAGTTTCCGATGCACATCTGGAGGCATTCTGTAATCCTTGGACCTTCAAAGTGTTGATGAAACACAGAAATTGATTCGGGATTGAATACAACAGTCACCATGCGCACTTTCCTCCATGGGAGTAATGTTTCAAACAGTCTAAGCTTTGATCGTTACCTGGAAGACCAGTAGTAGTTTCCGATGGACATCTGGAGGCATTCTGTATTCTGTGGACTATCAGAGTGTTGGTGAAACACAGAAATTGCATCGGGATTGAATACAACAGTCACCATCGGCACTTTCCTCCATGGGAGTAATGTCTCAAACTGTCTACGATTTTAACGTTCCCTGAAAGATCCGTAGTAGTTTCCGATGCACATCTGGAGGCATTCTGTAATCCTTGGACCTTCAAAGTGTTGATGAAACACAGAAATTGCATCGGGATTGAATACAACAGTCACCATGCGCACTTTCCTCCATGGAAGTAATGTCTCAAACTGTCTACGATTTGATCTTTCTCTGGAAGACCAGTAGTAGTTTCCGATGCACATCTGGAGGAATTCCGTAATCTGTGGACGATCAGAGTGTAGATGAAACACAGAAATTGCATCGGGTTTGAATACAACAGTCACCATGCGCAGTTTCGTCCATGGGAGTAATGTCGCAAACAGTCTACGCTTTGATCGTTTCCTGGAAGACCAGTAGTAGTTTCCGATGCACATCTGGAGGCATTCTGTAGTCTGTGGACTATCAGAGTGTTGATGAAACAAAGAAATTGCATCGGGATTGAATACAACAGTCACCATGAGCACATACCTCCATGGGAGTAATGTCTCAAACAGTCTATGCTTTGATCGTTTCCTGGAAGACCAGTAGTAGTTTCCGATGCACAACTGGAGGCATTCTGTAATCTGTGGACTATCAGAGTGTTGATGAAACACAGAAATGAATCGGGATGGAATACAACAGTCACCATGCGCACTTTCCTCCATGGGAGTAATGTCTCAAACAGTCTACGCTTTGATCGTTCCCTGGAAAACCAATAGTAGTTTCCGATGCACATCTGAAGGCATTCTGTAATCTGTGGACTATCAAAGTGTTGATGGAACACAGAAATTGCATCGGGATTGAATACAACAGTCACCAGGCGCACTTTCCTAAATGGGAGTAGTGTCTCAAACAGTCTACGCTTTGATCGTTTCCTGGAAGTCCAGTAGCAGTTTCCGATGCACATCTGGAGGCATTCTGTAATCTGTGCACTATCAGAGTGTTGATGAAACACAGTAATTGAATCGGGATTGAATACAACAGTCACCATGCAAACTTTACACCTTGGGAGTAATGTCTCAAACATTCTACGATTTGATCGTTCCCTGGAAGACCAGTAGTAGTTTCCGATGCACATCTGGAGGCATTCTGTAATCCTTGGAAAATCAGAGTGTTGATGAAACACAGAAATTGCATCGGGATAGCATACAACAGTCACCATGCGCACTTTCCTCCATGGGAGTAATGTCTCAAACAGTCTACGCTTTGATCGTTCCCTGGAAGACCAGTAGTAGTTTCCGCTGCACATCTGGAGGCATTCTGTAATCTGCGGACTATCAGAGTGTTGATGAAACACTGTAATTGCATCGGGATTCAATACAACAGTCACCATGCGCACTTTCCGCCATGGGAGTAATGTCTCAAACAGTCTATGATTTGATCGTTCCCTAGAAGACCAGTATTAGTTTCCGATGCACATCTGGAGGCATTCTAGGATCAGTGGACAATCAGAGTGTTGATGAAACACAGTAATTGCATCGGGATTGAATACAACAGTCACCATCCAAACTTTACACCTTGGGAGTAATGTCTCAAACAGTCTACGCTTTGATCGTTTCCTGGAAGACCAGTAGTAGTTTCCGATGCACATCTGGAGGCATTCTGTAATCTGCGTACTATCAGAGTGTTGATGAAACCAAAATTGCATCGGGATTGAGTACAACAGTCACCATGCGTACTTTCCCCCAAGGGAGTATTGTCTCAAACAGTCTACGCTTTGATCGTTCCCTGGAAAACCAGTAGTAGTTTACGATGCACATCTGGAGGCATTATGTAATCTGTGGACTATCTGAGTGTTGATGAAACACAGAAATTGCATCGGGATTGAATACAACAGTCACCAGGCGCACTTTCCTAAATGGGAGTAGTGTCTCAAACAGTCTACGCTTTGATCGTTTCCTGGAAGTCCAGTAGCAGTTTCCGATGCACATCTGGAGGCATTCTGTATTCTGTGCACTATCAGAGTGTTGATGAAACACAGTAATTGCATCGGGATTGAATACAACAGTCACCATACAAACTTTACACCTTGGGAGTAATGTCTCAAACAGTCTACGCTTTGATCGTTCCCTGGAAGACCAGTAGTAGTTTCCGATGCACATCTGGAGGCATTCTGTAATCCTGGGACCATCAGATTGTTGATGAAACACAGAAATTGCATCGGGATTGAATACAACAGTCACCATGCGCACTTACCTCCATGGGAGTAATGTCTCAAACAGTCTATGATTTGATCGTTCCCTAGAAGACCAGTATTAGTTTCCGATGCACATCTGGAGGCATTCTAGGATCAGTGGACAATCAGAGTGTTGATGAAACACAGAAATTGCATCGGGATTGAATACAACAGTCACCATCGGCACTTTCCTCCATGGGAGTAATGTCTCAAACTGTCTACGATTTTAACGTTCCCTGAAAGATCCGTAGTAGTTTCCGATGCACATCTGGAGGCATTCTGTAATCCTTGGACCTTCAAAGTGTTGATGAAACACAGAAATTGCATCGGGATTGAATACAACAGTCACCATGCGCACTTTCCTCCATGGAAGTAATGTCTCAAACAGTTTACGCTTTGATTGTTCCCTGGAAGACCAGTAGTAGTTTCCCATGCACATCTGGAGGCATTCTGTAATCTGTGGACTATCTGAGTGTTGATGAAACACAGAAATTGCATCGGGATTGAATACAACAGTCACCATACGCAATTTTCCTCCATGGGAGTAATGTGTCAAACAGTCTAAGCTTTGATCGTTACCTGGAAGACCAGAAGTAGTTTCCGATGTACATCTGGAGGCATTCTGTTTTCTGTGGACTATCAGAGTGTTGGTGAAACACAGAAATTGCATCGGGATTGAATACAACAGTCACCATCGGCACTTTCCTCCATGGGAGTAATGTCTCAGACAGTCTACGCTTTGATCGTTCCCTGGAAGACCAGTAGCAGTTTCCGATGCACATCTGGTGGCATTCTGTAATCCTTGGACCTTCAAAGTGTTGATGAAACACAGAAATTGATTCGGGATTGAATACAACAGTCACCATGCGCATTTTCCTCAATGGGAGTAATGTCTCAAACAGTCTACGCTTTGATCGTTCCCTGGAAGACCAGTAGTAGTTTCCGATGCACATCTGGAGCCATTCTGTAATCTGTGGACCATCAGAGTGTTGATGAAACACAGAAATTGCATCGGGATTGAATACAACATTCACCATCGGAACTTTCCTCCATGGGAGTTATGTCTCAAACAGTCTACGCTTTGATCGTTCCCTGGAAGACCAGTAGTAGTTACCGATGCACATCTGGAGGCATTCTGTAATCTGCGGACTATCAGAGTGTTGATGAAACACTGTAATTGCATCGGGATTGAATACAACAGTCACCATGCGCACTTTTCGCCATGGGAGTAATGTCTCAGACAGTCTACAATTTGAACGTTCCCTGGAAGAGCAGTAGTAGTTTCCGATGCACATGTGGAGGCATTCTGTTATCTGTGGACTATCAGAGTATTGATGAAACACAGAAATTGCATCGGAATTGAATACAACAGTCACCATACGCAATTTTCCTCCATGGGAGTAATG
Organism: Schistocerca gregaria; assembly: GCF_023897955.1. Taxonomy (NCBI): domain Eukaryota; kingdom Metazoa; phylum Arthropoda; class Insecta; order Orthoptera; family Acrididae; genus Schistocerca; species Schistocerca gregaria. The sequence continues at coordinate 54,532,392 of NC_064929.1, forward strand.
TGTCAAACAGTCTAAGATTTGATCGTTACCTGGAAGACCAGAAGTAGTTTCCGATGTACATCTGGAGGCATTCTGTTTTCTGTGGACTATCAGAGTGTTGGTGAAACACAGAAATTGCATCGGGATTGAATACAACAGTCACCATCGGCACTTTCCTCCATGGGAGTAATGTCTCAGACAGTCTACGCTTTGATCGTTCCCTGGAAGACCAGTAGCAGTTTCCGATGCACATCTGGAGGCATTCTGTAATCCTTGGACCTTCAAAGTGTTGATGAAACACAGAAATTGATTCGGGATTGAATACAACAGTCACCATGCGCATTTTCCTCCATGGGAGTAATGTCTCAAACAGTCTACGCTTTGATCGTTCCCTGGAAGACCAGTAGTAGTTTCCGATGCACATCTGGAGCCATTCTGTAATCTGTGGACCATCAGAGTGTTGATGAAACACAGAAATTGCATCGGGATTGAATACAACATTCACCATCGGCACTTTCCTCCATGGGAGTTATGTCTCAAACAGTCTACGCTTTGATCGTTTCCTGGTACTCCAGTAGTAGTTTCCGAAGCACATCTTTAGGCATTCTGTAATCTGTGGACCATCAGAGTCTTGATGAAACACAGTAATTGCATCGGGATTGAATACAACAGTCACCATGCGCACTTTCCTCCATGGGAGTAATGTCTCAGACAGTCTACAATTTGAACGTTCCCTGGAAGAGCAGTAGTAGTTTCCGATGCACATGTGGAGGCATTCTGTAATCTGTGGACTATCAGAGTATTGATGAAACACAGAAATTGCATCGGAATTGAATACAACAGTCACTATGCGCACTCTCCTCTATGGGAGTAATGTCTCAAACAGTCTACGCTTTGATCGATCCCAGGAAGACCAGTAGTAGTTTCCGATGCACATCTGGTGGCATTCTGTAATCTGTGGACTCTCTGAGTGTTGATGAAACAGAGAAATTGCATCGGGATTGAATACAATAGTCACCATGCGCACTTTCCTCCATGGGAGTAATGTCTCATACAGTCTAAGTTTTGATCGTTCCCTGGAAGACCAGTAGTAGTTTCCGATGCACATCCGAAGGCATTCTGTAATCTGTGGTCTATCAGAGTGGTGATGAAACACAGAAATTGCATCGGGATTGAATACAACAGTCACCAGACGCTATTTCCTCCATGGGAGTAATGTCTCAAACAGTCTACGCTTTGATCGTTCCCTGGAAGACCAGTAGTAGTTTCCGATGGACATCTAGAGGCATTCTGTAATCTTTGGACCTTCAAATTGTTGATGAAACACAGAAATTGCCTCGGGATTGAATACAATATTCATCATGCGCACTCTCCTCCATGGGAGTAATGTCTCAAACAGTCTACGCTTTGATCGTTCGCTGGAAGACCAGTAGTAGTTCCTGATGCACATCTGGAGGCATTCTGTAATCTGTGGACTATCAGAGTGTTGATGAAACACAGAAATTGCATCGGGATTGAATACAACAGTCACCATCGCCACTTCCCTCTATGGGAGTAATGTCTCAAACCGTCTAAGCTTTGATCGTTCCTTGGAAGACCAGTAGTAGTTTCCGATGCACATCTGGAGGCATTCTGTAATCTGTGGACTATCAGTGTGTTGATGAAATACAGAAACTGGATTAGGACTGAATACAACAGTCACCAGGCGCTACTTCCTCAATGGGAGTAATGTCTCAAACAGTCTACGCTTTGATCGTTCCCTGGGAGTCCAGTAGTAGTTTCCGATGCACATCTGTACGCAATCTGTAATCCTTGGACCTTCAGAGTGTTGATGAAACACAGAAATTGCCTCGGGATTAAATACAACAGTCACCATGCGGACTTTCCTCCATGGGAGTAATGTCTCAAACAGTCTACGTTTTGATCGTTCGCTGGAAGACCAGTAGTAGTTTCCGATGCACATCTGGAGGCATTCTGTAGTCTGTGGAATATCAGAGTGTTGATGAAACACGGAAATTGCATCTGGATTGAATACAACCGTCACCATGCGCACTCTCCTCCATGGGAATATTGTCTCAAAGTGTCTACGCTTTGATCGTTCCCAGGAAAACCAGTAGTAGTTTCCGATGCACATCGGGGGGCATTCTGTAATCTGTGGACTATCTGAGTGTTGATGAAACACAGAAATTGCATCGGGATTGAATATAACAGTCGCCATGCGCACTTTCCCCCATGGTAGTAATATCTCAAACAGTCTAAGCTTTGATCGTTCCCTGGAAGACCAGTAGTAGTTTCCGATGCACATCTGAAGGCATTCTGTAATCTGTGGACTATCACAGTGTTGATGAAACACAGAAATTGCATCGGGATTGAATACAACAGTCACCAGGCGCTATTTCCTCCATTGGGAGTAATGTCTCTAACAGTCTACGCTTTGATCGTTCCCTGGAAGACCAATAGTAGTTTCCGATGCACATCTGGAGGCATTCTGTAATCTGTGGACTATCAGAGTGTTGATGAAACAAAAATTGCATCGGGATTGAATACAACAGTCACCATGCGCACTTTCCTCCATGGGCGTAATGTCTCAAACAGTATACGCTTTGATCGTTCAATGGAAGACCAGTAGTAGTTTCCGATGCACATCTGGAGGCATTCTGTAATCTGTGGACTATCAGAGTGTTGATGAAACACAGAAGTTTCATCGGGACTCAATACAACAGTCACCATGCGCACATTCCTCCATGGGAGTAATGCCTCAAACAGTCTACAGTTTGATCGTTTCCTGGAACTCCAGTAGTAGTTTCTGAGGCTCATCTGGAGGCATTCTGTAATCTGTGGACTATCAGAGTGTTGATGAAACACAGTAATTGCATCGGGATTGAATACAACAGTCACCATGCGCACTTTCCTCCATGGGTGTAATGTCTCAGACAGTCTACGCTTTGATCGTTCCCTGGAAGACCAGTAGAAGTTTCCGATGCACATCTGGAGGCATTCTGTAATCTGTGGACTATCAGAGTGTTGATGAAACACAGTAATTGCATCGGGATTGAATACAACAGTCACCATGCGCACTTACCTCCATGGGAGTAATGGCTCAAACAGTCTACGCTTTGATCGTTCCCTGGAAGATCAGTAGTAGTTTCCGATGCACATCTGGAGGCATTCTGTATTCTGTGGACTATCAGGGTGTTGGTGAAACACAGAAATTGCATCGGGATTGTATACAACAGTCACCATCGGCACTTTCCTCATTGGGAGTAATGTCTCAAACAGTCTAAGCGTTGATCGTTACCTGGAAGACCAGTAGTAGTTTCCGATGGACATCTGGAGGCATTCTGTATTCTGTGGACTATCAGAGTGTTGGTGAAACACAGAAATTGCATCGGGATTGAATACAACAGTCACCATCGGCACTTTCCTCCATGGGAGTAATGTCTCAAACTGTCTACGATTTTAACGTTCCCTGAAAGATCCGTAGTAGTTTCCGATGCACATCTGGAGGCATTCTGTAATCCTTGGACCTTCAAAGTGTTGATGAAACACAGAAATTGCATCGGGATTGAATACAACAGTCACCATGCTCACTTTCCTCCATGGAAGTAATGTCTCAAACTGTCTACGCTTTGATCTTTCTCTGGAAGACCAGTAGTAGTTTCCGATGCACATCTGGAGGAATTCCGTAATCTGTGGACTATCAGAGTGTTGATGAAACACAGAAATTGCATCGGGTTTGAATACAACAGTCACCATGCGCAGTTTCGTCCATGGGAGTAATGTCGCAAAGAGTCTACGCTTTGATCGTTTCCTGGAAGACCAGTAGTAGTTTCCGATGCACATCTGGAGGCATTCTGTAATCTGTGGACTATCAGAGTGTTGATGAAACAAAGAAATTGCATCGGGATTGAATACAACAGTCACCATGAGCACATACCTCCAAGGGAGTAATGTCTCAAACAGTCTACGCTTTGATCGTTTCCTGGAAGACCAGTAGTAGTTTTCGATGCACAACTGGAGGCATTCTGTAATCTGTGGACTATCAGAGTGTTGATGAAACACAGAAATGAATCGGGATGGAATACAACAGTCACCATGCGCACTTTCCTCCATGGGAGTAATGTCTCAAACAGTCTACGATTTGATCGTTCCCTGGAAAACCAATAGTAGTTTCCGATGCACATCTGAAGGCATTCTGTAATCTGTGGACTATCAAAGTGTTGATGGAACACACAAATTGCATCGGGATTGAATACAACAGTCACCAGGCGCACTTTCCTAAATGGGAGTAGTGTCTCAAACAGTCTACGCTTTGATCGTTTCCTGGAAGTCCAGTAGCAGTTTCCGATGCACATCTGGAGGCATTCTGTATTCTGTGCACTATCAGAGTGTTGATGAAACACAGTAATTGCATCGGGATTGAATACAACAGTCACCATGCAAACTTTACACCTTGGGAGTAATGTCTCAAACAGTCTACGCTTTGATCGTTCCCTGGAAGACCAGTAGTAGTTTCCGATGCACATCTGGAGGCATTCTGTAATCCTTGGAAAATCAGAGTGTTGATGAAACACAGAAATTGCATCGGGATTGCATACAACAGTCACCATGCGCACTTTCCTCCATGGGAGTAATGTCTCAAACAGTCTACGCTTTGATCGTTCCCTGGAAGACCAGTAGTAGTTTCCGATGCACATCTGGAGGCATTCTGTAATCTGCGGACTATCAGAGTGTTGATGAAACACTGTAATTGCATCGGGATTCAATACAACAGTCACCATGCGCACTTTCCGCCATGGGAGTAATGTCTCAAACAGTCTATGATTTGATCGTTCCTTGGAAGACCAGTGGTAGTTTCCGATTCACATCTGGAGGCATTCTGAAGTCTGTGGACTATCTGAGTGTTGATGAAACACAGAAATTGCATCGGGATTGTATTAGACAGTCACCATGCGCACTTACCTCCATGGGAGTAATGTCTCAAACAGTCTACGCTTTGATCGTTTCCTGGAAGACCAGTAGTAGTTTCCGATGCACATCTGGAGGCATTCTGTAATCTGCGTACTATCAGAGTGTTGGTGAAACCAAAATTGCATCGTGATTGAGTACAACAGTCACCATGCGTACTTTCCCCCAAGGGAGTATTGTCTCAAACAGTCTACGCTTTGATCGTTCCCTGGAAAACCAGTAGTAGTTTCCGATGCACATCTGAAGGCATTCTGTAATTGTGGACTATCTGAGTGTTGATGAAACACAAAAATCGCATCGGGATTGAATACAACAGTCACCAGGCGCACTTTCCTAAATGGGAGTAGTGTCTCAAACAGTCTACGCTTTGATCGTTTCCTGGAAGTCCAGTAGCAGTTTCCGATGCACATCTGGAGGCATTCTGTATTCTGTGCACTATCAGAGTGTTGATGAAACACAGTATTGCATCGGGATTGAATACAACAGTCACCATGCAAACTTTACACCTTGGGAGTAATGTCTCAAACAGTCTACGCTTTGATCGTTCCCTGGAAGACCAGTAGTAGTTTCCGATGCACATCTGGAGGCATTCTGTAATCCTTGGACCATCAGAGTGTTGATGAAACACAGAAATTGCATCGGGATTGAATACAACAGTCATCATGCGCAGTTTCGTCCATGGGAGTAATGTCGCCAACAGTCTACGCTTTGATCGTTTCCTGGAAGACCAGTAGTAGTTTCCGATGCACATCTGGAGGCATTCTGTAATCTGTGGACTATCAGAGTGTTGATGAAACACAGAAATTGCATCGGGTTTGAATACAACAGTCATCATGCGCAGTTTCGTCCATGGGAGTAATGTCGCCAACAGTCTACGCTTTGATCGTTTCCTGGAAGACCAGTAGTAGTTTCCGATGCACATCTGGAGGCATTCTGTAATCTGTGGACTATCAGAGTGTTGATGAAACAAAGAAATTGCATCGGGATTGAATACAACAGTCACCATGAGCACTTACCTCCATGGGAGTAATGTCTCAAACAGTCTACGCTTTGATCGTTTCCTGGAAGACCAGTAGTAGTTTCCGATGCACAACTGGAGGCATTCTGTAATCTGTGGACTATCAGAGTGTTGATGAAACACAGAAATGAATCGGGATGGAATACAACAGTCACCATGCGCACTTTCCTCCATGGGAGTAATGTCTCAAACAGTCTACGCTTTGATCGTTCCCTGGAAAACCAATAGTAGTTTCCGATGCACATCTGAAGGCATTCTGTAATTGTGGACTATCAAAGTGTTGATGGAACACAGAAATTGCATCGGGATTGAATACAACAGTCACCAGGCGCACTTTCCTAAATGGGAGTAGTGTCTCAAACAGTCTACGCTTTGATCGTTTCCTGGAAGTCCAGTAGCAGTTTCCGATGCACATCAGGAGGCATTCTGTATTCTGTGCACTATCAGAGTGTTGATGAAACACAGTAATTGCATCGGGATTGAATACAACAGTCACCATGCGCACTTACCTCCATGGGAGTAATGTCTCAAACAGTCTATGATTTGATCGTTCCCTAGAAGACCAGTATTAGTTTCCGATGCACATCTGGAGGCATTCTAGGATCAGTGGACAATCAGAGTGTTGATGAAACACAGAAATTGCATCGGGATTGAATACAACAGTCACCATCGGCACTTTCCTCCATGGGAGTAATGTCTCAAACTGTCTACGATTTTAACGTTCCCTGAAAGATCCGTAGTAGTTTCCGATGCACATCTGGAGGCATTCTGTAATCCTTGGACCTTCAAAGTGTTGATGAAACACAGAAATTGCATCGGGATTGAATAAAACAGTCACCATGCGCACTTTCCTCCATGGAAGTAATGTCTCAAACTGTCTACGCTTTGATCTTTCTCTGGAAGACCAGTAGTAGTTTCCGATGCACATCTGGAGGAATTCCGTAATCTGTGGACTATCAGAGTGTTGATGAAACACAGAAATTGCATCGGGTTTGAATACAACAGTCATCATGCGCAGTTTCGTCCATGGGAGTAATGTCGCCAACAGTCTACGCTTTGATCGTTTCCTGGAAGACCAGTAGTAGTTTCCGATGCACATCTGGAGGCATTCTGTAATCTGTGGACTATCAGAGTGTTGATGAAACAAAGAAATTGCATCGGGATTGAATACAACAGTCACCATGAGCACTTACCTCCATGGGAGTAATGTCTCAAACAGTCTACGCTTTGATCGTTTCCTGGAAGACCAGTAGTAGTTTCCGATGCACAACTGGAGGCATTCTGTAATCTGTGGACTATCAGAGTGTTGATGAAACACAGAAATGAATCGGGATGGAATACAACAGTCACCATGCGCACTTTCCCCCATGGGAGTAATGTCTCAAACAGTCTACGCTTTGATCGTTCCCTGGAAAACCAATAGTAGTTTCCGATGCACATCTGAAGGCATTCTGTAATTGTGGACTATCAAAGTGTTGATGGAACACAGAAATTGCATCGGGATTGAATACAACAGTCACCAGGCGCACTTTCCTAAATGGGAGTAGTGTCTCAAACACTCTACGCTTTGATCGTTTAATGGAAGTCCAGTAGCAGTTTCCGATGCACATCTGGAGGCATTCTGTATTCTGTGCACTATCAGAGTGTTGATGAAACACAGTAATTGCATCGGGATTGAATACAACAGTCACCATGCAAACTTTACACCTTGGGAGTAATGTTTCAAACAGTCTACGCTTTGATCGTTCCCTGGAAGACCAGTAGTAGTTTCCGATGCACATCTGGAGGCATTCTGTAATCCTTGGACCATCAGAGTGTTGATGAAACACAGAAATTGCATCGGGATTGCATACAACAGTCACCATGCGCACTTTCCTCCATGGGAGTAATGTCTCAAACAGTCTACGCTTTGATCGTTCCCTGGAAGACCAGTTGTAGTTTCCGATGCACATCTGGAGGCATTCTGTAATCTGCGGACTATCAGAGTGTTGATGAAACACTGTAATTGCATCGGGATTCAATACAACAGTCACCATGCGCACTTTCCGCCATGGGAGTAATGTCTCAAACAGTCTATGATTTGATCGTTCCCTAGAAGACCAGTATTAGTTTCCGATGCACATCTGGAGGCATTCTAGGATCAGTGGACAATCAGAGTGTTGATGAAACACAGAAATTGCATCGGGATTGAATACAACAGTCACCATGCCCACTTTCCGCCATGGGAGTAATGTCTCAAACAGTCTACGCTTTGATCGTTCCCTGGAAGACCAGTAGTAGTTTCCGATTCACATCTGGAGGCATTCTGAAGTCTGTGGACTATCTGAGTGTTGATGAAACACAGAAATTACATCGGGATTGTATTAGACAGTCACCATGCGCACTTACCTCCATGGGAGTAAGGTCTCAAACAGTCTACGCGTTGATCGTTTCCTGGAAGACCAGTAGTAGTTTCCGATGCACATCTGGAGGCATTCTGTAATCTGCGTACTATCAGAGTGTTGATGAAACCAAAATTGCATCGGGATTGAGTACAACAGTCACCATGCGTACTCTCCCCCAAGGGAGTATTGTCTCAAACAGTCTACGCTTTGATCGTTCCCTGGAAGACCAGTAGTAGTTTACGATGCACATCTGGAGGCATTATGTAATCTGTGGACTATCTGAGTGTTGATGAAACACAGAAATTGCATCGGGATTGAATACAACAGTCACCATGCGCGCTTTTCTACACGGGAGTAATGTCTCAAACAGTCTACCCTTTGATCATTCCCTGGTACACCAGTAGTAGTTTCCGATGCACATCTGGAGGCATTCTGTAATCTGTGGACTATCAGAGTGTTGATGAAACACTGAAATTGCATCGGGATTGAATACAACAGTCACCAGGCGCACTTTCCTCCATGGGAGTAATGTCTCAAACAGTCTACGCTTTGATCGTTCCCTGGAAGACCAGTAGTAGTTTCAGATGCACATATGGAGGTATTCTGTAATCTGCGGACTATCAGAGTGTTGATGAAACACTGTAATTGCATCGGGATTCAATACAACAGTCACCATGCGCACTTTCCGCCATGGGAGTAATGTCTCAAACAGTCTACGCTTTGATCGTTCCCTGGAAGACCAGTAGTAGTTTCAGATTCACATCTGGAGGCATTCTGAAATCTGTGGACTATCTGAGTGTTGATGAAACACAGAACTTGCATCGGGATTGAATTAGATAGTCACCATGCGCACTTACCTCCATGGGAGTAATGTCTCAAACAGTATACGCTTTGATCGTTTCCTGGAAGACCAGTAGTAGTTTCCGATGCACATCTGGAGGCATTCTGTAAACTGCGTACTATCAGAGTGTTGATGAAACCAAAATTGCATCGGGATTGAATACAACAGTCACCATGCGTACTTTTCCCCAAGTGAGTAATGTCTCAAACAGTCTACGCTTTGATCGTTCACTGGAAGACCAGTAGTAGTTTACGATGCACATCTGGAGGCATTCTGTAATCTGTGGACTATCAGAGTGTTGATGAAACACAGAAATTGCATCGGGATTCAATACAACAGTCACCATGCGCACTTTCCTCCATGGGAGTAATGCCTCAAACAGTCTACGGTTTGATCGTTTCCTGGAAGTCCAGTAGTAGTTTCCGATGCACATCTGGAGGCATTCTGTAATCTGTGGACTATCAGAGTGTTGATGAAACACAGAAATTGCATCGGGATTGAATACAACAGTCACCATGTGCACTTTCCTCCATGGGAGTAATGTCTCAGACAGTCTACGCTTTGATCGTTCCCTGAAAGACCAGTAGTAGTTTCCGATGCACATCTGGAGGCATTCTGTAATCTGTGGACTATGAGAGTGTTGATGAAACATAGAAATTGCATCCTGATTGAATACAACGTTCACCATGCGCACTTACCTCCATGGGAGTATTGTCTCAAACAGTCTACGCTTTGATCGTTACCTGGAAGACCAGTAGTAGTTTCCGATGCACATCTGGAGACATTCTGTAATCTGTGGGCTATCAGAGTGTTGATGAAACACAGAAATTGCATCGGGATTGAATACAACAGTCACCAAGCGCTCTTTGCGCCATGGGAGTAATGTCTCAAACAGTCTAAGGTTTGATCGTTCCCTGGAAAACCAATAGTAGTTTCCGATGCACATCTGAAGGCATTCTGTAATCTGTGGACTATCAAAGTGTTGATGATACACAGAAATTGCATCGGGATTGAATACAACCTTCACCAGGCGCACTTTCCTCCATGGGAGTAATGTTTCAAACAGCCTACGCTTTGATCGTTTCCTGGAAGTCCAGTAGCATTTTCCGATTCACATCTGGAGGCATTCAGTAATCTGTAGACTATCTGAGTGTTGATGAAACACAGAAATTGCATCGGGATTGAATACAACAGTCACCATGCGCACTTTTCTCCACGGGAGTAATGTCTCAAACAGTCTACCCTTTGATCATTCCCTGGAACACCAGTAGTAGTTTCCGATGCACATCTGGAGGCATTCTATAATCTGTGGACTATCAGAGTGTTGATGAAACAAAGAAATTGCATCGGGATTCAATACAACAGTCACCATGCGCACTTTCCTCCATGGGAGTAATGCCTCAAACAGTCTACGGTTTGATCGTTTCCTGGAAGTCCAGTAGTAGTTTCCGATGCACATCTGGAGGCATTCTGTAATCTGTGGACTATCAGAGTGTTGATGAAACACAGAAATTGCATCGGGATTGAATACAACAGCCACCATGCGCACTTTCCTAAATGGGAGTAATGTCTCAGACCGTCTAAGATTTGATCGTTCCCTGAAAGACCAGTAGTAGTTTCCGATGCCCATCTGGAGGCATTCTGTAATCTGTGGACTATCAGAGTGTTGATGAAACACAGAAATTGCATCGTGATTGAATACAACGTTCACCATGCACACTTACCTCCATGGGAGTAATGTCTCAAACAGTCTACGCTTTGATCGTTCCCTGGAAAACCAATAGTAGTTTCCGATGCACATCTGAAGGCATTCTGTAATCTGTGGACTATCAAAGAGTTGATGAAACACAGAAATTGCCTCGGGATTGAATACAACAGTCACCAGGCGAACTTCCCTCCATGGGAGTAATGTCTCAAACAGTCTACGCCTTGATCGTTCCCTGGAGACCAGTAGTAGATTCCATTGCACATCTGGAGGTATTCTATAATCCTTGGACCATCAGAGTGTTGATGAAGCACAGAAATTGCATCGGGATTGCATACAACAGTCACCATGCGCACTTTCCTCCATGGGAGTAATGTCTCAAAGAGTCTATGCTTTGATAGTTCCCTGGAAGACCAGTAGTAGTTTCAGATGCACATCTGGAGGTATTCTGTAATCTGCGGACTATCAGAGTGTTGATGAAACACTGTAATTGCATCGGGATTCAATACAACAGTCACCATGCGCACTTTCCGCCATAGGTGTAATGTCTCAAACAGTCCACGATTTGATCGTTCCCTAGAAGACTAGTAGTAGTTTCCGATGCACATCTGGAGGCACTCTGTAATCAGTGGACTATCTGAGAGTTGATGAAACACAGAAATTGCATCGGGATTGAATACAACAGTCACCAGGCGCACTTTCCTTCATGGGAGTAATGTCTCATACAGTCTACGCTTTGATCGTTTCCTGGAAGTCCAGTAGCATTTTCCGATGCACATCTGGAGGCATTCTGTAATCTGTGGACTATCTGAGAGTTGATGAAACACAGAAATTGCATCGGGATTGAATACAACAGTCACCAGGCGCACTTTCCTCCATGGGAGTAATGTCTCATACAGTCTACGCTTTGATCGTTTCCTGGAAGTCCAGTAGCATTTTCCGATGCACATCTGGAGGCATTCTGTAATCTGTGGAACATCAGAGTGCTGATGAAACACAGAAATTGAATCGGGATTGAATACAACAGCCACCATGCGCACTTTCCTCCATGGGAGTAATGTCTCAAACAGTCTACGCTTTGATCGTTCCCCGGAAGACCAGTAGTAGTTTCCGATTCACATCTGGAGGCATTCTGAAATCTGTGGACTATCTGAGTGTTGATGAGACACAGATATTGCATCGGGATTGTATTAGACAGTCACCATGCGCACTTACCTCCATGGGAGTAATGTCTCAAACAGTCTACGCTTAGATCGTTCCCTGGAAGAGCAGTAGTAGTTTACGATGCACATCTGGAGGCATTCTGTAATCTGTGGACTATCTGAGTGTTGATGAAACACAGAAATTGCATCGGGATTGAAACCAACAGTCACCATGCGCACTTTTCTCCACGGGAGTAATGTCTCAAACAGTCTACCCTTTGATCATTCCCTGGAACACCAGTAGTAGTTTCCGATTCACATCTGGAGGCAATCTGTAATCTGTGGACTATGAGAGTGTTGATGAAACAAAGAAATTGCATCGGGATTCAATACAACAGTAACCATGCGCACTTTCCTCCATGGGAGTAATGCCTCAAACAGTCTACGGTTTGATCGTTTCCTGGAAGTCCAGTAGTAGTTTCCGATGCACATCTGGAGGCATTCTGTAATCTGTGGACTATCAGAGTGTTGATGAAACACAGAAATTGCATCGGGATTGAATACAACAGCCACCATGCGCACTTTCCTCCATGGGAGTAATGTCTCAGACAGTCTAAGCTTTGATCGTTCCCTGAAAGACCAGTAGTAGTTTCCGATGCACATCTGGAGGCATTCTGTAATCTGTGGACTATCAGAGTGTTGATGAAACACAGAAATTGCATCATGATTGAATACAACGTTCACCATGCGCAGTTACCTCCATGGGAGTAATGTCTCAAACAGTCTACGCTTTGATCGTTTCCTATAAGTCCAGTAGCAGTTTCCGATGCACATCTGGAGGCATTCCGTAGTCTGTGCACTATCAGAGTGTTGATGAAACACAGTAATTGCATCGGGATAGAATACAACAGTCACCATGCAGACTTTCCTCCATGGGAGAAATGTCTCAAACAGTCTACGCTTTGATCGTTCCCTGGAGACCAGTAGTAGTTTCCGAAGCACATCTGGAGGCATTCTGTAATCCTTGGACCATCAGAGTGTTGATGAAACACAGAAATTGCATCGGGATTGTATACAACAGTCACCATGCGCACTTTCCTCCATGGGAGTAATGTCTCAAACAGTCTACGCTTTGATCGTTCCCTGGAAGACCAGTAGTAGTTTCAGATGCACATCTGGAGGTATTCTGTAATCTGCGGACTATCAGAGTGTTGATGAAACACTGTAATTGCATCGGGATTCAATACAACAGTCACCATGCGCACTTTCCGCCATGGGAGTAATGTCTCAAACAGTCCACGATTTGATCGTTCCCTAGAAGACCAGTAGTAGTTTCCGATGCACATCTGGAGGCATTCTGTAATCAGTGGACTATCAGAGTGTTGATGAAACACAGAAATTGCATCGGGATTGAATACAATAGTCACCATGCGCACTTTCCGCCATGGGAGTAATGTCTCTAACAGTCTACGGTTTGGTCAATCCCTGGAGACCAGTACTAGATTCCGATGCACATCTGGAGGTATTCTGTAATCCTTGGACCATCAGAGTGTTGATGAAACACAGAGATTGCATCGGGATTGCATACAACAGTCACCATGCGCACTTTCCTCCATGTTAGTAATGTCTCAAACAGTCTACGCTTTGATCGTTCCCTGGAAGACCAGTAGTAGTTTCAGATGCACATCTGGAGGTATTCTGTAATCTGCGGACTATCAGAGTGTTGATGAAACACTGTAATTGCATCGGGATTCAATACAACAGTCACCATGCGCACTTTCCGCCATGGGAGAAATGTCTCAAACAGTCCACGATTTGATCGTTCCCTAGAAGACTAGTACTAGTTTCCGATGCACATCTGGAGGCATTCTGTAATCAGTGGACTATCAGAGTGTTGATGAAACACAGAAATTGCATCGGGATTGAATACAATAGTCACCATGCGCACTTTCCGCCATGGGAGTAATGTCTCAAACAGTCTACGCTATGATCGTTCCCTGGAAGACCAGTAGTAGTTTCCGATTCACATTTGGAGGCATTCTGAAATCTGTGGACTATCTGAGTGTTGATGAAACACAGAAATTGCATCGGGATTGAATTAGACAGTCACCATGCGCACTTACCTCCATGGGAGTAATGTCTCAAACAGTCTACGCTTTGATCGTTTCCTGGAAGACCAGTAGTAGTTTCCGATGCACATCTGAAAGCATTCTGTAATCTGTGTACTATCAGAGAGTTGATGAAACCAAAATTGCATCGGGATTGAATACAACAGTCACCATGCGTACTTTCCCCAAAGGGAGTAATGTCTCAAACAGTCTACGCATTGATCGTTCCCTAGAAGACCAGTAGTAGTTTACGATGCACATCTGGAGGCATTCTGTAATCTGTGGACTATCTGAGTGTTGATGAAACACAGAAATTGCATCGGGATTGAATACAACTGTCACCATGCGCATTTTCCTCCACGGGAGTTATGTCTCAAAGAGTCTACGCTTTGATCATTCCCTGGAACACCAGTAGTAGTTTCCGTTACACATCTGGAGGCATTCTATAATCTGTGGACTATCAGAGTGTTGATGAAACACAGAAATTGCATCGGGATTCAATACAACAGTCACCATGCGCACTTTCCTCCATGGGAGTAATGCCTCAAACAGTCTACGGTTGATCGTTTCCTGGAAGTCCAGTAGTAGTTTCCGATGCACATCTGGAGGCATTCTGTAATCTGTGGTCTATCAGAGTGTTGATGAAACACAGAAATTGCATCGGGATTGAATACAACAGTCACCATGCGCAGTTTCCTCCTTGGGAGTAATGTCTCAAACAGTCTACGCTTTGATCGTTTCCTGGAAGACCAGTAGTAGTTTCCGATGCACATCTGGAGGCATTCTGTAATCTGTGGACTGTCAGAGTGTTGATGAAACACAGAAATTGCATCGGGATTGAATACAACAGTCACCATGCGCATTTTCCTCCACGGGAGTAATGTCTCAAAGAGTCTACCCTTTGATCATTCCCTGGAACACCAGTAGTAGTTTCCGTTGCACATCTGGAGGCATTCTGTAATCTGTGGACTTTCAGAGTGTTGATGAAACACCGAAATTGCATCGGGATTGAATACAACAGTCACCATGCGCTCTTTCCGCCATGGGAGTCATGTCTCAAACAGTCTAAGCTTTGATCGTTCCCTGGAAAACCAATAGTAGTTTCCGATGCACATCTGAAGGCATTCTGTAATCTGTGGAACATCAGAGTGCTGATGGAACACAGAAATTGCATCGGGATTGAATACAACAGCCACCATGCGCACTTTCCTCCATGGGAGTAATGTTTCAAACAGTCTACGCTTTGATCGTTCCCTGGAAGACCAGTAGTAGTTTCCGATTCACATCTGGAGGCATTCTGAAATCTGTGGACTATCTGAGTGTTGATGAAACACAGATATTGCATCGGGATTGTATTAGACAGTCACCATGCGCACTTACCTCCATGGGAGTAATGTCTCAAACAGTCTACGCTTTGATCGTTCCCTGGAAGAGCAGTAGTAGAATACGATGCACATCTGGAGGCATTCTGTAATCTGTGGACTATCTGAGTGTTGATGAAACACAGAAATAGCATCGGGATTGAATACAACAGTCACCATGCGCACTTTTCTCCATGGGAGTAATGTCTCAAACAGTCTACCCTTTGATCATTCCCTGGAAAACCAGTAGTAGTTTCCGATGCATATCTGGAGGCATTCTGTAATCTGTGGACTATCAGAGTGTTAATGAAACACAGAAATTGAATCGGGATTCAATACAACAGTAACCATGCGCACTTTCCTCCATGGGAGTAATGCCTCAAACAGTCTACGGTTTGATCGTTTCCTGGAAGTCCAGTAGTAGTTTCCGATGCATATCTGGAGGCATTCCGTAATCTGTGGACTATCAGAGTGTTGATGAAACACAGAAATTGCATCGGGATTGAATACAACGTTCACCATGCGCACTTACCTCCATGGGAGTAATGTCTCAAACAGTCTACGCTTTGATCGTTACCTGGAAGACCAGTAGTAGTTTCCGATGCACATCTGGAGGCATTCTGTAATCTGTGGACTATCAGAGTGTTCATGAAACACCGAAATTGCATCGGGATTGAATACAACAGTCACCATGCGCACTTTCCTCCATGGGAGTAATGTCTCAAACAGTCTAAGCTTTGATCGTTCCCTGGAAAACCAATAGTAGTTTCCGATGCACATCTGTAGGCATTCTGTAATCTGTGGACTATCAAAGAGTTGATGAGACACAGCAATTGCGTCGGGATTGAATACAACAGTCACCAGGCGCTATTTCCTCCATGGGAGTAATGTCTCAATCAGTCTACGCTTTGATCGTTTCCTATAAGTCCAGTAGCAGTTTCCGATGCACATCTGGAGGCATTCTGTAGTCTGTGCACTATCAGAGTGTTGATGAAACACAGTAATTGCATCGGGATAGAATACAACAGTCACCATGCAGCCTTTCCTCCATGGGAGAAATGTCTCAAACAGTCTACGCTTTGATCGTTCCCTGGAGACCAGTAGTAGTTTCCGAAGCACATCTGGAGGCATTCTGTAATCCTTGGACCATCAGAGAGTTGATGAAACACAGAAATTGCATCGGGATTGTATACAACAGTCACCATGCGCACTTTCCTCCATGGGAGTAATGTCTCAAACAGTCTACGCTTTGATCGTTCCCTGGAAGACCAGTAGTAGTTTCAGATGCACATCTGGAGGTATTCTGTAATCTGCGGACTATCAGAGTGTTGATGAAACACTGTAATTGCATTGGGATTCAATACAACAGTCACCATGCGCACTTTCCGCCATGGGAGTAATGTCTCAAACAGTCTACGCTTTGATCGTTCCCTGGAGACCAGTAGTAGATTCCGATGCACATCTGGAGGTATTCTGTAATCCTTGGACCATCAGAGTGTTGATGAAACACAGAAATTGCATCGTGATTGCATACAACAGTCACCATGCGCACTTTCCTCCATGTTAGTAATGTCTCAAACAGTCTACGCTTTGATCGTCCCTGGATGACCAGTAGTAGTTTCAGATGCACATCTGGAGGTATTCTGTAATCTGCAGACTATCAGAGTGTTGATGAAACACTGTAATTGCATCGGGATTGAATACAGCAGTCACCATGCACACTTTCCTCCATGGGAGTAATGTCTCAACACAGTCTACGCTTTGATCGTTCCCCGGAAGACCAGTAGTAGTTTCCGATTCACATCTGGAGGCATTCTGAAATCTGTGGACTATCTGAGTGTTGATGAAACACAGATATTGCATCGGGATTGTATTAGACAGTCACCATGCGCACTTACCTCCATGGGAGTAATGTCTCAAACAGTCTACGCTTTGATCGTTCCCTGGAAGAGCAGTAGTAGTTTACGATGCACATCTGGAGGCATTCTGTAATCTGTGGACTATCGGAGTGTTGATGAAACACAGAAATTGCATCGGGATTGAATACAACAGTCACCATGCGCACTTACCTCCATGGGAGTAATGTCTCAAACAGTCTACGCTTTGATCGTTACCTGGAAGACCAGTAGTAGTTTCCGATGCACATCTGGAGGCATTCTGTAATCTGTGGACTATCAGAGTGTTGATGAAACACCGAAATTGCATCGGGATTGAATACAACAGTCACCATGCGCACTTTCCGCCATGGGAGTAAAGTCTCAAACTGTCTAAGCTTTGATCGTTCCCTGGAAAACCAATAGTAGTTTCCGATGCACATCTGAAGGCATTCTGTAATCTGTGGACTATCAAAGAGTTGATGAGACACAGCAATTGCGTCGGGATTGAATACAACAGTCACCAGGCGCTATTTCCTCCATGGGAGTAATGTCTCAATCAGTCTACGCTTTGATCGTTTCCTATAAGTCCAGTAGCAGTTTCCGATGCACATCTGGAGGCATTCTGTAGTCTGTGCACTATCAGAGTGTTGATGAAACACAGTAATTGCATCGGGATAGAATACAACAGTCACCATGCAGCCTTTCCTCCATGGGAGAAATGTCTCAAACAGTCTACGCTTTGATCGTTCCCTGGAGACCAGTAGTAGTTTCCGAAGCACATCTGGAGGCATTCTGTAATCCTTGGACCATCAGAGAGTTGATGAAACACAGAAATTGCATCGGGATTGTATACAACAGTCACCATGCGCACTTTCCTCCATGGGAGTAATGTCTCAAACAGTCTACGCTTTGATCGTTCCCTGGAAGACCAGTAGTAGTTTCAGATGCACATCTGGAGGTATTCTGTAATCTACGGACTATCAGAGTGTTGATGAAACACTGTAATTGCATTGGGATTCAATACAACAGTCACCATGTGCACTTTCCGCCATGGGAGTAATGTCTCAAACAGTCTACGCTTTGATCGTTCCCTGGAGACCAGTAGTAGATTCCGATGCACATCTGGAGGTATTCTGTAATCCTTGGACCATCAGAGTGTTGATGAAACAAAGAAATTGCATCGGGATTGCATACAACAGTCACCATGCGCACTTTCCTCCATGTTAGTAATGTCTCAAACAGTCTACGCTTTGATCGTTCCCTGGAAGACCAGTAGTAGTTTCAGATGCACATCTGGAGGTATTCTGTAATCTGCAGACTATCAGAGTGTTGATGAAACACTGTAATTGCATCGGGATTGAATACAGCAGTCACCATGC
Source organism: Schistocerca gregaria (assembly GCF_023897955.1). Lineage (NCBI taxonomy): Eukaryota > Metazoa > Arthropoda > Insecta > Orthoptera > Acrididae > Schistocerca > Schistocerca gregaria. The sequence continues at coordinate 54,551,154 of NC_064929.1, forward strand.
ACACTTTCCTCCATGGGAGTAATGTCTCAACACAGTCTACGCTTTGATCGTTCCCCGGAAGACCAGTAGTAGTTTCCGATTCACATCTGGAGGCATTCTGAAATCTGTGGACTATCTGAGTGTTGATGAAACACAGATATTGCATCGGGATTGTATTAGACAGTCACCATGCGCACTTACCTCCATGGGAGTAATGTCCCAAACAGTCTACGCTTTGATCGTTCCCTGGAAGAGCAGTAGTAGTTTACGATGCACATCTGGACGCATTCTGTAATCTGTGGACTATCGGAGTGTTGATGAAACACAGAAATTGCATCGGGATTGAATACAACAGTCACCATGCGCACTTTTCTCCACGGGAGTAATGTCTCAAACAGTCTACCCTTTGATCATTCCCTGGAACACCAGTAGTAGTTTCCGATGCACATCTGGAGGCATTCTGTAATCTGTGGACTATCAGAGTGTTAATGAAACACAGAAATTGCATCGGGATTCAATACAACAGTAACCATGCGCACTTTCCTCCATGGGAGTAATGCCTCAAACAGTCTAGGGTTTGATCGTTTCCTGGAAGTCCAGTAGTAGTTTCCGATGCACATCTGGAGGCATTGTGTAATCTGTGGACTATCAGAGTGTTGATGAAACACAGAAATTGCATCGGGATTGAATACAACAGCCACCATGCGCACATTCCTCCATGGGAGTAATGTCTCAGACAGTCTAAGCTTTGATCGTTCCCTGAAAGACCAGTAGTACTTTCCGATGCACATCTGGAGGCATTCTGTAATCTGTGGACTATCAGAGTGTTGATGAAACACAGAAATTGCATCGTGATTGAATACAACGTTCACCATGCGCATTTTCCTCCACGGGAGTAATGTCTCAAAGAGTCTACCCTTTGATCATTCCCTGGAACACCAGTAGTAGTTTCCGTTGCACATCTGGAGGCATTCTGTAATCTGTGGACTATCAGAGTGTTGATGAAACACAGAAATTGCATCGGGATTGAATACAACAGTCACCATGCGCTCTTTCCGCCATGGGAGTCATGTCTCAAACAGTCTAAGCTTTGATCGTTCCCTGGAAAACCAATAGTAGTTTCCGATGCACATCTGAAGGCATTCTGTAATCTGTGGACTTTCAAAGTGTTGATGAAATACAGAAATTGCATCGGGATTGAATACAACAGTGACCAATCGCACTTTCCTCCATGGGAGTAATGTCTCAAACAGTCTACGCTTTGATCGTTTCCTGGAAGTCCAGTAGCATTTTCCGATGCACATCTGGAGGCATTCTGTAATCTGTGGAACATCAGAGTGCTGATGGAACACAGAAATTGCATCGGGATTGAATACAACAGCCACCATGCGCACTTTCCTCCATGGGAGTAATGTTTCAAACAGTCTACGCTTTGATCGTTCCCTGGAAGACCAGTAGTAGTTTCCGATTCACATCTGGAGGCATTCTGAAATCTGTGGACTATCTGAGTGTTGATGAAACACAGATATTGCAACGGGATTGTATTAGACAGTCACCATGCGCACTTACCTCCATGGGAGTAATGTCTCAAACAGTCTACGCTTTGATCGTTCCCTGGAAGAGCAGTAGTGGTATACGATGCACATCTGGAGGCATTCTGTAATCTGTGGACTATCTGAGTGTTGATGAAACACAGAAATAGCATCGGGATTTAATACAACAGTCACCATGCGCACTTTTCTCCATGGGAGTAATGTCTCAAACAGTCTACCCTTTGATCATTCCCTGGAAAACCAGTAGTAGTTTCCGATGCATATCTGGAGGCATTCTGTAATCTGTGGACTATCAGAGTGTTAATGAAACACAGAAATTGCATCGGGATTCAATACAACAGTAACCATGCGCACTTTCCTCCATGGGAGTAATGCCTCAAACAGTCTACGGTTTGATCGTTTCCTGGAAGTCCAGTAGTAGTTTCCGATGCATATCTGGAGGCATTCTGTAATCTGTGGACTATCAGAGTGTTGATGAAACACAGAAATTGCATCGGGATTGAATACAACGTTCACCACGCGCACTTACCTCCATGGGAGTAATGTCTCAAACAGTCTACGCTTTGATCGTTACCTGGAAGACCAGTAGTAGTTTCCGTTGCACATCTGGAGGCATTCTGTAATCTGTGGACTATCAGAGTGTTGATGAAACACCGAAATTGCATCGGGATTGAATACAACAGTCACCATGCGCACTTTCCGCCATGGGAGTAATGTCTCAAACAGTCTAAGCTTTGATCGTTCCCTGGAAAACCAATAGTAGTTTCCGATGCACATCTGAAGGCATTCTGTAATCTGTGGACTATCAAAGAGTTGATGAGACACAGCAATTGCGTCGGGATTGAATACAACAGTCACCAGGCGCTATTTCCTCCATGGGAGTAATGTCTCAATCAGTCTACGCTTTGATCGTTTCCTATAAGTCCAGTAGCAGTTTCCGATTCACATCTGGAGGCATTCTGTAGTCTGTGCACTATCAGAGTGTTGATGAAACACAGTAATTGCATCGGGATAGAATACAACAGTCACCATGCAGCCTATCCTCCATGGGAGAAATGTCTCAAACAGTCTACGCTTTGATCGTTCCCTGGAGACCAGTAGTAGTTTCCGAAGCACATCTGGAGGCATTCTGTAATCCTTGGACCATCAGAGAGTTGATGAAACACAGAAATTGCATCGGGATTGTATACAACAGTCACCATGCGCACTTTCCTCCATGGGAGTAATGTCTCAAACAGTCTACGCTTTGATCGTTCCCTGGAAGACCAGTAGTAGTTTCAGATGCACATCTGGAGGTATTCTGTAATCTGCGGACTATCCGAGTGTTGATGAAACACTGTAATTGCATTGGGATTCAATACAACAGTCACCATGCGCACTTTCCGCCATGGGAGTAATGTCTCAAACAGTCTACGCTTTGATCGTTCCCTGGAGACCAGTAGTAGATTCCGATGCACATCTGGAGGTATTCTGTAATCCTTGGACCATCAGAGTGTTGATGAAACACAGAAATTGCATCGGGATTGCATACAACAGTCACCATGCGCACTTTCCTCCATGTTAGTAATGTCTCAAACAGTCTACGCTTTGATCGTTCCCTGGATGACCAGTAGTAGTTTCAGATGCACATCTGGAGGTATTCTGTAATCTGCAGACTATCAGAGTGTTGATGAAACACTGTAATTGCATCGGGATTGAATACAGCAGTCACCATGCACACTTTCCTCCATGGGAGTAATGTCTCAACACAGTCTACGCTTTGATCGTTCCCCGGAAGACCAGTAGTAGTTTCCGATTCACATCTGGAGGCATTCTGAAATCTGTGGACTATCTGAGTGTTGATGAAACACAGATATTGCATCGGGATTGTATTAGACAGTCACCATGCGCACTTACCTCCATGGGAGTAATGTCTCAAACAGTCTACGCTTTGATCGTTCCCTGGAAGAGCAGTAGTAGTTTACGATGCACATCTGGAGGCATTCTGTAATCTGTGGACTATCGGAGTGTTGATGAAACACAGAAATTGCATCGGGATTGAATACAACAGTCACCATGCGCACTTACCTCCATGGGAGTAATGTCTCAAACAGTCTACGCTTTGATCGTTACCTGGAAGACCAGTAGTAGTTTCCGATGCACATCTGGAGGCATTCTGTAATCTGTGGACTATCAGAGTGTTGATGAAACACCGAAATTGCATCGGGATTGAATACAACAGTCACCATGCGCACTTTCCGCCATGGGAGTAAAGTCTCAAACTGTCTAAGCTTTGATCGTTCCCTGGAAAACCAATAGTAGTTTCCGATGCACATCTGAAGGCATTCTGTAATCTGTGCACTATCAAAGAGTTGATGAGACACAGCAATTGCGTCGGGATTGAATACAACAGTCACCAGGCGCTATTTCCTCCATGGGAGTAATGTCTCAATCAGTCTACGCTTTGATCGTTTCCTATAAGTCCAGTAGCAGTTTCCGATGCACATCTGGAGGCATTCTGTAGTCTGTGCACTATCAGAGTGTTGATGAAACACAGTAATTGCATCGGGATAGAATACAACAGTCACCATGCAGCCTTTCCTCCATGGGAGAAATGTCTCAAACAGTCTACGCTTTGATCGTTCCCTGGAGACCAGTAGTAGTTTCCGAAGCACATCTGGAGGCATTCTGTAATCCTTGGACCATCAGAGAGTTGATGAAACACAGAAATTGCATCGGGATTGTATACAACAGTCACCATGCGCACTTTCCTCCATGGGAGTAATGTCTCAAACAGTCTACGCTTTGATCGTTCCCTGGAAGACCAGTAGTAGTTTCAGATGCACATCTGGAGGTATTCTGTAATCTGCGGACTATCAGAGTGTTGATGAAACACTGTAATTGCATTGGGATTCAATACAACAGTCACCATGCGCACTTTCCGCCATGGGAGTAATGTCTCAAACAGTCTACGCTTTGATCGTTCCCTGGAGACCAGTAGTAGATTCCGATGCACATCTGGAGGTATTCTGTAATCCTTGGACCATCAGAGTGTCGATGAAACACAGAAATTGCATCGGGATTGCATACAACAGTCACCATGCGCACTTTCCTCCATGTTAGTAATGTCTCAAACAGTCTACGCTTTGATCGTTCCCTGGAAGACCAGTAGTAGTTTCAGATGCACATCTGGAGGTATTCTGTAATCTGCAGACTATCAGAGTGTTGATGAAACACTGTAATTGCATCGGGATTGAATACAGCAGTCACCATGCACACTTTCCTCCATGGGAGTAATGTCTCAACACAGTCTACGATTTGATCGTTCCCCGGAAGACCAGTAGTAGTTTCCGATTCACATCTGGAGGCATTCTGAAATCTGTGGACTATCTGAGTGTTGATGAAACACAGATATTGCATCGGGATTGTATTAGACAGTCACCATGCGCACTTACCTCCATGGGAGTAATGTCTCAAACAGTCTACGCTTTGATCGTTCCCTGGAAGAGCAGTAGTAGTTTACGATGCACATCTGGACGCATTCTGTAATCTGTGGACTATCGGAGTGTTGATGAAACACAGAAATTGCATCGGGATTGAATACAACAGTCACCATGCGCACTTTTCTCCACGGGAGTAATGTCTCAAACAGTCTACCCTTTGATCATTCCCTGGAACACCAGTAGTAGTTTCCGATGCACATCTGGAGGCATTCTGTAATCTGTGGACTATCAGAGTGTTAATGAAACACAGAAATTGCATCGGGATTCAATACAACAGTAACCATGCGCACTTTCCTCCATGGGAGTAATGCCTCAAACAGTCTAGGGTTTGATCGTTTCCTGGAAGTCCAGTAGTAGTTTCCGATGCACATCTGGAGGCATTGTGTAATCTGTGGACTATCAGAGTGTTGATGAAACACCGAAATTGCATCGGGATTGAATACAACAGCCACCATGCGCACATTCCTCCATGGGAGTAATGTCTCAGACAGTCTAAGCTTTGATCGTTCCCTGAAAGACCAGTAGTACTTTCCGATGCACATCTGGAGGCATTCTGTAATCTGTGGACTATCAGAGTGTTGATGAAACACAGAAATTGCATCGTGATTGAATACAACGTTCACCATGCGCACTTACCACCATGGGAGTAATGTCTCAAACAGTCTACGCTTTGATCGTTACCTGGAAGACCAGTAGTAGTTTCCGATGCACATCTGGAGGCATTCTGTAATCTGTGGACTATCAGAGTGTTGATGAAACACAGAAATTGCATCGGGATTGAATACAACAGTCACCATGCGCACTTTCCGCCATGGGATTAATGTCTCAAACAGTCTACGCTTTGATCGTTCCCTGGAGACCAGTAGTAGATTCCGATGCACTTCTGGAGGTATTCTGTAATCCTTGGACCATCAGAGTGTTGATAAAACACAGAAATTGCATCGGGATTGCATACAACAGTCACCATGCGCACTTTCCTCCATGTTAGTAATGTCTCAAACAGTCTACGCTTTGATCGTTCCCTGGATGACCAGTAGTAGTTTCAGATGCACATCTGGAGGTATTCTGTAATCTGCAGACTATCAGAGTGTTGATGAAACACTGTAATTGCATCGGGTTTCAATACAACAGTCACCATGCGCACTTTCCGCCATGGGAGTAATGTCTCAAACAGTCCACGATTTGATCGTTCCCTAGAAGACTAGTAGTAGTTTCCGATGCACATCTGGAGGCATTCTGTAATCAGTGGACTATCAGAGTGTTGATGAAACACAGAAATTGCATCGGGATTGAATACAATAGTCACCATGCGCACTTTCCGCCATGGGAGTAATGTCTCAAACAGTCTACGCTTTGATCGTTTGCTGGAAGACCAGTAGTAGTTTCCGATGCACATCTGGAGGCATTCTGTAATCTGTGGACTGTCAGAGTGTTGATGAAACACAGAAATTGCATCGGGATTGAATACAACAGTCACCATGCGCATTTTCCTCCACGGGAGTAATGTCTCAAAGAGTCTACCCTTTGATCATTCCCTGGAACACCAGTAGTAGTTTCCGTTGCACATCTGGAGGCATTCTATAATCTGTGGACTATCAGAGTGTTGATGAAACACAGAAATTGCATCGGGATTCAATACAACAGTCACCATGCGCACTTTCCTCCATGGGAGTAATGCCTCAAACAGTCTACGCTTTGATCGTTTCCTGGAAGTCCAGTAGTATTTTCCGTTGCACATCTGGAGGCATTCTGTAATCTGTAGGCTATCAGAGTGTTAATGAAACACAGAAATTGCAGCGGGATTGAATACAATAGTCACCATGCGCACTTTCCTCCATGGGAGTAATGTCTCAGGCAGTCTACGCTTTGATCGTTCCCTGGAAGACCAGTAGTAGTTTCCGATGCACATCTGGAGGCATTCTGTAATCTGTGGACTATCAGAGTGTTGATGAAACACAGAAATTGCATCGGGATTGAATACAACAGTCACTATGCGCACTTTCCTCCATGGGAGTATTGGCTCAAACAGTCTACGCTTTGATCGTTCCCTGGAAGACCAGTAGTAGTTTCCGATGCACATCTGGCGGCATTCTGTAATCTGTGGTCTATCTGAGTGTTGTTGAAACACAGAAATTGCATCGGGATTGAATACAACAGTCACAATGCGCACTTTCCGCTATGGGAGTAATGTCTCAAACAGTTTAAGCTTTGATCGTTACCTGGAAGACCAGTAGTAGTTTCCGATGCACATCTGGAGGCATTCTGTAATCTGTGGACTATCAGAGTGTTGATGAAACACAGAAATTTCATCGGGATTGCATACAACAGTCACCATCGGCACTTTCCTGCATGGGAGTAATGTCTCAGACAGTCTACGTTTGATCGTTCCCTGCAAGACCAGTAGTAGTTTCCGATGCACATCTGGAGGCATTCTGTAATCCTTGGACCTTCAAAGTGTTGATGAAACACAGAAATTGCATCGGGATTGAATACAACAGTCACCATGCGCAGTTTCCTCCTTGGGAGTAATGTCTCAAACAGTCTACGCTTTGATCGTTTCCTGGAAGACCAGTAGTAGTTTCCGATGCACATCTGGAGGCATTCTGTAATCTGTGGACTGTCAGAGTGTTGATGAAACACAGAAATTGCATCGGGATTGAATACAACAGTCACCATGCGCACTTACCTCCATGGGAGTAATGTCTCAAACAGTCTACGCTTTGATCGTTTCCTGTAAGACCAGTAGTAGTTTCCGATGCACAACTGGAATCATTCTGTAATCTGTGGACTATCAGAGTGTTGATGAAACCAAAATTGCATCGGATTGAATACAACAGTCACCATGCGCACATTCCACCACGGGAGTAATGTCTCAAACAGTCTACGCTTTGATCGTTCCAAGGAAGACCAGTAGTAGTTTCCGACGCACATCTGGAGCCGTTCTGTAATCTGTGGATTATCAGAGTGTTGATGAAACACAGAAATTGCTTCGGGATTGGATACAACACAAAACATGCGCACTTTCCCCCATGGGAGTAGTGTCTCAAACAGTTTACGCTTTGATCGTTCCCTCGAAGACCAGTAGTAGTTTCCGATGCACATCTGGAGGCATTCTGTAATCTGCGGACTATCTGAGTGTTGATGAAACACAGAAATTGCATCGGGAGTCAATACAACAGTCACCATGCGCACTTTCCTCCATGGGTGTAAAGTCTCAAACAGTCTAAGCTTTGATCGTTCCCTGGAAGACCAGTAGTAGTTTCCGATGCACATCTGGAGGCATTCTGTAATCTGTGGACTATCAGAGTGTTGATGAAAGAAAAATTGCATCGGGATTGAATACAACAGTCACCATGCATACTTTCCTCCATGGGAGTAATGTCTCAAACAGTCTACGCTTTGATCGTTCCCTGGAAGGCCAGTAGTAGTTTCCGATGCACATCTGCACGCAATCTGTATTCCTTGGACCTTCAATGTGTTGATGAAACACAGAAATTTCCTCGTGATGAATACAACAGTCACCATGCGCACTTTCCTCCATGGGAGTAATGTCTCAAACAGTCTACGCTTTGATCGTTCCCTGGAAGACCAGTAGTATTCCGATGCACATCTGGAGACATTCTGTAATCTGTGGACTATCAGAGTGTTGATGAAACACAGAAATTGCATCGGGATTGAATACAACAGTCACCATTGGCACCTTCCTCCATGGGAGTAATGTCTCAAACAGTCTACGCTTTGATCGTTCCCTGGAAGACCAGTAGTAGTTTACGATGCACATCTGGAGGCATTCAGTAATCTGTGGACTATCTGAGTGTTGATGAAACACAGAAATTGCATGGGGATTGAATACAACAGTCACCATGCGCATTTTCCTCCACGGGAGTAATGTCTCAAAGAGTCTACCCTTTGATCATTCCCTGGAACACCAGTAGTAGTTTCCGTTGCACATGTGGAGGCATTCTATAATCTGTGGACTATCTGAGTGTTGATGAAACACAGAAATTGCATCGGGATTGAATACAACAGTCAACATGCGCATTTTCCTCCACGGGAGTAATGTCTCAAAGAGTCTACCCTTTGATCATTCCCTGGTACACCAGTAGTAGTTTCCGTTGCACATCTGGAGGCATTCTATAATCTGTGGACTATCAGAGTGTTGATGAAACACAGAATTTGCATCGGGATTCAATACAACAGTCACCATGCGCACTTTTCTCCATGGGAGTAATGCCTCAAACAGTCTACGGTTTGATCGTTTCTTGGAAGTCCAGTAGTAGTTTCCGATGCACATCTGGAGGCGTTCTGTAATCTGTGGTCTATCAGAGTGTTGATGAAACACAGAAATTGCATCGGGATTGAATACAACAGTCACCATGCGCAGTTTCCTCCTTGGGAGTAATGTCTCAAACAGTCTACGCTTTGATCGTTTCCTGGAGGACCAGTAGTAGTTTCCGATGCACATCTGAAAGCATTCTGTAATCTGTGTACTATCAGAGAGTTGATGAAACCAAAATTGCATCGGGATTGAATACAACAGTCACCATGGGTACTTTCCCCCAAGGGAGTAATGTCTCAAACCGTCTACGCTTTGATCGTTCCCTAGAAGACCAGTAGTAGTTTACGATGCACATCTGGAGGCATTCTGTAATCTGTGGACTATCTGAGAGTTGATGAAACACAGAAATTGCATCGGGATTGAATACAACAGTCACCATGCGCATTTTCCTCCACGGGAGTAATGTCTCAAAGAGTCTACCCTTTGATCATTCCCTGGAACACCAGTAGTAGTTTCCGTTGCACATCTGGAGGCATTCTATAATCTGTGGACTATCAGAGTGTTGATGAAACACAGAAATTGCATCGGGATTCAATACAACAGTCACCATGCGCACTTTCCTCCATGGGAGTAATGCCTCAAACAGTCTACGGTTTGATCGTTTCCTGGAAGTCCAGTAGTAGATTCCGATGCACATCTGGAGGCATTCTGTAATCTGAGGTCTATCAGAGTGTTGATGAAACACAGAAATTGCATCGGGATTGAATACAACAGTCACCATGCGCAGTTTCCTCCTTGGGAGTAATGTCTCAAACAGTCTACGCTTTGATCGTTTGCTGGAAGACCAGTAGTAGTTTCCGATGCACATCTGGAGGCATTCTGTAATCTGTGGACTGTCAGAGTGTTGATGAAACACAGAAATTGCATCGGGATTGAATACAACAGTCACCATGCGCATTTTCCTCCACGGGAGTAATGTCTCAAAGAGTCTACCCTTTGATCATTCCCTGGAACACCAGTAGTAGTTTCCGTTGCACATCTGGAGGCATTCTATAATCTGTGGACTATCAGAGTGTTGATGAAACACAGAAATTGCATCGGGATTCAATACAACAGTCACCATGCGCACTTTCCTCCATGGGAGTAATGCCTCAAACAGTCTACGCTTTGATCGTTTCCTGGAAGTCCAGTAGTATTTTCCGTTGCACATCTGGAGGCATTCTGTAATCTGTAGGCTATCAGAGTGTTAATGAAACACAGAAATTGCAGCGGGATTGAATACAATAGTCACCATGCGCACTTTCCTCCATGGGAGTAATGTCTCAGGCAGTCTACGCTTTGATCGTTCCCTGGAAGACCAGTAGTAGTTTCCGATGCACATCTGGAGGCATTCTGTAATCTGTGGACTATCAGAGTGTTGATGAAACACAGAAATTGCATCGGGATTGAATACAACAGTCACTATGCGCACTTTCCTCCATGGGAGTATTGGCTCAAACAGTCTACGCTTTGATCGTTCCCTGGAAGACCAGTAGTAGTTTCCGATGCACATCTGGCGGCATTCTGTAATCTGTGGTCTATCTGAGTGTTGTTGAAACACAGAAATTGCATCGGGATTGAATACAACAGTCACAATGCGCACTTTCCGCTATGGGAGTAATGTCTCAAACAGTTTAAGCTTTGATCGTTACCTGGAAGACCAGTAGTAGTTTCCGATGCACATCTGGAGGCATTCTGTAATCTGTGGACTATCAGAGTGTTGATGAAACACAGAAATTTCATCGGGATTGCATACAACAGTCACCATCGGCACTTTCCTGCATGGGAGTAATGTCTCAGACAGTCTACGTTTGATCGTTCCCTGCAAGACCAGTAGTAGTTTCCGATGCACATCTGGAGGCATTCTGTAATCCTTGGACCTTCAAAGTGTTGATGAAACACAGAAATTGCATCGGGATTGAATACAACAGTCACCATGCGCAGTTTCCTCCTTGGGAGTAATGTCTCAAACAGTCTACGCTTTGATCGTTTCCTGGAAGACCAGTAGTAGTTTCCGATGCACATCTGGAGGCATTCTGTAATCTGTGGACTGTCAGAGTGTTGATGAAACACAGAAATTGCATCGGGATTGAATACAACAGTCACCATGCGCACTTACCTCCATGGGAGTAATGTCTCAAACAGTCTACGCTTTGATCGTTTCCTGTAAGACCAGTAGTAGTTTCCGATGCACAACTGGAATCATTCTGTAATCTGTGGACTATCAGAGTGTTGATGAAACCAAAATTGCATCGGATTGAATACAACAGTCACCATGCGCACATTCCACCACGGGAGTAATGTCTCAAACAGTCTACGCTTTGATCGTTCCAAGGAAGACCAGTAGTAGTTTCCGACGCACATCTGGAGCCGTTCTGTAATCTGTGGATTATCAGAGTGTTGATGAAACACAGAAATTGCTTCGGGATTGGATACAACACAAAACATGCGCACTTTCCCCCATGGGAGTAGTGTCTCAAACAGTTTACGCTTTGATCGTTCCCTCGAAGACCAGTAGTAGTTTCCGATGCACATCTGGAGGCATTCTGTAATCTGCGGACTATCTGAGTGTTGATGAAACACAGAAATTGCATCGGGAGTCAATACAACAGTCACCATGCGCACTTTCCTCCATGGGTGTAAAGTCTCAAACAGTCTAAGCTTTGATCGTTCCCTGGAAGACCAGTAGTAGTTTCCGATGCACATCTGGAGGCATTCTGTAATCTGTGGACTATCAGAGTGTTGATGAAAGAAAAATTGCATCGGGATTGAATACAACAGTCACCATGCATACTTTCCTCCATGGGAGTAATGTCTCAAACAGTCTACGCTTTGATCGTTCCCTGGAAGGCCAGTAGTAGTTTCCGATGCACATCTGCACGCAATCTGTATTCCTTGGACCTTCAATGTGTTGATGAAACACAGAAATTTCCTCGTGATGAATACAACAGTCACCATGCGCACTTTCCTCCATGGGAGTAATGTCTCAAACAGTCTACGCTTTGATCGTTCCCTGGAAGACCAGTAGTATTCCGATGCACATCTGGAGACATTCTGTAATCTGTGGACTATCAGAGTGTTGATGAAACACAGAAATTGCATCGGGATTGAATACAACAGTCACCATTGGCACCTTCCTCCGTGGGAGTAATGTCTCAAACAGTCTACGCTTTGATCGTTCCCTGGAAGACCAGTAGTAGTTTACGATGCACATCTGGAGGCATTCAGTAATCTGTGGACTATCTGAGTGTTGATGAAACACAGAAATTGCATGGGGATTGAATACAACAGTCACCATGCGCATTTTCCTCCACGGGAGTAATGTCTCAAAGAGTCTACCCTTTGATCATTCCCTGGAACACCAGTAGTAGTTTCCGTTGCACATGTGGAGGCATTCTATAATCTGTGGACTATCTGAGTGTTGATGAAACACAGAAATTGCATCGGGATTGAATACAACAGTCAACATGCGCATTTTCCTCCACGGGAGTAATGTCTCAAAGAGTCTACCCTTTGATCATTCCCTGGTACACCAGTAGTAGTTTCCGTTGCACATCTGGAGGCATTCTATAATCTGTGGACTATCAGAGTGTTGATGAAACACAGAATTTGCATCGGGATTCAATACAACAGTCACCATGCGCACTTTTCTCCATGGGAGTAATGCCTCAAACAGTCTACGGTTTGATCGTTTCTTGGAAGTCCAGTAGTAGTTTCCGATGCACATCTGGAGGCGTTCTGTAATCTGTGGTCTATCAGAGTGTTGATGAAACACAGAAATTGCATCGGGATTGAATACAACAGTCACCATGCGCAGTTTCCTCCTTGGGAGTAATGTCTCAAACAGTCTACGCTTTGATCGTTTCCTGGAAGACCAGTAGTAGTTTCCGATGCACATCTGGAGGCATTCTGTAATCTGTGGACTGTCAGAGTGTTGATGAAACACCGAAATTGCATCGGGATTGAATACAACAGTGACCATGCGCACTTTCCTCCATGGTAGTAATGCCTCAAACAGTCTACGCTTTGATCGTTTCCTGGAAGCCCAGTAGTAGTTTCCGATGCACATCTGGAGGCATTCTGTAATCTGTGGGCTATCAGAGTGTTAATGAAACACAGAAATTGCAGCGGGATTGAATACAATAGTCACCATGCGCACTTTCCTCCATGGGAGTAATGTCTCAGGCAGTCTACGCTTTGATCGTTCCCTGGAAGACCAGTAGTAGTTTCCGATGCACATCTGGAGGCATTCTGTAATCTGTGGACTATCAGAGTGTTGATGAAACACAGAAATTGCATCGGGATTGAATACAACAGTCACTATGCGCACTTTCCTCCATGGGAGTATTGGCTCAAACAGTCTACGCTTTGATCGTTCCCTGGAAGACCAGTAGTAGTTTCCGATTCACATCTGGAGGCATTCTGTAATCTGTGGACTATCTGAGTGTTGATGAAACACAGAAATTGCATCGGGATTGAATACAACAGTCACAATGCGCACTTTCCGCTATGGGAGTAATGTCTCAAACAGTTTAAGCTTTGATCGTTTCCTGGAAGACCAGTAGTAGTTTCCGATGCACATCTGGAGGCATTCTGTAATCTGGTGACTATCAGAGTGGTGATGAAACACAGAAATTTCATCGGGATTGCATACAACAGTCACCATCGGCACTTTCCTCCATGGGAGTAATGTCTCAAACAGTCTACGCTTTGATCGTTCCCTGCAAGGCCAGTAGTAGTTTCCGATGCACATCTGGAGGCATTCTGTAATCCTTGGACCTTCAAAGTGTTGATGAAACACAGAAATTGCATCGGGATCGAATACAACAGTCACCATGCGCAGTTTCCTCCTTGGGAGTAATGTCTCAAACAGTCTACGCTTTGATCGTTTCCTGGAAGACCAGTAGTAGTTTCCGATGCACATCTGGAGGCATTCTGTAATCTGTGGACTGTCAGAGTGTTGATGAAACACAGAAATTGCATCGGGATTGAATACAACAGTCACCATGCGCACTTACCTCCATGGGAGTAATGTCTCAAACAGTCTACGCTTTGATCGTTTCCTGTAAGACCAGTAGTAGTTTCCGATGCACAACTGGAATCATTCTGTAATCTGTGGACTATCAGAGTGTTGATGAAACCAAAATTGCATCGGATTGAATACAACAGTCACCATGCGCACATTCCTTCACGGGAGTAATGTCTCAAACAGTCTACGCTTTGATCGTTCCAAGGAAGACCAGTAGTAGTTTCCGACGCACATCTGGAGCCGTTCTGTAATCTGTGGATTATCAGAGTGTTGATGAAACACAGAAATTGCTTCGGGATTGGATACAACACAAAACATGCGCACTTTCCCCACATGGGAGTAGTGTCTCAAACAGTTTATGCTTTGATCGTTCCCTCGAAGACCAGTAGTAGTTTCCGATGCACATCTGGAGGCATTCTGTAATCTGCGGACTATCTGAGTATTGATGAAACACAGCAATTGCATCGGGATTCAATACAACAGTCACCATGCATACTTTCCTCCATGGGAGTAATGTCTCAAACAGTCTACGCTTTGATCGTTCCCTGGAAGACCAGTAGTATTCCGATGCACATCTGGAGGCATTCTGTAATCTGTGGACTATCAGAGTGTTGATGAAACACAGAAATTGCATCGGGATTGAATACAACAGTCACCATTGGCACCTTCCTCCATGGGAGTAATGTCTCAAACAGTCTACGCTTTGATCGTTCCCTGGAAGACCAGTAGTAGTTTCCGGTGCACATCTGGAGGCATTCTGTAATCCTTGGACCTTCAAAGTGTTGATGAAACACAGAAATTGCATCGGGATTGAATACAACGGTCACCACGCGCACTTTCCTCCATGGAAGTAATGTCTCAAACAGTCTACGCTTTGATCGTTTCCTGGAAGACCAGTAGTAGTTTCCGATGCACATCTGGAGGCATTCTGTAATATGTGTACTATCAGAGAGTTGATGAAACCAAAATTGCATCGGGATTGAATACAACAGTCACCATGCGTACTTTCCCCCAAGGGAGTAATGTCTCAAACAGTCTACGCTTTGATCGTTCCCTAGAAGACCAGTAGTAGTTTACGATGCACATCTGGAGGCATTCTGTAATCTGTGGACTATCTGAGTGTTGATGAAACACAGAAATTGCATCGGGATTGAATACAACAGTCACCATGCGCATTTTCCTCCACGGGAGTAATGTCTCAAAGAGTCTACCCTTTGATCGTTCCCTGGAAGACCAGTAGTAGTTTCCGTTGCACATCTGGAGGCATACTATAATCTGTGGACTATCTGAGTGTTGATGAAACACAGAAATTGCATCGGGATTGAATACAACAGTCACCATGCGCATTTTCTTCCACTGGAGTAATGTCTCAAAGAGTCTACCCTTTGATCATTCCCTGGAACACCAGTAGTAGTTTCCGTTGCACATCTGGAGGCATTCTATAATCTGTGGACTATCAGAGTGTTGATGAAACACAGAAATTGCATCGGGATTCAATACAACAGTCACCATGCGCACTTTCCTCCATGGGAGTAATGCCTCAAACAGTCTACGGATTGATCGTTTCCTGGAAGTCCAGTAGTAGTTTCCGATGCACATCTGGAGGCATTCTGTAATCTGTGGTCTATCAGAGTGTTGATGAAACACAGAAATTGCATCGGGATTGAATACAACAGTCACCATGCGCAGTTTCCTCCTTGGGAGTAATGTCTCAAACAGTCTACGCTTTGATCGTTTCCTGGAAGACCAGTAGTAGTTTCCGATGCACATCTGGAGGCATTCTGTAATCTGTGGACTATCAGAGTGTTGATGAAACACAGAAATTGCATCGGGATTGAATACAACAGTCACCATGCGCATTTTCCTCCACGGGAGTAATGTCTCAAAGAGTCTACCCTTTGATCATTCCCTGGAACACCAGTAGTAGTTTCCGTTGCACATCTGGAGGCATTCTATAATCTGTGGACTATCAGAGTGTTGATGAAACACAGAAATTGCATCGGGATTCAATACAACAGTCACCATGCGCACTTTCCTCCATGGGAGTAATGCCTCAAACAGTCTACGCTTTGATCGTTTCCTGGAAGTCCAGTAGTAGTTTCCGATGCACATCTGGAGGCATTCTGTAATCTGTGGGATATCAGAGTGTTAATGAAACACAGAAATTGCAGCGGGATTGAATACAAAAGTCACCATGCGCACTTTCCTCCATGGGAGTAATGTCTCAGGCAGTCTACGCTTTGATCGTTCCCTGGAAGACCAGTAGTAGTTTCCGATGCACATCTGGAGGCATTCTGTAATCTGTGGACTATCAGAGTGTTGATGAAACACAGAAATTGCATCGGGATTGAATACAACAGTCACTATGCGCACTTTCCTCCATGGGAGTATTGGCTCAAACAGTCTACGCTTTGATCGTTCCCTGGAAGACCAGTAGTAGTTTCCGTTGCACATCTGGAGGCATTCTGTAATCTGTGGACTATCTGAGTGTTGATGAAACACAGAAATTGCATCGGGATTGAATACAACAGTCACAATGCGCACTTTCCGCTATGGGAGTAATGTCTCAAACAGTTTAAGCTTGATCGTTACCTGGAAGACCAGTAGTAGTTTCCGATGCACATCTGGAGGAATTCTGTAATCTGTGGACTATCAGAGTGTTGATGAAACACAGAAATTTCATCGGGATTGCATACAACAGTCACCATCGGCACTTTCCTCCATGGGAGTAATGTCTCAAACAGTCTACGCTTTGATCGTTTCCTGTAAGACCAGTAGTAGTTTCCGATGCACAACTGGAACCATTCTGTAATCTGTGGACTATCAGAGTGATGATGAAACCAAAATTGCATCGGATTGAATACAACAGTCACCATGCGCACATTCCTCCACAGGAGTAATGTCTCAAACAGTCTACGCTTTGATCGTTCCAAGGAAGACCAGTAGTAGTTTCCGACGCACATCTGGAGCCGTTCTGTAATCTGTGGATTATCAGAGTGTTGATGAAACACAGAAATTGCTTCGGGATTGGATACAACACAAAACATGCGCACTTTCCCCCATGGGAGTAGTGTCTCAAACAGTTTACGCTTTGATCGTTCCCTCGAAGATCAGTAGTAGTTTCCGATGCACATCTGGAGGCATTCTGTAATCTGCGGACTATCTGAGTGTGGATGAAACACAGTAATTGCATCGGGATTCAATACAACAGTCACCATGCGCACTTTCCTCCATGGGTGTAATGTCTCAAACAGTCTAAGCTTTGATCGCTCCCGGGAAGACCAGTAGTAGTTTCCGATGCACATCTGGAGGCATTCTGTAATCAGTGGACTATCAGAGTGTTGATGAAACAAAAATTGCATCGGGATTGAATACAACAGTCACCATGCATACTTTCCTCCATGGGAGTAATGTCTCAAACAGTCTACGATTTGATCGTTCCCTGGAAGGCCAGTAGTAGTTTCCGATGCACATCTGCACGCAATCTGTATTCCTTGGACCTTCAAAGTGTTGATGAAACACAGAAATTTCCTCGTGATGAATACAACAGTCACCATGCGCACTTTCCTCCATGGGAGTAATGTCTCAAACAGTCTACGCTTTGATCGTTCCCTGGAAGACCAGTAGTATTCCGATGCACATCTGGAGGCATTCTGTAATCTGTGGACTATCAGAGTGTTGATGAAACACAGAAATTTCATCGGGATTGAATACAACAGTGGCCATTGGCACCTTCCTCCATGGGAGTAATGTCTCAAACAGTCTACGCTTTGATCGTTCCCTGGAAGACCAGTAGTAGTTTCCGATGCACATCTGGAGGCATTCTGTAATCCTTGGACCTTCAAAGTGTTGATGAAACACAGAAATTGCATCGGGATTGAATACAACGGTCACCACGCGCACTTTCCTCCATGGAAGTAATGTCTCAAACAGTCTACGCTTTGATCGTTTCCTGGAAGACCAGTAGTGGTTTCCGATGCACATCTGGTGGCATTCTGTAATCTGTGGACTATCAGAGTGTTGATAAAACACTGATATTGCATCGGGATTGAATACAACAGTAACCATGCGAACTTACCTCCATGGGAGTAATGTCTGAAACAGTTTACTCTTTGTTCGTTCCCTGGAAGACCTGTAGTAGTTTCCGATGCACATCTGGAGGCATTCTGTAATCTGCGGACTATCAGAGTGTTGATGAAACAAAGAAATTGCATCGGGATTGAATACAACAGTCACCATGCGCACTTACCTCAATGGGAGTAATGTCTCAAACAGTCTACGCTTTGATCGTTCCTTCGAAGACCAGTAGCAGTTTCCGATGCACATCTGGAGGCATTCTGTAAGCTGCGGACTAAATGAGTGTTGATGAAACATAGTAATTGCATCGGGATTGAATACAACAGTCACCATGCGCACTTTCCTCCATGGGTGTAATGTCTCAAACAGTCTAAGTTTTGATCGTTCCCTGGAAGACCAGTAGTAGTTTCCGATGCACATCTGGAGGCATTCTGTAATCTGTGGACTATCAGAGTGTTGATGAAACAAAAATTGCATCGGGATTGAATACAGCAGTCACCATGCATACTTTCCTCCATGGGAGTAATGTCTCAAACAGTCTACGCTTTGATCGTTCCCTGGAAGACCAGTAGTAGTTTCCGATGCACATCTGCACGCAATCTGTATTCCTTGGACCTTCAAAGTGTTGATGAAACACAGAAATTTCCTCGTGATGAATACAACAGTCACCATACGCACTTTCCTCCATGGGAGTAATGTCTCAAACAGTCTACGCTTTGATCGTTCCCTGGAAGACCAGTAGTAGTTCCGATGCACATCTGGAGCCATTCCGTAAACTGTGGACTATCTGAGTGTTGATGAAACACAGAAATTGCATCGGGATTGAATACAACAGTCACCTTGCGCACTTTCCTCCATGGGAGTAATGTCTCAAACAGTCTACGCTTTGATCGTTTCCTGGAAGACCAGTAGTAGTTTACGATGCACATCTGGAGGCATTCTGTAATCTGTGGACTATCAGAGTGATGATGAAACACAGAAATTGCATCGGGATTGAATACAACAGTCACCATGCGCACTTACCTCCATGGGAGTAATGTCTCAAACAGTCTACGCTTTGATCGTTTCCTGGTAGACCAGTAGTAGTTTCCGATGCACATCTGGAGGCATTCTGTAATCTGTGGACTATGAGAGTATTGATGAAACAAAAATTGCATCGGGATTGAACCCAACAGTCACCATGCACACTTTCCTCCATGGGAGTAATGTCTCAAACAGTCTACGCTTTGATCGTTCCCTGGAAGACCAGTAGTGGTTTCCGATGCACATCTGAAGGCATTCTGTAATCTGTGGACTATCACAGTGTTGATGAAACACAGAAATTGCATCGGGATTGAATACAACAGTCACCAGGCGTTATTTCCTCCATGGGAGTAATGTCTCAAACAGTCTACGATTTGATCGTTCCCTGGAAGACCAGTAGTAGTTTCCGATGCACATCTGGAGGCATTCTGTAATCTGTGGACTATCAGAGTGTTGATGGAACACTGATATTGCATCGGGATTGAATACAACAGTAACCATGCGCACTTACCTCCATGGGAGTAATGTCTGAAACAGTTTACTCTTTGATCGTTCCCTGGAAGACCAGTAGTAGTTTCCGATGCACAACTGGAGGCATTCTGTAATCTGTGGACTATCAGAGTGTTGATGAAACCAAAATTGCATCGGATTGAATACAACAGTCACCATGCGCACATTCCTCCACGGGAGTAATGTCTCAAACAGTCTACGATTTGATCGTTCCAAGGAAGACCAGTAGTAGTTTCCGACGCACATCTGGATCCGTTCTGTAATCTGTGGACTATCAGAGTGTTGATGAAACACAGAAATTGCTTCGGGATTGGATACAACACTCAACATGCGCACTTTCCCCCAATGGGAGTAGTGTCTCAAACAGTTTACGCTTTGATCATTCCCTCGAAGACCAGTAGTAGTTTCCGATGCACATCTGGAGGCATTCTGTAGTCTGCGGACTATCTGAGTGTTGATGAAACACAGTAATTGCATCGGGATTCAATACAACAGTCACCATACGCACTTTCCTCCATGGGTGTAATGTCTCAAACAGTCTAAGCTTCGATCGTTCCCTGAAAGACCAGTAGTAGTTTCCGATGCACATCTGGAGGCATTCTGTAATCTGTGGACTATCAGAGTGTTGATGAAACAAAAATTGCATCGGGATTGAATACAACAGTCACCATGCATACTTTCCTCCATGGGAGTAATGTCTCAAACAGTCTACGCTTTGATCGTTCCCTGGAAGGCCAGTAGTAGTTCCGATGCACATCTGGAGGCATTCTGTAATCTGTGGACTATCTGAGTGTTGATGAAACACAGAAATTGCATCGGGATTGAATACAACAGTTACCTTGCGCACTTTCCTCCATGGGAGGAACGTCTCAAACAGTCTACGCTTTGATCGTTTCCTGGAAGACCAGCAGTAGTTTCCGATGCACATCTGGAAGCATTCTGTAGTCTGTGGATTGTCAGAGTGTTGATGAAACACAGAAATTGCATCGGGATTGAATACAACAGTCACCATGCGCACTTACCTCCATGGGAGTAATGTCTCAAACAGTTTAATCTTTGATCGTTCCCTGGAAGACCAGTAGTAGTTTCCGATGCACATCTGGAGGCATTCTGTAATCTGTGGACTATCAGCGTGTTGATGAAACACAGAAATTGCATCGGGATTAAATACAACAGTCACCATGCGCACTTACCTCCATGGGAGTAATAACTCAAACAGTCTACGATTTGATCGTTCCCTGCAAGACCAGTAGTAGTTTCCGATGCACATCTGGAGGCATTCTGTAATCCTTGGACCTTCAAAGTGTTGATGAAACACAGAAATTGCATCGGGATTGAATACAACAGTCACCATGCGCACTTTCCTCCATGGAAGTAATGTCACAAACAGTCTACGCTTTGATCGTTCCCTGGAAGACCAGTAGTAGTATCCGATGCACATCTGTAGGCATTCTGTAATCTGTGGACTGTCAGAGTGTTGATGAAACACAGAAATTGCATCGGGATTGAATACAACAGTCACCATGCGCACTTACCTCCATGGGAGTAATGTCTCAAACAGTCTACGCTTTGATCGTTTCCTGTAAGACCAGTAGTAGTTTCCGATGCACAACTGGGATCATTCTGTAATCTGTGGACTATCTGAGTGTTGATGAAACACAGAAATTGCATCGGGATTGAATACAACAGTCACAATGCGCACTTTCCGCTATGGGAGTAATGTCTCAAACAGTTTAAGCTTGATCGTTACCTGGAAGACCAGTAGTAGTTTCCGATGCACATCTGGAGGAATTCTGTAATCTGTGGACTATCAGAGTGTTGATGAAACACAGAAATTTCATCGGGATTGCATACAACAGTCACCATCGGCACTTTCCTCCATGGGAGTAATGTCTCAAACAGTCTACGCTTTGATCGTTTCCTGTAAGACCAGTAGTAGTTTCCGATGCACAACTGGAACCATTCTGTAATCTGTGGACTATCAGAGTGATGATGAAACCAAAATTGCATCGGATTGAATAC
This sequence comes from Schistocerca gregaria, assembly GCF_023897955.1. NCBI lineage: Eukaryota > Metazoa > Arthropoda > Insecta > Orthoptera > Acrididae > Schistocerca > Schistocerca gregaria. The sequence goes on from NC_064929.1 coordinate 54,573,147, forward strand.
AACAGTCACCATGCGCACATTCCTCCACAGGAGTAATGTCTCAAACAGTCTACGCTTTGATCGTTCCAAGGAAGACCAGTAGTAGTTTCCGACGCACATCTGGAGCCGTTCTGTAATCTGTGGATTATCAGAGTGTTGATGAAACACAGGAATTGCTTCGGGATTGGATACAACACAAAACATGCGCACTTTCCCCCATGGGAGTAGTGTCTCAAACAGTTTACGCTTTGATCGTTCCCTCGAAGACCAGTAGTAGTTTCCGATGCACATCTGGAGGCATTCTGTAATCTGCGGACTATCTGAGTGTGGATGAAACACAGTAATTGCATCGGGATTCAATACAACAGTCACCATGCGCACTTTCCTCCATGGGTGTAATGTCTCAAACAGTCTAAGCTTTGATCGCTCCCGGGAAGACCAGTAGTAGTTTCCGATGCACATCTGGAGGCATTCTGTAATCAGTGGACTATCAGAGTGTTGATGAAACAAAAATTGCATCGGGATTGAATACAACAGTCACCATGCATACTTTCCTCCATGGGAGTAATGTCTCAAACAGTCTACGATTTGATCGTTCCCTGGAAGGCCAGTAGTAGTTTCCGATGCACATCTGCACGCAATCTGTATTCCTTGGACCTTCAAAGTGTTGATGAAACACAGAAATTTCCTCGTGATGAATACAACAGTCACCATGCGCACTTTCCTCCATGGGAGTAATGTCTCAAACAGTCTACGCTTTGATCGTTCCCTGGAAGACCAGTAGTATTCCGATGCACATCTGGAGGCATTCTGTAATCTGTGGACTATCAGAGTGTTGATGAAACACAGAAATTTCATCGGGATTGAATACAAAAGTGGCCATTGGCACCTTCCTCCATGGGAGTAATGTCTCAAACAGTCTACGCTTTGATCATTCCCTGGAAGACCAGTAGTAGTTTCCGATGCACATCTGGAGGCATTCTGTAATCCTTGGACCTTCAAAGTGTTGATGAAACACAGAAATTGCATCGGGATTGAATACAACGGTCACCACGCGCACTTTCCTCCATGGAAGTAATGTCTCAAACAGTCTACGCTTTGATCGTTTCCTGGAAGACCAGTAGTGGTTTCCGATGCACATCTGGAGGCATTCTGTAATCTGTGGACTATCAGAGTGTTGATAAAACACTGATATTGCATCGGGATTGAATACAACAGTAACCATGCGCACTTACCTCCATGGGAGTAATGTCTGAAACAGTTTACTCTTTGTTCGTTCCCTGGAAGACCTGTAGTAGTTTCCGATGCACATCTGGAGGCATTCTGTAATCTGCGGACTATCAGAGTGTTGATGAAACAAAGAAATTGCATCGGGATTGAATACAACAGTCACCATGCGCACTTACCTCAATGGGAGTAATGTCTCAAACAGTCTACGCTTTGATCGTTCCCTCGAAGACCAGTAGCAGTTTCCGATGCACATCTGGAGGCATTCTGTAAGCTGCGGACTAAATGAGTGTTGATGAAACATAGTAATTGCATCGGGATTGAATACAACAGTCACCATGCGCACTTTCCTCCATGGGTGTAATGTCTCAAACAGTCTAAGTTTTGATTGTTCCCTGGAAGACCAGTAGTAGCTTCCGATGCACATCTGGAGGCATTCTGTAATCTGTGGACTATCAGAGTGTTGATGAAACAAAAATTGCATCGGGATTGAATACAGCAGTCACCATGCATACTTTCCTCCATGGGAGTAATGTCTCAAACAGTCTACGCTTTGATCGTTCCCTGGAAGACCAGTAGTAGTTTCCGATGCACATCTGCACGCAATCTGTATTCCTTGGACCTTCAAAGTGTTGATGAAACACAGAAATTTCCTCGTGATGAATACAACAGTCACCATACGCACTTTCCTCCATGGGAGTAATGTCTCAAACAGTCTACGCTTTGATCGTTCCCTGGAAGACCAGTAGTAGTTCCGATGCACATCTGGAGCCATTCCGTAAACTGTGGACTATCTGAGTGTTGATGAAACACAGAAATTGCATCGGGATTGAATACAACAGTCACCTTGCGCACTTTCCTCCATGGGAGTAATGTCTCAAACAGTCTACGCTTTGATCGTTTCCTGGAAGACCAGTAGTAGTTTACGATGCACATCTGGAGGCATTCTGTAATCTGTGGACTATCAGAGTGATGATGAAACACAGAAATTGCATCGGGATTGAATACAACAGTCACCATGCGCACTTACCTCCATGGGAGTAATGTCTCAAACAGTCTACGCTTTGATCGTTTCCTGGTAGACCAGTAGTAGTTTCCGATGCACATCTGGAGGCATTCTGTAATCTGTGGACTATGAGAGTATTGATGAAACAAAAATTGCATCGGGATTGAACCCAACAGTAACCATGCACACTTTCCTCCATGGGAGTAATGTCTCAAACAGTCTACGCTTTGATCGTTCCCTGGAAGACCAGTAGTGGTTTCCGATGCACATCTGAAGGCATTCTGTAATCTGTGGACTATCACAGTGTTGATGAAACACAGAAATTGCATCGGGATTGAATACAACAGTCACCAGGCGTTATTTCCTCCATGGGAGTAATGTCTCAAACAGTCTACGATTTGATCGTTCCCTGGAAGACCAGTAGTAGTTTCCGATGCACATCTGGAGGCATTCTGTAATCTGTGGACTATCAGAGTGTTGATGGAACACTGATATTGCATCGGGATTGAATACAACAGTAACCATGCGCACTTACCTCCATGGGAGTAATGTCTGAAACAGTTTACTCTTTGATCGTTCCCTGGAAGACCAGTAGTAGTTTCCGATGCACAACTGGAGGCATTCTGTAATCTGTGGACTATCAGAGTGTTGATGAAACCAAAATTGCATCGGATTGAATACAACAGTCACCATGCGCACATTCCTCCACGGGAGTAATGTCTCAAACAGTCTACGATTTGATCGTTCCAAGGAAGACCAGTAGTAGTTTCCGACGCACATCTGGATCCGTTCTGTAATCTGTGGACTATCAGAGTGTTGATGAAACACAGAAATTGCTTCGGGATTGGATACAACACTCAACATGCGCACTTTCCCCCAATGGGAGTAGTGTCTCAAACAGTTTACGCTTTGATCATTCCCTCGAAGACCAGTAGTAGTTTCCGATGCACATCTGGAGGCATTCTGTAATCTGCGGACTATCTGAGTGTTGATGAAACACAGTAATTGCATCGGGATTCAATACAACAGTCACCATACGCACTTTCCTCCATGGGTGTAATGTCTCAAACAGTCTAAGCTTTGATCGTTCCCTGAAAGACCAGTAGTAGTTTCCGATGCACATCTGGAGGCATTCTGTAATCTGTGGACTATCAGAGTGTTGATGAAACAAAAATTGCATCGGGATTGAATACAACAGTCACCATGCATACTTTCCTCCATGGGAGTAATGTCTCAAACAGTCTACGCTTTGATCGTTCCCTGGAAGGCCAGTAGTAGTTCCGATGCACATCTGGAGGCATTCTGTAATCTGTGGACTATCTGAGTGTTGATGAAACACAGAAATTGCATCGGGATTGAATACAACAGTTACCTTGCGCACTTTCCTCCATGGGAGGAACGTCTCAAACAGTCTACGCTTTGATCGTTTCCTGGAAGACCAGCAGTAGTTTCCGATGCACATCTGGAAGCATTCTGTAGTCTGTGGATTGTCAGAGTGTTGATGAAACACAGAAATTGCATCGGGATTGAATACAACAGTCACCATGCGCACTTACCTCCATGGGAGTAATGTCTCAAACAGTTTAATCTTTGATCGTTCCCTGGAAGACCAGTAGTAGTTTCCGATGCACATCTGGAGGCATTCTGTAATCTGTGGACTATCAGCGTGTTGATGAAACACAGAAATTGCATCGGGATTAAATACAACAGTCACCATGCGCACTTACCTCCATGGGAGTAATAACTCAAACAGTCTACGATTTGATCGTTCCCTGCAAGACCAGTAGTAGTTTCCGATGCACATCTGGAGGCATTCTGTAATCCTTGGACCTTCAAAGTGTTGATGAAACACAGAAATTGCATCGGGATTGAATACAACAGTCACCATGCGCACTTTCCTCCATGGAAGTAATGTCACAAACAGTCTACGCTTTGATCGTTCCCTGGAAGACCAGTAGTAGTATCCGATGCACATCTGTAGGCATTCTGTAATCTGTGGACTGTCAGAGTGTTGATGAAACACAGAAATTGCATCGGGATTGAATACAACAGTCACCATGCGCACTTACCTCCATGGGAGTAATGTCTCAAACAGTCTACGCTTTGATCGTTTCCTGTAAGACCAGTAGTAGTTTCCGATGCACAACTGGGATCATTCTGTAATCTGTGGACTATCAGAGTGTTGATGAAACCAAAATTGCATCGGATTGAATACAACAGTCACCATGCGCACATTCCTTCACGGGAGTAATGTCTCAAACAGTCTACGCTTTGATCGTTCCCTGGAAGACCAGTAGTAGTTTCCGGTGCACATCTGGAGGCATTCTGTAATCCTTGGACCTTCAAAGTGTTGATGAAACACAGAAATTGCATCGGGATTGAATACAACGGTCACCACGCGCACTTTCCTCCATGGAAGTAATGTCTCAAACAGTCTACGCTTTGATCGTTTCCTGGAAGACCAGTAGTAGTTTCCGATGCACATCTGGAGGCATTCTGTAATATGTGTACTATCAGAGAGTTGATGAAACCAAAATTGCATCGGGATTGAATACAACAGTCACCATGCGTACTTTCCCCCAAGGGAGTCATGTCTCAAACAGTCTACGCTTTGATCGTTCCCTAGAAGACCAGTAGTAGTTTACGATGCACATCTAGAGGCATTCTGTAATCTGTGGACTATCTGAGTGTTGATGAAACACAGAAATTGCATCGGGATTGAATACAACAGTCACCATGCGCAGTTTCCTCCTTGGGAGTAATGTCTCAAACAGTCTACGCTTTGATCGTTTCCTGGAAGACCAGTAGTAGTTTCCGATGCACATCTGGAGGCATTCTGTAATCTGTGGACTGTCAGAGTGTTGATGAAACACAGAAATTGCATCGGGATTAAATACAACAGTCACCATGCGCATTTTCCTCCACGGGAGTAATGTCTCAAAGAGTCTACCCTTTGATCATTCCCTGGAACACCAGTAGTAGTTTCCGTTGCACATCTGGAGGCATTCTATAATCTGTGGACTATCAGAGTGTTGATGAAACACAGAAATTGCATCGGGATTCAATACAACAGTCACCATGCGCACTTTCCTCCATGGGAGTAATGCCTCAAACAGTCTACGCTTTGATCGTTTCCTGGAAGTCCAGTAGTAGTTTCCGATGCACATCTGGAGGCATTCTGTAATCTGTGGGATATCAGAGTGTTAATGAAACACAGAAATTGCAGCGGGATTGAATACAATAGTCACCATGCGCACTTTCCTCCATGGGAGTAATGTCTCAGGCAGTCTACGCTTTGATCGTTCCCTGGAAGACCAGTAGTAGTTTCCGATGCACATCTGGAGGCATTCTGTAATCTGTGGACTATCAGAGTGTTGATGAAACACAGAAATTGCATCGGGATTGAATACAACAGTCACTATGCGCACTTTCCTCCATGGGAGTACTGGCTCAAACAGTCTACGCTTTGATCGTTCCCTGGAAGACCAGTAGTAGTTTCCGTTGCACATCTGGAGGCATTCTGTAATCTGTGGACTATCTGAGTGTTGATGAAACACAGAAATTGCATCGGGATTGAATACAACAGTCACAATGCGCACTTTCCGCTATGGGAGTAATGTCTCAAACAGTTTAAGCTTGATCGTTACCTGGAAGACCAGTAATAGTTTCCGATGCACATCTGGAGGCATTCTGTAATCTGTGGACTATCAGAGTGTTGATGAAACACAGAAATTTCATCGGGATTGCATACAACAGTCACCATCGGCACTTTCCTCCATGGGAGTAATGTCTCAAACAGTCTACGCTTTGATCGTTTCCTGTAAGACCAGTAGTAGTTTCCGATGCACAACTGGAACCATTCTGTAATCTGTGGACTATCAGAGTGATGATGAAACCAAAATTGCATCGGATTGAATACAACAGTCACCATGCGCACATTCCTCCACAGGAGTAATGTCTCAAACAGTCTACGCTTTGATCGTTCCAAGGAAGACCAGTAGTAGTTTCCGACGCACATCTGGAGCCGTTCTGTAATCTGTGGATTATCAGAGTGTTGATGAAACACAGAAATTGCTTCGGGATTGGATACAACACAAAACATGCGCACTTTCCCCCATGGGAGTAGTGTCTCAAACAGTTTACGCTTTGATCGTTCCCTCGAAGACCAGTAGTAGTTTCCGATGCACATCTGGAGGCATTCTGTAATCTGCGGACTATCTGAGTGTGGATGAAACACAGTAATTGCATCGGGATTCAATACAACAGTCACCATGCGCACTTTCCTCCATGGGTGTAATGTCTCAAACAGTCTAAACTTTGATCGCTCCCTGGAAGACCAGTAGTAGTTTCCGATGCACATCTGGAGGCATTCTGTAATCAGTGGACTATCAGAGTGTTGATGAAACAAAAATTGCATCGGGATTGAATACAACAGTCACCATGCATACTTTCCACCATGGGAGTAATGTCTCAAACAGTCTACGATTTGATCGTTCCCTGGAAGGCCAGTAGTAGTTTCCGATGCACATCTGCACGCAATCTGTATTCCTTGGACCTTCAAAGTGTTGATGAAACACAGAAATTTCCTCGTGATGAATACAACAGTCACCATGCGCACTTTCCTCCATGGGAGTAATGTCTCAAACAGTCTACGCTTTGATCGTTCCCTGGAAGACCAGTAGTATTCCGATGCACATCTGGAGGCATTCTGTAATCTGTGGACTATCAGAGTGTTGATGAAACACAGAAATTGCATCGGGATTGAATACAACAGTGGCCATTGGCACCTTCCTCCATGGGAGTAATGTCTCAAACAGTCTACGCTTTGATCGTTCCCTGGAAGACCAGTAGTAGTTTCCGATGCACATCTGGAGGCATTCTGTAATCCTTGGACCTTCAAAGTGTTGATGAAACACAGAAATTGCATCGGGATTGAATACAACAGTCACCACGCGCACTTTCCTCCATGGAAGTAATGTCTCAAACAGTCTACGCTTTGATCGTTTCCTGGAAGACCAGTAGTAGTTTCCGATGCACATCTGGAGGCATTCTGTAATATGTGTACTATCAGAGAGTTGATGAAACCAAAATTGCATCGGGATTGAATACAACAGTCACCATGCGTACTTTCCCCCAAGGGAGTAATGTCTCAAACAGTCTACGCTTTGATCGTTCCCTAGAAGACCAGTAGTAGTTTACGATGCACATCTAGAGGCATTCTGTAATCTGTGGACTATCTGAGTGTTGATGAAAAACAGAAATTGCATCGGGATTGAATACAACAGTCACCATGCGCATTTTCCTCCACGGGAGTAATGTCTCAAAGAGTCTACCCTTTGATCATTCCCTGGAACACCAGTAGTAGTTTCCGTTGCACATCTGGAGGCTTTCTATAATCTGTGGACTATCTGAGTGTTGATGAAACACAGAAATTGCATCGGGATTGAATACAACAGTCACCATGCGCATTTTCTTCCACAGGAGTAATGTCTCAAAGAGTCTACCCTTTGATCATTCCCTGGAACACCAGTAGTAGTTTCCGTTGCACATCTGGAGGCATTCTATAATCTGTGGACTATCAGAGTGTTGATGAAACACAGAAATTGCATCGGGATTCAATACAACAGTCACCATGCGCACTTTCCTCCATGGGAGTAATGCCTCAAACAGTCTACGGATTGATCGTTTCCTGGAAGTCCAGTAGTAGTTTCCGATGCACATCTGGAGGCATTCTGTAATCTGTGGTCTATCAGAGTGTTGATGAAACACAGAAATTGCATCGGGATTGAATACAACAGTCACCATGCGCAGTTTCCTCCTTGGGAGTAATGTCTCAAACAGTCTACGCTTTGATCGTTTCCTGGAAGACCAGTAGTAGTTTCCGATGCACATCTGGAGGCATTCTGTAATCTGTGGACTGTCAGAGTGTTGATGAAACACAGAAATTGCATCGGGATTAAATACAACAGTCACCATGCGCATTTTCCTCCACGGGAGTAATGTCTCAAAGAGTCTACCCTTTGATCATTCCCTGGAACACCAGTAGTAGTTTCCGTTGCACATCTGGAGGCATTCTATAATCTGTGGACTATCAGAGTGTTGATGAAACACAGAAATTGCATCGGGATTCAATACAACAGTCACCATGCGCACTTTCCTCCATGGGAGTAATGCCTCAAACAGTCTACGCTTTGATCGTTTCCTGGAAGTCCAGTAGTAGTTTCCGATGCACATCTGGAGGCATTCTGTAATCTGTGGGATATCAGAGTGTTAATGAAACACAGAAATTGCAGCGGGATTGAATACAATAGTCACCATGCGCACTTTCCTCCATGGGAGTAATGTCTCAGGCAGTCTACGCTTTGATCGTTCCCTGGAAGACCAGTAGTAGTTTCCGATGCACATCTGGAGGCATTCTGTAATCTGTGGACTATCAGAGTGTTGATGAAACACAGAAATTGCATCGGGATTGAATACAACAGTCACTATGCGCACTTTCCTCCATGGGAGTACTGGCTCAAACAGTCTACGCTTTGATCGTTCCCTGGAAGACCAGTAGTAGTTTCCGTTGCACATCTGGAGGCATTCTGTAATCTGTGGACTATCTGAGTGTTGATGAAACACAGAAATTGCATCGGGATTGAATACAACAGTCACAATGCGCACTTTCCGCTATGGGAGTAATGTCTCAAACAGTTTAAGCTTGATCGTTACCTGGAAGACCAGTAATAGTTTCCGATGCACATCTGGAGGCATTCTGTAATCTGTGGACTATCAGAGTGTTGATGAAACACAGAAATTTCATCGGGATTGCATACAACAGTCACCATCGGCACTTTCCTCCATGGGAGTAATGTCTCAAACAGTCTACGCTTTGATCGTTTCCTGTAAGACCAGTAGTAGTTTCCGATGCACAACTGGAACCATTCTGTAATCTGTGGACTATCAGAGTGATGATGAAACCAAAATTGCATCGGATTGAATACAACAGTCACCATGCGCACATTCCTCCACAGGAGTAATGTCTCAAACAGTCTACGCTTTGATCGTTCCAAGGAAGACCAGTAGTAGTTTCCGACGCACATCTGGAGCCGTTCTGTAATCTGTGGATTATCAGAGTGTTGATGAAACACAGAAATTGCTTCGGGATTGGATACAACACTAAACATGCGCACTTTCCCCCATGGGAGTAGTGTCTCAAACAGTTTACGCTTTGATCGTTCCCTCGAAGACCAGTAGTAGTTTCCGATGCACATCTGGAGGCATTCTGTAATCTGCGGACTATCTGAGTGTGGATGAAACACAGTAATTGCATCGGGATTCAATACAACAGTCACCATGCGCACTTTCCTCCATGGGTGTAATGTCTCAAACAGTCTAAACTTTGATCGCTCCCTGGAAGACCAGTAGTAGTTTCCGATGCACATCTGGAGGCATTCTGTAATCAGTGGACTATCAGAGTGTTGATGAAACAAAAATTGCATCGGGATTGAATACAACAGTCACCATGCATACTTTCCACCATGGGAGTAATGTCTCAAACAGTCTACGATTTGATCGTTCCCTGGAAGGCCAGTAGTAGTTTCCGATGCACATCTGCACGCAATCTGTATTCCTTGGACCTTCAAAGTGTTGATGAAACACAGAAATTTCCTCGTGATGAATACAACAGTCACCATGCGCACTTTCCTCCATGGGAGTAATGTCTCAAACAGTCTACGCTTTGATCGTTCCCTGGAAGACCAGTAGTATTCCGATGCACATCTGGAGGCATTCTGTAATCTGTGGACTATCAGAGTGTTGATGAAACACAGAAATTGCATCGGGATTGAATACAACAGTGGCCATTGGCACCTTCCTCCATGGGAGTAATGTCTCAAACAGTCTACGCTTTGATCGTTCCCTGGAAGACCAGTAGTAGTTTCCGATGCACATCTGGAGGCATTCTGTAATCCTTGGACCTTCAAAGTGTTGATGAAACACAGAAATTGCATCGGGATTGAATACAACAGTCACCACGCGCACTTTCCTCCATGGAAGTAATGTCTCAAACAGTCTACGCTTTGATCGTTTCCTGGAAGACCAGTAGTGGTTTCCGATGCACATCTGGAGGCATTTTGTAATCTGTGGACTATCAGAGTGTTGATAAAACACTGATATTGCATCGGGATTGAATACAACAGTCACCATGCGCACTTACCTCAATGGGAGTAATGTCTCAAACAGTCTACGCTTTGATCGTTCCCTCGAAGACCAGTAGCAGTTTCCGATGCACATCTGGAGGCATTCTGTAAGCTGCGGACTAAATGAGTGTTGATGAAACATAGTAATTGCATCGGGATTGAATACAACAGTCACCATGCGCACTTACCTCCATGGGTGTAATGTCTCAAACAGTCTAAGTTTTGATCGTTCCCTGGAAGACCAGTAGTAGTTTCCGATGCACATCTGGAGGCATTCTGTAATCTGTGGACTATCTGAGTGTTGATGAAACACAGAAATTGCATCGGGATAAAATACAACAGTGGCCATTGGCACCTTCCTCCATGGGAGTAATGTCTCAAACAGTCTACGCTTTGATCGTTCCCTGGAAGACCAGTAGTAGTTTCCGATGCACATCTGGAGGCATTCTGTAATCCTTGGACCTTCAAAGTGTTGATGAAACACAGAAATTGCATCGGGATTGAATACAACAGTCACCACGCGCACTTTCCTCCATGGAAGTAATGTCTCAAACAGTCTACGCTTTGATCGTTTCCTGGAAGACCAGTAGTGGTTTCCGATGCACATCTGGAGGCATTCTGTAATCTGTGGACTATCAGAGTGTTGATGAAACACAGAAATTGCATCGGGATTGAATACAACAGTCACCATGCGCATTTTCCTCCACGGGAGTAATGTCTCAAAGAGTCTACCCTTTGATCATTCCCTGGAACACCAGTAGTAGTTTCCGTTGCACATCTGGAGGCTTTCTATAATCTGTGGACTATCTGAGTGTTGATGAAACACAGAAATTGCATCGGGATTGAATACAACAGTCACCATGCGCATTTTCTTCCACAGGAGTAATGTCTCAAAGAGTCTACCCTTTGATCATTCCCTGGAACACCAGTAGTAGTTTCCGTTGCACATCTGGAGGCATTCTATAATCTGTGGACTATCAGAGTGTTGATGAAACACAGAAATTGCATCGGGATTCAATACAACAGTCACCATGCGCACTTTCCTCCATGGGAGTAATGCCTCAAACAGTCTACGGATTGATCGTTTCCTGGAAGTCCAGTAGTAGTTTCCGATGCACATCTGGAGGCATTCTGTAATCTGTGGTCTATCAGAGTGTTGATGAAACACAGAAATTGCATCGGGATTGAATACAACAGTCACCATGCGCAGTTTCCTCCTTGGGAGTAATGTCTCAAACAGTCTACGCTTTGATCGTTTCCTGGAAGACCAGTAGTAGTTTCCGATGCACATCTGGAGGCATTCTGTAATCTGTGGACTGTCAGAGTGTTGATGAAACACAGAAATTGCATCGGGATTAAATACAACAGTCACCATGCGCATTTTCCTCCACGGGAGTAATGTCTCAAAGAGTCTACCCTTTGATCATTCCCTGGAACACCAGTAGTAGTTTCCGTTGCACATCTGGAGGCATTCTATAATCTGTGGACTATCAGAGTGTTGATGAAACACAGAAATTGCATCGGGATTCAATACAACAGTCACCATGCGCACTTTCCTCCATGGGAGTAATGCCTCAAACAGTCTACGCTTTGATCGTTTCCTGGAAGTCCAGTAGTAGTTTCCGATGCACATCTGGAGGCATTCTGTAATCTGTGGGATATCATAGTGTTAATGAAACACAGAAATTGCAGCGGGATTGAATACAACAGTCACCATGCGCACTTTCCTCCATGGGAGTAATGTCTCAGGCAGTCTACGCTTTGATCGTTCCCTGGAAGACCAGTAGTAGTTTCCGATGCACATCTGGAGGCATTCTGTAATCTGTGGACTATCAGAGTGTTGATGAAACACAGAAATTGCATCGGGATTGAATACAACAGTCACTATGCGCACTTTCCTCCATGGGAGTACTGGCTCAAACAGTCTACGCTTTGATCGTTCCCTGGAAGACCAGTAGTAGTTTCCGTTGCACATCTGGAGGCATTCTGTAATCTGTGGACTATCTGAGTGTTGATGAAACACAGAAATTGCATCGGGATTGAATACAACAGTCACAATGCGCACTTTCCGCTATGGGAGTAATGTCTCAAACAGTTTAAGCTTGATCGTTACCTGGAAGACCAGTAGTAGTTTCCGATGCACATCTGGAGGCATTCTGTAATCTGTGGACTATCAGAGTGTTGATGAAACACAGAAATTTCATCGGGATTGCATACAACAGTCACCATCGGCACTTTCCTCCATGGGAGTAATGTCTCAAACAGTCTACGCTTTGATCGTTTCCTGTAAGACCAGTAGTAGTTTCCGATGCACAACTGGAACCATTCTGTAATCTGTGGACTATCAGAGTGATGATGAAACCAAAATTGCATCGGATTGAATACAACAGTCACCATGCGCACATTCCTCCACAGGAGTAATGTCTCAAACAGTCTACGCTTTGATCGTTCCAAGGAAGACCAGTAGTAGTTTCCGACGCACATCTGGAGCCGTTCTGTAATCTGTGGATTATCAGAGTGTTGATGAAACACAGAAATTGCTTCGGGATTGGATACAACACAAAACATGCGCACTTTCCCCATTGGGAGTAGTGTCTCAAACAGTTTACGCTTTGATCGTTCCCTCGAAGACCAGTAGTAGTTTCCGATGCACATCTGGAGGCATTCTGTAATCTGCGGACTATCTGAGTGTGGATGAAACACAGTAATTGCATCGGGATTCAATACAACAGTCACCATGCGCACTTTCCTCCATGGGTGTAATGTCTCAAACAGTCTAAACTTTGATCGCTCACTGGAAGACCAGTAGTAGTTTCCGATGCACATCTGGAGGCATTCTGTAATCAGTGGACTATCAGAGTGTTGATGAAACAAAAATTGCATCGGGATTGAATACAACAGTCACCATGCATACTTTCCACCATGGGAGTAATGTCTCAAACAGTCTACGATTTGATCGTTCCCTGGAAGGCCAGTAGTAGTTTCCGATGCACATCTGCACGCAATCTGTATTCCTTGGACCTTCAAAGTGTTGATGAAACACAGAAATTTCCTCGTGATGAATACAACAGTCACCATGCGCACTTTCCTCCATGGGAGTAATGTCTCAAACAGTCTACGCTTTGATCGTTCCCTGGAAGACCAGTAGTATTCCGATGCACATCTGGAGGCATTCTGTAATCTGTGGACTATCAGAGTGTTGATGAAACACAGAAATTGCATCGGGATTGAATACAACAGTGGCCATTGGCACCTTCCTCCATGGGAGTAATGTCTCAAACAGTCTACGCTTTGATCGTTCCCTGGAAGACCAGTAGTAGTTTCCGATGCACATCTGGAGGCATTCTGTAATCCTTGGACCTTCAAAGTGTTGATGAAACACAGAAATTGCATCGGGATTGAATACAACAGTCACCACGCGCACTTTCCTCCATGGAAGTAATGTCTCAAACAGTCTACGCTTTGATCGTTTCCTGGAAGACCAGTAGTGGTTTCCGATGCACATCTGGAGGCATTTTGTAATCTGTGGACTATCAGAGTGTTGATAAAACACTGATATTGCATCGGGATTGAATACAACAGTAACCATGCGCACTTACCTCCATGGGAGTAATGTCTGAAACAGTTTACTCTTTGTTCGTTCCCTGGAAGACCTGTAGTAGTTTCCGATGCACATCTGGAGGCATTCTGTAATCTGCGGACTATCAGAGTGTTGATGAAACAAAGAAATTGCATCGGGATTGAATACAACAGTCACCATGCGCACTTACCTCAATGGGAGTAATGTCTCAAACAGTCTACGCTTTGATCGTTCCCTCGAAGACCAGTAGCAGTTTCCGATGCACATCTGGAGGCATTCTGTAAGCTGCGGACTAAATGAGTGTTGATGAAACATAGTAATTGCATCGGGATTGAATACAACAGTCACCATGCGCACTTTCCTCCATGGGTGTAATGTCTCAAACAGTCTAAGTTTTGATCGTTCCCTGGAAGACCAGTAGTAGTTTCCGATGCACATCTGGAGGCATTCTGTAATCTGTGGACTATCTGAGTGTTGATGAAACACAGAAATTGCATCGGGATTCAATACAACAGTGGCCATTGGCACCTTCCTCCATGGGAGTAATGTCTCAAACAGTCTACGCTTTGATCGTTCCCTGGAAGACCAGTAGTAGTTTCCGATGCACATCTGGAGGCATTCTGTAATCCTTGGACCTTCAAAGTGTTGATGAAACACAGAAATTGCATCGGGATTGAATACAACAGTCACCACGCGCACTTTCCTCCATGGAAGTAATGTCTCAAACAGTCTACGCTTTGATCGTTTCCTGGAAGACCAGTAGTGGTTTCCGATGCACATCTGGAGGCATTCTGTAATCTGTGGACTATCAGAGTGTTGATGAAACACAGAAATTGCATCGGGATTGAATACAACAGTCACCATTGGCACCTTCCTCCATGGGAGTAATGTCTCAAACAGTCTACGCTTTGATCGTCCCCTGGAAGACCAGTAGTAGTTTCCGGTGCACATCTGGAGGCATTCTGTAATCCTTGGACCTTCAAAGTGTTGATGAAACACAGAAATTGCATCGGGATTGAATACAACGGTCACCACGCGCACTTTCCTCCATGGAAGTAATGTCTCAAACAGTCTACGCTTTGATCGTTTCCTGGAAGACCAGAAGTAGTTTCCGATGCACATCTGGAGGCATTCTGTAATATGTGTACTATCAGAGAGTTGATGAAACCAAAATTGCATCGGGATTGAATACAACAGTCACCATGCGTACTTTCCCCCAAGGGAGTAATGTCTCAAACAGTCTACGCTTTGATCGTTCCCTGGAAAACCAGTAGTAGTTTACGATGCACATCTGGAGGCATTCTGTAATCTGTGGGATATCAGAGTGTTAATGAAACACAGAAATTGCAGCGGGATTGAATACAACAGTCACCATGCGCACTTTCCTCCATGGGAGTAATGTCTCAGGCAGTCTACGCTTTGATCGTTCCCTGGAAGACCAGTAGTAGTTTCCGATGCACATCTGGAGGCATTCTGTAATCTGTGGACTATCAGAGTGTTGATGAAACAAAAATTGCATCGGGATTGAATACAACAGTCACCATGCATACTTTCCTCCATGGGAGTAATGTCTCAAACAGTCTACGATTTGATCGTTCCCTGGAAGGCCAGTAGTAGTTTCCGATGCACATCTGCACGCAATCTGTATTCCTTGGTCCTTCAAAGTGTTGATGAAACACAGAAATTTCCTCGTGATGAATACAACAGTCACCATGCGCACTTTCCTCCATGGGAGTAATGTCTCAAACAGTCTACGCTTTGATCGTTCCCTGGAAGACCAGTAGTATTCCGATGCACATCTGGAGGCATTCTGTAATCTGTGGACTATCAGAGTGTTGATGAAACACAGAAATTGCATCGGGATTGAATACAACAGTGGCCATTGGCACCTTCCTCCATGGGAGTAATGTCTCAAACAGTCTACGCTTTGATCGTTCCCTGGAAGACCAGTAGTAGTTTCCGATGCACATCTGGAGGCATTCTGTAATCCTTGGACCTTCAAAGTGTTGATGAAACACAGAAATTGCATCGGGATTGAATACAACAGTCACCACGCGCACTTTCCTCCATGGAAGTAATGTCTCAAACAGTCTACGCTTTGATCGTTTCCTGGAAGACCAGTAGTGGTTTCCGATGCACATCTGGAGGCATTCTGTAATCTGTGGACTATCAGAGTGTTGATAAAACACTGATATTGCATCGGGATTGAATACAACAGTAACCATGCGCACTTACCTCCATGGGAGTAATGTCTGAAACAGTTTACTCTTTGTTCGTTCCCTGGAAGACCTGCAGTAGTTTCCGATGCACATCTGGAGGCATTCTGTAATCTGCGGACTATCAGAGTGTTGATGAAACAAAGAAATTGCATCGGGATTGAATACAACAGTCACCATGCGCACTTACCTCAATGGGAGTAATGTCTCAAACAGTCTACGCTTTGATCGTTCCCTCGAAGACCAGTAGCAGTTTCCGATGCACATCTGGAGGCATTCTGTAAGCTGCGGACTAAATGAGTGTTGATGAAACATAGTAATTGCATCGGGATTGAATACAACAGTCACCATGCGCACTTTCCTCCATGGGTGTAATGTCTCAAACAGTCTAAGTTTTGATCGTTCCCTGGAAGACCAGTAGTAGTTTCCGATGCACATCTGGAGGCATTCTGTAATCTGTGGACTATCAGAGTGTTGATGAAACAAAAATTGCATCGGGATTGAATACAACAGTCACCATGCATACTTTCCTCCAGGGGAGTAATGTCTCAAACAGTCTACGTTTTTGATCGTTCCCTGGAGGACCAGTAGTAGTTTCCGATGCACATCTGCACGCAATCTGTATTCCTTGGACCTTCAAAGTGTTGACGAAACACAGAAATTTCCTCGTGATGAATACAACAGTCACCATACGCACTTTCCTCCATGGGAGTAATGTCTCAAACAGTCTACGCTTTGATCGTTCCCTGGAAGACCAGTAGTAGTTCCGATGCACATCTGGAGCCATTCCGTAAACTGTGGACTATCTGAGTGTTGATGAAACACAGAAATGGCATCGGGATTGAATACAACAATCACCTTGCGCACTTTCCTCCATGGGAGTAATGTCTCAAACAGTCTACGCTTTGATCGTTTCCTGGAAGACCAGTAGTAGTTTACGATGCACATCTGGAGGCATTCTGTAATCTGTGGACTATCAGAGTGATGATGAAACTCAGAAATTGCATCGGGATTGAATACAACAGTCACCATGCGCACTTACCTCCATGGGAGTAATGTCTCAAACAGTCTACGCTTTGATCGTTTCCTGGTAGACCAGTAGTAGTTTCCGATGCACATCTGGAGGCATTCTGTAATCTGTGGACTATGAGAGTATTGATGAAACAAAAATTGCATCGGGATTGAACCCAACAGTCACCATGCACACTTTCCTCCATGGGAGTAATGTCTCAAACAGTCTACGCTTTGATCGTTCCCTGAAGACCATTAGTGGTTTCCGATGCACATCTGAAGGCATTCTGTAATCTGTGGACTATCACAGTGTTGATGAAACACAGAAATTGCATCGGGATTGAATACAACAGTCACCAGGCGTTATTTCCTCCATGGGAGTAATGTCTCAAACAGTCTACGATTTGATCGTTCCCTGGAAGACCAGTAGTAGTTTCCGATGCACAACTGGAGGCATTCTGTAATCTGTGGACTATCAGAGTGTTGATGAAACCAAAATTGCATCGGATTGAATACAACAGTCACCATGCGCACATTCCTCCACAGGAGTAATGTCTCAAACAGTCTACGATTTGATCGTTCCAAGGAAGACCAGTAGTAGTTTCCGACGCACATCTGGATCCGTTCTGTAATCTGTGGACTATCAGAGTGTTGATGAAACACAGAAATTGCTTCGGGATTGGATACAACACTCAACATGCGCACTTTCCCCCAATGGGAGTAGTGTCTCAAACAGTTTACGCTTTGATCATTCCCTCGAAGACCAGTAGTAGTTTCCGATGCACATCTGGAGGCATTCTGTAATCTGCGGACTATCTGAGTGTTGATGAAACACAGTAATTGCATCGGGATTCAATACAACAGTCACCATACGCACTTTCCTCCATGGGTGTAATGTCTCAAACAGTCTAAGCTTTGATCGTTCCCTGAAAGACCAGTAGTAGTTTCCGATGCACATCTGGAGGCATTCTGTAATCTGTGGACTATCAGAGTGTTGATGAAACAAAAATTGCATCGGGATTGAATACAACAGTCACCATGCATACTTTCCTCCATGGGAGTAATGTCTCAAACAGTCTACGCTTTGATCGTTCCCTGGAAGGCCAGTAGTAGTTCCGATGCACATCTGGAGGCATTCTGTAATCTGTGGACTATCTGAGTGTTGATGAAACACAGAAATTGCATCGGGATTGAATACAACAGTTACCTTGCGCACTTTCCTCCATGGGAGGAACGTCTCAAACAGTCTACGCTTTGATCGTTTCCTGGAAGACCAGTAGTAGTTTCCGATGCACATCTGGAAGCATTCTGTAGTCTGTGGATTGTCAGAGTGTTGATGAAACACAGAAATTGCATCGGGATTGAATACAACAGTCACCATGCGCACTTACCTCCATGGGAGTAATGTCTCAAACAGTTTAATCTTTGATCGTTCCCTGGAAGACCAGTAGTAGTTTCCGATGCACATCTGGAGGCATTCTGTAATCTGTGGACTATCAGAGTGTTGATGAAACACAGAAATTGCATCGGGATTAAATACAACAGTCACCATGCGCACTTACCTCCATGGGAGTAATAACTCAAACAGTCTACGATTTGATCGTTCCCTGCAAGGCCAGTAGTAGTTTCCGATGCACATCTGGAGGCATTCTGTAATCTGTGGACTATCAGAGTGTTGATGAAACACAGAAATTGCATCGGGATTAAATACAACAGTCACCATGCGCACTTACCTCCATGGGAGTAATAACTCAAACAGTCTACGATTTGATCGTTCCCTGCAAGACCAGTAGTAGTTTCCGATGCACATCTGGAGGCATTCTGTAATCCTTGGACCTTCAAAGTGTTGATGAAACACAGAAATTGCATCGGGATTGAATACAACAGTCACCATGCGCACTTTCCTCCATGGAAGTAATGTCACAAACAGTCTACGCTTTGATCGTTCCCTGGAAGACCAGTAGTAGTTTCCGATGCACATCTGGAGGCATTCTGTAATCTGCGGACTATCTGAGTGTTGATGAAACACAGTAATTGCATCGGGATTCAATACAACAGTCACCATACGCACTTTCCTCCATGGGTGTAATGTCTCAAACAGTCTAAGCTTTGATCGTTCCCTGAAAGACCAGTAGTAGTTTCCGATGCACATCTGGAGGCATTCTGTAATCTGTGGACTATCAGAGTGTTGATGAAACAAAAATTGCATCGGGATTGAATACAACAGTCACCATGCATACTTTCCTCCATGGGAGTAATGTCTCCAACAGTCTACGCTTTGATCGTTCCCTGGAAGGCCAGTAGTAGTTCCGATGCACATCTGGAGGCATTCTGTAGTCTGTGGATTGTCAGAGTGTTGATGAAACACAGAAATTGCATCGGGATTAAATACAACAGTCACCATGCGCACTTACCTCCATGGGAGTAATAACTCAAACAGTCTACGATTTGATCGTTCCCTGCAAGACCAGTAGTAGTTTCCGATGCACATCTGGAGGCATTCTGTAATCCTTGGACCTTCAAAGTGTTGATGAAACACAGAAATTGCATCGGGATTGAATACAACAGTCACCATGCGCACTTTCCTCCATGGGAGTAATGTCTCAAACAGTCTACGCTTTGATCGTTCCCTGGAAGACCAGTAGTATTCCGATGCACATCTGGAGGCATTCTGTAATCTGTGGACTATCAGAGTGTTGATGAAACACAGAAATTGCATCGGGATTGAATACAACAGTGGCCATTGGCACCTTCCTCCATGGGAGTAATGTCTCAAACAGTCTACGCTTTGATCGTTCCCTGGAAGACCAGTAGTAGTTTCCGATGCACATCTGGAGGCATTCTGTAATCCTTGGACCTTCAAAGTGTTGATGAAACACAGAAATTGCATCGGGATTGAATACAACAGTCACCATGCGCAGTTTCCTCCTTGGGAGTAATGTCTCAAACAGTCTACGCTTTGATCGTTTCCTGGAAGACCAGTAGTAGTTTCCGATGCACATCTGGAGGCATTCTGTAATCTGTGGACTGTTAGAGTGTTGATGAAACACAGAAATTGCATCGGGATTAAATACAACAGTCACCATGCGCATTTTCCTCCACGGGAGTAATGTCTCAAAGAGTCTACCCTTTGATCATTCCCTGGAACACCAGTAGTAGTTTCCGTTGCACATCTGGAGGCATTCTGTAATCTGCGGACTATCAGAGTGTTGATGAAACGAAGAAATTGCATCGGGATTGTATACAACAGTCACCATGCGCACTTACCTCAATGGGAGTAATGTCTCAAACAGTCTACGCTTTGATCGTTCCCTCGAAGACCAGTAGCAGTTTCCGATGCACATCTGGAGGCATTCTGTAAGCTGCGGACTAAATGAGTGTTGATGAAACATAGTAATTGCATCGGGATTGAATACAACAGTCACCATGCGCACTTTCCTCCATGGGTGTAATGTCTCAAACAGTCTAAGTTTTGATCGTTCCCTGGAAGACCAGTAGTAGTTTCCGATGCACATCTGGAGGCATTCTGTAATCTGTGGACTATCTGAGTGTTGATGAAACACAGAAATTGCATCGGGATTCAATACAACAGTGGCCATTGGCACCTTCCTCCATGGGAGTAATGTCTCAAACAGTCTACGCTTTGATCGTTCCCTGGAAGACCAGTAGTAGTTTCCGATGCACATCTGGAGGCATTCTGTAATCCTTGGACCTTCAAAGTGTTGATGAAACACAGAAATTTCATCGGGATTGAATACAACAGTCACCACGCGCACTTTCCTCCATGGAAGTAATGTCTCAAACAGTCTACGCTTTGATCGTTTCCTGGAAGACCAGTAGTGGTTTCCGATGCACATCTGGAGGCATTCTGTAATCTGTGGACTATCAGAGTGTTGATGAAACACAGAAATTGCATCGGGATTGAATACAACAGTCACCATTGGCACCTTCCTCCATGGGAGTAATGTCTCAAACAGTCTACGCTTTGATCGTCCCCTGGAAGACCAGTAGTAGTTTCCGGTGCACATCTGGAGGCATTCTGTAATCCTTGGACCTTCAAAGTGTTGATGAAACACAGAAATTGCATCGGGATTGAATACAACGGTCACCACGCGCACTTTCCTCCATGGAAGTAATGTCTCAAACAGTCTACGCTTTGATCGTTTCCTGGAAGACCAGTAGTAGTTTCCGATGCACATCTGGAGGCATTCTGTAATATGTGTACTATCAGAGAGTTGATGAAACCAAAATTGCATCGGGATTGAATACAACAGTCACCATGCGTACTTTCCCCCAAGGGAGTAATGTCTCAAACAGTCTACGCTTTGATCGTTCCCTGGAAAACCAGTAGTAGTTTACGATGCACATCTGGAGGCATTCTGTAATCTGTGGGATATCAGAGTGTTAATGAAACACAGAAATTGCAGCGGGATTGAATACAACAGTCACCATGCGCACTTTCCTCCATGGGAGTAATGTCTCAGGCAGTCTACGCTTTGATCGTTCCCTGGAAGACCAGTAGTAGTTTCCGATGCACATCTGGAGGCATTCTGTAATCTGTGGACTATCAGAGTGTTGATGAAACACAGAAATTGCATCGGGATTGAATACAACAGTCACTATGCGCACTTTCCTCCATGGGAGTACTGGCTCAAACAGTCTACGCTTTGATCGTTCCCTGGAAGACCAGTAGTAGTTTCCGTTGCACATCTGGAGGCATTCTGTAATCTGTGGACTATCTGAGTGTTGATGAAACACAGAAATTGCATCGGGATTGAATACAACAGTCACAATGCGCACTTTCCGCTATGGGAGTAATGTCTCAAACAGTTTAAGCTTGATCGTTACCTGGAAGACCAGTAGTAGTTTCCGATGCACATCTGGAGGCATTCTGTAATCTGTGGACTATCAGAGTGTTGATGAAACACAGAAATTTCATCGGGATTGCATACAACAGTCACCATCGGCACTTTCCTCCATGGGAGTAATGTCTCAAACAGTCTACGCTTTGATCGTTTCCTGTAAGACCAGTAGTAGTTTCCGATGCACAACTGGAACCATTCTGTAATCTGTGGACTATCAGAGTGATGATGAAACCAAAATTGCATCGGATTGAATACAACAGTCACCATGCGCACATTCCTCCACAGGAGTAATGTCTCAAACAGTCTACGCTTTGATCGTTCCAAGGAAGACCAGTAGTAGTTTCCGACGCACATCTGGAGCCGTTCTGTAATCTGTGGATTATCAGAGTGTTGATGAAACACAGAAATTGCTTCGGGATTGGATACAACACAAAACATGCGCACTTTCCCCCATGGGAGTAGTGTCTCAAACAGTTTACGCTTTGATCGTTCCCTCGAAGACCAGTAGTAGTTTCCGATGCACATCTGGAGGCATTCTGTAATCTGCGGACTATCTGAGTGTGGATGAAACACAGTAATTGCATCGGGATTCAATACAACAGTCACCACGCGCACTTTCCTCCATGGAAGTAATGTCTCAAACAGTCTACGCTTTGATCGTTTCCTGGAAGACCAGTAGTGGTCTCCGATGCACATCTGGAGGCATTCTGTAATCTGTGGACTATCAGAGTGTTGATAAAACACTGATATTGCATCGGGATTGAATACAACAGTAACCATGCGCACTTACCTCCATGGGAGTAATGTCTGAAACAGTTTACTCTTTGTTCGTTCCCTGGAAGACCTGCAGTAGTTTCCGATGCACATCTGGAGGCATTCTGTAATCTGCGGACTATCAGAGTGTTGATGAAACAAAGAAATTGCATCGGGATTGAATACAACAGTCACCATGCGCACTTACCTCAATGGGAGTAATGTCTCAAACAGTCTACGCTTTGATCGTTCCCTCGAAGACCAGTAGCAGTTTCCGATGCACATCTGGAGGCATTCTGTAAGCTGCGGACTAAATGAGTGTTGATGAAACATAGTAATTGCATCGGGATTGAATACAACAGTCACCATGCGCACTTTCCTCCATGGGTGTAATGTCTCAAACAGTCTAAGTTTTGATCGTTCCCTGGAAGACCAGTAGTAGTTTCCGATGCACATCTGGAGGCATTCTGTAATCTGTGGACTATCAGAGCGTTGATGAAACAAAAATTGCATCGGGATTGAATACAACAGTCACCATGCATACTTTCCTCCAGGGGAGTAATGTCTCAAACAGTCTACGTTTTTGATCGTTCCCTGGAAGACCAGTAGTAGTTTCCGATGCACATCTGCACGCAATCTGTATTCCTTGGACCTTCAAAGTGTTGACGAAACACAGAAATTTCCTCGTGATGAATACAACAGTCACCATACGCACTTTCCTCCATGGGAGTAATGTCTCAAACAGTCTACGCTTTGATCGTTCCCTGGAAGACCAGTAGTAGTTCCGATGCACATCTGGAGCCATTCCGTAAACTGTGGACTATCTGAGTGTTGATGAAACACAGAAATTGCATCGGGATTGAATACAACAGTCACCTTGCGCACTTTCCTCCATGGGAGTAATGTCTCAAACAGTCTACGCTTTGATCGTTTCCTGGAAGACCAGTAGTAGTTTACGATGCACATCTGGAGGCATTCTGTAATCTGTGGACTATCAGAGTGATGATGAAACTCAGAAATTGCATCGGGATTGAATACAACAGTCACCATGCGCACTTACCTCCATGGGAGTAATGTCTCAAACAGTCTACGCTTTGATCGTTTCCTGGTAGACCAGTAGTAGTTTCCGATGCACATCTGGAGGCATTCTGTAATCTGTGGACTATGAGAGTATTGATGAAACAAAAATTGCATCGGGATTGAACCCAACAGTCACCATGCACACTTTCCTCCATGGGAGTAATGTCTCAAACAGTCTACGCTTTGATCGTTCCCTGGAAGACCATTAGTGGTTTCCGATGCACATCTGAAGGCATTCTGTAATCTGTGGACTATCACAGTGTTGATGAAACACAGAAATTGCATCGGGATTGAATACAACAGTCACCAGGCGTTATTTCCTCCATGGGAGTAATGTCTCAAACAGTCTACGATTTGATCGTTCCCTGGAAGACCAGTAGTAGTTTCCGATGCACAACTGGAGGCATTCTGTAATCTGTGGACTATCAGAGTGTTGATGAAACCAAAATTGCATCGGATTGAATACAACAGTCACCATGCGCACATTCCTCCACAGGAGTAATGTCTCAAACAGTCTACGATTTGATCGTTCCAAGGAAGACCAGTAGTAGTTTCCGACGCACATCTGGATCCGTTCTGTAATCTGTGGACTATCAGAGTGTTGAAAGAAACACAGAAATTGCTTCGGGATTGGATACAACACTCAACATGCGCACTTTCCCCCAATGGGAGTAGTGTCTCAAACAGTTTACGCTTTGATCATTCCCTCGAAGACCAGTAGTAGTTTCCGATGCACATCTGGAGGCATTCTGTAATCTGCGGACTATCTGAGTGTTGATGAAACACAGTAATTGCATCGGGATTCAATACAACAGTCACCATACGCACTTTCCTCCATGGGTGTAATGTCTCAAACAGTCTAAGCTTTGATCGTTCCCTGAAAGACCAGTAGTAGTTTCCGATGCACATCTGGAGGCATTCTGTAATCTGTGGACTATCAGAGTGTTGATGAAACAAAAATTGCATCGGGATTGAATACAACAGTCACCATGCATACTTTCCTCCATGGGAGTAATGTCTCAAACAGTCTACGCTTTGATCGTTCCCTGGAAGGCCAGTAGTAGTTCCGATGCACATCTGGAGGCATTCTGTAATCTGTGGACTATCTGAGTGTTGATGAAACACAGAAATTGCATCGGGATTGAATACAACAGTTACCTTGCGCACTTTCCTCCATGGGAGGAACGTCTCAAACAGTCTACGCTTTGATCGTTTCCTGGAAGACCAGTAGTAGTTTCCGATGCACATCTGGAAGCATTCTGTAGTCTGTGGATTGTCAGAGTGTTGATGAAACACAGAAATTGCATCGGGATTGAATACAACAGTCACCATGCGCACTTAACTCCATGGGAGTAATGTCTCAAACAGTTTAATCTTTGATCGTTCCCTGGAAGACCAGTAGTAGTTTCCGATGCACATCTGGAGGCATTCTGTAATCTGTGGACTATCAGAGTGTTGATGAAACACAGAAATTGCATCGGGATTAAATACAACAGTCACCATGCGCACTTACCTCCATGGGAGTAATAACTCAAACAGTCTACGATTTGATCGTTCCCTGCAAGACCAGTAGTAGTTTCCGATGCACATCTGGAGGCATTCTGTAATCTGTGGACTATCAGAGTGTTGATGAAACACAGAAATTGCATCGGGATTAAATACAACAGTCACCATGCGCACTTACCTCCATGGGAGTAATAACTCAAACAGTCTACGATTTGATCGTTCCCTGCAAGACCAGTAGTAGTTTCCGATGCACATCTGGAGGCATTCTGTAATCCTTGGACCTTCAAAGTGTTGATGAAACACAGAAATTGCATCGGGATTGAATACAACAGTCACCATGCGCACTTTCCTCCATGGATGTAATGTCACAAACAGTCTACGCTTTGATCGTTCCCTGGAAGACCAGTAGTAGTTTCCGATGCACATCTGGAGGCATTCTGTAATCTGCGGACTATCTGAGTGTTGATGAAACACAGTAATTGCATCGGGATTCAATACAACAGTCACCATACGCACTTTCCTCCATGGGTGTAATGTCTCAAACAGTCTAAGCTTTGATCGTTCCCTGAAAGACCAGTAGTAGTTTCCGATGCACATCTGGAGGCATTCTGTAATCTGTGGACTATCAGAGTGTTGATGAAACAAAAATTGCATCGGGATTGAATACAACAGTCACCATGCATACTTTCCTCCATGGGAGTAATGTCTCAAACAGTCTACGCTTTGATCGTTCCCTGGAAGGCCAGTAGTAGTTCCGATGCACATCTGGAGGCATTCTGTAATCTGTGGACTATCTGAGTGTTGATGAAACACAGAAATTGCATCGGGATTGAATACAACAGTTACCTTGCGCACTTTCCTCCATGGGAGGAACGTCTCAAACAGTCTACGCTTTGATCGTTTCCTGGAAGACCAGTAGTAGTTTCCGATGCACATCTGGAAGCATTCTGTAGTCTGTGGATTGTCAGAGTGTTGATGAAACACAGAAATTGCATCGGGATTGAATACAACAGTCACCATGCGCACTTACCTCCATGGGAGTAATGTCTCAAACAGTTTAATCTTTGATCGTTCCCTGGAAGACCAGTAGTAGTTTCCGATGCACATCTGGAGGCATTCTGTAATCTGTGGACTATCAGAGTGTTGATGAAACACAGAAATTGCATCGGGATTAAATACAACAGTCACCATGCGCACTTACCTCCATGGGAGTAATAACTCAAACAGTCTACGATTTGATCGTTCCCTGCAAGACCAGTAGTAGTTTCCGATGCACATCTGGAGGCATTCTGTAATCCTTGGACCTTCAAAGTGTTGATGAAACACAGAAATTGCATCGGGATTGAATACAACAGTCACCATGCGCACTTTCCTCCATGGGAGTAATGTCTCAAACAGTCTACGCTTTGATCGTTCCCTGGAAGACCAGTAGTATTCCGATGCACATCTGGAGGCATTCTGTAATCTGTGGACTATCAGAGTGTTGATGAAACACAGAAATTGCATCGGGATTGAATACAACAGTGGCCATTGGCACCTTCCTCCATGGGAGTAATGTCTCAAAGAGTCTACCCTTTGATCATTCCCTGGAACACCAGTAGTAGTTTCCGTTGCACATCTGGAGGCATTCTGTAAGCTGCGGACTAAATGAGTGTTGATGAAACAAAGAAATTGCATCGGGATTGAATACAACAGTCACCATGCGCACTTACCTCAATGGGAGTAATGTCTCAAACAGTCTACGCTTTCATCGTTCCGTCGAAGACCAGTAGCAGTTTCCGATGCACATCTGGAGGCATTCTGTAAGCTGCGGACTAAATGAGTGTTGATGAAACATAGTAATTGCATCGGGATTGAATACAACAGTCACCATGCGCACTTTCCTCCATGGGTGTAATGTCTCAAACAGTCTAAGTTTTGATCGTTCCCTGGAAGACCAGTAGTAGTTTCCGATGCACATCTGGAGGCATTCTGTAATCTGTGGACTATCAGAGTGTTGATGAAACAAAAATTGCATCGGGATTGAATACAACAGTCACCATGCATACTTTCCTCCATGGGAGTAATGTCTCAAACAGTCTACGCTTTGATCGTTCCCTGGAAGACCAGTAGTAGTTTCCGATGCACATCTGCACGCAATCTGTATTCCTTGGACCTTCAAAGTGTTGATGAAACACAGAAATTTCCTCGTGATGAATACAACAGTCACCATACGCACTTTCCTCCATGGGAGTAATGTCTCAAACAGTCTACGCTTTGATCGTTCCCTGGAAGACCAGTAGTAGTTCCGATGCACATCTGGAGCCATTCCGTAAACTGTGGACTATCTGAGTGTTGATGAAACACAGAAATTGCATCGGGATTGAATACAACAGTCACCTTGCGCACTTTCCTCCATGGGAGTAATGTCTCAAACAGTCTACGCTTTGATCGTTTCCTGGAAGACCAGTAGTAGTTTACGATGCACATCTGGAGGCATTCTGTAATCTGTGGACTATCAGAGTGATGATGAAACACAGAAATTGCATCGGGATTGAATACAACAGTCACCATGCGCATTTACCTCCATGGGAGTAATGTCTCAAACAGTCTACGCTTTGATCGTTTCCTGGTAGACCAGTAGTAGTTTCCGATGCACATCTGGAGGCATTCTGTAATCTGTGGACTATGAGAGTATTGATGAAACAAAAATTGCATCGGGATTGAACCCAACAGTCACCATGCAAACTTTCCTCCATGGGAGTAATGTCTCAAACAGTCTACGCTTTGATCGTTCCCTGGAAGACCAGTAGTGGTTTCCGATGCACATCTGAAGGCATTCTGTAATCTGTGGACTATCACAGTGTTGATGAAACACAGAAATTGCATCGGGATTGAATACAACAGTCACCAGGCGTTATTTCCTCCATGGGAGTAATGTCTCAAACCGTCTACGATTTGATCGTTCCCTGGAAGACCAGTAGTAGTTTCCGATGCACATCTGGAGGCATTCTGTAATCTGTGGACTATCAGAGTGTTGATGGAACACTGATATTGCATCGGGATTGAATACAACAGTAACCATGCGCACTTACCTCCATGGGAGTAATGTCTGAAACAGTTTACTCTTTGATCGTTCCCTGGAAGACCAGTAGTAGTTTCCGATGCACAACTGGAGGCATTCTGTAATCTGTGGACTATCAGAGTGTTGATGAAACCAAAATTGCATCGGATTGAATACAACAGTCACCATGCGCACATTCCTCCACGGGAGTAATGTCTCAAACAGTTTACGATTTGATCGTTCCAAGGAAGACCAGTAGTAGTTTCCGATGCACATCTGTAGGCATTCTGTAATCTGTGGACTATCAGAGTGTTGATGAAACACTGATATTGCATCGGGATTGAATACAACAGTCACCATGCGCACTTACGTCCATGGGAGTAATGTCTGAAACAGTCTACGTTTTGATCGTTTCCTGGAAGACCAGTAGTAGTTTCCGATGCACAACTGGAGGCATTCTGTAATCTGTGGACTATCAGAGTGTTGATGAAACACAGAAATTGCTTCGGGATTGGATACAACACTCAACATGCGCACTTTCCCCCATGGGAGTAGTGTCTCAAACAGTTTACGCTTTGATCGTTCCCTCGAAGAAGAGAAGTAGTTTCCGATGCACATCTGGAGGCATTCTGTAATCTGTGGACTATCAGAGTGTTGATGAAACAAAAATTGCATCGGGATTGAATACAACAGTCACCATGCATACTTTCCTCCATGGGAGTAATGTATCAAACAGTCTACGCTTTGATCGTTGAAGGCCAGTAGTAGTTTCCGATGCACATCTGCACACAATCTGTATTCCTTGGACTTTCAAAGTGTTGATGAAACACAGAAATTGCCTCGTGATTTGTACAACAGTCACCATGCGCACTTTCCTCCATGGGAGTAATGTCTCAAACAGTCTACGCTTTGATCGTTCCATGGAAGACCAGTAGTAGTTCTGATGCACATCTGGATGCATTCTGTAATCTGTGGACTATGTGAGTGTTGATGAAACACATAAATTGCATCGGGATTGAATACAACAGTCACCATGCGCACTTACCTCCATGGGAGTAATGTCTCAAACAGTCTACGCTTTGATCGTTTCCTGGAAGACCAGTAGTAGTTTCCGATGCACATCTGGAGGCATTCTGTAATCTGTGGACTATCAGAGTGTTGATGAAACAAAAATTGCATCGGGATTGAATACAACAGTCACCATGCATACTTTCCTCCATGGGAGTAATGTCTCAAACAGTCTACGCTTTGATCGTTTCCTGGAAGACCAGTAGTAGTTTCCGATGCACATCTGAAGGCATTCTGTAATCTGTGGACTATCACAGTGTTGATGAAACACAGAAATTGCATAGGGATTGAATACAACAGTCACCATGCGCACTTTCCTCCATGGGAGTAATGTCCCAAACAGTCTACGCTTTGATCGTTCCCTGGAAGACCAGTAGTAGTTCTGATGCACATCTGGATGCATTCTGTAATCTGTGGACTATGTGAGTGTTGATGAAACACAGAAATTGCATCGGGATTGAATACAACAGTCACCATGCGCACTTACCTCTATGGGAGTAATGTCTCAAACAGTCTACCCTTTGATCGTTCCCTGGAAGAACAGTAGTAGTTTCCGATGCACATCTGGAGGCATTCTGTAATCTGAGGACTATCAGAGTGTTGATGAAACACAGAAATTGCATCGGGATTGAATACAACAGTCCCAATCGGCACCTTCCTCCATGGGAGTAATGTCTCAAACAGTGTACGCTTTGATCGTTTCCTGGAAGACCAGTAGTAGTTTCCGATGCACATCTGGAGGCATTCTGTTATCTGTGGACTATCAGAGTGTTGATGAAACACAGTAATTGCATCGGGATTGAATACAACAGTCCCCATGCGCACATACCTCCATGGGAGTACCATCTGAAACAGTTTACTCTTTGATCGTTCCCTGGAAGACCAGTAGTGGTTTCCGATGCACATCTGGAGGTATACTGTAATCCTTGGACCTTCAAAGTGTTGACGAAACACAGAAATTGCCTCGGGATTGAATACAACAGTCACCATGCGCACTTTCCTCCATGGGAGTAATGTCTCAATCATTCTACTATTTGATCGTTTCCTGGAAGACCAGTAATAGTTTCCGATCCACATCTGGAGGCATTCTGTAATCTGTGGACTATCAGAGTGTTGATGAAACACAGTAATTGCATCGGGATTGAATACAACAGTCCCCATGCGTACTTACCTCCATTGGGGTACCGTCTGAAACAGTTTACTCTTTGATCGTTCCCTGGAAGACCAGTAGTAGTTTCCGATGCACATCTGGAGGCATTCTGTAATCTGTGGACTATCAGAGTGTTGATGAAACACAGAAATTGCATCGGGATTGAATACAACAGTCACCAAGCGCACTTACCTCCATGGGAGTAATGTCTCAAATAGTCTACGCTTTGATCGTTTCCTACAAGACCAGTAGTAGTTTCCGATGAACATCTGGAGGCATTCTGTAATCTGTGGACTATCAGAGTGTTGATGAAACACAGTAATTGCATCGGGATTGAATACAACAGTCCCCAAGCGCACTTACCTCCATTGGGGTACCGTCTGAAACAGTTTACTCTTTGATCGTTCCCTGGAAGACCAGTACTAGTTTCCGATGCACATCTAGAGGCATTCTGTACTCTGTGGACTATCAGAGTGTTGATGAAACAGAGAAATTGCATCGGGATTGAATACAACAGTCACCATCGGCACCTTCCTCCATGGGAGTAATGTCTCAAACAGTCTACGATTTGATCGTTCCCTGCAAGACCAGTAGTAGTTTCCGATGCACATCTGGAGGCATTCTGTAATCCTTGGACCTTCAAAGTGTTGATGAAACACAGAAATTGCATCGGGATTGAATACAACAGTCACCACGCGCACTTTCCTCCATGGAAGTAATGTCACAAACAGTCTACGCTTTGATCGTTCCCTGGAAGACCAGTAGTAGTTTCCGATGCACATCTGTAGGCATTCTGTAATCTGTGGACTATCAGAGTGTTGATGAAACACTGATATTGCATCGGGATTGAATACAACAGTCACCATGCGCACTTACGTCCATGGGAGTAATGTCTGAAACAGTCTACGTTTTGATCGTTCCCTGGAAGACCAGTAGTAGTTTCCGATGCACAACTGGAGGCATTCTGTAATCTGTGGACTATCAGAGCGTTGATGAAACACAGAAATTGCTTCGGGATTGGATACAACCCTCAACATGCGCACTTTCCCCCATGGGAGTAGTGTCTCAAACAGTTTACGCTTTGATCGTTCCCTCGAAGAAGAGAAGTAGTTTCCGATGCACATCTGGAGCATTCTGTAATCTGTGGACTATCAGAGTGTTGATGAAACAAAAATTGCATCGGGATTGAATACAACAGTCACCATGCATACTTTCCTCCATGGGAGTAATGTATGAAACAGTCTACGCTTAGATCGTTGAAGGCCAGTAGTAGTTTCCGATGCACATCTGCACGCAATCTGTATTCCTTGGACCTTCAAAGTGTTGATGAAACACAGAAATTGCCTCGTGATGAATACAACAGTCACCATGCGCACTTTCCTCCATGGGAGTAATGTCTCAAACAGTCTACGCTTTGATCGTTCTCTGGAAGACCAGTAGTAGTTCTGATGCACATCTGGATGCATTCTGTAATCTGTGGACTATGTGAGTGTTGATGAAACACAGAAATTGCATCGGGATTGAATACAACAGTCACCATGCGCACTTACCTCCATGGGAGTAATGTCTCAAACAGTCTACGCTTTGATCGTTTCCTGGAAGACCAGTAGTAGTTTCCGATGCACATCTGGAGGCATTCTGTAATCTGTGGACTATCAGTGTGTTGATGAAACAAAAATTGCATCGGGATTGAATACAACAGTCACCATGCATACTTTCCTCCATGGGAGTAATGTCTCAAACAGTCTAAGGTTTGATCGTTCCCTGGAAGACCAGTAGTAGTTTCCGATGCACATCTGAAGGCATTCTGTAATCTGTGGACTACCACAGTGTTGATGAAACACAGAAATTGCATAGGGATTGAATACAACAGTCACCAGGCGCTATTTCCTCCATGGGTGTAATGTCTCAAACAGCCTACGATTTGATCGTTCCCTGGAAGAACAGTAGTAGTTTCCGATGCACATCTGGAGGCATTCTGTAATCTGTGGACTATCAGAGTGTTGATGAAACACAGAAATTGCATCGGGATTGAATACAACAGTCCCAATCGGCACCTTCCTCCATGGGAGTAATGTCTCAAACAGTGTACGCTTTGATCGTTTCCTGGAAGACCAGTAGTAGTTTCCGATGCACATCTGGAGGCATTCTGTAATCTGTGGACTATCAGAGTGTTGATGAAACACAGTAATTGCATCGGGATTGAATACAACAGTCCCCATGCGCACATACCTCCATGGGAGTACCATCTGAAACAGTTTACTCTTTGATCGTTCCCTGGAAGACCAGTAGTGGTTTCCGATGCACATCTGGAGGTATACTGTAATCCTTGGACCTTCAAAGTGTTGATGAAACACAGAAATTGCCTCGGGATTGAATACAACAGTCACCATGCGCACTTTCCTCCATGGGAGTAATGTCTCAATCATTCTACTATTTGATCGTTTCCTGGAAGACCAGTAATAGTTTCCGATCCACATCTGGAGGCATTCTGTAATCTGTGGACTATCAGAGTGTTGATGAAACACAGTAATTGCATCGGGATTGAATACAACATTCCCCATGCGCACTTACCTCAATTGGGGTACCGTCTGAAACAGTTTACCCTTTGATCGTTCCCTGGAAGACCAGTAGTAGTTTCCGATGCACATCTGGAGGCATTCTGTAATCTGTGGACTATCAGAGTGTTGATGAAACACAGAAATTGCATCGGGATTGAATACAACAGTCACCAAGCGCACTTACCTCCATGGGTGTAATGTCTCAAACAGTCTACGCTTTGATCGTTTCCTATAAGACCAGTAGTAGTTTCCGATGCACATCTGGAGGCATTCTGTAATCTGTGGACTATCAGAGTGTTGATGAAACACAGTAATTGCATCGGGATTGAATACAACAGTCCCCAAGCGCACTTACCTCCATTGGGGTACCGTCTGAAACAGTTTACTCTTTGATCGTTCTCTGGAAGACCAGTAGTAGTTTCCGATGCACATCTAGAGGCATTCTGTAATCTGTGGACTATCAGAGTGTTGATGAAACAGAGAAATTGCATCGGGATTGAATACAACAGTCACCATCGGCACCTTCCTCCATGGGAGTAATGTCTCAAACAGTCTACGATTTGATCGTTCCCTGCAAGACCAGTAGTAGTTTCCGATGCACATCTGGAGGCATTCTGTAATCCTTGGACCTTCAAAGTGTTGATGAAACACAGAAATTGCATCGGGATTGAATACAACAGTCACCACGCGCACTTTCCTCCATGGAAGTAATGTCACAAACAGTCTACGCTTTGATCGTTCCCTGGAAGACCAGTAGTAGTTTCCGATGCACATCTGTAGGCATTCTGTAATCTGTGGACTATCAGAGTGTTGATGAAACACTGATATTGCATCGGGATTGAATACAACAGTCACCATGCGCACTTACGTCCATGGGAGTAATGTCTGAAACAGTCTACGTTTTGATCGTTTCCTGGAAGACCAGTAGTAGTTTCCGATGCACAACTGGAGGCATTCTGTAATCTGTGGACTATCAGAGTGTTGATGAAACACAGAGATTGCTTCGGGATTGGATACAACACTCAACATGCGCACTTTCCCCCATGGGAGTAGTGTCTCAAACAGTTTACGCTTTGATCGTTCCCTCGAAGAAGAGAAGTAGTTTCCGATGCACATCTGGAGGCATTCTGTAATCTGTGGACTATCAGAGTGTTGATGAAACAAAAATTGCATCGGGATTGAATACAACAGTCACCATGCATACTTTCCTCCATGGGAGTAATGTATCAAACAGTCTACGCTTTGATCGTTGAAGGCCAGTAGTAGTTTCCGATGCACATCTGCACGCAATCTGTATTCCTTGGACCTTCAAAGTGTTGATGAAACACAGAAATTGCCTCGTGATGAATACAACAGTCACCATGCGCACTTTCCTCCATGGGAGTAATGTCTCAAACAGTCTACGCTTTGATCGTTCCCTGGAAGACCAGTAGTAGTTCCGATGCACATCTGGATGCATTCTGTAATCTGTGGACTATGTAAGTGTTGATGAAACACAGAAATTGCATCGGGATTGAATACAACAGTCACCAGGCGCTATTTCCTCCATGGGTGTAATGTCTCAAACAGCCTACGATTTGATCGTTCCCTGGAAGAACAGTAGTAGTTTCCGATGCACATCTGGAGGCATTCTGTAATCTGTGGACTATCAGAGTGTTGATGAAACACAGAAATTGCATCGGGATTGAATACAACAGTCCCAATCGGCACCTTCCTCCATGGGAGTAATGTCTCAAACAGTGTACGCTTTGATCGTTTCCTGGAAGACCAGTAGTAGTTTCCGATGCACATCTGGAGGCATTCTGTAATCTGTGGACTATCAGAGTGTTGATGAAACACAGTAATTGCATCGGGATTGAATACAACAGTCCCCATGCGCACATACCTCCATGGGAGTACCATCTGAAACAGTTTACTCTTTGATCGTTCCCTGGAAGACCAGTAGTGGTTTCCGATGCACATCTGGAGGTATACTGTAATCCTTGGACCTTCAAAGTGTTGATGAAACACAGAAATTGCCTCGGGATTGAATACAACAGTCACCATGCGCACTTTCCTCCATGGGAGTAATGTCTCAATCATTCTACTATTTGATCGTTTCCTGGAAGACCAGTAATAGTTTCCGATCCACATCTGGAGGCATTCTGTAATCTGTGGACTATCAGAGTGTTGATGAAACACAGTAATTGCATCGGGATTGAATACAACATTCCCCATGCGCACTTACCTCAATTGGGGTACCGTCTGAAACAGTTTACCCTTTGATCGTTCCCTGGAAGACCAGTAGTAGTTTCCGATGCACATCTGGAGGCATTCTGTAATCTGTGGACTATCAGAGTGTTGATGAAACACAGAAATTGCATCGGGATTGAATACAACAGTCACCAAGCGCACTTACCTCCATGGGTGTAATGTCTCAAACAGTCTACGCTTTGATCGTTTCCTATAAGACCAGTAGTAGTTTCCGATGCACATCTGGAGGCATTCTGTAATCTGTGGACTATCAGAGTGTTGATGAAACACAGTAATTGCATCGGGATTGAATACAACAGTCCCCAAGCGCACTTACCTCCATTGGGGTACCGTCTGAAACAGTTTACTCTTTGATCGTTCTCTGGAAGACCAGTAGTAGTTTCCGATGCACATCTAGAGGCATTCTGTAATCTGTGGACTATCTGAGTGTTGATGAAACAAAAATTGCATCGGGATTGAATACAACAGTCACCATGCATACTTTCCTCCATGGGAGTAATGTCTCAAACAGTCTACGCTTTGATCGTTCCCTGGAAGACCAGTAGTAGTTTCCGATGCACATCTAAAGGCATTCTGTAATCTGTGGACTATCACAGTGTTGATGAAACACAGAAATTGCATAGGGATTGAATACAACAGTCACCAGGCGCTATTTCCTCCATGGGTGTAATGGGTCAAACAGCCTACGATTTGATCGTTCCCTGGAAGATCAGTAGTAGTTTCCGATGCACATCTGGAGGCATTCTGTAATCTGTGGACTATCAGAGTGTTGATGAAACACAGAAATTGCATCGGGATTGAATACAACAGTCCCAATCGGCACCTTCCTCCATGGGAGTAATGTCTCAAACAGTGTACGCTTTGATCGTTTCCTGGAAGACCAGTAGTAGTTTCCGATGCACATCTGGAGGCATTCTGTAATCTGTGGACTATCAGAGTGTTGATGAAACACAGTAATTGCATCGGGATTGAATACAACAGTCCCCATGCGCACTTACCTCCATGGGAGTGCCATCTGAAAGAGTTTCCTCTTTGATCGTTCCCTGGAAGACCAGTAGTGGCTTCCGATGCACATCTGGAGGCATACTGTAATCCTTGGACCTTCAAAGTGTTGATGAAACACAGAAATTGCCTCGGGATTGAATACAACAGTCACCATGCGCACTTTCCTCCATGGGAGTAATGTCTCAATCATTCTACTATTTGATCGTTTCCTGGAAGACCAGTAATAGTTTCCGATCCACATCTGGAGGCATTCTGTAATCTGTGGACTATCAGAGTGTTGATGAAACACAGTAATTGCATCGGGATTGAATACAACAGTCCCCATGCGCACTTACCTCCATTGGGGTACCGTCTGAAACAGTTTACTCTTTGATTGTTCCCTGGAAGACCAGTAGTAGTTTCCGATGCACATCTAGAGGCATTCTGTAATGTGTGGACTATCAGAGTGTTGATGAAACAGAGAAATTGCATCGGGATTGAATACAACAGTCACCATGTGCACTTACCTCCATGGGAGTAATGTCTCAAACAGTCTACGCTCTGATCGTTTCCTGGAAGACCAGTAGTAGTTTCCGATGCACATCTGGAGGCACTCTGTAATCTGCGGACTATCAGAGTGTTGATGAACACTGTAATTGCATCGGGATTGAATACAGCAGTCACCATGCACACTTTCCTACATGGGAGTAATGTCTCAAACAGTCTACGATTTGATCGTTCCCTGGGAGACCAGTAGTAGTTTCCGATGCACATCTGGAGGCATTCTGTAATCTGTGGACTATCAGAGTGTTGATGAAACACAGTAATTGCATCGGGATTGAATACAACAGTCACCATGCGCATCATTCTCCACGGGAGTAATGTCTCAAACAGTCTACGCTTTTATCGTTCCAAGGAAGAAGGGTAGTAGTTTCCGACGCACGTCTGGAGCCGTTCTGTAATCTGTGGACTATCTGAGTGTTGATGAAACACAGAAATTGCATCGGGATTGAATACAACAGTCACCTTGCGCACTTTCCTCCATGGGAGTAATGTCTCAAACAGTCTACGCTTTGATCGTTTCCTGGAAAACCAGTAGTTTTTTCCGATGCACATCTGGAGGCATTCTGTAATCTGTGGACGAAACACAGAATTTGCATCGGGATTGAATACAACAGTCACCATTCGCACTACCTCCATGGGAGTAATGTCTCAAAGAGTTTAATCTTTGATCGTTCCCTGGAAGACCAGTAGTAGATTCCGATGTACATCTGGAGGCATTCTGTAATCTGTGGAGTATCAGAGTGTTGATGAAACACTGAAATTGCACCGGGATTGAATACAACAGTCACCACGCGCACTTTCCTCCATGGGAGTAATGTCTCAAACAGTTTACGATTTGATAGTTTCCTGGAAGACCAGTAGTAGTTTCCGATGTACATCTGGAGGCACTCTGTAATCTGCGGACTATCAGAGTGTTGATGAAACACTGTAATTGCATCGGGATTGAATACAGCAGTCACCATGCACACTTTCCTCCATGGGAGTAATGTCTCAGACAGTCTACGCTTTGATCGTTCCCTGGAAGACCAGTAGTAGTTTTCGATGCACATCTGGAGGCATTCTGTAATCTGTGGACTATCAGAGTGTTGATGAAACACAGTAATTGCATTCTGTAATCTGTGGAGTATCAGAGTGTTGATGAAACACTGAAATTGCACCGGGATTGAATACAACAGTCACCACGCGCACTTTATTCCATGGGAGTAATGTCTCAAACAGTCTACGCTTTGATCGTTTCCTGGAAGACCAGTAGTAGTTTCCGATGTACATCTGGAGGCACTCTGTAATCTGCGGACTATCAGAGTGTTGATGAAACACTGTAATTGCATCGGGATTGAATACAGCAGTCACCATGCACACTTTCCTCCATGGGAGTAATGTCTCAGACAGTCTACGCTTTGATCGTTCCCTGGAAGACCAGTAGTAGTTTTCGATGCACATCTGGAGGCATTCTGTAATCTGTGGACTATCAGAGTGTTGATGTAACACAGTAATTGCATCGGGATTGAATACAACAGTCCCCATGCGCACTTACCTCCATTGGGGTACCGTCTGAAACAGTTTACTATTTGATCGTTCCCTGGAAGACCAGTAGTAGTTTCCGATGCACATCTGGAGGCATTCTGTAATCTGTGGGCTATCAGAGTGTTGATGAAACACAGTAATTGCATCGGGATTGAATACAACAGTCCCCAAGCGCACTTACCTCCATTGGGGTACCGTCTGAAACAGTTTACTCTTTGATCGTTCCCTGGAAGACCAGTAGTAGTTTCCGATGCACATCTGTAGGCATTCTGTAATCTGTGGACTATCAGAGTGTTGATGAAACAGAGAAATTGCATCGGTATTGAATACAACAGTCACCATCGGCACCTTCCTCCATGGGAGTAATGTCTCAAACAGTCTACGATTTGATCGTTCCCTGCAAGACCAGTAGTAGTTTCCGATGCACATCTGGAGGCATTCTGTAATCCTTGGACCTTCAAA
This sequence comes from Schistocerca gregaria, assembly GCF_023897955.1. NCBI lineage: Eukaryota > Metazoa > Arthropoda > Insecta > Orthoptera > Acrididae > Schistocerca > Schistocerca gregaria. The sequence goes on from NC_064929.1 coordinate 54,612,162, forward strand.
GTGTTGATGAAACACAGAAATTGCATCGGGATTGAATACAACAGTCACCACCCGCACTTTCCTCCATGGAAGTAATGTCACAAACAGTCTACGCTTTGATAGTTCCCTGGAAGACCAGTAGTAGTTTCCGATGCACAACTGGAGGCATTCTGTAATCTGTGGACTATCAGAGTGTTGATGAAACACAGAAATTGCTTCGGGTTTGGATACAACACTCAACATGCGCACTTTCCCCCATGGGAGTAGTGTCTCAAACAGTTTACGCTTTGATCGTTCCCTCGAAGAAGAGAAGTAGTTTCCGATGCACATCTGGAGGCATTCTGTAATCTGTGGACTATCAGAGTGTTGATGAAACAAAAATTGCATCGGGATTGAATACAACAGTCACCATGCATACTTTCCTCCATGGGAGTAATGTATCAAACAGTCTACGCTTTGATCGTTGAAGGCCAGTAGTAGTTTCCGATGCACATCTGCACGCAATCTGTATTCCTTGGACCTTCAAAGTGTTGATGAAACACAGAAATTGCCTCGTGATGAATACAACAGTCACCATGCGCACTTTCCTCCATGGGAGTAATGTCTCAAACAGTTTACGCTTTGATCGTTCCCTGGAAGACCAGTAGTAGTTCCGATGCACATCTGGATGCATTCTGTAATCTGTGGACTATGTGAGTGTTGATGAAACACAGAAATTGCATCGGGATTGAATACAACAGTCACCATGCGCACTTACCTCCATGGGAGTAATGTCTCAAACAGTCTACGCTTTGATCGTTTCCTGGAAGACCAGTAGTAGTTTCCGATGCACATCTGGA